>NC_137159.1:75607177-76293482 GCF_951394435.1 Stenella coeruleoalba | reverse complement strand
GTCTGGGACTCTTAACATCTCGTGATCTCAGGAGTGAAGACCACGGGCGATGGGACTTAGCCCCTTCCCACCCCAAGCTCATAAAAGCCTTTGATGTGGGGGTCTTGAGTCTGTGACGCAAAGTCTTAAAGAAATTCTGTGACAGCATCACTCCTAAGACTCATAAACTTTGCCTCGTATGTCTCCTAGTGATGGATGAAGGGAACCTTCCATGTTACAAGTTCAGCATTAGCAGTCTTTCCCTTACAGAGGACCCTGCTCTTGACGGTTCTCTGATTGCATCAGGAATTCAGGACACGGGTGGCATAGGGGGCAATCCATTGGCTGCTTTCTCCCTCTGCGAAGAGCTCCTGCTGGCTGAACTAGAAGTAGGAGGGAAAAAAATGTGTGCAAACAGCAATCTGTCATGAGTCCGGAGAAGAAAAGGATCTGATTAGAAGAAACGAGTGGTGGCTTTTGTGTGTGCCTCCTACGTCAGCACTTCTTCCGAGTCAGGGAGAATTGCAGCCAGGGAAATGAATAATGTTGAATTTACTACAAGTTTACCTGAGATTAAGGGCGAGTTGGATACAGCCAGTGTCTTTTGGTCCAGTGTTGACTTAGTCTTGTTGTCACAAATCAGCTATTGATTTTTGGGGTCCCCATTAGTCTTAGGGAAGAGAGCTAATCCTTCTTTCATGTGTGTTTATATACCATATTTGGCCGGAGCTCGGGGTGCACTTTTCACCTTGATCTGCAAGTAGAAAGGTAAACACATGACCTCAGTACTAGAAGCCACCCTGGCTGGTCACTCTCCACTGTTTGTTTAATTTCACTCTGACTTCTGCCTGCCTCCCAATCCCAGGTATTCGGACATGTTACAGAAAGAAAGAGACCCTGACATCAAAGCCCTGGTCATGATTTTACTAGGGGGCAGCTCTGAAAGCATTTGTAAGGCCCGTGTGAATGGCTGGTGCGGTGACCTCTAGAAAATACTTTACTCTCCAAATTGGGGCTAACAGATTTATCACTCACTGGGCCCCGACCTTCCAGGTCAGCCTAGGGTTATTTTTGTTTATTATGGGCGAAGACATGGTAGTTCTATTACAGAAGCCTAAAGAGCAAATATTGAGAACATGACTTAGGGATTAAAGAGAATTCTGAAAGCATATTTTTGATTTTAAAATTTCCTATAAAAATGTTAACTTTGTCAACATCTGCTTGAGATCGTTGCCCCTAGACAGATGTCTCTGTCAGCCAACCAGCATTGTAACAGTTCAGGATAATGGATGCTTTTGTCTCCTTCTCTGTGGAATTTCAGTTTCTACTCTGTGGAAGGCTAATTCTGATCACAAAGGAATTCTGAGCACAGTTGGGTTGTTTTTGTTTTATTAGTCGTATGAAGTGTGTTTCAATAAAAGGAGTTATCAACATATGCGATATAAAATCACTTAGTTCTATTCTGATCTTATTGAAAAGGTAGTGATTTTAATGCAGTTTGAGACATTCCTTCTTCAAATCTGCAGAGCAGGGCACTGCCAGGCAATACAGTTCAGCACAGAATTTGGTAGACTTAAGTTCAAATCTTGACTTACTATCTGTGTGACCTTTGGTGAGTTATTCCAACTCTTTAAACCTTCATTTCTTAATCTTTAAGTGGGGGTAATGTTGGCATTGACCTCACAGTGTTATTGGAAGAATAACATAAATGTATGTAAGATACTTAACATTATGCCTTACGCACAGTAAACAATCAATAATAGGGTAGCTGCTATTATTATAATTGTTCAGTCTCCAAGACCTCCATTTTACTTGTTACAGATGACCATGACTCTTACTTTACAAAGCAGACTGGACTGTCTTTTCACCTCAAAACGTTTTTGGATATCCACCAATTAACTTTTTTAAATGTCAGAAATTTAAGGGGTGCTTCCTTTGTGCCAGGCTCTGCTTTACGCATGTGGCTCGCTTACTTCCCACAACCACCGTTCGCCATCTCCATTTTACTTATAAGAGCATTGAGACTCTGCAAGTTTAATGATTTCCCCAATGTCATATTGCTAGTATGTGAGCAAAAATCATCTAGCTCCAGAGCCTATCTCCCTAACCACTGTAGTATACGTACTGCCTCTCTTTAATGTTTTAGAATTTTAGTTCTATACATGATCTTCTGCCATATTGATTTTTTTTCTCCCTTTCTATTTGTACTTTGACAGCTTTCTAAAACTGCCTAGGTGTCTCTCAAATTAAGTGAATTAATAAGTAATAAATGAACAGATACAAAACCTGTATTACTCACTTCTAAACACCTTATGATCTGGTTTTTGTCCCACTGCCCCTGAAACTTCCCTCTCCAAGGTCACAACTGCATAGAAAAATGACTGCACGTGAATAAGAAAGTAGGGAGTTGTTTAGAAAGCTGTGGCAATAGTCCAAGTGAGAGCTGTTAGTAGCTGGGACTAGAGGAATAGCAGTGAAGATAGAGAGTATTAGATTATGGGAGTATATTTTGGAGATAAAGCCATAAGGATACACTGGTTGATCTGATGTAGGACGTAAGGGAAAGAGAGGAATAATGGATGACTCCATTTGATTTGAATAATCAATCCGTGGATGATGTTGATGTTTACAGAGAACAATGGATTTGGACCAGGTTTAGGAAAAAGATATGTGGGTTTTTTTGTGTTTGTATTTGTGTGTTTTTGTTTTTGTTTTTCTGGGGGAGTGTTGGAGGATGGAGATATCAAAGGATTTAAAAGTCTGGAGCTCAGAGAAGGCTCTCTGGTATGAAAACGACCTGTGAAAGCCTAGGTATGATCACTTATGGAGAGAACATAGACAGAAGAGAGAAGCAGCCCAGGAAAGAGTGCTGCCACTTAGAAGCTGAGCAAAAGAAGTAACAAAGGATAATAAGAAAAATGGACAGTGAGATAAGAATAAAATGAGGAACCTGGTGTTACTGGAGGCTATATATGTACTCCTCAAGCTTTTCTGAGCTTGGTATGCTGGTGAAAGCCTCTGCATTTTACACAGCCTGTCTCCAGTGCCTACAAGGCCTTCCTCAATTTCTCTGTCTGGCAAACTCCTACTCTTTCTTCAAGACTTAGTTCAATTCCTTGGAAGCCCACTCTGACTCCTCACCTCTTGTTTCCACAGCACTGTGTCTCTAACTCTATTTTAGCCCAAATAACTGGGCGCTTAGGATTGTATAATCTGTCTTATAAACTCTCTGGCTCCACTGAGGTCAGCTCCTTGAGGGAATCACTGTCTTTTATTTCTGAATCTCCAGTAACTAGCACAGTGAATGTGGAAAAATAAGTATCTGACTATCATTGATTGAATAAAATGTATGCATGACTAGATTCCCTTTTGAGCTCCAATATTTAATGTCAAACCATTTAATTTCTACTAGAGGACTCCACCTAGAAGCCCAATAGTGAGTTCCACCTAGAGATCAAATTCTGCATTTCTCAAGTTGAAGTTATTCACTTCCCTTAAGACCTCCTTCTCTTTCTATTTATGGTACAACTATTCTCAAGTCCTTCAAGATTGGAAGCAAGAGATCACTTTTGACTCTTCCCTATATATAGCCAGTCAGCCACTATTCTTGTCCATTTTCCCTCCATATATCTTGAATCTGAATCTTCTTTCTTTTCTGTAGTTAGCAACTTGCCCAAGGTCACTGAGCTACTCAGATACAGAGCCAGGGCTGGAATCCATTCTGTCTGACTCACTAAGTAATATCACCTTTCTGGCTTATGCTTGGATAACTGGGATCCTTTGATAATATGGCCGGCAATTCCAAAGAATATAGCTTGTAATTTTCTGGAACATTTTGGGAAGGAAAATACTCCATGGACTTTTGTTTTTTCTTATGTCTGAGACGTAAACCAACTATTTTATGAGGCACTGACAGAGAAATATATGGATAGACTGATTTATTTCCCTCAATAGGATGTAATCTGATGACTGTCTAAGGATATAAAAGTTTATAAATATAGTAAAGTATTTGTATCTAGAATATTTCTTTTGAAAATCATCAACTGCATTAACTAGGACATCTTACTTCCACTCCCAAAGTTCTTTTCTACTCAATTTTTATGTCTTCTCCCAAGATTAAATTGCTCCTTAGGATCTCATCCTAGCCACAGGGTAAACTTTATAATCCTGAATTTCCATACATTTTTGTCTTAGCCCTGGGTGATATACAGAGAATGTTTGGGGACCAGAATGAGTAAATAATTGAATGTCCATATTGCTTAGTAAGTGAATATGTAAATGTATATGCACAGTAGTACCAAATAGCTGACTGGTGTTTTTTTCCTCTTTCTTACCATTTAGCTGTAAAGGAAAGATGGAGAGGAAGTAAGCCTCTCACACTGTGACACTGTGTCATCACTAATAACTGCTCCATCTCTAAAATCATGAATTCTCACATCCTTCTTTCTGATTTCTACTCTACCTAAATTTTACACTATACCATTCTTCAAACTCATTGGTTCCACCAGTTTGATTCCCTACTTTCAAAAATCCATAGCTTTGGCTTCTAATTCCTGCCTGATTAATATAACTGGATGCGAACTCTTGCTATAAATGCTCTAAAAACTGAACAAAATATATGAAATGACTGTTTTCAGACAGTACATAACAAGAAGTACAGTGCTGTGATTCACACACGATTGTTTGATACTAGAACACAATGCAGGGAGGGGAATCTCAAGCAGAGCATAGTGGTCTCACTGAGATGAAGAGGGAAAATAAAAGAGCTGGGAAAGACTAAGGCAGCCAAAATTTGTGGAGCAGGGATGAAGCTAAACAAACAAACTGCTATGGACTGAATTATGTCACCAAAAATTCATACATTGAAGCCCAGACTCACAACATGATGGTATTGGAGGTGGGGACTTTGGGAGGTAATTAGGTCTAGTAAATCTATGAAAAACTTATAGTTAACATTATGTTTAAATGTGAATCATTGAACTCTTTCCTCCTAAATCAGGAATGAGGCAATGGTGTCTTCTCTGACCACATCTATTCAAAATTTTACTGGAGACTGTAGCTTGTATAATTAAGGCAAGAGAGAAAAATAAAAGGCAAATATAAGGGAAAGAAAAATGTAAAACTGTATTTCTTTCACAGAAAATATGATCATGTATTTAAAAGAATTTAAAGAATCTAAACTACTCAAACAAATAAATCAGATCTCAGCATGCCAGCATGTAAAAAAGTCAGCATGTAAAAATAGTTTTATTTCTATATACTATATAGAAATTCTATAGAAATTCTATATACTATATATTTCTATATTTCTATATACTAGCAAATAAATTTTGAAAAATGAAAACTTTTAAATACTACTCACAATATCAAAAACATGAAATAAGATAAATTTAACAAAATTTGTGCAAGACCTCTACCCTGAAAACTATAAATCATTACTGAAAGAAAGAAGACCTAAATAAATGGCAATATATAACATTGTACTGAATTGGAAGATTCAATTTTGTTAAGATGTCCATTTTCCTCAAGATGATCTATAGAATCAATGCAGTCCCAACCAAAATTCCTGCAAACATTTCTTTATTTGAAGACATTGAGAAAGTGATTCTAAAATTCATATGAATATGGAAGGATATAGAATATTCAAAATCAGTTTTAGAAAGGAGAACAAAGTAGAGGTACTTACAATATCTGTGCTGTCAAGACTCACTGTAAAGCTATAGTAATTAGAACAGAGTGAGATTGGAGCAAGGATAGACAAATAGAACAATGGAACTTGATACTTATCTCCGATTCAGGCCTCTCCCTTGAGCTCCACGACATTTTTTAATAACTATTTCATGTCTCAGTTATAAAACTAGAGAAAGTAATATCCTCTAGACTTATGTGAAGCTGGCTGTACTGTGATTAACTTTACTAGTGACTCTATATATGAAGAAGTTACTAGAAGTTCATAGATTCCAGTGGGTTTAGCTGGTTTCCTCTCCACTCCATTGCTGTCCCATTTTTCTAAGCCATCCCCTGATGGTCAATGTCTATGAGAAAAGCTGAGCATTTGTCCTAACCCCTGCAGTAATCTCTTCTGGGGCATAATCTGGTCTTTTCTTGAAACCTGGAGCCCTGAGTTTTCTACAGGGGTATTTGTTCTCATGTTATAAACCTTTACTCTTAAGAAAAACTTTCCTAAAATTCTGTTAAATCTGACTTTATCCTACTTCCACCCACAGATCCTAGGTCTGACTTCTGGGCCACACTCAACAAACTTCCTCAGTGGTCTGCTTCTTCCCCTAATATTTCTTTGTCAGTTTTCTCGCCTTTGAGTTCCATTTTTTTCCTGCTTAATCTCCTCAGTCCCTTCAACTCTTTCTCATGTGAAATATTTCTCTAACCTCTCAAGCAGTGCCCCTCTAAAAGTATAGTTTCCAAGGTGGAAGGTAGTGTTCAAATGGGTACCATTCACTAATTTTTTTTAATATTAAGGGGATTCCATAGGAAGTAGCATTGAAGCTGAGGCAGATGGTGAAGGGAAGGTATGCAGTTAGAGGGAGAGCTTGTGGAACAGCACAGAATCATGAAAGCTTGTGACATCACAAGAAAGTCAGTATGGCTGGCAAGTAGAGTGTGTTATGCTAAGGAGTTTGGTCATTTTCATTCAGGTTGTCCAGAGCTTTCAAACTTTCTGAACAAAGCCATTGCATGTTAAGTTTCACGTTTTAGAAAATCCCCTTTGGTATTAGTATTGCAAAGGTTTTACAAGGAATAAAATTAGTGCAGGAAAGCTAGTTAGGATATTTGACTAAGTGAAAAGGACAGGATAGAAACAGAGATGAATCCTAGGCACATTTTTTAAAATTCCGCAAGAGTAGATAAATAATTAAAGGATGTTTCTAAAATACAGGCATTTAAGAACACACTTGGAGTCTATATCTCTAGTAATCCTGGGGAAAACATGCCCATTTTTGTCATGACATTCCAGAAGCAAATTTGTTCCACTCAGTGGGGCCATGTCCAGTCAAAGAAAACCCACTAAAATATGAAGCCTCAGGAACCTGGAAATTGCTGAGGACATTTGAATATGTCATCTCTGGAGAGTGCTATAGTCCCCCAGTCCTAGTTTTGTTCTCTGAGAGTATTATAGTCTTTCCTGCAGTGATATCCTTATTCAGGATAAGGATGATCCAGGGTATGTTTATTCCAATGAAATGCTACTAAATTGTAGTTGCTTCAGTTATGAATTTGTTACATCTCCGAGTCACATTGGAAAGTGGAGGGGGTGTGGGAGATGTCAAAGCTTGGAACCAGTGTTTCACAGAAGTGTTATCTGGCTTCTTGCCAAACACCAGTGCCTGCTGACTTATGAGTGACACTTTTATCTTGAATCTGATGGAAAGATTGTGTTACATTCAGCCCAGGAATGTTTTAAAGACTAAATAAGCTGGAGAATCCCTTTTGCTTCATCTTGGTGCTAGCTCAGCAGCTTGATTTCTACCTCTGCTGTCACCTGGTCTTTCTGTTCTTTTGGGAGAAACTGTGGGGGAAGGCATGGCTTCCTGAATCCTAGGCTGCATTATATTAGCAGGTTGTCAGTGTCTCACCGCCTTCCTTGCAAAGCAGGTGCTATTACAGAATTAGCAGACCGCACCACCATTTCAGGGATCGTTGCTACCCTCGGCAAAGCCTGGTTTTCTTTTACACTCGCACATAAAGGGCAGACCGGAGAAGCCACCTAGGGAAGATCCATACAGGGTAGATGGAGAGTTTGGACGGCTGAAAGGCAACTACTCTTGTCTTGAGCCCCTCTTCTGTATCACTGTGACTGTCAGTGCTAGGGACCGGGAACACAGGAGACTTCAACTGCCTTCAGTGCTATGAGGAGCACTCAGGAGATATTTAGCACATTGGTAAATGAATGGATGATGGCCCCTGGGTAAACACCATGATCTCTCCACTCCACCAGGATTCTGCTCTGACACTTGTATATGAAGACTCCTCTTGGAAGTGGATCTGCCTGATTGGCCTCTCTGATATTAACTTCAAACGACAGGGATTTACTACTATATCCGCATGGATTGATTCTTCACTACTATGACACCATTATTGAGGAAACAACCTCCATATTTTACAAACTCATAAATCAGTATTTGTTTTTATTTTGTCTAAAAGATGCCTTCTTTCAGTTCTAAAATGTATCCCCATATCCCGTGGTGGCTTATTGACCAAATATGTGTTCACTATTTCCAACTCTCATAACTACATTTATTAATTCATTCAGGCAGTGAGTGATTTTTAAGTGCCTATTAGCACCCAGGCTTATATCAGTTAATGTGGAGGATACCAAGGAAAATATGATAATGTGTTTGTCTATCTCCCTAACCCCTATAATGTAAGTGCCTTGAAATCAGTGGATTTTTTCTAATTTCTTCCTACATGCCTAATTCATTCCTTTATACCATGTAATACCAAGTAATAAGTACTGAATAAATGATTTTTGAAGGGTAAGTGGATAAATGAAAGAATGATCTTGCTAAAAGAACAGAGAATGCATTTTTCTCTTTTAAACAGACAGTAATTCAACGGGCCTTGAGGAATTGGCTAAAAAATTCTCTGAAGTCTACACATTCTTAATAGTGAAAGAATTTGTCCACCCAGAATACAAGTCTCTTCTGCATAATTCTCCAAAGAAGTAGTTTTAGGATACAAATGAAATAGTAGTCTTATGTATCTGGAGTTAGCTACATACATTCAATAGTCACGTACGTAAGATTCAGAAGGTCGTTCAAGTAAATGAACCATGAATTCCACAAAATTATATTAATGAGCAAAGATGGAAAGTTTTCTTGTTCATGTAAACACGCGACATTTTGAAGCCAACTATTAAATAAATAAATAAATGCAGATAAGTTTGGATTACCCAGAGATCTCTGGAACTGTCAAGTCGCCACAAAACTCCTATCGGGATTTATGAACCCTTAGAAAAGTATACAAAATGAATACTTCGTGAAGAAACTTACATTAATAGTATAATATAATGTTTGATGATGTAACTTTCAACTGAACAGAGTGTTTGATAGCAGTGGAATGAACCAAACATTTACTGAGCACCTGCTGTATAACAAGCCCTATCTTTGGGGATACAGTAATTAACGAGATCCTCAAAGAGCTAATATTTCAGCTAGCGAGACAAGACAGAGGCATCTGCAAAGGTATCTGACACTAAAAGACTTAAGAGACCGTATAATACCACAGTTCTAGTTATCACAATTACTTTCTAAAAGCATGATAATAAAAACATGTGAATGATTCTTTGGGGCAGTCATATATCCTCATCTCTCCTGCCTACCTTGACCTTGAAATTTAAAGCCGATCTACTCTTGATCCATGGTGCCGAACAGATCCTACTAAAAAGGAGCTTGGTGGTGCTTTGAGACCAACCGCCTAGAGGGGTGGGATAAGGAGGGTGGAAGGGAGATGCAAGAGGAAGGGGATATGGGGATATACGGATATACGGATCACTTTGTTATACAGCAGAAACTAACACAACAATGTAAAGCAATTATACTCCAATGAAGATGTTAAAAAAATAAAAGGAGCTTGAGCCCTTTGGTCTTTCCAGAAATGGGCTTACACTCTCTACTTCGTTTCTATTTGCTTCTTGTTCTTCCTTCTACCTGCCGTTTACTATTTTTTAGCTCCGGAGTGCTCCTTAAACTTACGGAAATGTTCAGGTACTCTTGCTTTTACTCTTGGCATTTCTTCTCAGACATAGGCCCACCAACTGGGTCCAGGCTCCAGGACCGCCCTGTAGATAAGTCTCGCATCTGGGACACAGTGTAACTTCTTCCCAAGTCCTTCCTTTGGGAAATATGCAGGGATATTTAATTTTGTGATGCTGAAAACCCCATCTTTGTTTTAGATGGATATCTTATTTCTACTATAATTTGAATTTGTATTTTTTTCTGACAGAAAAATGACATTATTCCTACATGAGAGAACATGAAACTGGACTTGTTAGATTCAAAAGGAGTCCCATTACTGCACTTACTTGAAACAACCAAATATTTCACTGGCATCTGGGAGTGAAGCCAACAAACACAATTGGTCAGTTTCTTTACAAGTAGGATGAGGGGATTTGGGTTAAAATATTTCTTAGGTTCTTTATAGTTTTAATTTCCAAAGACTCTTTGACACTGTTTCCTAAGGAGGTTGGGACTGTATTGATCTGAATTTCAAAATAAACACGTTATTTTCAGCCATGCAATGTTATAATCAGGAGGAACTTAGGAATCATGCGTGATAGTCCTCGTATTTTACAGACATGGAAAAGTAGGTCCAAAGGGAAATTACTTGCTCAAAATCACGCATCAGTTGAGTGCAGAGCTGAACTTGGACCCTTGACTTTATTCTGCTCGCCTTCCATTGTCTTGGGGAATACAACCTGGAGGACTACTTCTGGAAACAAGTGCTTAAAATCTTCCACAAAAAATCTGGCACATTCACACATGGTACATGTGGGGCTTTGATTTAAATACTCAGCTGCTGTAGAGCCACTGAGATTGGCAGTTGATCCCTTAGCTTATATTGGTCCACAACCCAGTAAACTACCTAGGCTTGATCCCGAACCTGAGGTGCTCATTTTTGTTCTTGCTTCCCAGGGAGCATTTAGTCCTTGCTGGAAAGATATTCCTAAACCATCATGAAGGTGCAAAGAATTTAACTTTCTGAACCTGTTCTTTTCCATATGTGCCTTCTAACTGAAGCAATCCATATTCAGTATTTCTAACTTAGAAAACATTTTATTTCATACTCCATAATTAAGCTTTTTAGAATTCAGGAATGACATCCAAAAGTTTTTAAAGAATCTTAGGAAATGTCTGACACTCTCTAGGCAAGACCTATGAGTTTAATCAAGGAATGCTTACTGGATGTTGCAGGGACTTCTTAAAACTCGTTTTATTAGTTGCTCCTGAATTTTCAAATGATCATAATTGGCTTCCATTTCTTCTAAAAACTTGAAGAAATAACACATTTCTTGATGAGAGCATTCTGAAGAATAACGGAAAAAAAAGAAACCGTGAGTATTTTAAGATATATTCAGTTTTCCTCGGAGTCATGAAAGCTGTAGCATACCCATCTTTGCAGAACCATTACTTCCTCTGTAGCTACCATTTTTAGATTTAAAACCCTGGAAAAGGTACAATTTCACCAGCCACCACTAGTACCTAGTGTCAACAGCTCATATAAAACCTGGGAAAATATAGTAGGGATTAAAGAAATCTGTAAAACTGTGAAGTAAGGCCATAGCATGTAAAATGCAATTCCTTTTACTGAGTACATAATTTATTAGGAAAGCTCTTTATTTATAGGAAATATGCTTGATACCTTATCCTTGGCAACTGCCTGATTTTTTTTTTAGAAGGACAAAAATGGATAAAATGTTTCCCAGTATAGGAATTCATTCATTTCTCAAGAAATATATCTATGTCTTTCCTTCATACTCACTCCTCTATCCCCAAGCACAATTCTTCTTTCTTACCTGTCTTCATCGGTCCTAAAATAAGTCACCTTCCTGTAAGCAATCTCAGGACTAGAACTCACAAGCGATCATCCCTACCCTTACCCAGCTCCCTACTATCTGCTCCTTCCCCCAGGCTCCACCATGTTCACTATTAAATTCAAGTAACGAACATTTGGCTTTTGGACGCCCATTGCTATTGTTCTACTTCTCTGCTAGTTTTGTGAGCCATGGCTAGTTCTGTGAGCCGTGGCTAAATTTGTAGTGCGGGGGATTTGGTCTTTTTCCATGGTTATTTTTCTCAGGAAAACATCAATTACCCACAATTGAACAGCTTTGCAAGTAGAACGAGGCCTTCATTTTCAGACCCCTTTTCTCGAAATACAGTTGAGAGAAATCAATGTCACAGGTACTTTCCCTTGACCAGAGGTTCCCCGTTCTTCCAGGTACATATTGCTCTTGTATATTTAAGCTGCCTGACACCCTCAGGTCACCTTCACAGGGTCTTTAGCTGCATGTTGAGGGGGGCCATGTGAGCATCAGGACTTAGGTGTAGAGATTAGTTTTTGATCCTCTTAATTTGCTGTCCTTTGCAGTTTCTAAACCTCAGTTTAGTTTCTGGAAAGGGAATGTCCTGGTTTATTTTCTCAAAGTAAAGCTCTGAGATATTCTATCTAATTGTCATCTTTAAGACTTCTTTCTATTCTATGGAAAGGATAGGAGAAGCCTCATTCATTTCAGAGACAAAACTACTTTTGGGGGGTGATGCAGGAGTGTGGGTTGGGGACAGCATAATATGTGGCCATTGATCAATGAAGGGCAAATTGGAGAGGAAATAGAGGGAAGGCTCTACCCTGAGCCCTACACACAGAAGTTCTAGGCCAGCTGGCACTGTGATGCTGCCTTTGGTTTTCCAACTCTATTCATACCCACAGCTCCATTGGTTGCCAAGGAGCTTGCTCAGGCCAAGAATAAACTTATCCCATGGTTGCTGAGAAGAGTTTATTTGTAGAATGTGGGGCCTGAGGTATAGACGTTGCTTAATAAAGTTCATCATCTCCTCAATTCCTTATTTAAAACTTTGCACCCAAGGCAGTGCATCCCAGAGCAAAACCTAGGTTGTTAACTTCTGAATTTATTTGTGAGACTTCATGTGGAAAACAATCAAAATTCAAGTTTTAAAAAATTATTTCAATACAATTTCAAGTTAAAAAAAAAAAGAACTCTTGCTTTAGGATTTGCATTTTCATCAATTGTCTCAAATACTAATAGCAGTTCAATGAGGCAAATCCTTTGTTAGAACCCAAGTGAATTTACACCTGGGCTACAGTAATAAGGGAAGATGTTTAAGGTTAAAAGGAGGAGTGAGTTAGAAAGAGTCTTCCTTGGCACATCTTTACATCTGAACAAAAGCCAGATCAATGAGGTGATTTATTTCGGTGACTTGTTCATTTACCTTGCAAAAGAGATTATGTATCTCCTCAGATACCACAGTCCTGAATGTAAAAGAAAGCATAGAGCACAGGCTGGTTACAGTCTTAATTATTACCATCATCATTATTACTATTAGTCATCCTATATAGAACACTTATCATGAGTTAAATGCAGTACTAGGTATTTTATATGTCATTTAATGACAGCTCTATGAACTATTATTTCCATCTAAACTCAATGAAGTTAAGTACTTCATTCAACATTATACAGCTCACAATCAACTGAACTGCAATCCAAAGGTTCAGGCTATCAATCTGCATGAAACCTGTTTTCTAATGAAAATATGTCCTAAGATGTATTTTCTTCTAACAACATGGGCCAAAAAAAATTTTCCAATTTTGGTTAAATTTGTATTGAATTCAGTATTTCTGGACCACCGATGCTTTTTTGGACTCACAGAAATTTCTATGAATCAGTATTGATTCTTCCATACAAGGAGCAGGGTAAAGGAGACCATGGGGCAGGGACTGGGAGGTAATTTGATCAGCCAACAGCTGAAAAAGTAATTATTATGTTAAAAATAACTCTGAAGAGTTTCATTTCTTTAAAAACCATCACATCTCAAATAAAGAAATTCTATGGATAATTATTTTGATTTCATGGTGTTTTTTTGTCGTCACTGCTTTTTGTTTTCTTTTTTTCCGGTTAGAAATCACCTGGTTCCTCCCCAAATTGTGCTTTTTTATCATGAAATATTTCAAATATAACGTTGAAAGTAGGGAATAATACCAAAAAATCTATGTCCATTCTCCAATCATGTTCTCTCTCTCTCCTTCCTCAGAGATAACCATATCACACATTTAACATTCATCATTCCCTTGAATGGTTGTTTACTTCTATGTCTGTAGATAGTCATACACTTTATAAAGTACCATTTTTCAAGTTTTTAAACTTGATGTGAATAGAGTGGGAGAGATCAAGATGGCAGAGTAGGAGGACGTGGAACGTACCTCCCCCATGAACACATCAAAAATACATCTACCGGTGAAGTGATTCTCATTGAAAACTAACTGGAAACTGGCAAAAAGAATACTGTACAAAAAGGCTATAAGATCCAGACAAAATCAGTTAGGAAGGGAAGAAAAGCAGTCAGATCTGGACCTGTGCGCCGGGAGGGGACTCAGAGGAAAAGGGAGATTACAGGGGCAGAGATCCTCCCTGGGTAGTGAGTGGTTCAAGCCACACATTGGATGTCCGTCCTAGCCCTGAGGTTCGACACCGGGAAGACGAGCCCCCTTGGCTGACTGAGGGGTCAGTGGGACTAACAGGAGGGCTGTGGGAAGCCTGGACTCCATTCGTTAGGAGTGCGTGCACCCAAGGCAGGATGAAGTAACTAAATATGTCCTTACTTCGAGCACAGTAATATGTTAGTGCTACATTAACCTTTTTTTTCAACTTCAGTGAGATGTAATTGACACATAACACTGTAAGTTTAAGGTGCACAATGTGATGATTTGATACACATATATATTGCAAAATTATTACCACAGTAAGGCTAATTAACACCTCCATCACCTCAGACAGTTACCATTTGTGTGGTGTGTGTATGTGGTATGTGTGGTGAGAACATTTAAGATTTGCTCTTGGCAAATTTCAAGTATATAATACAGTATTGTTAACTATATATATATACCGAGAACTTAATCTTCTAACTGGAAGTTTGTACCGTTTGACTAACATCTCATCTCCTGCCCTTCCTTCCCTTCACACCACCCCTGGCAACCATCATTCTACTCTCTGTTCCTATGAGCTTGGCTTTTTTAGATTCCACGTGTAAGCGAGGTCATACAGGATTAGCACTTCTGTGTCCGACTTTTTTACACTTAGCATGATACCCTCAAGGTCCATTCATGTTGTGTCAAATGGCAGGATTTCCTTCTTTTTTAGGGCTGGATAATAGTCCATTATACAAATTTCTTCATTCATCTGTTCATGGACACTTAGGGTGTTTGCATGTCATAGCTATTGGGAGTTATTTCATTTTCTTTGAATATATACCCAGAAATGGGTATTGCTAGATCATAGAGTAGTTCTATTTTTAATTCATCTGAAGAACCTCCACACTGTTTTCTGTAGGGCTGCATCAACACACATTCCCACCAACAATGTACAACGGTTCCCTTTTTCCACACCCCCACCAACACTTGATATATCTTGTCTTTTTTATAACAGACATTCTAACAAGTGTGAGTTGACATCTCATTATGGGTTTGATTTGCATTCCCTTGATTAGTGATGTTGAGCATCTTTTCATTTACCTATTGACTATTTGTCTTCTTGGGGAAAATGTCTATTCAGGTTTTCTGCCCACTTTTTAATCAATTTTTTCTCTTGAGTTTTATGAGTTTCTTGAACACCTTATTAGGATACATGGTTTACAAATATTTTCTCCCATTCTAGGCTACCTTTTTATTTTATTGATTTTTTTTCTGTGCATAAGCTTTTTAGTTTGATGTAGTCCCACTTATTTAGTTTTGCCTTTATTGCTTGACCTTTTGGTGTCATATCTGAATAATGTTGCCAAAACCAATGTCAAGGAACTTTCCCCCACTGTTTTCTTCCAGTAGTTTTATAGTTTTATGTCTTATATTTAAGTCTTTAATCCTTTTTTTTTTTTTTTTTTTTTTTTGCGGTATGCGGGCCTCTCACTGTTGTGGCCTCTCCCGTTGTGGAGCACAGGCTCCGGACGCACAGGCTCAGCAGCCATGGCTCACGGGCCTAGCCGCTCCGCGGCATGTGGGATCTTCCTGGACCGGAGCATGAACCCATGTCCCCTGCATCAGCAGGCGGACTCTCAACCACTGCGCCACCAGGGAAGCCCCTTTAATCCTTTTTGAGATAATTTTTGTGAGTGGCTTAAGAAGGGGGTCAATTTCATACTTTTGTATGTGAATATCCAGTTTTCTGTACAATGTTTATTAAAAAGACTGTCTTTTCCCTTTGAATATTCTTGGTTCCCTTGTTAAATATTAGTTGACTGTATATGTGGGTTTATTTCTGGACTCTCATTGCTGTTCCATTAGTCTATGTGCCTGTTTTTATGCCGGTATCATACTGTTTTGATTAATATAGCTTTGTACTATAGTTTGAAATCGAGATGTATGAAGTCTCCAGCTTTGTTCTTCTTCCTCAAGATTGCTTGGTCTATTCAGAGTCTTGTGGCTCCCTATGAAATTCAGGATTGTTTTTTCTGTTTCTTTAAAATTTGCCATTGGAATTTTGATAGAGATGGCATTGAGTGTACATGTGGCTTTGGGTACTATGGGCATTTTAACAATATTCATTCTTCCAATCCATGAACATAGGATACTTTTCCATTGGTTTGTGTCTTCTTCAGTTTCTTTCATCAGTGTCTTATAGTTTTCTGTGTACAGATCTTTCACCTCCTTGGTTAAATCTATCCCTAAGTATTTTATTGTTTTTGATGCTATTTTTAATCGGATTGTTTCCTTGATTTCCTTTTTGGATAGATCATTATTGGTATAATAATGATCAACATACAAAAAGAACTAATTTTTGTATGTTGATTTTGTATCCTGCAGCTTTACTAAATCTGTTTATTAGTTCTAATAGCTTTCTTGTAGAGTTCATGTCATCTGCAAATGCAGATATTTTACTTCTTCCTTTCAAATTTGTATTTATTTATTTATTTTCTGAATTGCTCTGCCTGGGACTTCTAGTAGTATGTTGAATATGAGTGATGAGAGTAGGCACCCTTGTTTTTGTCCTGATATAGAAGAAAGGTTTCAGTCTTTCACCATTGAGTTGTAAGCTTTCCTCTATCATTTCCAATTTTATTTATTTAAGTTTTATCTCTTTCTTTCTTAGTCTAGCTAAAGGCTTGTCAATTTTTTGTTTATCTTTTCAAATAACCAGCTCTTAGTTTTGTTGACCTTGCTATTGATTTCCTGAGCTATATTTCATTTATTTCTGCTCTGATCATGTTATTTCCTTCATTCTGCTAAAGTTAGGGATAGTTTGTTCTTCTTTTTCTAATTCCTTGAGATAAAAAGTGGTTTATCTTTCTTTTTATTCTTAATCTAGGTGTTTATCACTGTAAACTTCCTTCTTAGAACTGCTTTTGCTGCATCCCGTAAGTTTTGGTATGTTGTTTCCATGTTAATTTGTCTCAACATATTTTTTTATTTCCCTTTAACTCATTAATTGTTCAGGAGTGTGTTTAATTCCCACATATTTGTGAATTTGCCAGTTTTTCTACTGTTTCGATTTCTAGTTTTCTACCATTGTTTCAAAAATATACTTGGTATGATTTTAATCTTCTTAAATTTTCTAAGACTTGTTTTGTGACTTAGCATATCACCTATTCTGAAGAATTTGCCATTTGCATTTGAGAAGAAAGTGTATTTTGTTGCTGTTGGATGGAATATTCTATATTTGTCTGTTAGGTTCATTTGGTCTAAAATATAGTTCAAGTCCAACGTTTCCATATTGATTTTCTGTCTGGATGATTTTATCCATTGTTGAAAGTGGGGTATTAAATTCTCCTACTCTTACTGTATTGTTGTCTTTTTCTTCCTTCAGATCCGTTAGTATTTGCTTACTATATTTTAAGTGCTCTTATGTTGGGTGTATATATATTTTAAATTGTTATGTCCTTTGATGAATTGACACCTTTATCATTATACAATGGCCTTCTTTATCTCTTGTTAAAGTTTTTGACTTAAAATCTATTTTGTCTGAGATAAGTAAACCTATCTTTGTTCTCTTACAGTTTCCATTTGTGTGGAATGTCTTTTTCCATCCCTTCATTTTGAGCTTCTGTTGTGTCCTTGAAGCTGAAGTGAATCTCTTGTAGGCACACATGTAGTTGAGTTTTGATTTGTTTTGTTTTATCCATTCAGTTACTCTATGCCTTTTGTTTGGAGAAATTAGTCCATTTATATTTAAAGTAATTATTGATAGGTAAGGACTTATCAATGCCACCTTATTATTTTCTGGCTATTTTGCAGTTCCCTTGTTATTTTCTTCCTCTCTTGATGTCTTCCTTTGTGAATTGATGATTTTCTGGAGTGGTGTGCTTTGGTTCCTTTCTGTTTATCTTTTGTGTATCTATTATATATTATCTATTTTCCTTATGATTACTATGGGGCTTACATGAAACATCTTATAGATATAATAGTCTATTTTAAGCTGATAGCATCTTAACTTTGATTCCATACCAAAACTCTACCCTTTTCCTCTCCTTCCCACATGTTATGTTTTTTATGTCATAATTTACCTTTTTTTATGTCATGTATCCATTAACAGAATATTGTAGATATAATTATTTTTAGTACTTCTGTCCCTTAATCTTTATAATAGATGTAAATAATTAAACACACCACCATACCACAGTATTAGAGTATTCTGAATTTGACTATTTAGTTACCTTTACCAGTGTGTTTTATATTTTCATATATTTTCATGTTACTAATTAGTGTCCTTTCATTTCATCTTTAAAAACTTTCAGCATTTCTTTTAAGGCAGGTCTAGCGGTGATGAACTCCCTCAGCTTTTGTTTTGGAAAGTTTTATCTATCTTTCATTACTTAAGAACAGCTTTGCCAGATAACATAATTTTGGTAAGCAATTTGTTTTTCTTTCAGCTCTTTGAATGTATCATCCACTACCTCTTGACCTGCAATATTTCTGTTGAGAAATATTCTGATAGCCTTAGGGAATTCCCCATATGTGAGGATATTTTTTTTCTTTTGATGCTTCACAAATCTTTCTCTGTCTTTGATTTTAGACAATTTTGTAATAATATGGCTTTGACAAGGTCATTTTGGGTTTAAATTATGTGGGGATTTATGAGCTTCATAAACTCCCCAGATTCGAGAAGTTCTCAGGCATTATTTCTTTAAATAAGTTTTCTTCCCCTCTCTTTCTCTCTCTCTTCTCCCTCTGGGACTCCAATAATGCGTCGATTACTTAATTATATACCGTATTTTCACATAGGCTTTCTTCAGTCTATTTTGTTCTTTTATCTTTGTTCCCCTCTGACTGGATAATTTCAAATGATCTGTCTTCTACTTGACAGATTCTTTCTTCTGCATGATCCAGTCTATTGTCAATGCTCTCTATTGCGTTTTTCATTTCATTGATTGTATTCTTCAGTTTCAGAATTTATGTTTCGTTCTTTTTTATGATTTCTGTCTCTCCATTAAACTTCTCATTTTGTGCATGTATTGTTTTTCTGATTTCATTGAATTGTCCTTCTGTGTTTTCTTGTAGATCATTGAGCTTCCTTAAAACAACTATTTTGAATTCCTTACTGGGCAAGTCACAGATCTCCCTTTCTTTGGAGTCAGTTACCAGAAAATTATTGTTTCCTTTTGTGGTGCCATGTCTCTTTGATTTTCATGTTTCCTGAAGGCTTTCATTGCTATCTTCATGTGTAAAGAAGCATTCACCTCCTCCAGTCTTTGGAAGAGACATACCTTCCTTCAAGCTTGTTAGGAATTCTGAGGTTTTCTGAGATCTTTTCTATGTATACACCTGATCTACACTTCTTGTTCCTTCAGGGGGAATTCTTAAGATTGTATGCCTGCAAAGCCAGGCTGGGTGCTGATAGCCTCCCTTTTGTTTTCCTTGCCCAGGGTTGAATGCTTAACATTATGTGCTTTCTCTGAAAACCTGCAGAGTTGGGACAGCTTCCTGCACATGCTCACTAGCCATTTGCAAAGGCTTGTTCTCACTGTCCTCTGGGGCATAAACAGAGAGACATCCGTGGGGTGTGGGATGCGTGTATGGGTGAGGCATGCATAGCATTAGCGGTGGCCCTGGGTCAGTCTCCATGGGCAAAGTGTTCCTAGCAGATCAAGGATGGACTTTCTGATGGGGTCTGAAACAGTTTTTAAGATATGTATCACTTTGATACTTTCCTTTCTGAGCCCTGACTTCTGTTCTCCCAGCTGCTCACCACCCTATAGTCATGCAGTTCATTATTCAATGTTCTGTAAGCAGGGGGAAAAAATGGGTCTCTTTGGCGGTATTCCCCATATCTGGGGAAGCCAGGAGCTCACTCATACACTCTGCTTTCCCTAAAAAAAGAAATCACGGGCTAAGAAGGTCTCTCTTAGCACTGAGCTGTGCCACCTTGGCAAAGGGGCAATGGGGGGTAAAGTGAAACTGTTCCTCTTTTCACGTTCAATGCGTCCAATCTTAGATTCTTTTTACCAACAGTGTCCTGAAACTTCTCTGCTAAACTCCTGGACTTTCACAAAAGCCCTGTCATCTGTGAATAATTGTCTGAATCATTGTTCTTTTGGGGGAAGATGGTAGAAAACTCTTATTTCCCCATGTTTATGATGTCATATCTACATTAACTCATGAGGCTCTACATCACATTAGGAGAGAAGTCTAATTTTTAGGTGCCAAGTAATACTTCAAAATGAAATTATTGAATGATTAAATATGTAAATATAAAAATAAAAACATAAAAGAAGTACAGAAAAATACAAGGAAAGATTTATCTGTTCTTATAAAGAGAAAAACCTTTCTAAATACAAAACAAAAAGAATAAAGGAAATATCAAAAGACTTAAATATATAAAATTTTAAATATTGATATTAAAAAATACTACAAGTAATTTTTTTAATTTAATGTTGGAAAAACTGCAAAATATGGCACTTTTTTTTAGAAGTTTCATAAATTAAACTGTTATAAATCATAAGGAGAGCATGAAAACTGTGGTAAAAATGTACAGGTAATATGCATAGATAGTTTGCAATAGAAGAAATACAAACGGATAGGAAATCTGAAAACTTTAATCTCTTTTTTTTTTTTACTTCTTTATTGGAGTATAATTGCTTTACAATGGTGTGTTAGTTTCTGCTTTATAACAAAGTGAATCAGTTATACATATGTTCCCATATCTCTTCCCTCTTGCGTCTCCCTCCCACCCACCCTCCCTATCCCACCCCTCCAGGCGGTCACAAAGCACTGAGCTGATCTCCCTGTGCTATGCAGCTGCTTCCCACTAGCTATCTATCTTACGTTTGGTAGTGTATATATGTCCATGCCTCTCTCTCGCTTTGTCACAGCTTACCCTTCCCCCTCCCCATATCCTCAAGTCCATTCTCTAGTAGGTCTGTGTCTTTATTCCTGTTTTACCCCTAGGTTCTTCATGACATTTTTTTTTCTTAAATTCCATAAGTATGTGTTAGCATACAGTATTTGTCTTTCTCTTTCTGACTTACTTCACTCTGTATGACAGACTCTAGGTCTATCCACCTCATTACAAATAGCTCAATTGCGTTTCTATTTATGGCTAAGTAATATTCCATTGTATATATGTGCCACATCTTCTTTATCCATACATCCGATGATAGACACTTAGGTTGTTTCCATTTCCGGGCTATTGTAACTAGAGCTGCAATGAACATTTTGGTACATGACTCTTTTTGAATTATGGTTTTCTCAGGGTACATGCCGAGTAGTGGGATTGCTGGATTATATGGTAGTTCTACTTGTAGTTTCTTAAGGAACCTCCATACTGTTCTCCCCAGTGGCTGTATCAATTTACATTCCCACCAACAGTGCAAGAGGGTTCCCTTTTCTCCGCACCCTCTCCAGCATTTATTGTTTCTAGATTTTTTGATGGTGGCCATTCTGACTGGTGTGAAGTGATATCTCATTGTAGTTTTGATCTGCATTTCTCTAATGATTAATGAAGTTGAGCATTCTTTCATGTGTTTGCTGGCAGTCTGTATATCTTCTTTGGAGAAATGTCTATTTAGGTCTTCTGCCCATTTTTGGATTGGGTTGTTTGTTTTTTTGTTATTCAGCTGCATGAGCTGCTTATAAATTTTGGAGATTAATCCTTTGTCAGTTGCTTCATTTGGAAATATTTTCTCCCATTCTGAGGGTTGTCTTTTGGTCTTGTTTATGGTTTCCTTTGCTGTGCAAAAGCTTTGAAGTTTCATTAGGTCCCATTTGTTTATTTTTGTTTTTATTTCCATTTCTCTAGGAGGTGGGTCAAAAAGGATCTTTCTGTGATTTATGTCATAGAGTGTTCTGCCTATGTTTTCCTCTAAGAGTTTTATAGTGTCTGGCCTTACATTTAGGTCTTTAATCCATTTTGAGTTTATTTTTGTGTATGGTGTTAGGGAGTGATCTAATCTCATACTTTTACATGTACCTGTCCAGTTTTCCCAGCACTACTTATTGAAGAGGCTTTCCTTTCTCCACTGTACATTCCTGCCTCCTTTATCAAAGATAAGGTGACCATATGTGCATGGGTTTATCTCTGGGCTTTCTATCCTGTTCCATTGATCTATCTTTCTGTTTTTGTGCCAGTACCATACTGTCTTGATTACTGTAGCTTTGTAGTTAAGTCTGAAGTCAGGGAGTCTGATTCCTCCAGCTCCATTTTTCGTTCTCAAGATTGCTTTGGCTATTCAGGGTCTTTTGTGTTTCCATACAAATTGTGAAATTTTTTGTTCTAGTTCTGTGAAAAATACCAGTGGTAGTTTGATAGGGATTGCATTGAATCTGTAGATTGCTTTGGGTCATAGAGTCATTTTCACAATGTTGATTCTTCCAATCCAAGAACATGGTATATCTCTCCATCTATTTGTATCATCTTTAATTTCTTTCATCAGTGTCTTATAATTTTCTGCATAGAGGTCTTTTGTCTCCTTAGGTAGGTTTATTCCTAGATATTTTATTCTTTTTGTTACAGTTGTAAATGGGAGTGTTTTCTTGATTTCACTTTCAGATTTTTCATCATTAGTGTATAGGAATGCCAGAGATTTCTGTGCATTAATTTTGTATCCTGCTACTTTACCAAATTCATTGATTAGCTCTAGTAGTTTTCTGGTAGCATCTTTAGGATTCTCTGTATAGTATCATGTCATCTGCAAACAGTGACAGCTTTACTTCTTCTTTTCTGATTTGGATTCCTTTTATTTCCTTTTCTTCTCTGATTGCTGTGGCTAAAACTTCCAAAATTATGTTGAATAAGAGTGGTGAGAGTGGGCAACCTTGTCTTGTTCCAGATCTTAGTGGAAATGCTTTCAGTTTTTCACCATTGAGGACGATGTTGGCTGTGGGTTTGTTATATATGGCCTTTATTATGTTGAGGAAAGTTCCCTCTATGCCTACTTTCTGGAGGTTTTTTATCATAAATGGGTGTTGAATTTTGTCAAAAGCTTTCTCTGCATCTATTGAGATGATCATATGGTTTTTCTCCTTCAATTTGTTAATATGGTTTATCACATTGATTGTTTTATGTATATTGAAGAATCCTTGCATTCCTGGAAGAAACCCCACTTGATCATGGTGTATGATCCTTTTAATGTGCTGTTGGATTCTGTTTGCTAGCATTTTGTTGAGGATTTTTGCATCTATGTTCATCAGTGATATTGGCCTGTAGTTTTCTTTCTTTGTGACATCTTTGTCTGGTTTTGGTATCAAGGTGATGGTGGCCTCGTAGAATGAGTTTGGGAGTGTTTCTCCCTCTGCTATATTTTGGAAGAATTTGAGAAGGATAGGTGTTAGCTCTTCTCTAAATGTTTGTTAGAATTTGCCTGTGAAGCCATCTGGTCCTGGGCTTTTTTTTGTTGGAAGATTTTTAATCACAGTTTCAATTTCAGTGCTTGTGATTGGTCTGCTCATATTTTCTATTTCTTCCTGATTCAGTCTTGGCACATTGTACATTTCTAAGAATGTGTCCATTTCTTCCAGGTTGTCCATTTTATTGGCATAGAGTTGCTTGTAGTAATCTCTCATGATCTTTTGTATTTCTGCAGTGTCAGTTGTTACTTCCCCTTTTTCATTTCTAATTCTATTGATTTGAGTCTTCTCCCTTTTTTTCTTGATGAGTGTTTATCAATTTTGTTTATCTTCTCAAAGAACCAGCTTTTAGTTTTATTGATCTTTGCTATCGTTTCCTTCATTTCTTTTTCATTTATTTCTGATCTGATTCTTATGATTTCTTTCCTTCTCCTAACTTTGGGTGTTTTTTGTTCTTCTTTCTCTAATTGCTTTAGGGGCAAGGTTAGGTTGTTTATTCGAGATGTTTCCTGTTTCTTAAGGTAGGATTGTATAGCTATAAACTTCCTTCTTAGAACTGCTTTTGTGCATCCCATAGAATTTGGGTCGTCGTGTCTCCATTGTCATTTGTTTCTAGGTATTTTTTTATTTCCTCTTTGATTTCTTCAGTGGTCACTTCGTTATTAAGTAGTGTATTGTTTAGCCTCCATGTGTTTGTATTTTTTACAGATCTTTTCCTGTAATTGATATATAGTCTCATAGCGTTGTGGTCGGAAAAGATACTTGAAACAATTTCAATTTTCTTAAATTTACCAAGGCTTGACTTCTGACCCAAGATATGATCTATCCTGGAGATTGTTCCATGAGCACTTGAGAAAAATGTGTATTCTGTTGTTTTTGGATGGAATGTCCTATAAATATCAATTAAGTCCCTCTTGTTTAATGTATCATTTAAAGCTTGTGTTTCCTTATTTATTTTCATTTTGGATGATCTGTCCATTGGTGAAAGTGGGGTGTTAAAGTCCCCTACTATGAATGTGTTAGTGTCTATTTCCCCTTTTATGGCTGTTAGTATTTGCCTTATGTATTGAGGTGCTCCTATGTTGGGTGCATAAATATTTACAATTGTTATATCTTCTTCTTGGATCAATCCCTTGATCATTATGTAGGGTCCTTTGTCTCTTCTATAGTCTTTATTTTAAAGTCTATTTTGTCTGATATGAGAATTGCTACTCCAGCTTTCTTTTGGTTTCCATTTGCATGAAATATTTTTTTCCATCCCCTTACTTTCAGTCTGTATGTGTCTCTAGGTCTGAAGTGGGTCTGTTGTAGACAGCAAATATATGGGTGTTGTTTTTGTATCCATTCAGCCAATCTGTGTCTTTTGATGGGAGCATTTAGTCCATTTACAGTTAAGGTAATTATCGATATGTATGTTCCTATTACCATTTTCTTAATTGTTTTGGGTTCATCATTGTAGGTCTTTTTCTTCTCTTGTGTTTCTTGCCTAGAGAAAGTTGTAAAGCTGGTTTGGTGGTGCTGAACTCTCTCAGCTTTTGCTTGTCTGTAAAGTTTTAAATTTCTCCATCAAATCTGAACGAGATCCTTGCTGGGTAGAGTAATATTGGTTGCAGGTTTTTCTCCTTCAGCACTTTAAATATGTCCTGCCAGTCCCTTCTGGCTTGCAGAGTTTCTGCTGAAAGATCAGCTGTTAAGCTTATGGGGATTCCCTTGTGTGTTATTTGTTGTTTTTCCCTTGCTGCTTTTAATATGTTTTCTTTGTATTTAATTTTTGATAGTTTGATTAATATGTGTCTTGGTGTATTTCTTCTTGGATTTATCCTGTATGCGACTCTCTGTGCTTCCTGGACTTAACTATTTCCTTTCCCATATTAGGGAAGTTTTCAACTATAATCTCTTCAAATATCTTCTCAGTCCCTTTCTTTTTCTCTTCTTCTTCTGGAACCCCTATAATTCGAATGTTGGTGTGTTTAATGTTGTCCCAGAGGTCTCTGAGACTGTCCTCAGTTCTTTTCATTCTTTTTTCTTTATTCTGCTCTGCAGTAGTTATTTCCACTCTTTTATCTTCCAGGCCACTTATCCGTTCTTCTGCCTCAGTTATTCTGCTATTGATCCCATTTAGAGTATTTTAAATTTCATTTATTGTGTTGTTCATCGTTGATTCATCTTTAGTTCATCTAGGTCCTTGGTAAACATTTCTTGTATTTTCTGTAATCTATTTCCAAGATTTTGGATCATCTTTACTATCATTCTGAATTCTTTTTCAAGTAGACTGCCTATTTCCTCTTCATTTGTTAGGTCTGGTGGGTTTTTGCCTTGCTCCTTCATCTGCTGTGTGTTTTTCTGTCTTCTCATTTTGCTTATCTTACTGTGTTTGGGGTCTCCTTTTTGCAGGCTGCAGGCTCGTAGTTCCCGTTGTTTTTGGTATCTGTCCCCAGTGGCTAAAGTTGGTTCAGTGAGTTGTGTAGGCTTCCTGGTGGAGGGGACTAGTGCCTTATTCTGGTGGATGAGGCTGGATCTTGTCTTTCTGGTGGGCAGGTCCACGTCTGGTGGTGTGTTTTGGGGTGTCTGTGGACTTACTATGATTTTAGGCAGCCTCTCTGCTAATGGGTGGGGTTGTGTTCCTGTCTTGCTAGTTGTTTGGCATAGGGTGTCCAGCACTGTAGCTTGCTGGTCGTTGAGTGAAGCTGGTGCTGGTGTTGAGATGAAGATTTTCGCCATTTGATATTATGTGGAGCTGGGAGGTCTCTTGTGGACCAGTGTCCTGAAGTTGGCTCTCCCACCTCAGAGGCACAGCACTGACTCCAGGCTGTAGCACCAAGGGCCTTTCATCCACATGGCTCAGAATAAAAGGGAGAAAAAGCAGAAAGAAAGAATTAGTAGAAGTAGAAAGAAAGAAGGAAAGGAGGGATGGAGGAAGGAAGGAAGGAAGGAGGGAAGAAAAAAAGCAAGAAGATAAATTAAAATAAAATAAAGTAAGATAAAATATAATAAAGTTATTAAAATAAAAAAATAATTAAGAAAAAAAAAACGGACGGATAGAACCCAAGGACAAATGGTGGAAGCAAAGCTATACAGCATAAATCTTGCTCTCAAAGTCCACGTCCTCAATTTGGGATGATTCGTTGTCTATTCATGTATTCCATAAACATCAAATTGATTGTGGAGCTTTAATCCGCTGCTTCTGAGGCTGCTGGGAAAGATTTCCCTTTCTCTTCCTTGTTCTCACAGCCCCCAGGGGCTCAGCTTTGGATTTGGCCCTGCCTTTGCTTGTAGGTCGCCGGAGGGCGTCTGTTTTTCGCTCAGACAGGACGGGGTTAAAGAAGCCGCTGATTCGAGGGCTCTGGCTCACTCCGGCCGGGCGGAGGGAGGGGCACGGCGTGAGGGGCGGGCCTGCGGCGGCAGAGGCCGGCGTGACGTTCCAGCAGCCAGAGGCGCGCCCGTTGTCCCTGGGAACTGGGGCCCTGGCAGTGGCGGGCTGCACAGGCTCCCCGGAAGGGAGGTGTGGAGAGTGACCTGTGCTTGCACACGGGCTTCTTGGTGGCGGCAGCAGCAGCCTTAGCGTCTCATGCCCGCCTCTGGGGTCCGCGCTTTTAGCCGAGGCTCGCGCCCGTCTCTGGAGCTCCTTTAAGAGGCGGTCTTAATCCCCTCTCCTCGCGCACCAGGAAACAAAGGGGCAAGGAAAAGTGCTGTCTCTTCGGCAGCTGCAGACCATTTCCCGGACTCCCTCCCAGCTAGCGGTGGCGCACCAACCCCCTGCAAGCTGTGTTCACGCCGCCAATCCCAGTCCTCTTCCTGCGCTCCGACCAAAGCCCGAGCCTCAGCTCGCAGCCCCGCCCACCCCGGCGGGTGAGCAGACAAGCCTCTCGGGCTGGTGAGTGCCGGTCGGCCCCGGTCCTCTGTGCGGGAATTTCTCCGCTTTGACTTCCGCACCCCTGTTGCTGCGCTCTCCTCTGCGGCTCTGAAGCTTCCCGCCTCCGCCAGCCGCAGTCTCCGCCCGCGAAGGGGCTCCTAGTGTGTGGAAACGTTTTCTCCTTCACGGCTCCCTCCCACTGGTGCAGGTACAGTCCCTATCCTTTTGTCTCTGTTTATTCTTTTTTCTTTTGCCCTACCCACGTACGTGGGGGGTTTCTTGCCTTTTGTGAGGTCTGAGGTCTCCTGCCAGCGTTCAATAGGTGTTCTGTAGGAGTTGTTCCACACGTAGGTGTATTTCTGGTGTATCTGTGGGGAGGAAGGTGATCTCCGCGTCTTACTCTTCCGCCATCTTCCCGGAAGCCCCTAATCTTATTATACTAAAAAAAAAAGTCAAATTAAACCAAAAATAAAATGCAATTGGCATCTATTAAATTGGCAGCAGTTTTAGTTGCCCTCCTCATCTGTTTTTTTCTCTGTTCCTTTACCCCTTACCGGCCTTGTGAAGTATTTTGTTCCTATGTGGTTTATTTCATCCACTTTATCAACTGTCCCCATCAAAGCTTATCCTCTGAGAAGAATCTAATCTCAAACTAAGGAAATGTGAATTCTTTTACACCTTTTGTTTTCTCTTATTCTCTTTTATTTTAGAACAATAAAAGGTATTTTTGTTTTAAACCTAGGTGAGAGGTGAAATTTTGGTGGACTTGTGTACTTCCCAAAAGACTCAAACACATTGTTATGGTAACATACCATCTTGCCAGGGTCAGTTGGGCAGTCAGGATGGACTGAAATACCCGGATCAGAGTCTCAAAAGAAGAGCCAAAGTGTGGGCAGTCTAGGACAGACAGGATATGGAAATAGGTTTTGAGAAGGAAGATGAGCAGGGGAGGAAAAGAAGGAGACGGGCAATTGCACCCTAGCATGCTTGCATGGGGGACCTTTGGTAGAAAGACAGAAACCTGGAGGCTTCGGTAAATCTCTCAGGGACTACTGTTTATGTCCCTGGTCTTCGTGGTGCAAAATGCCAGATAGGATGTATCAATATCATGATTGAGAGCTTTGAGGACAGTATCGGGCCTATTTACGAGGGGATTGGCATGTTGTTCCTGTGCTCTTTGGTATTTAACAAGGCATATTGAATCAGTACAAAGCAGAGTGGGCACTAATGGTCAACATATGTTTGTTCTCTACATCTGTGTCTCTTTTTCTACCCTGCAAACCAGTTCATCTGTACCATTTTTCTAGGTTCCACATATATGCGTTAATATATGATATTTGTTTTTCTCTTTCTGACTTACTTCACTCTGTATGACAGTCTCTACATCCATCCACGGCTCTACAAATGACCCAATTCGTTCCTTTTTATGGCTGAGTAATATTCCATTGTATATATGTACCACAACTTCTTTATCCATTCATCTGTCGATGGGCATTTAGGTTGCTTCCATGACCTGGCTGTTGTAAATAGTGCTGCAGTGAACACTGGGGTGCATGTGTCTTTTTGAATTATGGTTTTCTCTGGGTATATGCCCAGTAGTGGGATTGCAGGGTCATAGGATAATGTTATTTTTAGTTTTTTAAGGTACCTCCATACTGTTCTCCATAGTGGCTGTATCAATTTACATTCCCACCAACAGTGCAAGAGTGTTCCCTTTTCTCCACACCCTCTCCAGCATTTGTTGTTTGTAGATCTTCTGATGATGCCTATTCTAACTGGTGTCTCACACCTTAATTTTTTTCTTCATAAAAAGCCATCCCTTTGCTCTACCCTCAACTCTGTGTCCATGCTCTGCCCACCATGTGTCTTTGCCTTACTTTATAACACATGATCCCATTCCCCAGTGATCTCTGTCATGTAGAAGCCACAAGATGCTGTGGAAGAGAATGAGCTTTGCAGTCAGAAAGACCAGCAGCTCTGCCTCATCACAGTTTTGATGTGGGACTTTGGCAAAATTACTTAAACTCTCCAAATCCTAGTTTCTTTAGCAGGAAATGGGGAATAGAAATATATTCTTTGCAGAGAAAATTATGTAAAGCATCTAGTGTAGTGTTTGGTACCTGGTTGGCATTACATCTATGCCATTTACATTATTTTAAGATCCTATGTAATTGAGCATTGCTTTTAATTTATATTTTAGCAGTTGGAATAGAGCTAAAACATTAAAACATGGTATGTATAAAAACTGAAGTAATCTAGCTTTGCTGCTTTCTAATTGTGTCATTTGATGAAATTCCTTAACTCAGTCTAAATTTTATTATCTAAAATTTAGTAGAGTAACAGTAAGTATTCCACAGTTTTGTGAAGATTAAATGTGATAATGTACTAAGGTAATTAACAAAGAACCCCACCCGGTAAATATTCAACAAATATTAAGAACTGCCCTTCAGGAAATACGAAGTGAGATCAGGCAGCAGTAATTCTTTCTATAAGTTGGATTGGCCCTTCTCCCTAGAGTTCACTGTCTCCTGGGTAAGATATCAGGGTGGGGGAGGTGGAGGCCTTCAGGGATTCTCTGGGCCATGGACCTCATGTAAAAAAGTAGAAACTGAAGCCTTGGGAGCTTTGGGGCCTGTCCCAGGCCACACAGGGAGCTAATGGCCAAGTCTACTGGAGTCCTAGGTTTTTCCACAGTTCCCCAGGGTCTGACCTCTCTGCCACCCCTCATTTCTGTGCCTTTTGACCTACAGGAGTGCACATCAAGGCCTTTGACAAATAAACAGTGGCCTAGAGATTAAACTGCACCTGAAGCTGGTTATGCAGGTTCACTTAGCATTTGAACCAAGGGCGGAAACTCAGTTACACCCAGACTGCAAAGGGATTAACCCATTCTCAGACTCAGCCTGTGAATTATTGCCCACTTAGTAAATACAAAGAGGAGGGAAGAACCAAATCTCATTAAAAGAAACAAATCTGTATACATTTTTTAACAAGCAAATAAATAGAAAGTAAAAACAGCAATGAAGAAAACAATTGGAAATAATCTAAATATATTTAGATGCATGGGAAAAAATCCAGATGAACTTTCTTCTGGCTATCTCATGCATCGTGGACAAGAAAGGGAATATGAAGGAATACAGTGGAAAAGATTAATTTCTGTGAGAAATCTTGGGGCCATCTTAGAATTTTGCCTACAGCCATCATGTTTCAAACATCTCAATCTTTGAAGCCAAATTGGACTTTTTTCTGTGCCCTGAACAAGATAACTTTTCTCCTACCTCAGGGTCTTTGCATTTTCTATTTCTTCTGTTTGGATAAAGGATTTGCTTAGAAGTTACATCCACAATGAGATCATTCTAGTTAGAGAGGTCCCTTCTGCTTCCTCATGGAAATACCTTCTTTATCTTCAAATACTTACTGCCACTTAAATACCATTCACTTACCTACTGGTTTATGTGTTTATTGTCTTTCACTGTGCCTCTTTCCCAATATAAGCTCCATAAGAGAAAGGACTTTAGCTTTGAGCATAACACACCTCCCACTACTCACTGTGCTCGGACTCCCTTGGGGTTCTAGAACAAACCTACGTTTCCACTTTACCTTGTCCAAGGGAATGACAGATAAAATGTAAGCTTAGGTACGTAAATACTGGCTCAAAGGAGAAGAACCATGTACTTGGCTTATCAGTTATTCAATGTTAATTTCCAGATACCCAAAGCAAGTATGAAGCCATCAGAATTGCCTTCTATTCTCTCAAGTCTCAGGATGTGCCTCCTTCCAAACCTTGAGCTGGACACAGTGGATGTGGATGTAAGTCTCCAAATCTGTTAAGTTCGTTAAGCCCTTCCTTCGGTACAATATTATTTTTAAAAATCCCTGACAGTTTGTTGTGATGGAAAAGAATCCACCATGTGACACGTATTGGGTACGTGTGTGTAATAAACTTCGGGATTTTAGCATCCCTTGACAATTACATTTCTTGCTGTATCAGCTGTTTTAATACCTTTTCTTCTTAGTTATTTGTGTTTTAATTGTATTTATGCCCAGCCATTAGCATATGGTATTAGGTTCCAAATTTTAAGTAAAACTTGTTTGTACCATTTATTGTGAGATGCTGTTTTCCCTCATTTCCTACTAAATTTCCCAATAATTGTATTGAACTTTTATTGATGGAAGGGATGTATTAAGGTACATTTAGCATTCTGAACCCAGGACCCTTGCTTAGACAATATCACACTCTAGTAGGTGGCGTGGTTTTGTGTGTCTAGATATAGATACAGATTATAGATACCTAGATATGTGTTTGCATTGTATATATATGTAAATATTTATATAATTCAGTGATGCCTTTTATTTAAGTTCAATTGATGAATAACCTCAGCTGTGCATATTTTCATGCACAGAATTAATCCTGTGATACAGCAGACATGTGATCTCGTGGAAAAATTTGAGCTGACTGAGCCCAGATCAAAGTAAATGAAAGTGGTATCTGTTTAGGAGTTTTAATGTTCAACCGGGAATTTTCTCTCTAGTTACTTCCTAGTAAACAGAGATTTCGCTGATGTGAAATGACAGGAATTACAGGGTCTGGTCTGGCTTACCAGATTTTGCCAAGAGAGCCTACATCCCCTGGGCTTGAGACCAAAGTACATAATTAATTTTTTGCCCACGCCTGTGGGAGTCACGCAACTTGTCATAAAACAGGCTACCAGCATCGTAACACTTTGAGGGTATTTGTTTCACGAAAGACAGAGGAAGAAGCTATTACTACAACTATGTTGATCTTCTTTCAGAGGAGGGAAAATTGAGCCTTAGGGTGAAAAGGAGAAGGTTCAGAAGGTATATCTGATGTGTCTGCGATAATTATGTTTACATGGGTAAGAGGTGTCAGAGTGACATTACTCATGAGGCTGATCTGAACAGAATGTTGCAAATCACTTTCAAGATTTTTTTTTGGACTTCCCCATATTTTTGGAGTTTGGAGTCAGGATTACTGGCTTTGGTAATTAATCCTCCCCAGCCTGCATTCTTTGCTACTGAGCATAGCAGTGATTCAGCGGCCCAACCTGCTAAATCAAGATAATGCTTGACCTCTGGAAGCAGAAGCCTTTTCCTCATTTAGCCAGAGAAACTAAACCCAGGAGCACACCTGGTAAAATCAAAAGAATTCATATTTGACGAGCTGTAGAGGGAACTCAGAATATCCATTTTGGGTATTTTGATGGTATTTTAAGTATATAATATAAAAAATTATAAATTCAAAGGACGAAGTCAGTTGAATTCTGTGTGTGAGTACAGACATAGGGCCCTTAAAGAGCTGTGATATTTTCAAGGGAACCATTGATTTCAACAAATTTATCACAGCTGATCTGTCATGGCTGCTGTATTTGTAGGTTTATTTGCCTGTTGTTCGTTTCACAAGAACATTATATTAATATCACAGCTATGCATAAAGTAATTCGATTGATTTTGTTTGACCAGAGCTAAGATGTTTGAAATCATTTTGTCCAATAGACCATCATTATCTTTGTGTTGCTTTGCAGTTAGTCATAATGCCTTTAGACAACTCCTCTGACTCTAGTGAGATTGTATAGATAAAATTATCACTTTGCTTTTTGTCAGCAAAGGGAAATAGGATCACTTTTTCACTATGAAAACAATTAAGCTTTATAAGAAATTAACACCAGAGTGGCCCCTTTTGAAAGAGTTAAGACAAAGGTGCTGAACTGTCTGGCGTGGGCACCAGAATCAGCACTTTAAAAAACATTTGACTGAGTAAATGAAATTCGTGGTGATTTTCTTATTCTTTTAAAAATAATTTTACCAGTCATTCAAACAGCTTAAACTTGAGATTTTTGAGACCAGAGAGAAGAAACATTCTGATCAAGAGTGCTATTGTGTTTTTCCAGCTCCACAAAGAAATACTAAAGCCTTAGTATTTCTTTGAGTTTAAAGATCAGTCTGAGGTGGGATGAGCCAAGAAAGGGAGAAACATCTTTTGTTTTGAAAAACAAATGACACATTAGGTATTTTCTCTGTTCGCTGCTACCCTGTGTCTGGCCCTACAGGGCAATCTGCATTTGCTTTTATGGTGGCCCTTATCACTCTGTCCTATAAATGTGTCCTAGAGTTGTATGTCTGTCTATTTCAGTAGATTGCACAGTCTTTGAGAACAAGGTCTAAATGTATCACCTGACTTTATATTCCTAAGGCCCACTTAGTGCCTAGAACATACTAGGAGCTCAAAAACAGGGGACTGAATGAATGATTAAAATGGTAGAATTCTGAAAGCTTTTTGGAGGCTACTGCATCTCTTCAGTCTTATGTGTATGTGTGTGTGTGTACGTCTCACCCAAGATGTTACTAGCCTCATCTAATTATGTTTTTTCTGACTATGTTTAGTCTAAATTTAATTTTACACTCACACCCACACACAATCTCATATACCCACCAGACACATGCCTATCACAACAGCTATACACACTACTTATAATCTTTCACTTTTAGACTTTAAAAGCAAAAAGAACAATCTCCATATTTCTTTCATTCCCAGCGGTCAAACCTTTTTGTCATCAGACACCTGAACCCTCTGTCAGGGAAGTTGTAGGCCATCCTCAGATATTTTGTTTTTTATGATTCAACTTGAACAACAGTTGTACACATGGAAAGATATTGGTCCTTATCCTCAGATTCTTTGCTCAAACATCCTTTGCATGGTAGTTTCATCTTAGGGCAACTCTCAGAAGCCTGACCTCTATAGCCTAAAATTTGTGGAGACTCAGAGAAAGCGAGTGAAACTCATGAATCAAAACCGAAGCACAGTTTTCCTTTCGATCAACTTTTCAGTCTTGGCTTATTTTGACATCAAAAGCCCTAGATTCATTCAGTGGAGACAAAATGTGAGATGAGTGTACTTCCCTCTGTGCTATAGCACAACATGAACTTTAGAGGGATTTGCAAGTTGTTTAAGGTCTAAAATATTTGTTCCCTGCTTTTCTAGTACATGTGTTTGAGGCTGAGAATCTTATCAGTAGATAAGAGCAGAGAGACTGCCATCCCACATTCCATGAACTCACTTCCAGATGGTTTAGAGACTAAAGGGTGAAAAACTCAAGCTCTTCAATCAAGCCAAACAGCCCACACCTTTATTGCCCCATTTGTTTAGCAGCCTGTCATGGGCCTCCTAACATCTCAGAATCAGCCATGGGGGCAGCTGTTTAATTAACTCCTCAAGGCTGCATTTTGGTGGGGGCAATTCATTTATTATGAAAAACAAATTGAAAGCCCCGAGGGTTTTTGTTCTTTTTTTTCTTTAGTGGTTTCTGTTATCTGGAGCTTCTGGCTCAGTCCAAATAGCAAAGATGATGGGTTTTTTTTTTTTAAAGGAGCCACTTGATCTTTTGTGTTGTTACTTTTTCTTTCTTTCCTTTTTATTTTCCTAAATCAGTCTGGCTATCTGACTTGAACGTGGAAAGATTTCTTTTCCTTGGTGCCAGGAAACGATGGCATTTTTCCAGAGTTTTTTTTAAAGGTTTTAGTTGTAGAAATACCACAATTGCAATACTAACTTCTTATCACAGTGACAAGGTTATACGTTGCTCTATTCCAGGTTAAAATTTGGTTATGAATAATTTTTGGCCAACTTGATTTCAATAAGAATTTGAGAACTTACTGCTGTATACCTCTGTGCTATAGGTGCTAAAGAACATATAGAAAGAGAAAAGAAGACCCCTGGCCTTGAGACATTTACAGGCCCACTTTCTGGGAAAATATATACTCCTGTTTTTAATTATCTTTAATTTTTTATATGGTGATAATTTTTTATTTAAAAAAGATTTGCAAGACATTATAGAATGTTTCCATATACTCTTTACCCAGTCTCCTCTAATGCTAACGTCTTATATAACTATGATATCAAAACATAAATTGACACTGTCACAATCCTATTAACTATAGACTTACACACTTCCCCAGTGTTTCCACTGACATCCCTTTCCTGTTCCAGGATCCCATCAGGCTCCCACACATTGCATTTAGATGCCGTGCCTCCTTGGTCTCCTCAAATCTGTGACAGTTTCTTCGTCCTTCTTATCTTCTATGACCTTGATACATTTGAAGAGTAGTAGTCAGGTGTTTCATCAAATGTCCCTCTGTACTCATCCTTTTAGTGCCTACTGAGAATCAGCCTCTTTCAGAATGTTCCCTGGAGACAATGTACAAAGATTTAGAATCATACAGACTTAGAGTAAGACCCATAGGGTCTCCTCATTTTTAAAGTGTAGAAAATGAGTTCCAGAGAAAAAAACCAGGATTTGCTCAAAGTGAGACAGCTGACTGAGGTCAGATTAGAAGGAACCCAGGCCTCCTGACTTCCAAGGCAGTGTGGAATTATCCTCCATTCCTATTTGGAATCCTGGGGAAATTTAATTCGCGGGCAAGGCTGACCTCCAGGTGTGCTCCCGTGATGCCCGGAGGTGGGCTCCACATTCTTCCCTGCATCCCAGCACAGAGCCTGCTCAGCAAGCACTGTTGAACTGAATTAAATCATGCTCAGAATGTTAGGAATGGCTAAAGGTGCTTCTCCAAGACATGAGGTAAAACTACATGGGAAAATAAAAACTGGGAAAGTGTGAGTGAGGTCAAGAAAAAAGAAAGCCTGATTCCCTCTAGCAACCTAAGATGCTTGTAGCAGAGTCATGGTGTGGTTGTTGACAGGAGGCCTAAAGAAGCTCTTCAGATGGTGGGTAATGTTCCCCACCTGTGGCAAATAGTCTTCACCCACAGTTCTGCAGGAAAGGACCTGTCTGTCCCTGATCTCAGAGCACTTCCTGCCCATCTTAATTCCTGAGGCCTGATGTCACAGAACTTGGCAGTCACAAATTCTTTTTTACTGTACCTCAGTTGCCTCCCTGATTTCACACCCCATTTGCTGAGGTCCAGACAAGACCTAGTAAAGCACTATGATCCTCAAACCTCAGGATTTTGATACGTGGAGTTAGTAATTGGGTCAAGTAGGCAATCCTTAGCCATCTAGAATCCTTGAAGAAAGTGCACCTCTGAAGCATGGAGTATTCTAGAAAGCAAGCACCTGCTTCATCATTAGTGATCAGAAATTTGCACTTGATTCTCAGTTTTTTGTGTGGTCCTCTTGGATGTAGAAGGGCTTTCTCCTGGCATCCTCTGTTGGCATCATCCCAATGTGTGCCAGATGCAGAGTGGATTCACCTTATGCTTTGGAACAAATACAGAGCAAACAGGGAAATGGCCTGGGAGTTGAGTCCTGGGTTCTCGTTCCAAGTATCCCATGATTATGTGATTTGAGAAAAGTGCTTGCACATCTGTATTTCAAAGATGCTCCTAGCTGTGCTAAAGTGGGTTAGTCAAATTTTTTGTTGCAAAACATTAAAAAAAAAAAAAAAGTTGGAATAACCCAAGTGATGTATTTCACAGTATTAAAAAGGGAAGATTTTGCCATCAGTCAGACAAATCTGATTTCATATGCCAGCTCTGCCACTTCCTAGCTGTGTTCCTGGGACAATATGATTAACGTTTCTGAGTCTTAATTTCTTCCTCTTTAAAGCAGAAGTAATAACTGTAACTCCCTCTGAAGTTACTGATGAGGATTAAATGAGTTATGGAGTGAAAATGCGTTGCCCAGTGCCTGGTGCGTCTTAAGGGCACTATTCATTGTAAAGGCTCTTCTACCTGTAATGTTCTGTGGTTCTGAGACCCGAACCTAGAGGGCCCACTGGAGCATTGTCACCATGGTCACCATCTTCTACAAGGTTAAGGTAGTTTCTAAACCTGAGATGTCAGATGCTGACAGGACAGGGTATCAACCCAACCTGGGAAGTAGGAGAAAGTCCATGAAGGTGGTCCCTGCCAGGCCATCAGAGCTTGAGAGTTTATGGGAAGGTGACAGAACTTTCCTCTAGCTCTTTACACAGGGTGGGAGACAGGGTTTCTGTTCTTGGTCCCCTCATTCTTTTCTTACCCCAACTGCACAAGGCTATTCTGGGTCTGTGTATTTTGGGAGCCATAATGAGGTGCTTCTCATATACCTTGCCATTTTCAGGCAGCTTTCACTAGCCGCCTGGACATGGGGACAACCTAGCAATTTAAGAGCTATAGTGGATGAGGCTGGAAATAGAGCAGCCCGAGCTGCAGCTTGGTGAGATGGGAGTGGGGGATTTGTGTTCTCCCCTTAGTAAAAGAGGAAAGTTAGAATGGCTTACAATCACAGACAGAAATGTTCACAAAGGACGAGAAATCAAACGTTCTTGTGCCTGGAGAATACAAAAGAACGGATGATATCTTTAGTAGCAAAGACCCAACTTCAGCGGATGTGGAGTGGAACGATGGGCTTTCTTCATTTGCCAAAGCGTCGGAGCCGTCCAAGTTGCCTAGTCGTGATTCATTTCAAGCTCAAGTTCTACTGACATGGGAATAAATTCGAGGAAAGTAAAGCTGTCAGTCACATCAGCCTCTGAGGCAAAATGCTACCCATATAAATGTCTTCAAATTCCAACCGACCAATCATCCCTTCTTTTCCTACAGCACACAACACTCTAGAATTTCAAAGCCTGTCTTCCTGGACACGATTTTCCAAAGCCGGAGCACTTTCCATTTTTAGCTCTGAAGCTATGAAAGAATTCCATGGTGCAAATATTCCTGGATCTACAGTCTTGCACCCAAAAAGGACGTATTCTCTGACACCACAATGCAGAACCTTTGTAAAAATATGAGTACAGATTGATGTCTAATTCAAAGGACCCCCACGTTTCCTCTCCTCTCGTGGCTAGGGGAAAAAGGAGAAAAACGCTGCACGCATTAACATTTAACTCAAGTTTTCAAACACAAAATGTTGTCCCAGCTTCAAACTCAGGATGAAGGAAATGCTTGTCTCCAGGAGCTGACACTCCCCTGGTCATATTTCAGATACAATTAGCCTCCATTGATGGTGGTAGCTGATCTATCAAATGAGCAGCTAATCTTATCTGCGGTTCACAAATGGCTCAGATGGTAGCTGTGACTTTGATTACTGGAAGACTGGACCCCATCAGACGGCTTTGCTCCAAACAGTGGTCCTTTCAGCCTCCTGCTCCTGGAGATCAAAGCACTCTCCCCTCTCCCTATCTGCAGGGAAGCTCATTAGAGGGAGGCTGTCGGGGTTATAATCATGCAACAGTTTTACTTCTGGGTTATAACGCTTTCCCCTTCTTATCAGCCTGTGAGGTCCAAAGTGAGAAGGATAAAGGAGGTACCGATGACATCTGATACATTTAATAGGCTCACTGGTGACTGCCTGGGCCCCAGCTCTCTGCCACTGCTGCCTCACTGACTGCTGAAGGACTCCTCCCCCTGCCTCCAGACCTACAGAGACTGTACTTTATTCCTGGGGGTGGGGGGAATGAGGGGGTGGGCTCCATCATCCCCTAACAGTTGCTTTACTACAAGGACTGTAGAAGCACAGAATCGAATAAAATAGGACTTCTAAGTCCAGAGATCTGCCTTTAAATTTCATCTCTTTACTCAGTAGTTGTGTGAACCTGGACATTTTGCTGTGATCTTCCGTTTCCCCTCAAAAATATGTAAATTAATACTTTTCGCATTGGACTTAATATGCAGAAAAATTCCCCTCTCCCAGAAGCCTCCTCTTTATAACCTGAGTTCTTCCCTCCCTCTCCCTTCCCCATCCCCTACCCGAGTTAAAGCTCCTCCATTCTGAGTCACTGCTCCCTCTTCCGTCTTTCCATAGCCCCTGGGGTTACCACAATGCACTTAGCATGCCTGGTTTTCTGTTGACTTGCCTTTTTCTTCTCAGGAGACAGTGAACTTCTCAGAGCGTAGGGGCTGAGGCTCTGTGTATCAAGGGATGCCTCCACTAGACACACAGTTAATGCTCAATGAGTGTTTGTTGTTCATAATGAATAGTGTGTACTAAAAGGATGTGCAAAGTGCAATGGGAAGGGGTTGCACTTATTATTGGGCACAGAACCTTTTAGAACTTCATGCGGACCCATGTAGATGACCTGCCCACTGTAGTGGTTCTAGGATGTGGCCCAAGAAGCTACATTTCTAACAAGTTCCCACTTTGAGACCCAGTGATGTAATCCAATCATCCTACTTATAGAGGAGGACACTGACGTTCAGAAGTGGCTTGTGCAAGGTCACATAACCAGTGAGAGGCACTCAATGTGTTCTTATTTCTAAATAGTTTATTAAAGTAAACTCTGTCTCATATAGGGATCAGTGTGTGTGTGTGTGTGAGTGTGTGAGTGTGTGTTGAAATTTATAGGAAATAGGTCTTTTGTTGTTAATTTATGTCTAGCTTCTCACGACTTAAAACTTGGGTCTTTTAATTCTAAATCCCATGGTCATTTTAAAACATGGTCATTTTACAACATGCTGTTTTCATGTTAAGAAGCACTATAGTCCTGTCAAAATACTGGCTCAGTTATTATCTTATTTGTCTCATATTCCTTTATACTCATTGATGCTTCCAGAAATGTCTGAGAAGAAATGCATAGGGGAACTCAGCTTACAGAAAAATCAGAGGGACTCTGAGTACCACAGGGCAGACTTAGTCTCTCGATCACTTACCCCAGCATAATCTAGGTCAGGCCTTTACCCATCATGCTGGTGGGAATGTGGAGCTCTTGCCAGCAGCTGTCATTACCCAGAAGAATGAGAAGCAACAACCGCTGTCTATGGGGGTGGGAGGTTTGGAGCTGGACAAGCCTAGGTTTAATTTTCACTTCCTCATACCCTGAGGGAGTGAAGTTACCTACGGGATTCAACCTCTAGGAGACTCTTTTTGCTACTCTGTAAAGTAGGAAACATGTCTGCTTCAGGGTTATTGTAAGAATTGGAAGAAGCAATGTTTAATCATCTTGCACTGTGTCTGAAACATACCTAGTACCTAGCCAGCATGAGGTCCCATCTTCTCTTTCTTTCTCTCTTCATCTCCTCCCCCTATCACCTAAAAACCCATACTGGCAGAACATGAGTGAAAAATGTAATCCAGCTGGAAAAATAAGCAAAATATATGTCTTTTTTTTCAACTTATGTCTTTCTGATTTACTTACTGTTCTTTCTGCAACATTAACTTAACTATGATTTTTTTCATGGAAATCCATTTAGGACTTTTAAGAAAGAAATTATTTGTAGTTAAAATGATGACCTTTCCATTAAATATAATTTGGGGGGCATTAGTACTAATTGTAAGTGTAATGGAATTTATGTCTGACACATTATAGTTCAAGTGATGAAAGAAAGCCAGGCATTCTTCAGAAATCAGTGACAAGCTTATCAGAATATTAATCTCCTTCAGTTACTCTTTAAGAGAATAAATAATCAGTCACTGACTGCTAATATAACGTATAACCCTTTTGCTAAGATGGATGATAATTTAAGCTTCAACAGAATATATTTATTTAACTGACAGAAATCAAGACTCAGTTTTATTTGTTTTAAAGGACAATGCAGTGAAAGCCAGGCTAGCTATAATGCTTGGAAAATGGAAAAGTTTTGAGTAATTAGTAATTAATTCTTTAAATTAACCTTTGTTATAAATAATAAATTCCATACATTTCATATTAAGCATTGAGCATATATGTGAAACGTCTGTTAATTATCCAGTCTTAGTAAGTGGTTTCTAAGAAACATCCTTAAGGCTGTGTTAGGTCCATTCTTACAGTACAATTATTTTAATTATCATATCTCATGGCATATAATTTTAGCTGCAGAAGTTCTGCGAAATTAGGCAAATGTCTGTTGGCCCAGACCAGAAATAGCTGTTATGATTCTGAGTAAATTTCAGGTATTAATCAACTCTGTTGTGATTACTATTTTTCTCCTGTAGGGGGATAAAAGTACAAGGTCCCACGGAGAGAGGAGAACACTCGCCTGAATTCTGGTTAATTTGGTTTTTGTGGATTTTCTCCAATAGCAAGGGGAATCTCCATGGACTGTTACTTCATCATAATTATGCTGAAGTCTAACTAACAGAGTAGGACTAGCTCTTCTCTTCCTGGGGGAGCAGCAGGTCACAGAGGAGCTATATGTGAGCATTAGTCATATCAAAAGAGGGAGTTCCTATGTTTGTATACAGAGGGACTTGTAGCCAGTGTAACACTCCAGCCCTCTCTACCCTTCACTCCTTTGGAGGAGGAGGGAGTTACCCAGTTGGTGAGCTGGGAAAAGAAATTGAAGTCAGCATCACCTGTCTCTTTAGAAACCAGCCTGCCTGCAGAGAGAGTACCACCTGGTTTGCTCTCAGTTGTTTTGAGAGCAATCTTGGACCAGAAGGTTCTGCCCCTTCAGGGACTTAAAGAATTGTTGGGCGCTGTCAATTACTGGAGAGTAAGCTTGTCTGAAATGGGGTAAAATATTCACAAGCCCATTTAGTCAAAAATCTAAAGTTATACTAAGTATCTGGTGAATTAACTTGGGACGAAAGGGGCATTTACTTACTTGTTGGGCCCTCTGTCAATCCCCGGCAGAGCGTGTGGGAATCCTGATTCTCCAGGACCTGATGCGAGCAGCCCCACAGCCATGCGTGGACACTCAAACCACTCTGGGCTCAGTAAAGGTTTGATAGAGGAAAGATTGAACAGGGGTCCGAAGACTTCTTGTGATTCTCCATTTCCCGAGGTTTATTTGTCTAACAAGGCAAAAATAGCTTCTGTGATTGAAATGCCTCTGGTATTTCATGTCCTCTGTTCTTACCCACTCCCGTTTTCGATCCACACCTCCAGCGTAGGTGTGTGCCTTCCCAGACTTCCATTTGTTGTTGATCAGGGCTGCCCTCAGAGATGGAGTGAGCGTTTAATATAATGTGAACAAGAGAACAGGACAGCCTGGTCTGTTACTGAGCTCTCCTGAGACCAGAAGGAAGATGACGTGGATGCCTCTGTGGAGGTACCAGCCATAGTTGTCATTTGGGTGTGTGCTTTTTGCTGCCTCCAAGTATAGATGGGCCTTGATGTTTCTTCTGAAAAATTGTCTTCTTGGGAATGTAACTGGGCCAGCAAATGCAAGGGTGGCTCTGAATCATGCTTTCGTCTGAGACAGAAGCAGCCTGTGAAAGTCCCAAGTAAATGATGCTGGAAAGATTTAAACAAAGGAATAAGACACCTGCTCCAGTGAGGAAGCTCTGGCTGCTAAACAATTTCAGTTCACCCACCCTCAAGGCAGTGAGCTCCTCTCTGAGCCTGACAGTGGTTTTCACGACTCCATGCTTCCACAGATAGACGTTTACCCAGAGAAAAGGAGCTCAGAAACTATCGTTTCTTTGAGATGTGGTTTACTGAGGGCTTCCCTGCCTGTGTTTTCATGGTTAGTGACAAGACTGGGGAAACCTGTTCATGACTTAGAAATCTGTCTGAACTTTCAGCTCGGAGATGAAGGAAATAGTTATTCATTTAATCCTATTCACTTATTCATCTATTCATACACTCATTCATTCGTCAGTTATGTTGGAAATGCTTATTCTGTATCACTCTGTGTTAGCCCCGCGGCGAGGGGAGGATACAGAGATAAATAAGACGTGATTCCCAGGGAGCCCACAGGCTGGTGGAGGAAACAGACAAGGATACACGGAATCATAATGAAGTGCAACATGTTCTGTGACACTGGGAGTACAGAAGAGGCTCACGAAGCTTTCTGTCCTAGAGAATCAGTGAAGGCTTCTCAGAGGAGGTGGCGTAGGAGGTGGACCTGAGGAACTAAACTGAGGGAACCAGGTCCTCCTGCAGCCACTGGGGCCGTCAAGGGTTGGAGAAATGTCAGTGGAGTCCTGTTTGTTAGGTATCTGGTAGGGCTTCATCTTGCATGTTTTTAAGATGATTATTTCTTTAGGGGCCATCATGCATCTTGGGTCAGCTGCCTATTGGTGGCATCCCAGTTGATATCAGACACTGTGCTTGGCAATTTTATACGTTACAGTACTTTGATTTCTTAGAGCAACCCTGTCACTTTAAGACCATTATTCACATTTTCATAAAGGAACTGGAAGGTCAGGGTGGATAAATAATTCACCCCAATGTGAATACACCCAGGGCCAGGATGTAAAATCAGGGCTTCCCAACTTCAGTGTCTGGGCTCTTTCCATTAGCCATGCTGCCTCTCCCCAAGGAGCAGAAGGCGAGCAGGAACAGAAAGCCCGTGAGCAAGGAAGTGCTGCCTGCGGGAGCCTGGCTGCCACTCCCACTCTCAGGCTGGCAGCGCTCATGGAGCAGGTCTCTTATCTCCAGAGCTCTGTTGACACCTGCTTATCTACAGATTCACTAGCCCCTTTCCCTGCAGTCCCACCCCTACCAATTTTATTTTTGATTTTAACTATTTGTTCCACACCGATGGAACATGTGGCCAAAAATCATGGCCCCCAGGAAGCTACGCTGCTCTGCCTCTAACATGCCAAAGAATCTTGATGTCTCCCTCCTATGAAGCACTTTTCAAAATATTTGGGAAAGCATAGCTCTATTCTCCTCACTCACCTCTTTCCCCATGTTTGCCACACTTAACCATCTTTTAGAGACAGTGCAGCGGGCCACTGGGAGCGGGGGCCAGACAGCTGAGAAGTTTGCTTCCCTGGTTGTTTCTTTGAGTTTCAAATGAAGCTATGTTTAATTGGACTCCTGATCCTAAAAGATGGAGTGGATATTGTTTGTGGCTCATTTTCTCCACGCAGTTTTAACAAAGTATGCCTTCAGAGATATCACATAACCGAAAGACAGAATTAAGCCAGAATGGCAGAACTCTGGCAGCAAGTCACCCTATCCTGGTGTTTTTCATTGAAAAAGCATATAGGATTACCTTATTGTTCCAGATATTAGCTTTCCATACCCAGCGTATACATATTTAAACAGCATAACAAATGGGCTACATTACAAAGCACCTATATGTCACCAAGGCCCAGAAAGCCTGTTTTGTGCCAAGGCCTAGAGACATCCTTCCAAGTTTCCTTCCCAGCATAGAGGCAGATTGTCTCAGTGCTTGGGGTGGGCCAGCCAGCCTGAATTTAATAGCAAACATTCTCGGGTTTTTTCACATCCCTTGTGTAAAACCACTTTCATTTGAATGTGACATCTGCCTGCAAAGGAGCAAATCCCCAGCACCACCATCATGTCATGCCCCAAACCAGAGAGGCTCTATTTAGGGTTTTCTTCCAAATGCCAGGGCTCAAGGTCCAGACCATACCCTTGCTTGTTCTGGAGAATGTTATCAATCTCATGGTTCAGGGTTAAGGGTTGGGGTGGGGTATTGTTAGTGTTTTCATCACTCGCAGAAATGCACAGTCTGACAATTACCATGCCCGCAGATCAAAGGCAGAGGCAGGCGTTATCTTCTGCCAGCTGTGCTGCCACTCCAAGCACATTTCTGGTGGGCTGACCCCAAGGTGAGCTGGGGTGGGAAAGAGTTCTCCAGTGGATGGCTGTCTGGGTGTGAGCTCTTGCAGGGTGGCATTCTAAGAGCAAAGGCTCTATCTCTTCCTTTTGGGTAGCCCCACTATGGGTTTGGGTAGCCTTAAAAGCATTGAATACTTTGCAACTGGTTTTTGATTGACGTGGAAAGAAACAACAGTTTATAGAAAGATTATCCCGGTGGAAGTAAGATGCTCTGAATTATTATCCTAAGTTTGCCACCGGGCTGCTTTTTGACTCGGCATGAGACCCAAGCTCCAGTCACACAGAACACGGCCCCTCGCAGTTCTGATTATGCATGATGCCCTCGTGGATGGCGATATTTTTTTCTGTCTTCCCTGCAGGACAAACTGAAACTTTGTCCCCAAGGCTCGATTTATAATGTGCCTCCTTTGTGAGGCAGTGAGCATTTTCTTACTCCCTTAAAAGAGTAACCCCTCCCTTCCTCCGTGCTCCCACCGTTACACATTTCTGTTGGAGTGTTCACCTCCAGGGATTGCTTATGTGTCACTGCTAGATGTGAGCACCTCAAGGGCCACCTAGTCACTCTGTTCGCCAGGTGCCTATTATGACAGGCATCGCTGAATAGATGTTGGATGAATGAATGAATGCAGGAGAGAACGGGTAGATGAAGGAGATAAAGAATGCTCCGCATCTTTGGAGGGGAAATCATTTCCTTTGGCTACAGGGGTATTTCTGCAGGAGGAAATGTCTCCTGGTCTTCTGTCTGCCCCCATTTTTTCCATCATGTATACAGTTGGAGGAAGAAATCTGCTCTTTTCATTGTAAATTTTCTTCCCTCTCAGATTTATATGTTCTCCAGTCAGTGCTTGTGGTTCCCCTCAACCTTTGTTGGAGCATGAAATTTCTTACTAGTAAGTGCTCTGTTCCCTCTCAACTCATGATGCCTGCCAGCTTCTGACAATCTGTACTAAGCCCTTTCGTTCCTTTCTATACAGATGCAGCTCTTAACTACCCTAGATCTGTGCAACTCTGCCAGCCCTCCCTCTCAGTCTTGACCGTTTGTACTTTCTAGACTAAAAAACCTGAGCCAGAGGTTGAGCTAGTCCCTTAGTTTTGGCGCCATGTTGTTGTAGCTGGTGGTCTCCACTATGGCCCGAGGAACCTTGTGCGCTATGCCAACTGACCAAAACAGGTTGACTGGCCCCTGGGGGCTCTGGCCCAGGGAACCAGGTGGTACAATCCAAGAGTTAATCGACTTTTGCCAGTGGGAGATGGAAGACAGAAGAAACCCATTAGAAAAATTATTCTCCCTTACTCCGCAACCCCGTGTATTGTTCTGAGAAGAGGCAGTTCATGTGGTCTGTCTCAGAATGATGTGAGGAAAAGAACAACCGTCCACATTGTCCTGAAGCTGTGGCCGCATGGGCAGTGCACCCCTCATCTTGTGTTTCTCCCCCGACTTTCCATTTTACTTCTGTCCTGGTTCTCTGTGTTGCACTCCCAAGTGTTAGCAGGTAAGCTTTTGCCCAAGTCTCTGTTTTTGATGAAACCTGGGCCAAGCCACCTCCCTTGCCGACCCAGGTTAGATTGACCTCCTTTGTGCTCTCAGAATACCGTGGGCGCATCTCTCTCGCTTTCCACACAGTGTCGCGATCATATATTTATATGTGTCCTTCTCCTTCGGGATTGCATACCTCTTGAAGGCAGAGACCACCGTGTACTTATCTCTGAATCTCTGGCCCCTAGCACAGTGCCTGGCATAAATTAGAAATCTGAAAATAGTAAATACTTGCTGGATAACTGACTAAGGAAGAGATCAAGATTTCCTCTGATCAGAAAGAGATTCCAAGAGACCTACAAAACATTTTCAATGGTTTGCTGTTTCAATGTGTGGTCTCTTTTGGCTTCGCCCAAATTGAGTCAGAGATTATGCTAGCAATTGCATCACACTACACGATTATAATTATATCCAATAATTATGATAATAATTACTACAATGTGCTTGGCACCTATATGTTACCAGCCTATTAGATATTTCACATATATCATCTCATTATTGCGGCACACATATTAGGTGGTTATTATATGCTTTGGGCTTTTTGCAAATGTAACTGGACAACTGGCCTTGACTGAAGACATTCTTGAGCGTATACTAAAGGTTGTTTTAATTAGTTTTTCAAAGGGGGTTTTCCTTAGTGGTTAACACTGCATCTACCAACATTTACTAATCAGCACATAAATTTCCAAGGGCAGGACAGCTTTAAGAAAAAGCTCACTTTATCCTTAATTAACATTAATGGGACTTTATACCCCAACACCCTTACTCCACTTTTTGTCTGTATAAATGGGCAGGTTATATTGTGACGTATGCTCAGGACCGTAGAACTAGTCACTTCACTCACCCTGTTTCTTCCTGTTTCCACTGAGGTTATGGAAGTTAGCAAGATGTAACAGAGGGATCTATTACCAGGGCACAGTGAACAATTTGGGATTCAAAGTTGGTTTTAACCTGTTGCAGAAACCCTTAGAAATCATACAAATATTTTGCATGTATATTTCAAAGGTGCAATTTTCTATAGTGAGGCTTATATCAAATTCTCAAATGAGTTAAGAATCACTGTTTCTAGTTCTATGTGAACCTCTATCAAGAGTCGGGCAGAGCTCTCTGCCTCAGAGGTCACTGCTGGTCACTTGAATTCTGAATGACCAGGGGCCCCAGGATAAACTTGCCTAATCACACTCCCTTTAGGCACCTGAGTTGAAGCTTAGGCATGAAGGAGATCACGGTATTTGCTTTTCTCTCTTAAAAGCTGCGGGGTTCTATAGGACCTAACCTTTACTCTTAGCTTGTCCTCCCTGCAGTGTGGCTCTGTTGTCAGAATTTCATATTATGTTGTAACCCAGCACAACTTGTCCAAAACAATATTAGATTTATTCCATTTGTTAAAAGGAAGATATCACTAGTATGTGGCCCTTTCGGCAAAATCTCAACTCCTAGTTCTAGGCATGGGTTCAATCACCTGTTGCTAAGATACTGCAAAAAATATTATCTGTTTTTAAATGTTTCTTTTTAATTGAATAAACTGTTGCTTTGAAAAATCAGTGCAAAGGTTAAATAGGTCTTTGAAATCATATATTTTTAAACTAGCAGAGATATTTCTGAACAGTTTAAATGGAACAGCTGCTCTCTCAGTGGATTTCCTTGATGGAGTTTTAAAATTGCATATAAAGGAGCACTCACAGCACAACTGAATTAGAGAAATAGAGAAAGAGACTCAATCGTATCAGTACATACTGAAAACGTTGGCCACAGTCATTGATTCTACATCATAGGCATGAGGGAAAATGCAGACAGAGGTCTAAAATCCTGATTAGCAGCCCCATTAGCCAAATTCAGAGGTTCGGGGTTTTCAGAATGGTGATACAGAGCATATATCCCCGGAAGGGTCTGGGCCAGCACTACATAATCAAATTCACTAATATTTGTGTGACAGAACATTTTAGTATTTACACAGAGTTCTCACATCAGTTCATATTCAGCTCTGTGGTCAAGTGAATTTGCTCAAACTTGCGAAAACACTTGGGTTTGAAGAGCATCTTTGATTTTTTTTGTATTACAAATAAGTGATTGTGAACCGTTAAAACTAAGAGAAACTCCAAGATATACGTGATTCAGAATAGATTCAGGATCAACTTAGACCCCAAATGGCCCCAGCTCTAACAAGGTTGGGAGCCAGCAGTCCAAGAGGGTGGAGAGGGCTTCCCTGGTGGCGCCGTGGTTGAGAGTCCTCCTGCTGATGCAGGGGACACGGGTTCGTGCCCCGGTCCGGGAAGATCCCACATGCCGCGGAGCGGCTAGGCCCGTGAGCCATGGCCTCTGCGCCTGTGCGTCCGGAGCCTGTGCTCCGCAACGGGAGAGGCCACGACAGTGAGAGGCCCGCGTACCGCAAAAAAAAAAAAAAAAAGAGGGTGGAGAAGGCTGGAAGGAATGGATTGAACACTAACAAAAAGTCAGCAAAGGCCAGCAGGGAGGGCCAGTGGTCCGGGACTATGGGAGGACACATAAGAATTTAGAGATGTTGAGATGTCCTAGATATCTCCCAAATCCAAACACTTATCTTTCCTGTGCTGTTATTGCACTAGCCCAGGCTCTCTGTGCAGATACCCACAACAATCTCTTGACTGGTCTTCCTGTTTCATTCCAGTCTTTTTACCCAATCGGTTTCTTCCATCTGCCTCCATTGTGACCGTTCTGTGATGCAAATCTTATCTTGCCTCTTCCCCTATGAAACTCTCAGTGGTTTCCTGTGACCAGCAATGTAAATCCCTAATAACGGTGTCTCTCCTGCCCTACTTTGTCTCTAAGCCCTCACTGTTCATCTTAAGCAACACCAGCATCTCTGGTCATCATGGTTACCATTGTCTCTACCTTTAGAAGAGACACCACTTGCTTCTTCACATGGCCAATGCCCACCTGTCCTGCAAGATTTAACATTAGTTAACTTCTGTGCCAGGCCCCAGGCTGACCGAAGTGCCTGCACAGTTATCCCATACCTGTGTCAGTACAGTTAGCACTTTTCATAAAAGTGTCTTATTTGTGCACTTTCCTCTTCCATGTGACTATGAGCTTCTTGAGTGAAAAATCCATTTCTCTTCTATCATATTACCACTCAGTGTTTGGGACATGGTTTATGCTCAGTAGAAAGGTAATAAACTGTGGGTGGAAGGCCAAGGCAGGCAAAATTATGGAATCCAGGCAGTCAGGGAACGAGAAGAAGCAGCACTTGTGAACAAAAAAAAAACCTCTGAAGTGACATAAGTAAAGAAGAGTATAGTGTCCTGGAGGTTTTAGAAGTGTTATGAGATAGTAAATGTAGATCCTCTAAGTTATTCTCTTGTTGATAATATGAGCTGTCATTTCTTCTGCCTCTAAGGATATGGCAAGAGGAAGCAGAATTACTTTAACCAAATGGAAGAAGTTTCCCTTACGGTGAGGTTGGGTGGGTAGTGCGATGGCTTTAGAAGAGCACTTTTGACAATAGACCCTGAGCATATATGACCTTTCACATCTAAAGTGTGGAGTAACCAGGGAAAGATAAGGTAAATCAGCTTGTCATGGTGCCTAAGATGCGATCACTTTTGTTTGTAGTTTCTTGCTGCACTCCCTACTCTGTGGAGTAAGCTGGACTGTCTCACACAGGAGTCACGTTGTCATGATGACCTCAGGATTTTAAGCAGAATCCACAGAAGTCAACTCTGATGGAGTGGATTAAGCACTGGTCCAGGAAACAGAAGTCCATCCAAATCCTAGGTCTGAGATTTACTGTGCCCTTAGGAAATTAGTTACCATCTCTTTGCCTTTGGTTCTTCTCTAAAATGGAGATGACACCAACCTTAAAGAGCTCTTTTAAGTACTGAATGAAAAGTATGAGTGAAAGCATCTGTCAGATAATATGCACTCAAATGTGTGTGGACGCTTTAGAACTTTTGTTAACAGGATAGTCAATATAATAAGAGATTTTAAAAATCATCCTATTATACACTTGGTTTTTAATGTTATTGTAGGGAAATACATTACTTATGTTTTCTTTCCAGTTTTGTTGAGATATAATTGACACACAGCACTGTATAAATTTAAGGTACGTGCATAATGATTTGATTTACATCATCATGTAATGATTACCACTATAAGTTTAGTGAACATCCATCATCTCACAGAGATAAAAATAAAAGAAAAATAAAACATTTTTTTCCTTGTGATGAGAATTCTTAGGATTTACTCTCTTAACTTTTATATATAAAAAACATGCAGCAGTGTTAATTATATTTATCATGTTGTACATTACATCTCTGGTACTCATTTATCTTACAACTGGAAGTTTGTATCTTTTGACTACCTTTATCCAATTCCCCCTCCTCTCACCCCCTGCCTCTGGTAACCACAAACCTGATCTCTTCTTCTATGTTTTATTGTTTGTTTGTTGTTGAACTATAATTGACCTTCAATACTATGTTAGTTTCTAGTGCACAACGAAGTAAATCCATATTTCTGTATATAACAAAATGATCACCATGATAAGTCTAGTTACCATCTATCACCATATAAAGATATTACATTATTATTATTATTTTAATTATTAATTTATTTGGCTGCATTGGGTCTTTGTTGCTGCACACAGGCTTTCTCTAGTTGCGACGAGTGGGGTCTACTCTTGGTTGCGGTGAGCAGGCTTCTCATTGTGGTGGCTTCTCTTGCTGTGGAGCACAGGCTCTAGGCACGCGGGCTTCAGTAGTTGTGGCATGCGGGCTCAGTAGTTGTGGCTCATAGGCTCTAGAGCACAGGCTCAGTAGTTGTGGCGCATGGGCTTAGTTGCTCCGTGGCATGTGGAATCTTCCCAGACCAGGGCTCGAACCCGTGTCCCCTGTATTGGCAGGTGGATTCTTAACCACTACACCACCAGGGAAGTCCTGCATTCCCCATGCTGTGCATTGCATACCTGTGACTCACTTATTTTGTAACTGAAAATTTGTGTCTCTTAATATCCTTCACCTATTTCTCCTCCCTACACTCCCTTTCTTCTGGCAACCACCAGTTTATTCTCTGTATCTATGACTCTGTGTCTGTTTTGTTACGTTTGTTCATTTGTTTTGTTTTTTGGATTCCACATGTAAGTGGAATCATACTGTATTTGTCTTTCTGTGTCTGACTTATTTCACTTAGCATAATATTCTCTAAGTCCATGTTGTTTCATATTGTTGCAAATGGCAAAATTTCATTCCTTTTTATGGCTGAGTAATATTCCATTGCATTTATATACTATATCTTCTTTATACAATCATCTATCAATGGGCACTTTAGTTGCTTCTGTATTTTGGCTATTGTACATAATGCTGCAATGAACATAGAGGTGCCTGTATCTTTTTAGTTAGTGTCATCATTTCTTTCTTTGGATACATACAGGAGTGGAATTGCAAAACTGGAAAAAACACATTAACATGTGGAAGCTAAACAATATGCTACTAAATAACCAATGGGTCACTGAAGAAATCAAAGAGGAAATTGAAAAATTACTTGGAGACAAATGAAAAAAAAACACAGTTATCCAAAATCTGTGGGGCCACAGCAAAAACAGATCCATAGGGGAAGTTTATAGCAGTACAAGCCTACAACAAGAATTAAGTAGAAGGAAATAATAAAAATCTGAACAGAACTAAATAGAGACTAAAAACAATAGAAATAAATAAATGAACCGAAGAGCTCGTTCTCTGAAAAGAAAAACAAAATTGATAAATCTTTAGCCATACTTATCAAGAAAAAAAGAGAGAGGAACCAAATAAAATCAGACTGAAAAAGGAGAAGTTACAACTGATACCACAGAAATACAGAGGATCATAAGGATTACTATGAACAATTATATGCCAATAAAATGGACAACCTAGAAGAAGTGGGTCAATTTGCTCCCAACAAACAAGATTCCAGGAATTTTGCTTCACAGGTGAATTCAAACATTTAAAGAAGAGTCAACACCTATCCTTCTCAAACTGTTTCAGAAAATTGAAGAGGAAAGAACATTTCTGAACACATTCTATGAGGCCAGCTTCACCCTGATACCAAAACCAAAGATACAACAAGAAAAGATCAGGCTTATGCCACTGATGAACATAGATACAAAAATCTTCAACAAAATATTAGCAAACTGAATTCGGCAATACATTAAAAGTATCATACACCAAGATCAAGTGAAATTTTTCCCAGGGATTGCAGGATGATTCAATATCCACAATCAGTCTGATACATCACATTAGCAAACTGGAGAATAAAAATCATATGAGTATCTTGATAGGTACACAAAAAAGCTTTTGACAAAATTCAGCATTCATTTATGATAGAAACTCTCAATATAATAATGCCATATATGAAAAGGCCACAGCTAACATATTGAATGGAGAAAAGCTGAAAGCATTTCTTCTAAGATCAGGAATAAAAGAATGCCGACTCTCACAACTTTTATTCAACATAGTTTGGAAGTCCTAGCCACAGAAATCAGACAATAAAAAGAAATCCAAATTGGAAAGGAAGAATTAAACAGTCACCGTTTGCAGATTATATAATACTAAGTATAGAAGACACCACAAGAAACTATTAGAACTCATCAATGAATTCAGTAAAGTTGTAGGATACAAAATTAGCATACAGAAATCTGATTTGTTTCTATAAACTAAAAACAAACTATCCAAGTTAAGAAAACAATTTCCTTTAAAATTTTATCTAAAAGAATAAAATTCTTAGGAATAAATCTAAGGAGGTAAAATATCTATACTGAGAAAACTATAAGACACTGATGAAATAAGTTGAAGACAACACAAAGAAAGGCTCATGGATTGGAAGAATTAATATTGTTAAAATGACCGTACTTCCCAAGGCAATCTACACATTCATTGCAATCTCTACCAAAGTACCAACAGAATTTTTCACAGAACTAGAGCAAATAATTCTAAAATTTGTATGGAAACACAAAAGACCCCTAATAGCCAAAACAATCTTGAGGTATCATGCTCCTTGATTTCAAACTATGCTACAAGGCTACCATAATCAAAACAATAGGGTATTGGTACAAAAACAGACCCATAGATCAATGGAACACAATAGAAGGCCCAGAAATGAACTCACTCTTATATGGGCAATTAATCTACAACGGAAGAGGCAAGAATATACAAGGAGGAAAAGACAGCCTGTTCAATAAATGATGCTGGGAAAACTGGACAGCTACATGCAAAAACATCAAACTGGACTACTTTTCACAACATGTATTAAAAATAAACTCATAATGGATTAAGGACTTAAATGTAAACCTGAAAACATAAAACTGATAAAAGGAAATATAGGCAGTACACTCTTTGACATTTGTCTTAGCACTATTTTTTGGATATGTCTCCTCAGGCAAGGAGGAAAAAAAGCAAAAATAAACAAGTGGGATTACGTCAAACTAAAATGCTTTTGAGCAGCAAGAGAAACTATCAACAAAACAAAACAGCAGCCTACTTAATGGGAAAAGATACTCTCAAATGATATATCTGATAAGGGGCTAATATCCAAAATATACAAAGAAGTTATACAAGTCAACATCAAAAGAACAAACAACCCAATTAAAAAATGGGCAGAGGACCTAAACAGACATTTCTCCAAAGAAGACATACAGATTGCCAACAGGCATAATAAAGTATGCTCAACATCATTAATCATCAGGGAAATTCAAATTAAAACCACAATGAAATATTACCTCAAACTGTCAGATAACAGACAGCAAATAACAAGTGTTGGTGAGGATATGGAGAAAAGGGAACCCTTGTGCACTGCTGGTGGAAATGTAAATTGGTACAGAAACTACGGAAAACAGTATGGAGGTTTCTCAAAAAATTAAAAATAGAAGTGCCCTATGATCCAGCAGTGTTACTGCAATCATTTGCAAAATGGTTGGATCGAGAGTGACTTTGTCCACCCGGAATATAACCGTGAAAAAAAATTCTAAAAACCTCAATATATATTTATTAATAAATACTTGCATGCTGTTTTTGCCTTTTTATTTTATGTATAATTACAAAATACAGTGTCGTTTACACCCTCTGTGACTAGGAACAACATGAAGTCAAATCTATTCAAACTCCACACAATGAACTATCAGAGTAAGTCAATCTATGTATAAGCCCTGCGAGTATTCATAGACAATATGTGAACCAGGGACTTAAGAGACAATAATTAAGTCAATAAGTACAAGCCTAAGGTTACAATTTAACAAGGGAGTGGGAATGGGAAGGGAGGAGTAAGAGAGCTAAAAGTCTCCTCATGCATGACAAGAAAATGAGCGATAATGTTTATGACAGATGAGTCAAGAGACCAATTATATGTATGTTATTAAACATGTGAGGTAAATGCCTGAAGGAACAGTTCTAAGTTTGAAAGTGAGAGGGCGCAGGGAGAGCGTGGGTTGTGGACTGAGGAAGGAAATGTAGATTACCAAGTCTATATATATACAAATATAAGTGTATATTTATATACATACATATGTATCTATATTTACATATATAGATAGCATATATATACACACATCACAATACACATACATTTTATACTTTGCACATTATAAACTCTGTGTGTGTGTGTGTGTGTGTGTGTGTATATATATATATATATATAATTTTATAAACATAAACATGTTTAAAAAGGTCACCAAGCAAGTTTTAAACATAATTGTAGTACATACACCCATACATTTCTAGTAGCAAAGAAGAGACCACACTATATCCTTTAGGATCCAGGACTCTCATTTTTTTAGTGTTTATTGAATTTGGAAGAATCTTTCATTGTAGAATAATTTAAATCACTCAAAAAGACATATTTCCTTTAATTAATTTTTGTAATTCAAACCTGTATATTCTTAGCAGGAAAAAGTATTTGGGTATGCATACGTATTTACACCTCAGTGTCAATAACCTGACAAGGTTATTGTTTAATACTATCAAACACCTGCTGTGCCCCAGACCTATTATATATGATGTGCACACATTTAACATATACATCTTGAGTGAGTTTGGACATAGGCATACACCTGTGACACAGGCATACACCTGTGACACCATCACCACAACCAAGGTACTAAATATATCCATCACCTCTAAAACTTTATTTGCGTCCTTTTGTGGGTTTGTTTTTGTTGTTGTTGTTTTGGTAAGACACTTAATATGAGATCTATCCTTTTAACATGTTTAAATGTACACAGTGTCATATTAACTATAGGCACTATGTTGTATAGCAGATCTCTAGAACTTATTCATCTTGCATAACAGAAACTTTTTACACACTGAAAACCAAGTTCCCATTTCCCTTTCTCTCCAGCCCCTGGCAAACACAACTCTATTGTCTGTTTCTATGAATTTAGCTGTTTTAGATAATCTCATATAAGTGGAATCACACACTGTTTGTCCTTATGTGACTGGCTTATTTCTCTTAGCATTATGTCTAGTTTAATCCATGTCACAAGTGGCAGGACTTTCTTGTTTAAGGCTTTTTCTTCCATTATATGTATATAACGCATTTTCTTTATCCATGTATCTGTCAGTGGATATTTGGGTTGTTTCCATGTCTTAGCTATTGTGAAATGCCGCAATGAACATAGAGGTGAAGTCTCTTGGAGGTCTTGATTGCATTTCTTTTGGATATAAATCCAGAAGTAGGATTGCTGGATCATATAGTAGTTCTATTTTTAATTTCTGGGAACGTCAATACTGTTTTCCGTAGTGGATGCACCCGTCAACATTCCCACCAATAGTGTATAAAGTCTCCAAACTTTTTTACATCCGCACTGATACTTACCTTTGGTTTTATGATAGTAGTCATCTTAACAGGTGTGAGGTTATGATTTGTGGTTTGATTTGAATTTCCCTGATGATTAGTGCCATTGAGCACCTTTTCATATGCCTTTAGCCATTTGTATGTTTTCTTTGGAGAAATGTCTATTCAAGTCCTTTGCCTGTTTTTAATTGAGTTACCTGTTGTTGGTAGGGTTTTTTGCTACTGATCTGTAAGAGATTCTTACATATTTTATTTATTAACTCCTTATTAGATTGTTTGCAGATATTTTTTCTCATTCCATAGGAAGCCTTTTCACTCTGTTGATTGTTCCTTTGCTGTGCAGAAGCTTTCTAGTTTTATATAGTCACACTTGTTTATTTTTGGTTTTGTTTGCCTGTGATTTTGATGTCAAATCCAAGAAATCAGTGTCGAGGACAGTGTCAAGTTCTCCCATTATGTTTCATATACATGCTAAATATAAAGAAACCCATACAGCAAATAATAGGGCATGAATTTAACTGAGGTTTGCTTGAAGATTCAACCTATGCTTTCTGAAAGTAAATTGAATAGACCTGAGAGAAACAAATCAAGACAGTAATGTATCCATCATCAAAGGAAACAGTGAGCATATGGCAAGTTCAGAGTGTCCTGGAACCCGGGGGCTTCAGATCCCATGTTCTTAATTCCCATGCCGTACTTCATCTTCTCTCATCCAGAAGGAAGAGTAGACCCTGAGATTCTCACATACCTTGAGAATGTTGTTATTTTTATGATACGTATCATGGAATTGACCATATACTCATTTCCAAAATTATCGTTGCTCTTAGAAATCTTTTAAGTCAGTTTCTAATATCCAGTCATTACCTTACTTATGAATGTAAAGCTTTTATTCCTACCTCTGTCTTCACTTTGCCGTAAGAAGCTCTGGTCCTGCCATTTGTAAAGCAGATGTAAAAGGTGTAAAAGTTGTTTTGTTAGGGAAGGATGCTCTTATTTCTTTAGCTAGCATCTCCAAAATAGGATATTATCGTAAAAGCAAGGAAGGAACCTATGTGACTGCTAAGGAAGAAACATACATGTCTGTTAAGGTGTACTGGCCAGAATAGCCTTTATTAGAGTCATCCATTTATTCATTCATGTAGTGCTGTTGTTTCTGAATGCCTCGTATGAGCCTGGCACTGTTCCATGCATGGGAAATCCAGCAAGGAATAAAATAAAGTCCCTAACCTTTTGGAGTTATTAGGTATAGGATGTGGGCTGATGTAGTTCTTTGTATTTGTTGTTCTTCTGTGGGAGGCAGTATAGATTACAGGAAAGATTACAGGAAAGTGGGGACAGACAAACAGTAGATGGCTGCCGGAGTCCAAAGCGGGGCTCCAGTAGCTGTCTCCACACATATACAGGGAGCCCGAAGCTCAGCATTTCCTAAGGTCACCTCAGGGGCCTAAAGAACTAGACTTTAAGATTTTAGTCTGAGAACATCTCTGATGAGTACATTAACAGCTGTTAGTCCTCTGTGTTCTTATTTGAAAGCCAGCATGGCATAGAAGTGGATTTTGGTGTCCAAATTTCTGAATTTGAAATTCATCTGTTCTGAGTGCCCTAAGGCAGATTTTCTCAATTTTCTCATGTGAAAATGACAACCATATATAACTTGTATAGTTGTAGTAGAGACTTAAAGTGTATGAAACTTAGAGCCCAGTGTCTGGGCCATAGTAACTGTAACATAAAGGTAGGTAATATGCTTACAGTTAGGTATTAACGATAATAACAACAATATATTACTATCACAACTCACCTCCATAATAAGAATGTTTTCCTCGGTCTTCGGTATTATATGTCTCACGGAGTTGAATATATAAGCATTTTCCATAGTTATTGCTCTGAACCTTTTAAGTCATTTTCTCAATTCAGCCATTACCTTACTTACGAATTTAAAGCTATTACTCCTACCTCTGTCTTTACTGACTAACCTCTTGATCTGAGGGCTTGACATGAAATGAAAAAGCTGCAGTGCTTCTTCCAGTATTCATTTCTGCAGACTAAACAAGTCCAAGTTGTCTGATTTTTTTTAACCATATGAAATAATATGTACGTACACGGTAGAGTTATTGAATTTTAAAGCTCGAGAGGACTTTAAATCCGTGGACTTTAAGGCCATGCAGCTAGTCAGCAGCTGAAGTTGGTCTAGAACCCAGGCCCCCAGAGTCTGACCGAGAACTGAACAATAAAATGCACGTGACAGTTACAAGCAGAAAATAAAAATATAAAAGAGTGCTTGGGTAATCAAAAATATCTCCCTCTAGTGGGCACAGTATGTGGGCTTTGATTTGGGGTTAATTTTGATCTGTCACTGTCAGATTCCCTGAAGCTCATATTAGTGCAAGATACTGACATATGCCCAATGGTACTTCACAAGCATGACCTTCCCGCAGGTGGAGAACTTCTCCATGAAGCCATTTCACATACTCTCCCCTGCCCCCCAACTACCAGAAGGGCTCATGCAGGCTGCAGTGACACTCAGCTCAAGGTGCCATTTTCTCAGAGGATGGTTAGTCCGACAGCCATGAGAGCCCATGGAACAAATCTATGTCACTAGGGAGAAGTATGAAACGCATGATTTTTAACACAACTTTTTGCATTCCTAGCATTTTTTAATGGAGTCACCAGTTTTTACTCTCAATTTCTTTGGAGTGAGGTATTGAGTGCTAATGTCTCTCTTTGTCCAATGGCCCTGGCCCTTTCTGAGTAGTGCTCTAGAACCCTAGAGCACTGGGATGTTAGGGGTGGTGGATGGCTCATAGCCTGAGTGTACAGGCAAGACTTCTTTCTGAGTGGAAGTCAGAAAAAAAAAGAAACTGATTCTTTTGGAGTCTGAACAGGAACTCTTTAGTGAAATGGGCCACTTGATTTCCTTTTTCTAATCTGAAATGTATATAAATCTATTACAAACAGGGAACCATCCTAGGCACTGTGAGGGGATATAAAGAGGCATTGTTTCTCCTTCAGTTTAAGAAGACAGTTGAAGCATATGCATATAAGTAGTGATATGAATGACATTTCAGACAGTAAATAATTGTTGGAAACTATGTTGAACAAGTCTCCTCTTCCCCGATTACGAGACAGAACAATTCAGGCATATTGTACTAGTTAGGAAGGTATTCTGCTGCAAGTAAAGAGCTTATGGACCACAGCAGCTTAAACCAAAAGGAGTTTATTTTTCTAGTGAACCAGGAAGCCTGAGATAGACAACCATTGGCCTTAGTTCGGTGCTTTGATAATGTTAGGGCCAATTTCTCTTTGATTCCCTTGTCCCACAGAGATAAAGTGTTAGGGTCTGCATTTCAAAAGAGATCAAAAAAGAACCTCTATGCTTTTGAGAAGATACTCCTCCCCTGGGATGACATTAGAGTGACAGTCAACTGAGGAATGGTGAAATGGATCACTTATGAGATGATGACATATGCCACATGCCGATGGATGTTTGATTTCAGCCAAATAGCCCCATGTCTCGTGTCTACATCGTAGCTGCTCCACCTTCAGACTTGTGCTCAAGGCTGAAAAGGGATGAAAGGAGAAAGGACCTGTGCCAACCAAATCTTTGAAAGACACAGGCTTTCTCTTTGGGCTCTCTGGCTGCATCTGGATTACATCGGAAGTCTTCCAAAGAAGGCTTGGAAACAAGGAAACGGGAATGTCATAATTGGCCTAAATCAGTCATAACCCATCCCTTGGGTCTCAGCACATTGCTGCTCTGAACAAATGTGGGCATCTGCTATCAAAGAACAAAGGCAGCATGGGTGTTGTGCAGCCATTATCAATATGTGTCACACTCTTGTGTGTCCTTCTAAGTCATTCGCTTTAAGTAGCTGAGTAGATACCCCATAGAGTTATAATCAACTGCTTAAGTGTTTTTCTCTTCCAATTAACTAGTAGCTCCTGTAGGGCAGGAACTGTGTCTTATTTTTTCCTTCTATTATAAAATTTACCACAGGGCCTAAAACATAAATGTTGTTGAATGTTCCATTGAATTGCATTCAATTAAGTGCCTTGAGTGAAACATGTTGAATTATAGAATTACAGGAATACAGTACTAGAGTAGTATCTTAGTTTAGAGGTATGAGTGACCACATTAGGTTTGGGTGGAAAAAAGGGGTTTAAAGCATATCTTGAGGAGTGGGTAGGGTCCATGTCTGATTTAGTTTTATATAGCACCCATGGCACCTAGGACAGTGTTTTTCAATAATGTTTTTCGAACTGGATTGAATTTGAGTAGAGGGGGAATCCAGGGAAGGAATCTTTGCAAATAAAAGTTTATAGGTAGAAACACAAAGAGGCATCTCTCCTTCCTTCTCTTTGCTTTCTCCTTCCCTCCTCACCTATGAGCCTAAGGTCCCAGGTGTTATCTGATATTCATCCCTCAGGTACTCCGAGGCTTTGGGTCTTCGTAGAATGTATTGTCGATTCTTTGGACTGAAAATAAGGCTGTTTTCCACCTGCATCTGCTCAGAGATCTGGTACGCCTCTAGTTTTAATTTGAGGCATACAGATAACAGAGATGGCAAATATAAGAGCAGTTGCTTTTGGACAAACTGCGCTGAACTATAGACCTTTGCTGAGAATGCCTGTTATCCAGAGGTTGAATGGAGTTCTGGTTTTAAAGTCTTTGAGAAGACTCTCCACTCCCAGCAGTGATGCCATGTCAGCCTCTGCTTTATGTCATTGAAGTCATGTCAGCTGGGTTAAGTTTACTGGGGGATTCAGATGGAGCTGTAGACCACATGGCAGACACATTACTAGTAGTTACCTATCGATTTGGAACCAAATGGCAAAACGTCTTACTGGGTTAGTTTCCTTTGTGTGAACAGAGGTTCAAATCATCAAGGTTTTATGATTCTTAAAAAGCAAAAATGAAAAAAGAAAAACCCACATTGTCTCAGAATTGATCTGCTTCTAAAATGTTTCAGCAGTACTAAAATTGCTGACACATTTCCATCACAGAGATGTTTCTTTTGCTAGAGCAGGGATTGGGTGGGTAGAAAAAGGAAGAATATGAAGGTTGTAGAAAATCTGAGGTTAACACAGAAGAGTATGGCTAACCCTCACCTCTAGCCAAGGGATCTTGGTTGTGTCCAAGCAAGCTTTCTTCATTGCACTTGTCAGTCAGGACTCAGTAGTTCTCAAGTGGGGCCCTCCTCACATACTGGAACTTATCATTTGGAAATCTGTTTCTGTAAAATATTACTACTCCATTTATTCAACGTGGTTTTCTAAAAATATGTTCCATGTGCCAAGCACTGCATTCCATATAAAAGGTTCTTTGCTTTTAAAGCAAAGAGCTTTTTAATAATTATTACATAAATGTGGCCTGGTAAAATGAGTCTGTCACTTCCCATCATAACATATTCTACAGTAGAGAAGACTGTATGAGTTAAAACTTTCATCTGACTGTTGATAAGAATGATGTGAAATAACAGTGTCTTAAGCCAATTGGGAGATTACTTTTCTCTTGAGTAAAAGAAATCAGGAGGGAGACAGTCCAGAGAGAGTGTGATGGATGTATGCTATCATCAATGTTTTGGGTCCCTTTTATCTTCCTGCCCCATTATCCTTAACACATGGTATCCATCCTCAAGATCACAAGATGGCAGCTGGGAAGTCTTGCTGTTACATCCATGTTGCAGGAAGAAAAAAGAAGGAAGGGGGGGGGCTTTCCTGGTGGCGCAGTGGTTGAGAGTCCGCCTGCCAGTGCAGGGGACACGCGTTCGTGCCCCGGTCTGGGAAGATCCCACATGCCGCGGAGCAGCTGGGCCCGTGAGCCATGGCCGCTGGACCTGCGCGTCCAGAGCCTGTGCTCCGCAAACGGGAAGGCCACAGCAGTGAGAGGCCCGTGTACTGCAAAAAAAAAAAAAAAAAAAAAAAAAAAAAATACTAAAGAAAAAGAAGGAAGGGGGAGTGAACAAAACAGTACATCTCCCAACTGAGTCAAACCCCATAAAGAGCTTTTCTGCAAGCCCCACCCAACAACTTCTGGTTGACTATCCTCTAGGTGCAAGAAAACTTAGGAAATGTCCCATAGCTGGTCACATTGCTACAGCCAATAATATAGAAATTCTGCTACTAAGAAAGATTGAAGAAGATGAATATTAAGGATGTAGTTAGTAGTCCCTGCCACAAGGCAGTCTGGGATAAAGAGAAAAATATAGACTTAGCTGTCAGATAAATGCCAGCATTTACTAAGTTAAACTATGGAATTACTCCACCAATGTTGGATGATTCATTTAACAGTTCTGCTTCTCAGTTTTCTCACCTGTAAAATTGGAGTTTATGGTGACAATCTTGCAGAGTTGTCTTCAGGGTTAAATAAGATGCCTCACAGTTTAATGTAGTGTTTGGTGAGCAACTCCTGTTGCTTGTTTTGTTTTTCTGACTTTCTAATAAAATACTGCAAAGACATGTACAATGATAAAGAGTAAAGACATTGACAAAAATGTCAAAATCTGAAGGGGCTTTCCACTAATTGTAAAGCATGTATGATATTAAGGAAAGAAAAAAACAAACAAAAAAACACTTTGCCATTCTTTTGAAAAAAAAAGACTACATGGAAAAAGATAAGAAAATACTTAATCCTGTCATTCTTTTCTCCTGATGCAAACACCCAAGGTCTGTATCAACAGGAAAAAAACAGACATCCCTCTCCCATTCCAAGGTTGATGTCTGCAGCTATCAAAAGACACTCCTCGTGTACTTCTGCCAAATATTTCACAACTTATCTCTCAATCTTTGTACAAATGTCACCTTCTTAGGGAGACCTACCCAAGATGTCCCCACCTTAACACTCTCTGTGGCCTTGCCTTATCCTACTTTTTTCCTTAGCATTCATTATCATCTAATATACCATATATTTTACTTATTTATCTATTTTTTGTCTCCTAGTAGAACATAAGCTCTTTAACAATTTGGATTTCTGTCCATTTTTTTTGCTTTATTCAATATTATATAAGCAGCCTAGAAGAACATGTAGCATATAGTAAGTGTTCAATGAACATTTGAAATTGAACTGTTGAACTTCTCATGCACTACCTATACCTCTTTTCTGCTTTATTTTTTCTCATAGCACTTGCCACCATCTTACTATTTATCTGTCTGTCTATCTATCTATCTATGTATCTATCTATCTTTCTATCTTCTTGTCTCATTCTCTCCAGTAGAATATAATTCCCATGAAGGCAAGGATATTGTCTATTTTGTTTTCTACTCTTTGCCCGGCACCTGTAACAGAGCCTGGCATATTGTAAATGTTTAATATATATTTGTTGATCTCTTGACAATGCCGCCAGAAACAGCAACTTGCTGAAGACATCTGGTCAGGAAATGCGGGGTGAGAAAAACCATGATGCATTGCATCCTGAGGATATCATCCTTTCGTTGGCAGGTGGGACAGAAATAGGAAGAACACTGGTGGTAGCTTTGCTGCAATTCTCAGTTTTCACACACTCCATAAGTTTAGAATGTCAAAAAGAATGATATTTCAGTAGTACAAAGACTAAATACCTATACGACTGATAGAATATTGTAATTTCTTAAGGGCTGTGCAATCAATATACAGATTGTAGGCATTCAATAAATGTGTATTAATATTTATATTTCTTAATCACCCTCCTCCCCTTGAAATAAATCCCTTGTGGGCAGGAATTGTATCTATCCTGTGTTCTGACTTATATATGACACCTGAAACACTGCTTATTGGACATCTGAAAAAAAAAAGTCTTACTGGTTAATGTTTATGGACTCGGTAGAAATCCACAGAGAGCAACAAGAGAGATTTGGAAATCTGAACTGCATTAGACTTTAACACAGTGTCAAAAAACAGAGAAGGGGAGGGGGCATTTGACCAATGTTGGATCAAGCAAATCTCATGGTGAGTTCTCCTTTGATTCTGTTACAGTGAGGAGAGTTCATCTATTACCTGATGACCAATCATAAACTGGAAGCAACTGGAGGGTATATTTGTGGGTTGGTGGGACACAGTGGCAGCCACCCCCAGTCCAGTACTGACAGACCTCAGGATAAATGGAGATCTGCCTCAGCCTCGTATACAGTGGAGGAAACACAAAGGCTCTCAGATTTGTTTAGCTTGAAATAGGAAAAAATGGTGTTAAATCAGCTTTTCCTTGACTTCCATTCTGTGAATCAGAATGTTGTGAATGGGTAAGAAAGGATTAAGTCTTCAAGCTTGAGTTTCTTAAGCATGTGAATGATGTCTGTGGGTTCCAGGAAGTAGAGTGTGAGCCCTGATGTGTTCAGTCCAGCAACCCCGGTTGCTGTGTACGAGGTTTGACTCCTATGTCCCGATTTGTTAAGTTCACCTTTCTGATTTCATGCAACTTACTTTTATCACTGCCACATCCTCCTTAACCCAGCATTTCTTTTGAAATGTCCATCTTTCCCTAAGCATGGCTTTGTAAACTCCTAATCGTATTTGTTTGTTTTAATTGAACAAATATGTTCTGTGTCCTGGGTACAAGTGCTGGCTCCTAATTGGTTACATGCTAGCTTGGCTCACAGTTTCAGAGGATGGGGTTTTTCTGGTTTAGGCTGGGCGTGTAAGGGGGGAGATAACTTTAAAGCTTGATTAAAGCGAGTTTCTCTAACGTCAGGGTTCCCTCTAAAGACATAGACATAATCCTGGAGCAACAATGGAGGCTTGCTTGCATTTAGAAAGTTAGAACAGAAGTTTAAAAAAACAACCCTTGGTCCAATTTTCAACAGGATTGTATAATGTTCAAAAAATGAAAAAAATCCCCCCCACTTGTAACCACAGGAAGCCAAGCATTAAAGTCAGAAAAAAGAAACCCCCCAATCCCACCCCCAGAATGAACTGCACCATATTGTTTTCCTTTTGTGCTTGCCGATTTCAGATTTTCATTTTCTGTACATTAAAAAGCAAAGGAGACTTAAAAAAAATATATTCGTTAGCGGTTTCTGTCTAAATCTCATCATCTAATTATTTTCGCAGTGAACATTTGAAATGGCAGAAGCAATTCTGCCAAGAGCCTTCTCTCTCTGGATTCCAGGAGATGTTTCACAATAATTAGAAACCCCAATGGGTCTCTTAAGAACCCTTAAAGGGTTCCATATGCAGAATTCCATATGAAGTGGTGCAATGTGTAGTTCTTCGTTTCCCACAATAGGGCCTGACAGGTCTTAATGTATATTATTACATCAAATGAGATGCACATTAGTTGGTCAGACTGCTGGGTAGCTGGCCCCAATTCACTGAGAAATACAAACCAACCCGGTTACCCCATTATTTGACCCAGCCCACCCCATGCACACGCATACAAAGCACTGTTAGTCATTGTGCAAGTATTGTGCAAGTACTCAAGTACTAATTGGCTTCTTGGACCTTGTCCTCGAGTGTGGAGCACTGGTTTCATTGATTTTACGGGAATTGTAAGACGAATTAATGTATCTTAGTCAGGAAATGTTTGGGCTAAGCTAAATATCTCTTTTCCATTGAGCTGCTAGAGGACTTTTATTTGTTCTTCAGGAGGTGAAATACAGTGGTTACAAAAGACCCAAGGATCAGGGTGTCCTCTATTTAAAATACATGGTTTGGCTAGATTTTAGCATTCCCCTATCCATTGCTGCTCTGGCATTCTATACGCAGGTAGCAGGAAACAATTATATGTAGACAACATTAGATACCTTGTCATATATGTTTATTTACAACGTTCTGCTAAGCAAGTAGCACTGATTACCAACCATATCAGAACCGAGAGAAGTCGAACTGGTATGCTTTTGTTGACAGTAAAATGCTGTTTTTTACTTAAAGGTTGTGCATGGTTCATTGGGTGGGCAAAGAGTCTAGAGTCTTTGGTCCCCTGGTTGGTGACAGTTCAGGAGACTTTGATTCCTGTTGTTTTGTGCATCCTAATGAGGCCATACTCTGTAACTCAACCAGACTTCCAAAGAGCAAGGAAACTGGTAGAGCAAAAGAAAAAAAGAGCTTCACTCCTCGAGGATTTTACGTTCTCAGTAGACTAGATGGCTGTATCTCACTTGAAAAAAGTCTGTGAGCTTTTCTAAAAAACAAAAATGTCTTGCCCCTATTTTTATATTGATAAACTGTCAACCTACCTCCCACCTTCATCCTTAGGAATTGCCTCCTCTTTGCCATTGTTATTTTAGTGTAATGACCAATGTGAGTGCCATTTGCAGCTTTCGGGGGGAGTCGAGGCATGAAAAGTGAACAAAGAGTAAAAGACCATTTCTCATAATTGTGTAAAAGAAATGCGGCTCTGGCCAGCATTTGATATATGATTATTTGTTTTTCTCCCTTCTCCCTGCAAATAAGATAGAAATGCTGTTTTTGGAGGTGATATATATCAATATTATTTTGAAAATGTGAAATGGCACCCTTACATGATGGAAAGAAGGCAGCAGGTGGACTGATTTCTTAAGAATATTTAAATTCCTCTTGATGTCTGACAGTAACTGGGTACAAAGTGAGGAATCCAAATTTTAAAAAAAATGAAGATTTTGTATTACTTTTAGGAATCAGGGCATCAACATTCCATGTGCTGATAAATTTGTTTTAATAAACAGATTATTTCTTTCCAGTAACATGAGCTAATTAAAAGTAAGAGAGTATAAGAAATTGCCTCTTCCTAGCTCTTGAGGCCCTCTAGTTCTTTAACTTAAATTGTCCTGTAGTGACATATAACAGCTAAAATTTCTTCACCAAAAGCCATTAATTAAATAGCCCTTAGCAGATCTGTTGCCTCTGTTGGCCCTATCACACAGAAATTAAGTTCTGCAGCTGAAGATAATTTGAATTAAGAATAAGTAGAAACAGGCCCCAGAGAAAACCATAATTCAAAACGACACACGCACCCCAGTGTTCACTGCAGCACTATTTACAATAGCCAGGTCATGGAAGTAACCTAAATGCCCATCGACAGACAAGTGGATAAAGAAGATATGGTACATATATACAGTGGAATATTACTCAGCCATAAAAAGAAATGAAATTGGGTCATTTGCAGAGACGTGGATGGACCTAGAGACTATCATACAGAGTGAGAAAGAGAAAAACAAATATAGTATATTAACACATGTATTTGGAATCAAGGAAAATGGTACAGATGAACCAGTTTGCAAGGCGGAAATAGAGACACATATGTAGAGAACAAACGTATGGACACCAAGGGGGGAAAATGGGGGTGGGTGGTGGTGGTGGGATGAAGTGGGAGCTTGGGATTGACATATATACACTAATATGTATAAAACAGATAACTAATAAAAAAATTAAAAAGTGAATAGAAACAGGAGGTAGAGTGTGAAGGAGGTATAGTAAAAGGCAAAATCTAAGAATCACACTCTATCGATGTTCTCGTCCAATAAAGGGAACACAATAAAGTATTGGATCAGGTCTTCTGAGAGATATAGAGGTGCAAAAGCATTTGGAAAGAAAGAGAACTGGGGGCACCCTAGATCTCTGATTATGAAACAGGGGAGAGTCTATAGGTTCTTGCAGAGGGACTCACAAGAGAAAAGGAGAGAGGAAAGGTGTAAGGAAATTAGGTTACAGGGCTGCAAAGTATGCCCCCAAAGACATTCATAAACATTCATATACATGTGAACATGTATATACCCCCACCGACACACACACACACACACACACACACAATATACACAACACCATAACAGATTTCTGGGAAAAAATCTGATTGCAATTTTGAACTCCAGCTGTTCACACTTAGCATAGAGTTATTTTCAGGGTGGCCAAATCATGTAACCAGTACTGATTCCCACTCGAGTATTCGGAGATCTGGAAATCAATGCTGACAAGATAATCTACTGCAGTGACCAGAGAAGGGAATCTTGTGACTGGGACAACAAATAGAAGAAAGAGCCGGCATCCAGCTCTAGTCTCTACATGTCTTTGTGGTGCTCTGTTAGTGTGTGGAACAAGGGGAAGTAGGAAGATAAACTTTATTTTGTGAGAGCCTTATTAGGTCATTATTGGTTCCAATTTTCAGATGAAAATATACTGCGTCACAAAAGCATTGCCACGATTCTCATATACTTATCAATGAGCAGGGGGACTTGAGCGAATCCATTTCATCTAAACTCAGAACAGCAGCTTACAGTATAGATGCTGCTCACATGTACATATGCTAACTCAGGGCTACTCAAAGTGTGAACTGGTGCCAGCAAGAAAGTGCTTTGTTTCTGGTTTGCAATGACAGAAGTCTAGAAATTGAGAGTCTGAGTTTAGAAAATTTGATAGCAATTTAACAGAGTAATTTTATATCTGTTGAATCTGCTAAGAAAAAAGAAGTGTCGTAGTGTCGTATTTTATGTCTTTGTTTTCTCATTTTTCTGAGTGCTATGTTATTATTGCATTTTATGAAAGTTTGAATCAACATGAATTAGTAAGTGAAACAAAACAAACAAAACTTGTCCTCTGTCACAGATAGTTTGAGAAGCAGTGGCCTAATTGAAATGTTACAGCAATCCACAGAATGGACTAAGACTTTGCCTAACATTTGGGCTCGTTTTCCATACTTTAATCTCAGATCTCTAGCTTCTTTGATAGCTGGATGCTTAATACACGTAGCATAAAGTGTCGTCATTGGAACACTAGTCCCTTAAAGCTGTTCTGTCAAAACATCCAGGGACAAATACATTTGAGAAACAGTGCATATGCTGTGCTCTGAGAGATTCACAATGCATGTTAACGCTCTAAAGATTCTGAGGAGTGTTGCAATAAACAAAAAGTGTCAGTTTAACAGAGTTTTTCAAACTTGTTCACAGAGCTCCTTGTATTCTATAGCACCTTAGCACATATTAACTTCCTATGAAAATCATGTTCCATGGACGTGAATTCTGTTTATAAATAACTGGACACCTGAGTGAGAGCTGAAAAGAAAAAGAATCATGTGGCAGTAGATGATGTTAAAGGAAAAAAATGGTTAGTGTACATACTTTATAATCATACCCAAGTAATATGTTGATTCCATTCAGACTGGTATTCTAACATGAAACCTTGCCCTCCCCCAGCCCTCTTTCATCCTTCCACGTGCCTTTCCAAACAATCCTACCTTCTCAGCAGGCCCTTTCTTCAGATACTTAGAGAAAGATTTCTGCTGTCCTTGAGTCTCCACAGTTGAGCCAGAAATTATATAGAATTTAGGGTTTTGCTAGTTTCCTGACTTTTAGACATCTTGTCCTTTCTATACATTTCTAGGCGTTTAGTCAAACCCCGCTGATTTGGACTAACAAAGGAAAAGGTCAGTCTAATTTGGCAAGAAGCCTGTTTTATAGGATATTTTAAAAGTAATGCAGTTTTAGTTTCATTATTTTCTAAAGCCCATTATGCCAGACACTGATTATGGACATATACAGAGTAACTATTTTATAGAATGACATCAATGATTTGTATTAATTGAACTTAAAATAAGGTTTTGTATTAAGTTTAAATGTCCCTTCCTCCCCCCGCTTTACAGTGATTATAAAACCACTTTAATTTGCTTTAAAATGTATTTCTAGATAAGCATATACTGTATTACAGTCCTGCCTCAAAAACAACCATCCAAGTCAGTGGACCTCAAAGAATGAAGGTTGGCTATATTTGGTTTCTATCTTCACTAGTGTAGGAAATATATGAAACATTGACAAAAAGCAAAGAATTCAGAATCTCCATGCTCTTTCTATCCAAATATTTACTCTGAAAATGAAGCTTTATTTTTCAAAGCAAAAAGTATACTACCTCTCACTGTCTCTCCTCATAATTATCACCCTATTTTATTTCTCTAATAGTAGTAATCACTGTTTGAAATTACAGTGCTTATTGACCTCATGTATTTTCTGCCTCTCCACACTAGCATGTAAGCTCACAGAAAGAGGTAAATCCAATCTACATGGAATAATATAGGAGAGGGTCTACTTAGAATTAGCATGTACAAAATAGGGGCCCAAAACAGAGGAACTAATTAAAGATGGTCTGGACATCAGTAGCCCTGTTGGATCTCCTCATCCTCACCTCCACCTTCATACAAAGGCTGCCTGGCAAACAAAAGAGGGAAAAACAAAAAGAGTGTTCTCCTTTGACAGTCTTCAGTTAGCCTCCTGAGAAAGACTAAGGCTTCTAAAGGCTGTATCACTTCTAGTCTAATGGCTGTCTTAACTTCACCACCCGACTTTAAAGTAAAACCCTCCAGTTGACAATTTTTACACCAGACATAGAGTTCCCAGTAAGCTCATCAAAAGGAAGGACTATAAGAAGAATGTTATTCCAACTACCTAAAAAAATCAACAGTGTCCTTCATGCTTAAATATTATGGATAACCAAGATTTTACCAGAAGTATAAGGAAAATAAATACTACTAATGAAGAAAAAATTAAAGTCCAGATCAACTAAACATAAAACAATAGATAATTCATGGAATACAAGTGAACTTCTAAAAATCCACGAATACTAGAAAGATTCAGAAAGATATTCTTGCCTCTATAAAGCAAGAATAGACTGTGATAACAAAAAGAAAGATTGAAAAAAAACTGTGAACGTCCTATTGGAAATTAAAGATTGTCTAAATTTGAAGTGCAATAGAAGGGCTAGGAGCAAAAATTGATAACCTTTCCCAGAAAAGAGTAAAAAAAAGATAAACATGGTAGAAGAGATAAGCTATATGGAATACTGAAAAAAAATGGCATTTAATAAAATTCTAGAAAGAGAGAAAAAATGGAGAGGAATTTAAACAAATAAATGATAGAAAACAATTTACCGTAGGTGTAGAGAAAGATTTTTTTAATTCAAAAGGAATATTCCAATGATCTCAAGGTAACACAAACACGCACACGCAGGTGCATACACTTGAATTATTTCATTCTTTCTCTAACATTTCAGAACACAAAAGATGAAGAGAAAATCCTTAAAAGGCAACATTGCATAACTTAGAGAGTGGAAATCATACTGGCATCAGAATTCTCAACAACAATAATGGATGCTTGAAGACAATGAAATTGTCTTCCTTCCAAACACTAAGAATAAATTAGTTTGAATCTAGAATTCTATACACAGCTAAGTTATAAGAATATGTGAGAAAAAAATAAAAACATCTATAGAAATTTCCCATGTACTAGTCTCAGGAAGTTTCTAGTTGACATATAAAAAAAAAAAGTTACAAAAAATTGAGTGAGAAATAGAAAACATGAGGTACAACACACGTTGGAATTACCTGAGAAATACAATGAAAATAAATCCCATGATGACAGCTGGCCTACTACAGGAAGTTGGTAGGCTGCAAAATAAATGTTTTTCAAGAAAACAAGAATAGATTCTTTTAAACTGACAGATGGAATAAGCAAGAAGATTTTAGATATGTGGCAAAAACAATCATATATTTTTCTCAGCAAAGTTGAAAAATATAATTAGCAATCCCTTATAAAAATGTATATATTAATCATGGTAAAGATATGAAGCAAATAAAAATGTGTCTTTTTTAATTAATTTTTATTGGAGTATAGTTGCTTTACAATGTTATGTTAGTTTCTGCTGAACAGCAAAGTGAATCAGCTATACGTATACATATATCCCCTCTTTTTTGGATTTCCTTCCCATTTAGGTTACCACAGAGCACTGAGTAGATAGAGTTCCTTGTGCTATACAGTAGGTTCTCATTAGTTATCTATTTTATACATATCAATAGTAGTGTATATATGTCAATCAGGGTGGGGTGAAATGGGAGAATGGGAAAAATGTGTCATTGTTTAAAGAAATTTCATGGTATGTAAAAAATCTGCCATGATTTCATTTATGATTTCTGGTTTCCTGGTTGGCTGAAAAGGCATTCCCTACCTTGAAGTTATATCAATATCCTCCTAAATGATTTAGTTTAAAATTTTGTATTTTTATGTCCTTTACATTTAGATTTCTAACCCATATGAAATTTTATTTTACATGGAACATAAATAGGGATTAATTTTATATTTTTCCTAATGAGAAGATAATTATGCCAATGTGACTTATTAAGCACACCATTCTTTCCTTACTAAACTGTAAAGCCACTTTTATTGTTGTATTCCAGATACTTTAGAAAATGGCTTATGCTATAGGTCAAAGAAACCTGAAAGAATGTGAGAGACTTGTCTTTTTAATGGAGAGAAAACAGATTTTTGATAAGTTGAAACAAAGAAGAGGCATAATAACACATATATATCAAAAAATGCCATAATTTAAGTCCAATAACAATAAAATTACAATGTAGGTTTTTTTAAAATTCAGATAAACAATTTTAATTATCCACAGGAATTCAGGAAAAAGTTGAAAAGAAAATACAGAAATTTAGAAATCTGAAATAATGTGGAAAAAAATATTTACTAAGAGAATAGGATGTACACTAATTGTAAATTGGTTAATCTCACTAAATGAAAGACTAAATGAAAGACAGACTGGGCTAAAAATATACACATACATACACATATACACTCTACCACCTAGAGCTCTGTATAAGATCATGGACTTGACATCTTGAAACAGGGATTTTGTTTACTGAATGAAGAGCATTCGGGGAAAGCTTTTGACAAAACCCAACATCCATTCCTGACTAAAAAATAAACAAACAAAAAACACTCTCAGCAACCAGTGATAAAATGGAACTTCTTCAACCTAATAAAGGGCTCTGAGAAAAACCTACAACTATCGTCATTCTTCATGGTGAAAGGCTCAACGTTCTTTCACCAGTATCAAGAACGAGACAAGAATGTCTGTTCTTATTCTTGCTATTCAATTGGAGGTTCTAGCCAGTACAATAAAGTAATAAAAAAGAAGACATCCAGATTAGGAAAGAAGAAGTAAAATCATTTTTATTCATAGACAACATGATTATCTCTGTAGAAAATTCTATGGCTTCCACAAACAGCTACTAGGACAAATATGTGGGTTCAACAAAGTTGTGAGATGCAAGCTCAATATACAACTATTAGTTGTATTTCTATATAGTAGCAATGGACAATAAAAATAAAAATTAAAAATAATACCACTTACAAAAGCCTCACAAATGTGAAATACTTAGAGATAAGTCTTACAAAAGCCATGTACAATAAAAACTACAAATACTGCTAATTGAAATTAAGATCTAATAAATGGCATGATATACTGTGTTGGTGGGTCAGAAGACAAATTTATTAAAATGTCAGCCTTCCCCAAATTAATCTACAATTTCAAGGCAAACCCATTTAAAATCTCAGTGCCATTTTTGTAAAATTGATAAGCTGATTCTGAAATTCAAGTAAATCCAAAGGACCTAGAACAATGAAAACCTTTGAAAAAGAAGAACCTAAGTTGGAAGAACAACACTGCCTGATTTTAAGACTTATTAAAAGCTATATTAATCAAGGTTCTGTGGTATTAGCATAACGATAAACAAATAGATCAATTGCAAAAAATAGAGTCCAGAAATAGAATGACACATGTACGAACAACTTATTTTTCATAAAAGGGCAAAGGCAATTCAGTGTGAAAATGATAGTCTCTCTTTTTTTTAAACAAATGGTGCTGGATTAATTGGGTATATTTATACAAAAAACAAAATGAACTTCAATTAATATTTTCCACCACATAAAAACTATTAACTTAAAATGTATTTTAAATCTACATGTAAAACCTAAAACTATAAGCCTTCTAGTAGAAAACAGAAAAGGAAATCTTTATAACCTTGGTAGGTTCCTAGATACAGCAGTAAAAGCATGGTCTATAAATGAAAAAAATATGATAAATTAAATTTCCTCAAAATTTTAAATGTCTGCCCTTTGAAAGACAAAGATTGAAAAGATAGACTGCAAACTGGGAGAAAATGTTTGCCAGTCATATGTCAGATAAAAATTTGTATCCAGAATATATGTTTAAAATTTCTCAAAGCTGATAATAAAACAACTAATTTTTTTGAAAATATAAATATTTGAACAGATAAGATATACAAATACCAATATGAAAATAAAAGGATTATTAACATCCTTAATCATTAGGTACATGCTCATTGAAACCACAATGAAATACATTTACATGCCTATTAGAATGCTTAAAATTAGAAAGAATGACTATATCAAGTGTTGTTTAGAATATACAGAAACTGACTCTCATACTCTCTTGGTAAGAATGTACAGTGGTACAACCATTGGTAAATAGTTTGGCATTTCCTGGAATGTTAGCTATATACCTGCTATATGATCCACTCATTCCACTCTTAGGTATTAGCCTATGAGAATTGAAATACTATGACCATATAAAGACTGGTATGTAAATATTCATAGCGATTTAAACTTTAATAGCTAAACTCAGTAAATAACCCAAATGTCCATCAATAGATTAATGGATAATCAAATTGCAGCATATCATGTAATAGATTATTACTCATGAATATAATAAATGAATACATACAATAACATGGATCAATTTCAAAATAGCTATGCTTTCTGGAAAAAGTCAGACAAAAGAGTACATACAGTGTGTTTCCATGTAGTATATAAAATTTAGAAAATACAAACTTAATTTATAATTCTAGAAATTATATCAGTGGCTATCTGCCAATGGGAGCAGGGGTTGGGAAAAATGTTACTTATAGAATAAAGGGAAGTTTGGGAGATAAAGGGGAAATGCAAAATTAAAACAAGAGAGTTACCATATTTGAACCGATCATAATAGAGCAAATAAACTAAGGTGCATAATTATCTCAACTGTCTGTACCTGAAGACCAAAAATAACAAGTTAAGACAGACAGAAAAATAAACTTTTTACTGCTACCAAGTACTAGACACTATAGTTTTCATCATTGATACTTCTAGACTTCATTCAAGCATCAGTGGCAGAAACTTGACCTTCCAGCCACCACTTACTGTCAATGCCAAGGATAGAGAGTTCCCTCACCTCTTCCCACTTACATTACTAGCTCCTGGGTCAAAATATGACATAACTGTGACTGATGGGTGAATCCCACATCACAACCCTGTACCCTAAATACCAGGAAGGCTGGGAAAGGGAGTATCCAGCATTTTCATTACTAAAATTAGGGTTGGTCACTACAATTTACAAAGACTGATAATTTGGGGACGAATTGCCTAGATGTGGTGAAGTGTTCAGAAGATGGATGGCCAAAATGAATGCCAAATATTCATTTTTATCTATTTAAGAATTATTTGATTATTTTGTTGGACATGTCTCTAGGATTATTTTTTATATACTCTATTAACATACTAGAATATATTGATGTTGATCGATCTATATTATTTTTCTTCTGAAACATGATGTGCCTATTAACTGTGAAGATTAAAGTATTTCTAAATTTCAGAAAAGCTTTCCATAAGTATATATTTGAATATTTTATTCCTGTTCCATTTGTTCATTTCTTCAGGGACACCAGTTACGCATATATTGGCACTCCTTCATAGGTATTCTGCATCCATCGTCTTTCCATTAATCCTTTAAACTCTTTAAAAATGTGTCCTTTTATTCAAGGTTTTCGAGCCTGCCTTTCTTATTCCTAATTTTTTGTACTGTTTGTCTATATATTCTTTTTCTGCTTCCCTCTGATGGTTTTTATTTACCCTTACACTTCTTTCCTGAGCTTTGCCATTTTGGTGTTCTAATCTTTTATTCATTGATCCCCTCTTCCTCCATATTGGGTTTTCCTGTAAGGGCCACATTCCCGTTGAGTTCTTCGATGTCGTGAGCAATATTTGGTAAAACATTCTGCTGCTTTACAGTATACTTTTTCTGGTGTGGTTCTTTATCTGCTTTATTTGTGTTGTTCAATTTCGCAGTTTTTGATTAAAAATTATGTTCCATAGATTTGGTGTTAAGTTTTACTATTATTTTTCTTGCTACAAAAACCGTGATTTAGTAGTAGTAATATTCTTATTGTTTTTGTTATCTTTGAGTGGAGGGATTTCTTCCTGGACAAGACATTTATGAACAGATTTTGCAGACATGGGACCAGGGGAGAAAGCTGCGGTTGGGAGCAATTTGAGTGGCCGGGAAACAGAGAATTTGAGAGTCTGTCTACAAAAACTTGATAAAATAACAGCCAGGGGAACAGAAAAGCTCTGTTGCTTACCATAAAACTACATGATGCCATACGATGAAGCTGTGTGAGAGTGTGAGTGAGTTTGTGTGTATGTGTGTGTGAAAGAGAAAGGGGGGTGATGTAATCTTATTTAAGGTTCAAGGCTGTTTGATTCCCATTCTTTCTCTACCGGCATCTGCTTCTTCAAAAGTGCTGCTTATTTGCTATTCCCTGCCATTCCATAGAGGCAAACTGGATTCAGAAAGGCTCATACAGGGGGCTTCCCTGGTGGCGCAGTGGTTGAGAGTCCGCCTGCCGATGCAGGGGACACGGGTTCGTGCCCCGGTCCGGGAAGATCCCACATGCCGCGGAGCGGCTGGGCCCGTGAGCCATGGCCGCTGAGCCTGCGCGTCCGGAGCCTGTGCAAAAGAAGGCTCATACAGTGCGTCTACACGTACTCTTGTATCACCCAAAACAAGAAGGTACTGTATTCATGTGGCTCTGGCCCAAGATCTTTAAAGACAGGTGCCTTTTCTTGGTGTCCTCTCTTACCACACTCATTTCATTTCTCCCAACGGCCCTTCTTTATATATTGTAGTTTTAAATTATACATCCCATAGACTCATCAAAGATAGCATATTCCTTTCCTATTTCATGTTCTCCTTTTTTTTTTTTTAGTTCATTTTAGAGAGAAGAAGTTATTTTTACTTTTCCACCTGAAAGCTGAAAGAACCTAAGAAATTTTGTAAATGGTGATGTCAAGTTCTCTGGCTGTGAACAGCTGAGTGCCATGATGCAGGGTAGCCCCTTTAAGAGCAAAGCCAACTTCAGTCCCTGACTCAAGGCCCTGTCTTCCAACTGTTAAGAAACATTGAATGGAGATAAATGTTACACTAAAGAGCTCTTTGAACCATGTTCCTCACTCAGTGCGATTATTCTTGTATCTTTTACCCAAGAACCACATTTGTAAATTAAACACAAATCATGAAGATATGCTCATTTGAAAATGTTAGTTTGCTTGCCTTTCCATTGAAGATACTAGACCAAGTCAGATGGTGAGCTTGACCAACATTTTGATATACTGGCCTCTCTTTTGCTTTGGCATTCTTATTATTCCTGTATAATCTTTATTAGTTATTTAGAGTAGACATGATCACCATACCTCCAAGTATTCTGGGATATGTGGCTCTCCTGTGGACAGTTGTTCCACATGCATTGACTTAGGACTCACTAGAGACTGAGGTTGCAGAATATGGTGATTAAATAAGCTCAGACCCCTCTGGCAAGAAGGTTCCGTGTGAAAATACCTCAACTGGACACATAACTAAAATATAAAATAAGTCTCTAATCACCACCTCAGAGGATTTTTATGTGGTTTAAAAAAGAATATTACATGGCATATAGTAAATTTTCAATAAATATTAGCTATTTTATTGCTGTTGCTTTTATCATCATCATCATCAGTAAGGAAGAGCTAATGACAAAATTCTACGAAGGAAAGAGACAGAACAATTCTAGATTGACTCCATGGATATTGACAAGGACTGCATTTGTGGTCTTTGGGTAAAGAATAGCCTATTTGGAAAAGCAGCAGTGGACATAAGGGCAAAAGTGAAAGAGGAGAACAGGGCTGTTTTTGATGCTGCCATATCAGGGTGCATTGTAACAAAACCTGCTTCGATGTTGGGTCCCATGCATTGACCTTTTGGTTCTGTTTCATTCTCTCTAACTAACTCACTTCAACTTGGTGTGTTTTCTTTAGCAGAGCATTTGGCATCGGCCTGGTGCCTGTATAACAATTTTGAGAGGATGAGAGACGTGGATGGAAATAACCCCTCTAAAGTTACGATGACCTTCTCCCATAATGTATTGTGATGTGGTGGTAATGATAGATGCACTAGCTTCTGTATTTGAAGTTAAAAGAAAATTCAGTTGTGTTTTTCTTTTCACCATCCACAAACTGTTATTTTGTAATAACAGAGGGAAGAGTTTTCTATAGCAGCCTCGTCAGTGGTTCCAAACTGGAAATAACATCCAACCACTAACTGCTGTTTAATTTTTTTTGTTTTTACTTTATTTCATGCGTAACTATGTTTGCACAGCAGGGCAGCAAACATCTGAGGAAATGTCACTTGGAATAGCAAACAAGCTAGCAAAGACATCCTTTCTGCCTGAGATTTTGCCTTTAGTGGGTCTACACAGTCCCAGTTCACCAGGAAGATATTATTTAAATAAAATGAAATCTGTGGGAAGATAAAGGATAGCAAATGACACTACTTGCCAAAATATGAATTTTGTACTTGTGGTGATTTATTTCCCTAGAATAGAAAGAGCTCCCAAGAGACAACTCACGAAGAGCATTGCTGGCTTCTGAATGACTCAGGAGGCAGAAAAAGGGGAGGCTTGGTGAAAATTCAGCACGGGGGCAAAACCAGCAGAAGCCTAGATGCTCATTGTATAATCTTTACATGTAACTAAACGCCAGACAGACTTCTTGTGTTTCTGAGGGATGCTTCTGGTTTTTTTCAAGGGTTTCTATTTTGGGGCTTGGCACAAAGAGACATCAGTGGATGTTGGCAGAAGCCATGTCTCTCCCCAGCTGCACCAATGGAAATCATCACATTACAGTGACTCATATTTTTTCCTTGGCCAGTGGGATTTTGTATACCATCTTTTCTGCTCAAAGCCATGCCTGGTGACTAGGAGCAGGGGGAATCCTAGGGCCCCGGGGAGTTCATGCTTTTGAGTTTGAGGGACCCCAACTCAAAGGAAAAGCTATGGGAACTAAATCCTTAGAGGTTAAGACTGGATCATACCATGGTCCTCTGTGATCAAAGCAGTTCTCTTACATCAGGGACAGGATAGTGGGGTAGGTAATGGTTTGGAGTTTTGTTTTCCACACTTTCTGCGATATAATTTACCCTGTTCCTTTCAGCTTAACTCTTTTAAGGAAAAAAAAAAGTATAGCATTGAAATTCATGAGTTCTGATAGAGTCCCAAGTCAGCATTTTAACTACTTTGCGTTTCAGTTTACAGATCTGTAACATGTGAATAGTAACCACTTCCTCAGGCTTGTTGAGAAGATGAAATTAGATAATTGAGTTTAGTGCATGAAAAATTTTCCCACCGAAGTTCTTCTGGAGGTAAGACTTGGATCCAAGATTTTCAATCTAAGGATTACCTCCAGCAGAACTTCGGTGGGAAAATTTTACATGCACTAAACTTGACTGTTCTATCCATGATAGTAACATTTTCTCTTTTGTATAGTATCTTGCTCCAAAGATAGATCTCTGTATCTAACAAAAATTCTACCTAGAGCTATTTCTTTACTCATCTTTCCTTATGCAAGCATGTAATAACTTCCCATGACATACCCGAGGTAGATATCATGATGTTTCAAAACTATGCCCTAGATACTGTGATGCCTACAAGACTGGACTATGGAGCAATTAATTAGGCACAATCCTTGCCTTTCAGCAGCTCACAGTTTACTAATATGATATACTGAAACAATGTGCAATTCCCTCTAAACTAGCCTGGAGTAAGGTGGAGGGCAAAGGTGAAGCGGCGTAGAATAGACTCCCTGGAGAAGGTAGTCTTTAGGATGGGCCTCGAATTGTATTCAGTACATTATGTATAAAGATATGGATTAGGAAGGATCACGCACTATTCAGGGAATTGGTAACTGGCTGGATGCACAGAGCATCTACGCTTTGGGCTTTTATTTTGAAATTTCAATGGCCATTCTCGAATTTGATGTAGAGACACATGAACTGTGACTAAATCTGGGTTTTGAGATGGAAGGAAACAGTGCAAGTGACAAATCTCTATCAGTTATTCTGAGTTGTTTTTTCAATCACCGGTGCTTGGACCAGCACAGAGGATACAGATTAGTTTACGTCCTAGACAAGAAGGTTTTGCTACCCTTATACAAGTTTATTAGACATGATCTAAGTGGGTACATTTGGAGAATACACAAATTCACATTAAAAAGAATTTTATTGATGTTCAGAAGATGGTTTAGACAGCTCTGAAAGAGTCCTCAAAAGAAACCAGACCAATCCCTCTTCTCCTAGAAGTATTCAGAAATCTAAGAAAAGAGCTAATAAGACAGTTCTTTTCTGAAAAATGTAGAAAAGGGCCATGCATTCTTTGGTCATGTGCTCCAGAAAAATGTTAACAAAAAGATGGTTTTTACTATTAAACCATCAACTGACTTTGGACTGCAAAACACCAGCTGGCTTACATTACTTGTAATGTGCTTTGGTGTGTCTCTGATGATAAATATGAAGGGTCCTTTAAGATATACAGAAACATTAAGCAACTAAATATGCTTTTCCCCCTCCTTTTGAAATTTTAAGGAGTTGAAAGAAACATGGAGGCCTTTTAAACACAGGGAAAATTCCGTGTGGCTAACTTAGCTTTGTTCCCACTACAATGAGGCCACCTCCTTCTTAGGGGGGAGAAGCACTGACTTTGAGTTCCAAAAGTCAGGACTTTAGCCCTGCGTTAAAAATACAAACAAATGCCTGGCGCTCAATTATACACTTTAAATGAGCAAATTACGTGGTCCGTGAATTATTAAAAAACAAACAAAAACAAAAGCAGAAAACAAACAGGAAAAAAACCTACCTTTCACAATCCAGCTTCAGTCATATCCCAAATAGTATCTCACAGTTTTTTTTTTTTTTTCCACCAGAACTTATTATATAGGCAAGACAGGTCTTCTTATCCTGGTATGTACCAAGCATATTCCTACCACCAAGTCTGTATACATTCTTTCTGAGAGCAAAGCCTTCCCTAGCCTCTCTAGTTAACATTGATCTCCACTCCCACTAGCCTCCTAATTGCAAGTCTTATTTTTTTTTTTGTCCACTGCCTCTCCTCTGGGACCTAGTGCACTACTTCTGATGTTGGTGGTTTTTAGGTACAATCCAATCTCCTAACCAATGATGTATGTGCCCTGTAAGTTCCTTATTTGTTTGGTTGGATGACTGATGGACTACACTTGGAAATTATGATATTTTTCTACTCAAATTTATGTCATATGACAAATTGTTTTCCAGTGTGCTCTCCAAATTCAATTCCCCTTATAATTTTATCATTGGTATAGAAACTTAAAAGAATTCATCCTTCCATTCATTCATTTATTAATTGAACAAGAGTTTTATTCCAGGCTCTGTCCTAGACTTTGTCGATAAACTTGTAGGCACATGTGAGTGACAGACATAATGAAATAATCATACAGTCAATGTAAAAATGGATATAAAGAGAAATAAAATGATTCCTGTTACCTGTATGGTGTTTCTTCAGATTTCTTGAAGCATGCTCTACTTTTAGTAGAGCAGCCAGAAGGTGACTTGGGGAAAGAACTAGGTAGAGCACTGTGTAAGCCCAGAAAAGTCATCCTAAGGGAAGTCTGTGGTCTGTGATGTGGATAGTAACCAGAAAAGTAGAAGGGCTTTCCTTTCAGGGACAGAGACCCCATAGACTAGGGGAGTGGGTGCGTTGATCTGAGCAATCAAAAGCACTCCTCATAATGGGGAGAGGTTCTCAAAGTCATAGTATAATCAGTCTAATTACGAAGTAGAACAGAATGCCTGGCAAAGTGAAAAAGATGAAAGTCTTTGTCTTGCCCTTTCTCCTTCGAAGCTTCCATTTTCTTGGAAACCTCAGGAGATAGATTGATTTGGTAGAACAGTTTCAGGATTCAGGGCGGCATAGTCCCTGGCTACAAATCCCAGATCTACTACTTAGTAGTGGTGGAGCTTGAATGTTTTACTTATCATGGAGGCTCATTTTTCTCATACAACATTTAACTTGCAGAATGGTTGTTGTCGGACGGTCTGTTCCAAGAAACCAGAATCCTAGCACCTGTGTCTGGAATGAGATTCTGAGAATCCCTTGAAAGAGAGAGGGATGATCTTTTTTTGCAGGATGCAGAGTGAAGAGAGGGGAATTGGGCATAACCAAGCTAAGTACCATATCCAAGGAGGGAAACAGAGCATAAGAACTTGATCCAAAAGTTAGCAATCAAAGAAAGGTAAACTAGAGCTAATGGGTGGTAATGGGGCACCTGAAAGGCTGGCAGGTGCAACAGGGAGAAAGTTTTGTACCTGACTGGTCCAGGCAACCATAAAAATTGATGGTTGAGAAGGTAAAGTAAGAAGGACAGTGCCTGATATGGAGCAGACACTCAAAATCCATCTCTTACCTACAGAGTTGTTCTGGCGTCAACTATAGTTGAGGACTATGTAAACAACTTTAGAGTTTAACACCCTTATTGCACACGATCTTAAGTGAATTGTGATCCCGTATGGTGGCCAAGGCATCACTGAGGTTTGATTTCCCCTGAATCTGTAGGATGGAATATGAAGCTCAGAAATTTTACTTGATTTTCCCAAGCTTCCACAACTAATGAGATAACAAAGCTCAGAGCTGGACAGAATATCTGGTACAGATAAAACACCGTTTACATGATTGATGGTTCTACATGGCTGAACAACAGAATCGCTGGAGGGAGCTTTAAACAAAATAAAGATTTCTGAGCCACTCCAAACTTACTGAATCGAAATTCTCTGAGGTTGGGGAGCAGCAACCTGTGTTTAAAAATTCACCTTCAGTAATTTTGAGACAGTTGCTATGCAGTGGGGGCCAAGTCTCATCTGGATACCATTGCTTTATTCCACACAGGCATCTACACGGTAAGATCATGTTATCGGCCCTAATTATTCACCCAGTTAGAGCTAAGCTTGGCTGTAAAAACTTTGAGTTTCCCCTTTAATAGGCTATAAAAGTGACCCCGTTCTCACTCCTGTTTTCTCTGACAATTTATTTTTTTGCAATTACTATCCAAATTTTACTTTTAACAATTTAAAAAATCTTTCTCTTAAGAATAATCAGATTTAATTAATCTAGCCAATCACTTGATATAGATTTTGGGAACCTGATAAATACAACGTTATATTTAAATTTCTCACTTAAGACATCTCATAAATGGAAACGTCCTCTTGAATTCTATAGCATAAAAGGGCAAATGGCAAAGTAGTTTTATACAAGACATTTTATTAAATGTATTACAAGAAACTTTGAGAATTTGGATAGTATAAATTCTTCTGTCTTACTAAGTGTAATAACATATAGTGAAACTTTTGCCTTGACGTCAGGAGATTAACTGCATGACACAGGATGAGATATTTACCTTCTCTGAGCTTCTCTGTCCTCATATGTTAAATATGAAACATTGTATCTGCCTCATAGTATCCAAGAAAGGATTAGGAGAGATTATATGGATGTAGGAGTCTGCAACTAAATCAAGTACATAAATGGCACTCAATAAAATTTAGCTGTGTCTGATCGACTCTTTAAAAAAGGTTTGCCGTGAAATGGTTCTTCAGTTAATTGTTTCTCTTCCTTCATTTTCTTATCCATAAATAGAGGTTTGTTTGTACAGAATGATTCTAGAATCACTTACAAAACTGAAGTTCTGTATTTTTATTATTCTAGAAAGGTTTTCTGTGTGACTCTAGTTAGTTAGCCAGAACTACTTCTGAGAAATTGTATTGGTTATTGAGAAGTCGGTGAGAATCCCTAGATAATCAATAACACATTAAAAGGTTTATTAGCTATAGTACGTAGGATTTTCTTGTGTTTAGGGAATTACAATGTTGATAAAATACATTAAACTGAAAAGTGGTGTATGCCATTCTTTGATATAAAAGGAACTTCAAGATCTTGTATGGCCTTTTGTTTATTCTTGTGAGACTAGAATTATCGTGCTGTTGGCACGTTGACACGTCAAGGTAATAGAAAGTTTCAGAGAAAAAATTTGAAAACTAGAGTTCTCTATTTATCTATTCAGTGTTAGATGGATTCTGGCTTCATTATTATAAAAGTTTAATTTTACCCCAGTCCCAATCACAGTGTCTGGTATATAGTTGGTGCTCAACAAATCAAAGGAATTAACAAGTGCATTTTCTATTGAGTTCCATTAATTGGTGTGATGTAGTGGAAAAAAGAATTAATTTGAAGTTCTCCTGCTCCAATTCTTTTCTTCCTTTTCATTTTCTTCTCTGTCCTTTTCCTCCTGTTTCTCTCCCACCTCTTTCTTTTCCTCCCCCAGTCATCAGCTTGTCCAGCACATCTCTTTTCTGCCATGTTGTAGGAACCACCAGCAGTGGCCTCAGGAAGCAGCAGAATATCAACAGGCAGAATAGGATACGGAAGGCAGCAAGGCCCCAGAATCATATTCTCATTATTGACAGTGGAACATGACATATCCTGACTCAGTGTCTAATTTAGGCATTCAGTAAATGGAAATTCTGCATGAAGAGTTATCTGCAAAAAACATTCCTACAGTGAATTAAATCATCAAGCAATTTAGTTTATAAATATTCCCATCCCATCATTTTTGCAAGAATGTAAGCCACACCTAAAAGCACATGCCTTATCTTGTAGGGAAATATATGGCGATGCACACTTTGTCCCACTGTGCCAAGACTTATCCTTAAATTTAATTTCAACCTTCTTGTTTTCCCCCTGTGCTGTACTATGATTTCACAGTACATCCTCCCATCTGTTGAAACAGAGAAGTGCTTGCATTTTAGACTGAGATGACTAATATTCATGAGGAATGAATCCAAATTCAAACTAAATGCACATTTTTGCATTTGTCCAAGCCTAGCCATGAATTATCTCAGGCTATCAATAGAAGAAGAGGAAAGTTACTATCTGTAAATCCCTATTTGTTTTCCCAAATTGCACCCTTGGCAATGGGTGTGACAGAAAAATGTTCAGTATTGCTAGTAGCCTAACCTGCCAAGAGAGATAAAGCCACTTTGATGTCTTGGGACCAGAGACTACACAGATTCTTACCCGAAATGGACCTCAATCCCTTTTCAGAGAGAATTGGGCTCAAATGACCTGCCTGCTTCCCAGGCCTTCTGAATCCAGGAGATAGACTCGTGGCCCTGCTGTCTCCAGGAGGGGGCAGATCTGAAGTTAATAAAGGTAATGCTGTTTCAACTACGCTGGCCAGTAATGATGATAGTGATAATGATAATAGGAACACTCATAGTAAAAGTTAATGCAGTAATAGTTACTATTATCAATGCTTAACATTTATTGTGTGATTCCTACTTGCCAGCACTGTGCCTAGTAATTTGCCTACATTATTCCATGTGCTTCTTAATGGAATCCCTGTCATGAAGCCAGTGAAGCTCAGGGTAGTTAACTTCCAAAGGTCGCGTTGTGAGTAGCAGGACCGAGACCCATACTCACCCCTGCCCTCCTCTGAGAGCCCCTCGCATTACCTTTTCTGTTTGTGGCAAAGGCTGCTGCCTTTCTCAGGTGAGGCCCAACCTTGACCTCCTTCTGGGACAGCTTCCACACGGTCCAAAGTAGCACCCCCTACATACACCACACATAAGAAAGTGATCTTTTCTGGATGCCAGGTGAAAAGAACACCCCAGAAGAGACCTGGCTCTGTTCCAAAATAAATTGGTATTTGCAACCTTCTTTGGCTTTAACTAAGTGTTCTCATGCTCCTGCCCTCATTTGGGGTCTCTGTCGCTGCCCACCTGGCTTAGGGGCAGCCGGTTCCCAGTAACAAGGTCCGAGGAGCTGACCTTGGGCAGCGCTTCTCCCCAAGGATTCTCATCTATTTTCTTTCGTGGGCGAGCATGTGTTCACTCAGCCGTATTTTGTGAGCTCCTACCTTGCACCAGCACTAGACTAGATACTGTACATGTAATATTTCCTTTAATCCTCATAAAATATTAAAAACATTTTTTAGTGTGTGTTTCTATGTTGGTTTGTTTTGGTTGGTCAGGAAAGTTAGATCGGAAGCATTATGTAACCGCCCGAGGTGCTAAGTGCTGTTAAACCAGTGGTCTCAGTCGGAAGAGAGTTTTCGCTCCCTTTCTCCCAAGGGGATTTGGCAACGTTTGGAGATACTCTGGGTTGTCAGGTCTAGCGAGGTGAAGGGGGGCAGGGTTTCTACTGACATCTAGTAGGTGGGGGCCAAGGATGCTGTTAAACATCCCACAGGGTACAGGGCAGCCCCCCATAAGAAAGAATTTTCTGGTCCCAAATAACTATAGCACTGAAGGTGAGAAGCCCTGGATAAAACTGCGAGGCTCCTGCCTGGATTCTGCTATGTGGCCGCTCTGGCTGATTGCTTAGATGCTCCTAGATGGACAGCTTTGAACCAGAGCCTCTGGCTACTCTGCCAGGAGAACGTCTACTCTTCTGTCACGTGCAAAAGCCTGGGAGCTGGGGTCCTCCCTGCTCAGCCATCTGGCTCTCCAGAATGTTAATGCTGGACAGGCTCAATGCTTCGATGCTGCTGCAACCAATAAACCCCTCTAGACATGCCAGACTCCCACATTTTGTAGCAATGGTAAGTCAGTTAGCATCCATGGCCCAGGAATCTTGGGGTTCTGGATGTTCTTAAGATTCAGGGAACCCTTTGCTGAGAGAAACTCTGCTTTGAGGAATGGCCACGAAGCTGGCTCCTTTATACTGGCTCTTGGCTCAAGGGAAAGAGGACAGGGGACTACCCAGTTCTTTTCCAGAATATAGGCCAATTTCAGTGAGGCAGAAAAGGACTCAGGATTCAGGGCAGCTGCTCTGTCTGAGAAGAAAGATGGAAAGTTTGACTTCATTTCTGCACCATCAGGTGATCTAACAGTTTTAAACAGAGAGGTGGTATTTATGGCTATTCAGCATAAATAGATATTTGTTGGGGCAAAACTTAAACTGATGATATAAAGACCCAGGCTTGAGGCCCTTGGTGAGACTTAATCCATTCACTTATTCACTGAAAAAATATGCTATTGAGCACTTATTATATGCGTGTCAGACCCTGAGTGAAGCTTGGACCATGTAGAGTCCAGTCTTGTGAGCTGGGAAATCTTACAGAAAGCATTAAAATCCGACAGTAAGATAAGTAAAGGGATGGCAAAGGAAAATGGGATCGAGAGGGGGAGGGGACTGGAAAGGCATTCCAGAAGAGGGAGTGGCCTGTGGAAAGACCCTAAGGCAAGAGAGAGCATGGGAATTTGAGAGCAAAGAAGTTCAGTGTGGTTGGAGCACAGGAAGCAAAGGAAAGAGACTTGGTAAGGAGAGTGAGAGCACAGGCTGAGGGGAGTCAGGTCAAGTCTGAGAGTCTGGATTTATACTGACGTCCATGCCGCACTGCTGAGGACTCCAGGTCAGATCTGAGTGTCAGCAGGGAAGAGCACAGAGAGATCAGTGAGGACTTTGCTGCAAAGGTTCAGACAAGGGTGCGTGGTGGTTTGACTAGCAATGTGGTGGAGGATATGCAGAGAAGTGGATGGATTTGATGTTTACTTGGCTGGAGGGAAGACCAGCAATTGGTGATGAATAAGCTATGACAAATGAGGGAGATGGAGTGAAAGGATTCCATCCAGCTTCCCTTTCCAGGCAACTGGGTAGATGGTATTTACCAAGACCGTGCCATTCTCACTTTCCTCATCTGTAAAGTGGGAACAAAATTTTTACCTTTCCTACCTCACAAACCTGTTCTGATGACCAAGTAATGTAATAAATATAAAAGGGTTTTGGAGACTGTAAAGTATGATCAATATCTGGGCTACAAAGTGATTGTTCATAGTTATTATTATAACATGTTCATATCTACGGCTTTGTCATCAATCCCTGTGTGTTGTAAAACACCAACCTTAGCTCTGTGATAATATCACTTGGGTGCCTTACAGCTTCCTGATTCACGGTTACAGAAGGAGTTTATAGAACATATAAAATGACAAGGGAAAAGGTGTGGCTACTTGTTCTCTAGCATGAACTTGGCTTTTAAATCTTAAAATTGACTCTGATTGCCATGAGAAAACCTGAACCAGCCCAGCTTGGTTGCTGACATGATTGGGGAATTGGGAGTAGACAATGGAAACTGTTTCTCCTGTATCATTTTACTGAGTTGCCAAAGAATGGCAGGGTCTTACCAGTCTCAGCCTGGTAATTATCCAAGTGACTCTGGGTCATGAAAACCACAGGAAAGAGCCTACTGGCTTGCAGCTGCTCCATGGCTCCAAAGCTATGATCGTTTTTTTTTTTTTTTTAATCTCCTTGCAGGGAATAGAATGGTGGTTGGATGAGCCCAGCCATGCTACAAGGAAAATATTTTGGGACGAATAGACTCAGCCCCAGCTTTGTCACTTATCAGTTTTGTCACCTTGAGGAATTCACCTTGAGAAGTATCAGTTTCTTTGAGCCTTATTTGGGGACATAGATAATTGATCCATTTCAGGCAGAGGAGATAATGAATATACTTTGTAAATTTCAAGATGTTGAGAAAATTAGATGAATGGATGGGTGGGCTGAGTAATAGTAATATCTTGCCATTGAAGAAAAAGACTATATTAAACAGGTATAGACATAGTTATAGACACAGATATAGATATACCTTTAAATCTAACAATCTACATCTATGTCTCTCTCTCTCCCTCCCTCCCTCCCGATCTAGATATATATTCCTCACTTGAGACAGGGGATTATGTTTGTTGGAAGAATTATATTACACTAGAAAATGAGTAACCCACATTTATCCATTCATACAAGTTTTAAAACTATATTCATCTGTAGAGATACAAATATTAAAACCTGACTATATTTTAGAATGTTTCAGAGCCGGAGGTTATCTCAAAGACTCTCTAACCCCACATAATTTTTCGGAGGGATCACTGAGGGAGGCTGCTTTCTGTGTAAATCCTGACTTGTTCCTGATGATACATCCAGGCAGCAGTGGTTTGGGGATGAAGCCCAGGCCTCTGACTTCTTATCCAGGACTCTTTTTACTCAACCACATGCCCTCTCAGGAGTCTTTCTATTTCCTGACAAACATCACGACCCTCCTTGAGCAGGCGAGGGAGGATCAAAGTCCCAGTCTTCTGGTGGTGGTGGTATTGGTAGGTCTGATGGGGTGGCGTTTCACATTTATTGTGTTCACTCCTCAGGCCAGGCAACATTACAAATTCAATTCACATAACTGGAGTTATTTTTTTCCCTTTAAAAATATGATTTCAGTGTTTAAGGTCATCACTTTGTACTATTCATAGTTACTCAGTTTTATTTCGTTTCATTTTAAAATATGGCAAACTAGCTTTATTACTTTACAACAGAACAAAGAAGCTAGTGAGTATTAAAACAAGAACTGTGGATTATTCTGTTTGATGGGCAAAAGCCTTTCCTGGGAAACTAACTAATCTCTACCCCCTGGACACCCTGATTCTGCTTTTCCTTTGGCAGATCAAGAGTGATGTCAGGAGAAAGGGAAGAACATAGGGGCACACTCTGTTTGTCAAAACATCTTGAACAATTTTTGAAACATTTTGAGTTTGTTAAAATCCAGACTGCGTAGTGCCAAGCAGTTTTGCTTAATTTCTAAGCCCCTGGGTATTTAAAGGGAAATTTAATCGGTATTTTTCTGAATCGTTTCATTTAATTCATCAGTGTGCTGTTTCATAAGAGCGATTTGATGCCAAAGAAGTCCTTCTGTGCCAATTTAGAAATTTTACTCTGGAAGACTCTGAAGGACTGAGAGCAGAAAAAAGAGCAGGGGCCCAGGGGTTCTAGAACCTCACAGATCAAGATCTAGAAACAGCTGCGGAGGGGTCTTGCTTGAGATCACTCCAGCCACGAGCAGGAGAGGTGGAATATCAAGCCCAGAGCACATAAATCTGCCCCGGGCACTGCTCTCTTCATGTTCAGATGACTTAAAATTCTGTGCTGGACAAATCGTGAATTTCTATTCAGCAGACTAGCCTGTTTGTATGAATGTAGCATTTTCATGATTCTAATTCATAGCAAGGACTGTTTCTAAAATGTTCTGCAGTAATTGGCATATGCTTGTGCTACGAGAAAAAGCTTTTGCTTCCTCAGGGTCAGGGCAAAAGCCCCTCGGGGGTCAGCAGTGTCCCGGAGATAAAACGTTACTGAAGTTCTATCTCTTTCACTACCTCTTCGCCTCCCCTCCTACTCAGTGGAAGCACTCAGAGCCAGTTTCTACTTCTGTGCATTCAACAGTGCAACACACACACACACACACGATATTTAAATGCCATTTGTACAAGGATGTTCTGGATTTGGGGAATAAGCCAATGCCCAGTAATAGTGGACATATCAAACCAATAGTGGTGTGGCAGCATAAACGCAGAGGCCGCTGATGCAAAGGCTGGTTTAGTGCCTCTTCTGTCCCAGCCTTGGTGCCCAGTGGTTTACGTCTCTTCAGTCATTTCATCTTCTTAATTATTCTGACAGTTTAACATTATTCAGCTGATTTTATAGTCATGATACTGGTATTTAGTGAGGTGAAACAACTCGTCCAAAGTCACCAGCTAGTAAGTGGCGGAGCTGGATTTGAGCACAGATCAGAAAACAGGGAGCCTTCAAAGCGCATGCTGTTTCCTTTTGTCATTCTGCTTGCTGCAAGCACTATTCGGTTATTGGGCATAAGTCAATAAAAGTGATGCAGCCACACGAATGATATTCAGACCTGGTTAAAGGGCGCTTAATTAGATACAGTTTTCAGGCAAAAATTTCAGTCCTATAGCCCTTGCCTAACCTGTGAATGGTTACGCTCTAGAAGTTTATTATAATTCAGGTAGGTGTCAATAGCAGTGCATTCTTTCCATAGAAATAACATGGAAATGATAGGCTTCTGGGCCAATCCATAAAACCTTGTAACTTGGGAATGGGGAGTAATTCTGGAATTAGGGGCAGGGCCGGTAGCTGGTCACTTCATGGGGCAGTGCCGTAGGGATAACTGGGAACATGAACGGTGTAGGACAGTGGCTTCTGTGGATTACATGGCTCTACCATAGGCCTGGGAGCTCTTCAGCCAGAACTAGAGCCGATTCATTGAGCCCCAGACTTTCCATTGCTTTAGTTTGCAATGGAAAACTTCGGGGTAGCATCTGTTGTTCATCAGGAACGTGGGGAGACTGAAGGCTTGTTCTCTTCCTTTAAGCCTTGGGATCCGAAAAGCATCACCTCTCTGGACAGATTCACAAGCCTAGCTCCTAAGCAGTTTTTCACGTGAACACTTCCATTCTTCATCTGTGGTCCTGTAAGCACCGGAAAGGCAGAGGTTTCATATGTTTTACCCACCTTTGTAGGTTTGATAGCCAGCATATATGCTGGTATATCATAGGTCCTTAATATACATTCATCAAATGAATAAATCTTCAACGAATCCCCCATTCAGTTGCCATTAGCCTTAGATTTCATCAGCCAAATTATAGAGGAAGGAAAGTTGCCATATTTGGGTTCCATTAGGGATGTGGGTGACTAGAATGTCATCCTCTTCCCCTACCAAATGGCTATTAATCCATCAGGAACTAAGCTCAGACATCTCCTTCTCCAGAAAACCTTCTACTATGCCACCTACCTCCAACAGAGGCTAGGAGAGATGCTCTAATATCAGCCTCTGGTTGGATGATTAGTATTCTGTGATTAGGTGTCACTGCCCCGCTTTATTTTGTTACTTTTTGCCTGTCTCCTAGACTGGGAAACTTGAGATTTATTCCTCTTTGTAAACGCAAGAGCTAATCCAGTGACTGACTCGTTGTGCTTAAGTGCTTAAGTAGTGCAAGTAGAATAATATCGACCTTCACCCTTGGGCCCCTAAAGAGTCCCGTGTCTTCATCCCTGGAAGCTGTGAATATGTTAGGTTACATAACAAAGGGTAATTAATGTTGCTAATCAGCTGACCCTAAATTAGCAAGATTACCCCGCATTATCTGGGAGGGCCCAGTGTACTCACAAGGGTCTTAAAAGTGGAAGAGGGGGCAGAAGAGGAGGACAGAGTTATGCAGTGTGAGAAGGACTTGACCCTCCATTGCTGACTCGGAAGATGGAGGAAAGGGGCCATGAGTTGAGGAATGCAGGCAGCCTCTAGAAGCTGGAAAAGGCAAAGAAGTGGATTCTCCCCTAGAGCCTCCAGAAGAGAACACAGCACTGCAAGCATATTGATCTTAGCACAATGAGACTCATGCCAGACTTCTGACCTGTAGCACTATAAGGTAACAACTTTGTGTTATTTTAAGAGACTAATTTGTGATAATTTATTATACAATAAATACAACTGGGACCTCCAGATTTACCATTTGCGGTATGAATAATGGGCCTGGGCAATGATATCCCAGAGAGAAATCCTCAAGTTCCCACGTGTCCAGATGAGCGTAAGTCCAGTCTCTCAGGTCCCTCTCACTTATTTGTCCAGGAATTCACAAGTGGTTACCAGTGTCTGAACAACGAGTCCTGCTGTATGGCTTTGATTTTGCTGTGGTCAGAATTTAATGGCATGCATTTTGGGACTGGACGATGATACAGTTGCCATCAGAAAGAGTATTAATGCCACCAGGTGCCATAATGTCTTTGCAAAAGCTGCACCTGTTCTTTTATAGTTGACCTCAATAAAGAAATGTTCTATGGCAGAAAGAGTCAAGGGCAGAACCACTGTGTCTGCAAGGATGTGGCCAGGCTGACATTTTGCTCTGGCTGCTACCACACATGTCAGAGTGGACAGCTGCCCAAGCCACTGATTCTTTTAGAGGAATTTCCTGGGTCACACCTAACCAAAGTCAGGGACTCTCGAGTAAGTAAGACCTCCCTCCATCAAATAGTGCTGTCAGGTTCCCGTCCTGAGGCAGCGTCATCAGCAAGGGTCCCATTTGAAGCCCTACAGCTAAGGCTCCTGGGTGTTGGTAAAGTTTCTGCAGATCCCAGCCCCCCACTCTAGTGGTTGTCCAAGGGGCGGGGGTCATTCCACAAGCCTATAGTGGAGTCAGATCACTGAACCCCACTCTGATCGGCTCCTGAGGCTCCACTCACACAGCTGTTTCTCCCAGATCCTAGCTGGTGCACAAAGGGCTGTACCAGAACGGGCTCCAGTATCCCGGGCTTCAGGACCCATATCTCACATTCCAGGTCAACATTCCATTTTTCCTCCCCCAAAGTCAGTGCAGGGACTAGTCAGATGTCCTCAGAGTAACTTTATTTTCCAAGGAGCTCACTGTTCTTTCTTGATCTACCCCAAACTGTCTCCCTAACTTTGAATCTGAAATAAAGAAGCTAAGGTCTCCATTTCCTCCTTTCCACAAGACCCTGAGTTCCTTATGCACAATCCTCCCCAGACTCTGCCTTCTAATGCACACTTGAGGAAACAGACTGCCCCCCATCCCCCTGCCTCACGGGCACGCGTGTGCACACATGCAGGCGCGCGCGCGCATCAACACCTGACAGAAAACTTCTTGTACAACCTTGTATTTATATTTATGTAACTTGTGAGCTATTTCATAATGAGAAACATTTTTCAATATGTGGAGATAAGTGGAATTTTTAAATGGCAGGTTCTTTCAGTGAAAAAGTCCTCTTTATCAAGTAGCCATCAATATACGTGTTGCTTCACTGACTGATGAATGTGTGGATGAAAAGAGGAAACCCCTAAGGATTTTTAGGGTAACTAGAAGAAAGCAGAGCTCATATACTGGGGACTCACTGGAGGAAGATGGTTTGGGTTACAAAGGGGTAGGTTGAGGAATTTGTTTCCATCTCTACTGATAGAATGTGAGGAATTCAAGAAAATGAGATATGTATGTTACTCAGGAAAGGGGACAGTCCATTAGGGTGGAAGGGCCAGTAATGGTGACCTAACCGATTCCAGAGGAGTCCTGGAAGCACATTCTCCTGGAAGGGTTAATAGCTGGCCAAACGGCTCACCTTCTTTGGCACTCTCCCCTCCCCCATGTTAGAAGGTATAAATCATTGACTATCAGGATAATGAGAAGCAGATTGGCCTCTGCTAATTTCTGGGATGTGGAAGGTCTTTAGAAAAAGCCTTGTAAGACATTGCTGAGTGTTATGAGCCCTACCGCCTTGATAGAGGGCACATGTGGGATGCAGACCGGGAAGTCTGGGTTCCAGCCTGGCAGAGGCTGCCGGGGAGGGTGTAACTGCACAGATAATACCTGTAAACCATCACATGTTCGGGGACATGAGGACCCTTCTGCCTTTATTTGGAATATCAGAGCCAGGGACGAGGAAAATGTAGTCCACCCTCCTGTGCACTCTATGTGTATATATCCTTCCCTGAGATTGAGGCTGAGGTCTCTTTCGGATACCTGTCTCCCTGTGTTCTGAGTAGAGGCTGATCAGAACCCCAGATCTTCACTGAATAAGTAGCTAAGTTGAAATTGCTGAGAATGCATAGAAACAAAAAGTGAATACAGAAATCTGCTTCATGAGAAATTAAGTTAGTATAAACCAGGAGGAAAGAGGCAAGGAGAAAGAAAGCTCTTTCTGAAAAGAGACCTGCCTACAGGTCCTGAAGCAGGAAACCCTGACAGGCAGGACAGAGCGCAGCAGCAGAAGCAAGGTGTCTGGAACCTGGCTTCCTCTTACTGGCCTCAGAAACTCTTTGTCCAGAGGTGGCATCTGCCTGCCAACCTGGCAGAGACCCTCTGCAGGGGCTGGCCTCCCTCAGGAGCGGCTGAAGGGCTTGTCCACCTCTGGTGCAGAGTTGGGCAAGGCCAGTGTGGGAGGCGCGTCTCCCTGACGGATACTGCATGGGACCCCAAGACAACAATGGTTGTCCTGAGATGCCAGGAGCCTTTAAATTTCTTGTGACGCAGGAGCCTTTAAATTTCATGGCCCTTCCATGCAGTAGCAAAGTTTGAGTGAAAATGAATGCTTTTATTACAGCATACAGAGGAATGGATGATAGAGTGAAACAGAAGGTCAGATTGGAAGGGAGCTTAAAGATGGTGTCCTCCAAATCTTTCTCTCTACCTATGGAGAAACTGAGCTTCAGAGGGGGAGAAGACTTAAGCTGCCCACTTGTTGAAGTTGGTGGAATATTTTGGACTTTCTGAACAGTATTTGCCAATTCCTTTAGGTAGGCTTACCTTCAAAACATATTTTTGAAATGTATTTTATCCCTCAGAAACTGATTCCTCATTGCAATGCCACAGGCAAGCCAAAGGCCAAGGGATGGAAAAGAAGCTGAGATATTTTACACCAACAAGTTGCTTACAGTATAATGGAACAATTAACTCTGACATGGAATAATAAATGCTATAGAAGGACATGCATGTAATTACTTTATTCTTAAAAGAAATTTACCAGGTGCCTACATTTCCCAAGGCAAAAACATGGCCATGTTCCATAGAGTCAGAGTTGTCAGTTAAGTGATTTTGGATGAGTAGGTGTTAGTATTTATACTTGATATAGTACAATAAGTATAACAGGATGAGAAAGAAAAGAGAGACAAAATAATTTTAAGCAACTTTAACTTTTATTAACACAATGAGAGAAACTGTATTATGAAAATTTTAAAGATATTATGAATATTATTGGTTTGATACATAGGCTTAGTTTTCTTTGAATAGAAAAACTCATAGTCTACATTAATCACATTGGCTACTATGGTTACCTTCTAAGAATTTTTACCTGCCAGAAAACGTTTTGGAAGTAATTAAGTTAATGTAATGAGGGTAGTTTACAGTTGGTTAATTGTTCAGTAAATCACATCAACAAATGTTTTTTGTAACCTGGTGTGTGTGTGTGTGTGTGTGTGTGTGTGTGTGTGTGTGTGTGTGTGTGTGTGTGTTGATGCAGGGACTGAGTGAGGGGAAGGGTGAGGTGAGCCTAGATCAGAATAAGAACCAGAGTGTTGATGAGTATATATGTGAATATCATGAGGCAACTTTGGTGACACATTCTATTGCCTGTGAGTGCTAACAGATATGACTCATGGCCAACACCACCTCAAGTTCTCAAGATGAGAGGAAATAATGTGTTACTTAAGGTCCTCACATCTTTGACCCCCGCTTTCTTTGCTCTGCCAAGAGCAATATGAAGTGGTCCCTGCATCTTGGGGAAAGCCTCAACCCTCATCCTCAAAAGCTCCCCCTTCATCATGTGTGCAGCAAACTCTTTGACCTCACCTTGTCAGCTGGCATGACCCTCAAGTGGAGGGAAATAATAAGATGAGGAAACAGGTTATTACCTCCCAACCCTGGCTTCATGTTTTGCTGAGACAAGACTGTGCCCTGATGGGGTTAAGGGAGCATTATTAATGTCAGCAGAAGAATAGGACGTGGAAATTGTGTCTGGACATGGGCTGAGAAGATGAAGGATAAGGCAACACTCATATACAATCTGGTAGGGCCCTTACAGGCTCCCCACAACTTATCCTAATGGAAGCAAAGAGGGGCTGGAGATGGATATATTTTTAAAACTTCTCCAAAGTTGCTCTCCCAAGCAAATTCAGAGAATGAGTCATTTTTATGCTCAGTTTCCTCCCAAATTTCAGCATTTGACTTAATCATTAGTTCTTAAATTATGTGGTCTCAGAAAACTAACATTGACCTGCGTTGTGCTGGCCCTAAGAGGCTGCCACTTACTTTCACAAAAGGCAGTGATTGCCAGGTACTCTGCTACCTAAACAAACTTGAGAACCACTGGACTAATTGAATCCTGGTTCAAATAGTTATCCCATCAAATATCCTCTTTCGCTCTGGCCCAGCCTAGGCCAAGACATGGGTGGAAGGGGCATGTTTACTGCCCACATAGCAATTTCTTTCAATGCTAGAGTGACTCTCAGCCACTGTCTTTCTACACGTGCATGCCTAGTTTTCTTTTTAGACTAGGCCAAAAGAGGAAACTCTGCTTTAAACTTCCTTCAAGTATGGCCAACATAGACTGAGTTTTGGTTGACTTGTTGGTTCATGAATTCAGAATTTCTATGGGGCGATATAGAACCTAAAGCTGGTGGAGAAAGTAGACTCTTGGAACCAGGATGGACTTTAAAAGATGCCCTGACTTAGAAGACTGAGGGCTCTACAGCCAGAAACTCCACAGCACCTCATGACAGAAATAGCAAGGCACACAGCTTCTAATCCCGCTCGCCCATGAGTCACCTCCACACTGGCTGCTATTCCAGCTCTCCTGGCAGTTCTTCTAGCCTCTTGGCAATGTTCCTTATTCACTCCTTAATTCTTATCTGCCCTGATTTTGACTGTGACCGTTAGATTTTTGCAGAGGAATCCCCAGGGTAGTGTCAAAAAGCATTTGAGACTCTGTGGAACTGCCCTATAATTGTTTTTAATTTTCACCAGAACAGGTGAGGTTATGATTGCTACTCTTAAGGAAGAGACGGACTGCACTTAATATGTTCAAATCTGTCTTTGAGGCTCCCCATGTAGATGAGGGAAACATGTCCCTTTGCAACTCTCAAAAAGCAAAATTATACTATAAAGAGAGTTGTACACTGAATGGAATTCATCATTGAATTTCTCCAGGAGAAGTTATAATTAAGTTGCAGTTCTCGGGATAATGATAGAACAGACGAGTGTCCTTGACAGGATGTCCTCTACATTCTCCACCAGAATTTGGCTCCCCTCTGTTTTGACCCCCCCAGACACCAAGTGACAAACGCCATCTTGATGACCCAGGACTGTTTGGATCACTCCAAGCTGAGGCTAAAAGTAGCTCACGGACCATCTGTAAATCGTAAGGATATTACATTTCTAAAGAATAAAGGATACACAAAGCTGATCATTCAGTCAATAGGTCAGTCAGTTCCTTGGTATCTCGAAGCTTCCTCTACTTGCTATCAATTAATTAAGGTATAGAGTAGCCTAGAGGGAGGAAGCACCCATCATTTCGACAGATAAAACATATTTTGATGATAAAACAGGCAGCAGTTCACCAGCCTGATCGAGCAAATGTCTCAGTATTCCTAGTAGATGTTTTTTTAAGTCTCACAAATAGTCAAGGCAAAATTTCTTAAGATTAATTTGAATTTGCAGAAATAAATATCCTGTTTGTTTACTTTCTCTTTTACACAAATTTAAAAAGCTGGCCTTGAAGTGAAAACAAACTTAGGATCCCCAGGGAATGTGCCGCCTAACTCAAGGAAGGCTTCTGTTTGGGAAAAAAGACGCTGGCTTGCCTGGGATCTCCTGAAACACAACCGAGGCAGGAAAGAATTGTGAGATGTGAGGATCATTGAGGTGTTTCACCCAGGGCTGGAAAGGGTCTGAAACACCACCGGTTGGATTCTCTCTTATCCAATTCCTGCATAGTTCATTTTTTTTTTGGACCATTGTTTTAGAAAGTTCTTCCTCATACTGACCTAAACTCTGCCTCCCTATCACTCTGTCCCTTTGCTTCTCTTCTAAACTTCCTGGGGTCCCTTCTATTTAACAGTCTTTTAGGGACATGCAGACACTGCCTTCTCCCTTTTCCACCCCTCAGCTCTCGGTCTTCTCTAGGCCAGGCACGCCCAGTCCTCACAACTGTTCCATGTCAGATCTGTCTTCACTCTCCTGCTCTCCCTGCTTTAGACCAATTATAATTTGCCTAGAGAAATGTTTTCCCTCAAATAGAAAAAACACAATACTCCAGGTGAGTTGAACACATCCCTTATTCTAAAAACTGGTTATTCAACAACTACAAAGTCTAAATATGAATGTTTAAAAATGGCAAAAAGAGTAGGATTTCACTGATCATTAGACAACTTCAGAATTTTCTTTAAGACCTTAAGATACAATACCAAACAAGTAAAAGTGATAAATTGCAAATGTACATATACAGATGTAGACATATGTGTGCACACAGGGTGGTCCACTTGACAGAGGGTCCTTACAAACCACATTAGGTCCAGAAGCTTCCAGAATGCCTTGAGTTCAGTTTATGAGTAGGCTTTCTTTAGGAGTCTATAATGCATAAATAACTATTGATTAGCTTCCTAGAGACAGGTTTTTAGTAGAATTCTGAACAAGGACATTAGAGAAATGCCCCCAGTGGGGTCATTTTTGTTGACCTGGGACTACATAAAAATGGGAGTATTGAATGCTTAATGTCACATTTTATTGCTTGGTTCAGCTAATTTGTCTTGTGGGAAGCAAATGTTTTTGAAAGCATTCCAGAGCCTTTGTAGTGTTAAAGCTCATTACCTTGGATTTCATATGAGCCAAAAAATATACAACCAACTAAGTGCTCTGAACCTCAGGAAAATTTCATGACTAGACAGAAGCAAAGCTGCGAGTAACATGTGCAAAGATAAGGTGAACTGAGCAATTTGCATTCTTATTAATAAAATGCAGTATAATAAATTTGGGGGGATTCTTTTGTTATTCTTTTCTTTAAAGTGCTAAAAATAATTTAATGAATGGGTTAAAGACAGTATACCTTCTTTAGAGAAATTATATTACTTTTCTGTTACTCTTTAACCCTCATATGAGTGTATGAGCTTGGGGAAAAAATGTACATATTTTACCTAGACACAGTCCTTTTATAGACCAGAATACATTTTTCAGTTATCTACAATACACCCTGTCCTATGCAGGTCCGTTCATGTACATAATTCAGTTCTAACTCTTTTTTTTTTTTAATTTTAATTATTTATTTTGGGCTGTGTTGGGTCTTCATTTCTGTGCGAGGGCTTTCTCTAGTTGTGGCAAGTGGGGGCCACTCTTCATCGCAGTGCGCGGGCCTCTCACTATCGCGGCCTCTCTTGTTGCAGAGCACAGGCTCCAGACACGCAGGCTCAGCAGTTGTGGCTCACGGGCCCAGCCGCTCCGCGGCATGTGGGATCTTCCCAGACCAGGGCTCGAACCTGTGTCCCCTGCATTAGCAGGCAGATTCTCAACCACTGCGCCACCAGGGAAGCCCCCAGTTCTAACTCTTGAAGCATTGTTTATCCCATTTTACAGATAAGGAAACTAAAGCCCCAATGTATCTATTCTGATTTTCTTTTAATAAGTGATTCACAAGAGCCAGAAGAATTTTATTGAATATTATTGTTCCATCTAGTCCTCAAGATACCCACAATCTCACCTTATCTACCTAGTTAGACCTATTTCCCATGCCTATCTTTAAGTCCTTCTACTACTAAATCGATGGATAAGGTAACAGTCATCAGTTTGTGTGTTCAGAATCCCACAATTTTGCCCCCTCAGAAATATTCTCTCTTATCTGCTCTGTCTGTTGAAATGATCCAACTTCCAGTCATCTGAATGATTCCTTCTATAGGAAATACTTTTAGCTGGCCCATGACATGAGAACCCTCTCTGTGTCCTCTTCACTCCTTCTCCATAAATACTGAGGGGAGAGTTCCATATTTTACTACTAATGGGGCGAAACAAATAAAAGTATACAACAAAAAAAAAGTTAAATGTTCTTTATATTCCATAGATAAGCTAAACTATGTATTATATTATAGGACTCTTTACCAAGAGATATAAAGTCTGGTCCAAATTATTCACAAAATTATTCTTATAATCTCCAGTCACTTATTGATATTAACACATTGTTGGCATGAGCATTCCTTTCATTCAAGTGTCACTAATTAAATAAGGGCCCTGTTTGCAGTTTTGACAGGGATATGCACAGGTTTCCAATAAATTTTCATTAGATAGACAGTCGTTAGGTGGTTCAGTTCAATACGTAGAGAATTTCTCTTAACATCAATTTTATTATTCATAGTGCTAAATCCTTTATCATCTTTAGGTAAGTTTATGTAATTATATTAAATTATTTTCAGTCCATATATTTCTGTCTACTAACATAATAAATATCTCTACTATGAAGGAGGTCATAAAATCTAAAATCATTTCTTAGAACGGTATATACTTGTGAACTTGACTTTATTATGTTTTGTTCACCTTTATCCCACAGAGATTTGCAAGCTTTCTTTGGTCAAGTTTAATCATACATACAAATTCATTATATTTTTCAAATTTTTGTCATCAAATCACGGTTACATTTTCATATATTAAACAATTTAATAGCTATTTCTCTTGGAATAATACATTGGTTTTTTTCAAATATTTTATCATCTTTATTTTTGTATCTTTCACTTCTCTTATACAGTTACTTTGTCAGTTTCTCTAAATAATAACAAAGATTCAAATTCTGTAAAGCTAAAGAAAGAATTGAAATTAGGATTCCATTCATTAAATTGCCATTTTCAAACTGTGTAATTTTTCCAATTCGGGTGACTATTCAAGGCTTAGTTAAATATCAAAGTCTCTTGCAGCTCTGGCACTATAGGCCACATTTGAGGTTTAAATATTCCTTCAAAAGGCATGATTTCAATTCTATCCATATCTCTCTGATGTTTATTTGATGCATAAGCAATAAGATTTATTGGCTTGTATCTTTCTTATGTTTTATCTACATCCAGATAAATGACTTAGATTGTACCAAACTAAGACACCCAGAAATATTCCTCAAACTGTGGATGCCTCCCCAGCCTTTCTCCCTAGCCATGGCACCATCTATATAGCCTAACTCTTCGATCTTTAATTTCTTCATTAGTGCATGGGGGAAGTACCTTCTCACGTGTATTTGTTACGAGAACTACCTGAAATGCAACTGTATGTAAAAACATGACACACATCGAGCTTTTCACAAATTATGCTACTATAATCATTATTATCTGCGATACACAATTATTACTTCTATATGCCTAGCATCTTTGTGCCCTTATTGTAACAAAAGAAACACTTTCTTTGGAGACCTGCTCCTCTTCTACTCAGACTCTGGGTTTCTGCATGCTGCCAATCCCATGACCCCAGCTCCAAGACACAGCATGAGCACATGGCCCAGATCCAGATAATAATAATGTCCCAGCGTCTGGTGACAGTGACTGACCTGAGAAGGGGAATGTGACCCAGGCTACAGCAATCTGAGTTTTCCCTGTGATCCTCTTAAGTGAAGCAAGTAGAGAAAATGCCTTTCCTCTCTGATAAAGGAGCATCATGGACATGAGACTGCCGACCTAGTGGTGACCTTGTCCTCTACACTATCAAGATACCAGAGAGAGTAAAACCGACACCTAAGGACACATTGCAGAGGCATCATCCGGGAAAGGGTGAATCCCCTGTCCCAGAGGTTTCCAGTTACTGCAACTCTTCCATTAACTTTATGAGCTCTCATCTATTCTTACAATGAACATGTGTCCAAGCAAGTTGGAATCCAGTTTTCATCATTTGTACCCAAGAGCCTTTCTGACGAGAACCTCAGTTTACATAAAGAAAAGCAGTGCTGTCAGCACGAGCAGCAGAGAAGACTCATTTCAAGGAACCTTGGTGGGGCCGGTGACTTCTAGATGTGGCAATCCCTCTACGACTCGAAGAGGAACTACAGAGCGCAGGCTTTCCAAAACATAACAGTGTAGTTGAAAAGGAAGGAGGTAAGATGGAACACAGGTGCAGATCCTTGAAAGAGATACACGCCCCCAGATGCTCGCCTCGAGGCATCCTGAGGAAGGTTATACAAAACAAGCCACTGGGGACTTGGAGATAGTGCCTGGCAGAAAGGGTAATCTGTAAGCAGGACATTGCACTGCGCCTTGCCCTGACCTAAGGTGTCACCTGTGTGATGCAGACCTCTGAAGGTGCTTGGTTACAATCAATAAATGTTACTGTCCTTTTAGCTATTTGGTCTTGTACGAGACATCTAAATTTTCTGGGAATCGTCCCCATATCTGCTCAGTTCCAAAGACCGAGCTCTTCCTGGTATTGAATCAGTCCTGTTTGGGATAAGGGAGGGCTGAGCAGTTGGGCATTTCTGCATCCGTTTGGCTGTAACATGCCCTCTTGCAGGGGGCAGGCCAAGTCTCCTCGAGTCTGGAATTACAGGAGGCAGATCCCTAGATAGGGTCTGGCGTGACTCGTTAGGCTTGAAGTGTCTCCTTTCAGTTGGCTTCAGAAGAGTTCTGACATTTCTCGCAGTTTCCTCCTGGATGTTGTTCTCACCATAATTGTCCCCTCACCTGTGTGTGTGGGGGGGTCTCTCTCGCAAGGGTGTATTTCCTAAATTCCCACACACTGAAATACCCTAAGGCACTCATAGCTGAGGGTGAAAGCTTGGGGTTTCTTGTGTGGCTTTTCATGCTACTCTCCATCTCCAAGGAGCAGGCAGCCTCCTGTTTGGTCTAGGGTATAACCGTGGGATGTTAGAGCGGAATGAGGCTAGAGGCACCGTCTTCGGCACAATTTCATCTTACTGCTCTTGGGCGTCAAGGGAGTGTGTCCCACACACGGTTAGTGACAGAGCTGAGGCTGGTAACCCCAACGTCGTGATGCCAGTTTCTCTCCACGTACCACACACCTACCACCTAAGGACGTCTGAGCTCGGCGGAATCTTGCTCCGCACTGAAGCCCCTCCTGAGACTGGGGTAAGGTCTTGGTCACGTAGTGCCTTGTCTGTGCTTCGAACTGTAGTGAGAGGCTGGGTTTAGCGAGACCCCCATGCCTGAGGCCACAGAGTCCTAGCTGGTTGAGGCTGCAGCGGCACAGATTCATGGAGGGCACCGTCTGTGGGAGGCCAGGCCTGCGTGCAGTGCAGTGGGGGTCACTCTAGAGCCACAGTGTGATTAAAGAGACAGAGCTCCTGCCAGTGTTGCGTTTCTCATCTAAGTCTGGCCTTTGCTCCTTAGACGCACTTACATTGAGCCCTTTCTATGTACCAGGCCCTGTGCTAAAACTGGGCATACGATACAAGAGAAATGACCCCATCCTCACTAAGCTCCTAGTGACAAAAGGATAAGTTCCATGTGAAACAGGGAATCCCTCCGTGCTGTGAAAACAGGCCACGTGCATTTCTCAGTTCTTAGGCTTCAGATGCTTTAACTCTCATCTTTATGTGCTGGAGAAATAAAAAAGCACGTAGCATCTATTTCTACAAGAACTGATCATGGCTACCAGCCATTTTATTACATTTTAACCTAAAGACTGGGGAGCAGGAGATTCGGGCAACAGGCTTTTTACAGGTGCCAGCATCCATCCTCCACCTCCAGCAGCCCACGGTGCTCATCCACGGAAAAGTCCTTTTCACACTGAGCTGCCGTTGCCAGTTCTCCTGGCTACCTCCTAACCTCCACTGTTAACCCAGGAGAGCATGGATCTTATATTTGTTCTTTTCATTTCCTGGAGCAAACATGGTCCTGCACAAAACAATAAAGGACTCTCAGAATATCTGCGGAACAAAGACAGTTGCCTTTCGTATCTTCTTTAACCTTCCATCAGTCCCTGGACCTCAGTGTACTTAGCAGTAAAATGAGGTCGTTGAGTCTTATGATGTCTACAGTTTGCACTCCATGCTGACGTTCAGTGTCTTAATGAGGTACAAGAGATTAGCATGGACCTGGGCATCTGTGCGTGTGTGTGCGTGTACCTGTGTGTGCCAGGGCGAGGGCTCAAGTAATCACCCAGTGCCTTTGAAAACACAGCTTCCAAGAGTTTCAAGGTTAAGGCCAGGGGGTTACTTCTAGATCACGTGCAGAAAGCACCATGGGATAGAACGATACATGAAAAGGTGAGCATGGCACCTTTTCAGGCATTCAGAAGGGAGGGACAGAGGAGGGCACTGCAAGCTAGGAAAAAAGTCACACCATTGTCAGCACGAGATCATTTGTTCAATCCTCAGCATTTTCACTGTAGGGAAGAAAGATAGGTTATCGCACATTTTCTTAGTGAAAAAAGTCTGGATTTTGAGTCCCGAATTTGTCACGTGTTTGGGAAAATTAATTCGGTTTTTGTATGTGCAGAATGGGGAGAAGAATACCGATTTCATAAAATAGTGGGGAGGAATCAGGAAGGATGTTATCAGTAAACCAGCTGTTACAGTGTGTGTTACGTAGCAAGTACTCAGTAATATTATTGTTGTTGTTATTATTTTCACTGTGGAACTTCTTTTAGAGAACAGTGCTCAAGGCCAAGGCATGCCCTTGGGAACAGGATCCAAGAATGGTGAGTTTGCCTTGTCTCCTCACTAGACCTGGACCCTGAGCTACAGAAACCAGACCTGAGGTCTGTAGCCTAAGCCAACCTAGATGTGGAAAGCGAGGTGGTGGCCTTTAACATAAGCACACAAGGAAGCCAGCTCCTGCCAGTAACTGCCTGGCCTGGGTCTTTGCTGGCAACTTGTGTGTTCTTGAGGAGACGGGGCTTATCACCAGCACTGTCGACCCCTTCCCCCTTCTGAAAGCCACACTCCAGCTTCATGTGCCTCCCACACAGAAATCTGGCCTTGTGCTTTTCATTTTGTGTCTTCTACACATGTGCTCCATTATGTTGCATCTTTCTCCTGAGGTTTCTGACTTGGCATCTTAAGCAAAGCCTGGTAAATGGCATTATCTACAAAATTGTCTATGCATATGTGTGTGTTACGTACATGTTTGTTTCCATGGATGTATGCATGGTATAAAACACTCTTTGATCTGCCTGGGATGGTTCCAGAGCCTTTGCTAGGGCAGGCCAGTGGCTGATTCTGAAAACTTTCTTGTGTCCCTGGTCTGTGGGGCAGGAGGAAGGTTCTTCTACCCACCCCCCTCCCATCTCTAGATTCAGTGTTAGTCACAGTACCCCCTGGAGAAGCAAATTGGATGGAAAGTTAAATCACTTCGCACATGCAGAAGCAGCAGTGCACTAAACACTAACATGAGTTAAATAAATGAATAAAGATATGAAGCATATTATCACGTTTAGACGAAACTGTAGCTGTTACCAGGCATCTAGACCAGAGGTTTTTAAAAGTTGTTATTCTTGAAAAACATGATTGATTTTGGACTTTTTTTTTTAACTTCAGTGTCATAAACCAGACAACCATAATTATATTATTTGTCTTATACAAATGAAAAAGAATAAATTAAAACTGGACATGTTGCAAAAGGACTGTTGACATTATATACAAAGCCTGCTTATTGTCATAAGATACTCTTAACCTTCAAGCCAAAATCTTTCAAAACTATTAGTGTTAAATCTAGCAGCTGTTGTCAGAGTTCTCCTGTTCTCTGTTTTATGCACTGTGCTTTATTTGAAATGTTTGTTATATTTGTGTATATAACTTTCTGTGAGCTGTTCCTTGAAAGCTCCAAGGATTAAACATGAAGGTTGAGCCAGTTCAAAAGGAACAAAGTTAAGAAAATTAAAGAAAACTTGCTAAAATGAATGTTTAAACCATTAAAATATTTAGCAAGGTTTGCCTGGAGCTGTTTCCTTTATGTAAAACATGATGCATTTCTCTTTCATTCTTTCTCCTTTAAAACAAATGAGGTTAAGGAAAACATTCTTCTGCTCTGAAGGCTCTTTTTAAGCATTAGAAATTTAATATCTAAATATTTTATGCAAATATATATTCTCGATTGAGGCAGAACTATCTCAAATATCCTAAGTATTTAGGCTAGTGGATTATGGACATAGTAGATAGGTGAAGGGGATGCAGAACCTAAGGGATTGTCCTCTTTGAACTTGAATCAGCCTATGACTTTACTAAGTCATTAGGAATTAACTGTATGGTAAGAGAGAATATAGTCTTTCAAAAATGCAAAAGAAAAGATGAATTTGCAGTGTAGATTTATCTAGAATTCTGTGAAGAGTGATTAATTGATATATTTGATTTCACACAAGAACTTATACTGTCCAGCTCTCTTCACCATCCCATGGCATTTGGAGTTTCCTCCCTGTCCCCCCTGCTTAGAAGTGTTAGATTTTTGATTTGTCCAGGCATCCACCCATCCGTCCATCTATCCAGTTAGGGGAAGTGTGGTGTGGTGGAAAGAGCACGAGCTTCAAATCAAACCATTCTGGGTTCAAATAACTTATACTAGCTGTGTGACTTACAAACTTAACTTCTCTGAGCCTTGGTTTCCTCATATGTAAAATATAATAATAGAATGCCCATTTCATTGGGGCATCATCAGACTTATATAAGATAATATACTTAAAATGTTTTTTTAGTTTGTTTGGGTTTTTTTGTTGTTGTTGTTTGGTTTTTACTGCCTAGCTCAGTAAATGTTAGGAGAAAATATTCATCAACAGATACTGAGTGGGTGCTTACTGGAATAAGTTACCTCCTCCATCCCCTCAGGTCTGTAAGCCTAAGCTAGAATAGGAAGCCTGTGGACTGTATTGTACTTTCGCAAATCTCCAACCATCTTTGCCTAGGGCAGAGGGTTTCAAACTTTCTTGAATCACAGTACCCTGAGTGACTCAATAATTTTTTCAGGGTATCCCTAAACCAAAAGAAATACCCATTATCTCCATTTATTAAGTAAGTAGGTCCAAATAACTTAATATACATTTATATCCTAACTATTTAGTAGCCATTTGAAAATATATGTACATATTGTACCGTGTAAAACTTAACAGAAAGAAGAAAAAACATTTTATTTCATTTAAAAAGCACAGTTACTCACTAGTGAGGTATGTGTATTTGTCGAGCCCTGTGCAACCTCACAAAACTTGGCATCAGAGTGGACGCCACGACTCTCATTTCCTGCTCCACGCTGATTTTCATGCAGTGCTCATTTTTTATCTACAACCACCAAAAACCTAGCTTTGCAAAAATATGACATTATTAAAAGGAATGTGATACAATCTAATGGTGAGGCAGTAGTTCTCATGCTGTGTGACAGATGTCCAGTGTCACTGTGCCCCCCCCTTGACATTAATTTTTTAATTAAAAGATGTAAAAACCCATGGCACCCCTGTGCATTTGCTGCAGCATGTTAGGGCACGTCAGCACACAGTTTGGGAACTGTGGGCCTAGAATATCCTCACAAGAGTTTTGTCTTGCTTCTGCAAAGAAATTATCTTGCTTACAGCCCCAAATACGGATTCCAAGGAAGACACAGGAGCCTGTGAAAAAAATGAAAGAGTAAACTCCAGAGTTTCTGCACGTTTGCATCTGTCCAGTAGTTCAGGCTACAAGTTCCAGCCTCAGCGGTGTGTATTGTGAGCCCTCTGACTAGGGTGCTAAAGACAGAAGTCAAATGGAAATATAGGAGCTAAAGGAATAAAGCCACCCACCAACCTGCTTGTCTGTCTGGGTTAGCCATCACTAAGTGGCTTTCCAACAGAATGGCCAATTATTCCACCTCCATCTTCAGAATGTTCACATTTATCATCGGTAGCATGAAGAGTCATAGAGTGCCATTGGCAGTCACCAACCAAATACCTACTTGCCCGGTGCTTGGCATTATGTTAACTGTCTAGGTCTAAGTTTCCTGTTTCTAAACCTTACTGGGCACATAATCAAGATCATATCTTTTCCATCCCTCACTCCATTCTGCCCTTCACAGGCCCAGCCCTTAAATTGTGGTTCAGTGTCTTTACAGTGTTATTTCAATTAGCAACTTTCAGAGGTGCCGCAGAGACGTGCTCTGGGCTATAGTCTGTTTATTTTCACACAATTGAACATACTTTTTTTGTATTTCAATTTAGAAACTTCCAGATGCCTGGAACTGTATTATATTCTGTGGCTGTGAGACGAAAAGCCTCTGACATTTTCTTTTGCCCTTAGATGAAGAAAAATATACTACAGTTTCTGTTTAGTTGCTCATTCAGCTGAAGTCTTACCTTCTTTGACAAATACAAGTCCTGGGCTTTATTTTGAGGCTCTGCGACCTTCAAGGCATGAAGAGGTCTGTGGGTAGAGTCAGAGGGAGAGGAGTTGCTGCAACTCTGGGGAAGCTAACTTCTCCTTCAACTCTGACTCTGACCTCTGGCCTCTGAACTGAGCACAGTAGAGACCAGAAGACCGGGAGTTGCGTGCATCTCTATCAGCTGACATAGATGCCCTGTCGACTCGCCAAGAAGAAATGAGCTCCTGGCTTCCCAAAGCTTTGACTTTGCCTCTGACTTACCAAGAAGACCAGTCCAGAACTCCTCTTCCTGCTGGCGAATAGCTGGAAAGCCCTCCCCCAACACAAATGTACCAGAATAATTTTCCTGCAATCTCAAAGTTTAAAATGTCTGTTTTATATTTAAAGAATGCATCTTAAATATTGAAAATAAGAGAAATTGTTAAATGTTAAGGGAGAAAACAGAAATCCTACCAAGAATCTTATCATGGTATCATCTTTCCTTTTTTTTTTTTAAGATAAGTTCTGAAAAAAAAAAAAAAGTTGAACTCCCTGCATATATGGCATCCCAGCTCCCAGGTCCATCTGGAGTTCAGTTTAGATCCCTACACTTCCAGGGCCTCCAGGTCCAATGATAACATTGGACCTTATCTTTTCCACCCCTTATCTCACTCACTCTCTGCCCCTTTCTGCCCACACGACCGTCTCCACTCACACTCGTGAACAGTCCTTGCCAACTGTGTGAGGGGAGTTGAAATCTCCAAATGGTTTCAGAGAGGGAAAGCCTAATAAAGGTGGTGGAGAAGAGGTGGAGAGAGTATGAAAGGACTCAAAAAACAGACACCATTTTAGGAGAAGGGATAGCGTTTATATTCTCCAGAGCTTTCATCTCTGAACCAAGTTACAAATACAGGTGAAGGGACAAAAGAGCATTCTACTTTTTTTTCATGTCAGGAAGCTCACTCTACTCCAGAAGCATAGCAAGAATAGATCCCAAATTATCTTTCTCAAAACATTTTTGCAAGACTTATGGTAAGTGGAAATTCCTCCCAGATTTTGGCAATAGGGTAAGCTTCAGTTCTAGTTTTTGAAGCTGATGTGGGGGGCGGTGAAAGTTACTGGGGATGGCGCATCAAACTCACACCTTGGAGACAACGAGAATTCAGTGATATTCGGGGACTGCTAGCCAGATGCCATTTGAAACCTGAATTCCATATAATTCTTTAGTAAGAATTTATCTCCTTAAAAGTAGATAATGAGATATACCCCATGCAATTTGATTCATATTTATAAGGGTCTTAAAATCACTGAGGATGACACTGAAACTTACAAATGGGAGAAAGTTAGATTACGTGACCTATAGGAAGGATTCAGGCTGCTCTTTAGCCTTTCTTTTACTCACCCATTTTACTCAGTTACTTATTTCTAGATAAGTATTGGGTTAAAAAATTAATTCAGACTTCTTTTAATTTGTATATGTGATGTGATTTATGCATTTTAACACTTTCCCATCGATATCACCTTGTTATCCTCCTTACAGGTAGGGAGAATGTGATAGCCCCATTTTACAGATGAAATTTGTTGTGAAAGGATTGGAGAGACTAAGTGGATTCTTGTCCCTCCACTTGTTAGTTTATTGATTCATTATCTAGATCATTCATTCATAGATTTAGTCATTCAGATTTTTTTGTAGAGACTGTATTTCAGAGCCTGTGCTAGGTTTTGAGAATGAATACAAGCAGTGGTGTGCTAATAAATGTTTAACAAGAAGCTCCGAGTCGGGGGAGGGGGTGATTTGTAGCGTGTGACAATTTTGTGGTATGAATACTCCCACCATGACTGATTTCTAACTACCAGTATAACATCATTGAACTCAGATGTGGGGAAAGATGTGTATAATTTGCCCTTACAAGCAGTATGGCTGGCTCCAGTACACCACAGGACAACAACTGTCTTAGTCTATTTGGGCTGCTGTAACAAAGTACCACAGACTGGGTGGCTTATAAGGAACAGAAGTTTATTTCTCATAGCTTTGGAGACTGGAAACTCCAAGATTAAGGTGCTGGAAGATTCAGTGTCTTGTGAGGGTCCACTTCCTAGTCCATAGATAGCCATCTTCAGGCTGTAACTTCACATGGCAGTAGGGGCAGGGGAAAGGCTGTGTGGGGCCCCTTACGGGGGGACTAATTTCATTCATGAGGGCTCCACACACATGACCTAATCACCTCCCAAAGGCCTCACCACCAAGTACTATCACCTTGGGCATTAGGATTTAACATACGAATTTTGGGAGGGCACAAACATTTAGTCTATAACAATAAGGTATAGAAGAGGGTTTTTATATTTGAGCTGTTCATAGTATTAGGCAAGGGGCAGAATTGTGAATAAGTATTTACAACATGAAATTTTATAAATGATGTAATAAAGGTATATACAAGGACCTGTAGGAGTCCTAATTTTCCTAGAATGGTTATCAGACAGACTTAATGGAGAAGATGATGTCTGAATTGAGTCTTGAAGAATGAGTATTAATTCCCCAAGTAGTCAATGTGAGGTAAGGGCTTCACAGGCTGGGAGAAAGTCATGGGCAAGGGCAAGTGTCCGTGAGCATGGTGTGTGCCAGGAGCTGTGAGTAGTTTGTTGAGATATAAAGTGGATGTGTCCTGAGAGTGTCTCAGGAGATGAGAAGCAACGTCACAAAGGAAACTTCTAATCACGTTAAGAAAGTTGGACTTGCTTTATCATGAGGGAACTGAAAGAGGGGTTTTATGTACATTTTTGGCTTCACTGAAGTATAATTGACAAATAGGAATTGTGTAAATTGAAGGTATACAGCTTGATGTTTCCATATATTTATATTGTGAAATGATCACCACAGTCAAGTTAGTTAACATACCCATCACCTCACATAGTTATCCTTTTCTTTCTTATGTGTGAGTATGTGTGTGTGTGTGTGAGTGTGTGAGTATGTGTGTGTGTGTGTGTGTGTGTGTGTGTGTGTGTGTGGTAAGAACACATAAGATCTACGCTTTTAGCAAATTTCAAGTATAAAATACAGTATTGTTAACTATAGTCACCACACTGTGCATTAAATCTCCAGAACTTACCTTACATAACTGAAAGTAGTTTTGTTTGTTTGTTTGTTTTTTAATACATCACTTTGCCTGAAAAATGGTGAATAGATTTAAAGGTGACGAGACATGCGGTGATAAGACAATCAGAGGATGCCATAGGCATTCAGTTGAGAATAAAAAGGGCTAGAAATGAAGAGGAAAGAAGGGTTTGATAATCAAGAAGTAGAATCAGCTGGGCAGACTGGTAGACCAGATACTGGAGCCCAATCCTCTGGGTCCATCCCATTAAGCCCTCCTGTCTCTTAGTGAACCTCTCTGTCCATACAGTGGCCATTTCGGGGGGTGGCTCTGGCCAGCTCAGCAGCACTTCCTGGCCTCAGGTCAACCCAGGTTGGGGACTGTGAAGGCAGAGCCCGCCCCCCACCCCACCCCCAGCTGCCAACCTTGGCAGACGGTATCTTTGTAACTGAGTGCTGCAAAGGTGGTTTGCTCCCTGCTTCGAAAGGCCACGCAGACCCAGGGCCATGCTGCAGAGAACATGTGGTTGCTATTTCATTTATGCTTTATCATTTTTCATTCTGACATTAAAGCTTCTCTGCAGCAGGGTGAGAGCGCTGTACATTGTAAGGCGTAATGTGAACCGAGGGCTCCTGCTTCGTGCCAGAGGAAACGTGATTCAGAAACAATTTGAGGGCAACTGCAAGGTGATGTGGCCCAGAGAACCAGAAGCTATTGAAACTTTAAACATCATTTCTGGACAGTATAATGTGTTTTGCAGGGCAGCTTGGAAAAACAGGAAAACCCTCCTTGGACAATCCTTAGAGAGTTAGAACCCTTCAAATGCCATCTGGAGCAAATGTTTCTTAAAGAGCCCCGTGCCCTTGCAATCAAAGACCACAACGTTGAGCTGGAAGCACCTTCATCCCATGGCCCCCCAAGAAAGCTGGGTTCACGGGAGTGGATGGACTTGCCCAGGGTCTCACATACCCTCAGTACAGACATGAGCCTCCTGACTTTCCCTACCCCATAGCAGGCTTTCTCTGCCAATGGCCAACTCGTGCCCGTCTCTCCCTGCTAATCTTGAGCCATTGAAAGGTGAATTTTCCAGGGGACAAACCTGTCAAGATCTGAAAAAGAGAAAGGCAGCTGCCTATTTATTCTTGCATAGAAAATTCCGTCGGTGACATTTGCACGTGTCTCTCCACTAGGGGGTGTGCTCCTTGGCTGTGCCTCAGCGTAGTGTCGAGCAGAGTGGGTGCTGATAAATGCGGAAGGAAGAGTGGGAGAAAGGGGAGGAGGAACGATGGGAGGGGAGGCAGAGAGAGCGACAGGACCATGGGGAAAGGCGATTTTCAGTTTTGAGTTTTAACATGAAAAGGAGAGTAATAAAGCATTCTGCAAATCGACGTGGTCAGAGATTTTAAAATAAAGACATTTTGTATTTATTGAATGGCTTCTTTTAAAATCTCAAATTCTGTTCATCAGTTCGTCACTGAGAAATTATGTTTTAGCCATGCACCATGATCAATTAATAGCAAAACACATCGAGAGTATTGGTAAATTCAGGCTTCAAATACCAATGACTCTAACCAAACGCAATTGCTACTCCTTTGTGGGGTCCAGAACACCTCTCCCATATTTTTCTGTTTTTTATAATATCCAGTCCTTCTGACTGTGATGATTCAGCAGGAATGGGCACAATATTCATTGTGATATGTAAAATGAAATTTCATAAAGAATGCCTCATTCTAGTTAAGTAAACTTTTAAAAATTTAGAACGGTTTTAGATTTACAGGAAGTTTGAAAGATAGTACAGTGAGTCCCCATATACCCTTGCCTACCCTTCCCCATTATTAACATTGTATGTTGGTATGGTTACAATCAGTCGACAATGTTGACACATTAGTGTTAACCAATGTCCATACTGTATTCAGATTTCTTAGTTTTTGACTCATTATCAGTTTTTTAATCCTAGGATCCCACTGAGGAAACCACATGTCATTTAATTGTCATGTCTCCTTAGGCTCCTCTTGGCTGTGACAGTTCTCATCCCACATTTTAATAGGCGTGAATAAAAATTTGTATTCGATGCTTAAAAGTGGTAAATAACCTTTTCTTGCCAACATGGGCTTGTACCTGTAAACACATTTTCCACAAATGTAAAGGTTTAAACATGTTTACCCTGTCACGGGTCAGTTAATGTCTATTTCTTTTAAATGAGATAAACACTTCCTATACCCTGATGTTATAAACACATTTTAGAATGTACAGAAATTGATGAACGTGTTGATAAGGAGCGGTAAGCAGCATATATACCCAGTGATGTAACAGTTAATGTACCCTTGGTTGTCAGCAATCAAAATAAGAGGGTTTCCACTGCCAGTCATTGGAATGTGAGGCACCCAGAGTACCCAGGCTCCTAATGAGCATACATGCCCAGCTCCCACCAGAGTACCAGGAGCATTAACCCCTGCACTGCTCCACAGCTGCTGTCAGCTTTGCACACACTGACCATAAGGCAACAGAGACCAAGAAACATTGGCCGGGAGTGAGTAGAGGCCAAAGCAATGAGAGACTAGCCAATTCCTGCACAGATGGGATGTACCTTATAGAATATCCTTTCTTGCCTGCTCACAGTTGCTACTTAGCTTGTTGAAGGAAATACATAAGTGAAAGCTATTTAAGCTAAGTGGTGGCTGTGTGCATTTCCTCTAGGATTGCCCACCCCTCGAATAAAACACTCGTGCTGGGCTAACTGGAGTATATCCTAGGGACCTTTTCTACCAAGGAACCAGAACTAACAAGGAAGGCCCTTTCCTGCACTACTTCCAATCTGTAAAGATGGAAACCCAGAAGTACCAGAATGGAGAAAGGAAGTTTATAATAGAAGCAAAAGAAGTTGGCACACAGAGTTCTTTCTAAAATCCCGCCCCTTTCCCCTATGTTATTGTTGTGTTTTCCCCCTTGTGAAAGATTTCTCTCATTTATAACTAAAGGGGTTCTGACTAATACATTTAGTAAAAATATTAACTACTTAGGCATCTGGCTTAATACTACTCTTTCTTATAGTACTCGGGTTTTTTTTTCCTTCTAATATCTATCAGAATTTGTAATTATGTATGTATTGTTATTTCCCCATTAGACTGTGTATAATGTGAAAGTGGGGACCATGTCTGTTTGGCTCACTACTGAATACACAGCGCCTAGCATCATGCTTAGAACAGAGTGAGCATTTAATAAATATCAGTGCATGAGTGAATGAGTGAGTATAAAAACTACACTAGATATCCAAGTTATTTTAATTATTGAAAGCAATAATGAACTTTCGATAACGTCCATAAAAATTAAATTAGGTAAGGGTATGGGAGTAGTTCTCAAAGCCCAAGGATTTAGACTACTGGTGCTTATGGATAAGTCATTCAAATTTAACATTACTGGGTTATGTCACTGGGTTACTGTGTTGTATAGTTTTTAGGGTTTGTGTTTTATGGTTTGTTTTTGAAAATCAAACCTTCAGTCTTGGTCACTGTAGCCAATTAAAATGAGGATGCCTGCAATTTGGATATAATATGACAATGATAGGATTCATTCTATCTCACAGGGTAGTTGGGTAACCAAGTTAAAAATAAGATAGTTACTTATATAGTACCTTATACAAATACACTATAACAGTGTGAGAGAATAGAACTTTTACATGAAAAACACCACCACCTCTAAGAGCTGAACTGGGAAAATTAAATCTCAGTGGATAAGATAGGATTTCTGCGAGGTCCCTTTAGGTCACAGAGTATCTTCCAAACCAAAGCAGAAAGAATAGAAATCTAACTGATGGTAGATCTGTGTGGTCTAGGGCATGGACAGAAAAATTAGACATCCAAGTTGCACAAACATCATGGAAGAAAATATGTGTATTAGTTTCCTAGGGATGTACTAACAAAGTACTACCAACGGGGTGACTGATACAACAGAACTTTATTGTCGCATGGTTCTGGAGACTAGAAGTCTGAGATTAGTGTGTCAGCAGGATTGGTTCCTTTCGAGGGCTCTAGGGCAGAATCTGTACCATGACTCTCTCCTAGTTTCTAGTGGCATGCTCAAAACCTTTGGTGTTCTTTGGCTTGTAGAAGCGTCACCTGGATTTCCGCCTTCTTCTTCAAAGGTGTTCTCCCTATGTATGTGTCATACTGGGTTAGGGCCTGCCCTGATGGCCTCATCTTAACTTGATAATCTGCAAAGACCCTAGAATAAAGTCATTTTCTAAAGTACTGGGGTTAGGAGTTCAACCTAGGAATTTTGAGAGGACACAATTCAACCCATAACAAGACGGACCCACAGAGAAAGGAAGCTTCACTTGGAGATTTGAAAAGGGGGAACAAAAGGACGTTATCTGTTGCCCCTGCACAGTCCAGGGGAAAGAGTGCTCAGGTGCACTGGGCTTAGCGTTGATAGGTCTGTTTCTAAGGTAGACATGAAGGATGATCTTTCTGCTGCTCTCAGTTCTGACCCTATGCTTATGAAACAAAATTCTGGAAACTATTTCAGTGCTCCCAGTAGCGGAGAGCACAACTGACTGAGGGCATAAGCATTCTTATCCATGCTGGAATGTTAATTCTCAGTGTAAATTACTGTCATTGTCTAGCCTGTGAACTTGAGTTAAGGTAAAACAATCCTTCTGAGCTCAGTATCTCTAAGGGTCAATGGCTGGAACAATTTTCTGGGTGTGTCACATCCCCCCATACGACTCGGATGGCATAGTCCCCTTGTTTCCTCAATGCTACGGATAATGGAGCACAACTTTTAATGTAGTTTAAATAATATTTACTAATATCTTCTTATTATTTGTACATATGATCGTTCCTAGATATATGTCTCATTCATATCTATATTTCCAAAGCTTACAAAAAGGCTCAGTACATAATAGGAGCTGAGATTTTTTTCTATTGCTAATAACAGTAAATGTGCTAAAAAGAATATGGTTTCCCTAAGTTACTGGTTACATAACTTCTGTTAAATCTGAAAAAGTATATGCTGCCTTGCTGCTTCTAGATTCTTCTGAGTTATCTCCCATCATTGCACTGGCATTTGGTTTCCTTGCTGTGAATTCCTTGTTTTTCAAAAATCCCCCAAGATCATATCTGGCTTTATCAGTCTGGACAGATGCCCTAGGAAGGAACCTAGAGGACGAGGCTACATCCTGTGATCCCATAGCACCCTGACCTTCCCACTTATTAAGACTCATCACACCTACAAACTATTTTAACAGCTTCGTTGAGGTATAATTGACATAAACAACCTGGACATAAATAGTATAATTTGATATCTTTGACATATGTATATACTCATGGAAACATCACCACAATCAAGATAAAGACATATCCATCGCCTACAAAAGTTTGTTATACTCCTTTGTAACCTATCTCTCCTTCTCCCATCCCCAGGCAAATCCGATAGGCTTTCTGTCACTATAGGTTAGTTTGCATATTCTAATATTTTATATACATGAAATCATACAGTATATGCTCTTTTTGGTCTGTCCTTTTACATTTAGAATATTTTGAGATGGTATCTGTGTTGTTAAGTATATCAGTAGTTCATTCTTTTGTTTGTAAGTAGTACTTCATTTACTTCATTGCATGGATATGCTACAACTTGTGTATTCATTTACCTATTGATGGGCATCTGGGTTGTTTCCTACATTTGACTCTACAAATAAGGTTTCTGTGAACACTTGTGTACAAGTCTTTTTATGGACATATGGTTTCACTTCTATTCAGTAAATAAGAGTAGAATAGCTGAATTATACAATAACTGCGTATTTAACTAAGAACCTGCCAAACTGTTTTGCAAAGTAATTGTCCCGTTTTACATTTCACACCAGCTTTGCAGGAGAGTTCAAGTTACCCCGTATCCTTTCCAACACTTGATGTGACTAGTCTTTTTTCAATTTAGTCATTCTACTGTGGTTTTAATTTCCATTTCCCTAATGACTATTGATATTGAGCATCTTTTCATGGGCTAACTTGGATTCATACATCTTCTTTGGTAAAATGTCTGTTCAAATAATTTGTCCAGATTTTTTATTGAGTTGCTTATTCCCCTTTATATATTTTGGATATAAGCCCTTTATTAGATATATGATTTGCAAATATTTTCTTCCAGTTTGTAACTTTTTAAATTTATTTTAATAGTGTCTCAAAAAGAGAAGATTTTCATTTTGATGAGTCCCATTTTATTGATTTTTTTTTCCTTTTAGGAATCATGCTTTTGTTGTAATATTTAAGAAGTTTTTAATCAACCTATGAACATAAAGACATTCTCCTGTTTTAATCTAAAAGTTCTTTAGTTTTAGTTTTTAAATTTAAGGTATAAAATACTTTTTGAGTTAATTTTTATACATGGTGAGATGTATTGATTGAAGCTTAGTTTTTTTTGTTTGTAGTTTTCCAATTTCTTGAAAAAATATTCTTTTTCCACTGAATTGCTTTTGTATCTTTCTGGAAAAATTAGTTATCCATATATGCATGGGACTATTATTGGACCCTCTCTTCTACTCTGTTAATCTATTTGTCTATCTTTACATCGATATTACACTGTTTTGATAACTTTAGTTTTATAATAAGTTTTTACATTGGATATCGTTAGTCCTACTTTGTTAATTTTTTGAAGTTGTTTTGTCTCTTCTAGGTCCTTTGCATTTCTACTGAACTTTAGAATCATCTTCTCCATTTAAAAACCAAGAAAAAAGTTAAAAACAAACAAATAAACAAAACCCCTGGCTGTTTTAAATCGAGATTGCATTGAATCTATAGATCAACTTGTTGAAAACTGACATTTTAAGAATATTCAGTTTTCCAATTATGAACTCAATATATCTCTGGATTTTTTTGGTCTTTTAAATTCTCTAAATTCTCTCTCAGAAATGTTTTGAAGCTTCGGTATACAGAACTTGCAAACCTTTTGTCAGATTTATCCCTAAGTTTTTTATATTTTGATGGTATTGTGTGCTTTTACTGCAGTTTCTGTTTGTCCATTGCTTGTGCATAGAAACACAAGGAATATTTGTACACTGATCTTCAATCTTGAAACTTTACTAATCTTACTCATTCTAGTAGCTTTTTGGGGGGTATATTTCATCAAATGTTTTACATAGATGGTCCTGATGTCTATGAATTTCAAAAGTTTTACTTCTTTTCCAATCTGGATGCCTTTTCTTTCTTTCTGTTGCCTGACTCCACTGGATAGAATTTTTAGTACAGTATTGGATAAAAGTGACAAAAGTTCTGAGTAACACTGAGAGCTCTTTCAGTGATCTCATCAACTTAGCTTTTATAAAGTCTCCCGGTTCCTACTTTCTGAGTATTCATTCTGAGGCCCAGGTTCTGTATTTGTCAGTAAGGTGAACATAATAGCTCTCATTAAGTGCCTGCTTCTGTGCCAGGTGTTCGGTTAGGCAACCTGTGCGTATTATGCCGTGTCACCTTCAACACAGCTGTGTAGGGAGACAGCTTACACTGTGCCTACCACCGAGCGTGGTGCCGAAAGCCTCTTCATTACTCTTAAAATATTCACTTAAGAGATGAATGAATATTTTGTTACTATCTCTATTTCCCAAATGAGAAAATAGGTCACTACAGAGGTTAAGTATTAACAGACTCAATAGCAGTGATGGAACCAGGATTTAGATGAAATCTCTGAATTCAAAACTTGTAATGGAAGACCTTTCCTCAGTTTCCATCATCATCACCTATATGACTCCGTGGTTGAGTCATCTGTTGCCCATAGCCCCATGCTCTCAGTGATGGCATCAGAACTCTATAAGGATAATATGGAAGTCGCTGTTTACACCCATCTCTTTTAGCTGGAGGTTGTGCCCATATTGCAACGAACAAGTTGAAGTTAAAGAAAGGTTTACATCAGATGAGTGTATATTTGTATGAATATGCTTAGATTTTTATTTATCCTTTAAGGGGCTAGATAAATATTCCTTGAAGGTTACTCAGTTACCATTGGAAGGCTTGAAAAGGTGCAAGAGAGTGAAAATCTGTGACTCTACCCCTACTTCAATCAGTGCAACATTTGTATCTATAGTATATATTGAAATGATACTTCAGATTTTACTTTGAAGGTGATAGATCAATAGAGGTAGGTAGACAGTAGATAGATGATACATAGGTAGATAACCGAAACAATAAAACCTTTACCAAAATTCTGCCTTAAATAAAACCCCAGATTTCGATTTTCAGAAATTCTTCAAAATGAAATGTAGAAATATGTCATTCTACAGCTGACTCAGTAGAAATAAAACCAGCATTGTGTGCAATTACTTGTCAATTGAACTCCTCTTTTAAAAAAATCTTTGTAACAAACCCTACCCAACCCCTCAATCTACCCTGGCCCAGTCCACAAGGAATAGCTTTCACTTGTCGTCACCACAGTAAGGCAAGTGAGAAACTATGCTGAGAAGGCACTGTCCCTGCCCTTCCTCCAAGGGCATGACTACCTTAAATAAATTGCCCCATGCTTGATACACACTTGTCAACCATATCTTTAAGCTTCTGAAGGACTGTCAACAAATGCGTGAATTGAGGTCAGGTTTACACATCTGCTGTCAACAGTCAGCAAATTGTTGAGACTGAATTTTTATTGCTAGTTATTAAATCATTAAGTGTCAAAGGTTTATTCATCCAAACTGTGCTCAGTACAATTCAATTTTATTTTTCCAAGGATGAATAAAATGTCTGGAAACCACAAGATCTTACAAAGCTAACAAATTATCACTCTTCTGAAAGGAACTCACAGCAGAGGCATGATTTATAACTTTAAGAATAATTATTTGTTTACAGATACCAAACTTCTTTGCTAACTAATACATACTTACTGACTTTACATTAACTTAATGACCCCATGTCCATCAATGAGGAAACAGAGGTAAACTGAAATTTACCATGTCTTACGGTAAGGTATATAAGTTAAATTGCTTTCAGCTGCAAGTTTCAGAAAACTACACCTCTAATTACCTTAAATAATAAGGAAATATATTCTTCCTCATGAGAAGAAATCCAGAATACAGTGTATACATTATCTCATTCATCATACAGTCTTTCTCAACTGGATCTCCAGAGAATTTAGCCCTCATGCCCTAAGTCACCTATTGAGTATAATGAATCAGCTTTTCTCCTATGCATCTAGAATGGTACTGTTAGAAACACCCTTGAGAGAATTAAGAAAATAGCCACCTATATCATTTTCTTTGTTCAGTGGTTCCAAAGAAGAACCCCAGTTGAGGAAAGCTGACAACTTCAGGGGGAAAAAGAATTTTTTCCTTTGACCCTTTTTTAGGAGTAAGAAAAGAAGAAGCCCCTGCACATTTTTCTCCACATGTTACTTGTCCAGTGGTAAATCCATTAAATTCAAAATATTTTTGCCTAATGAGCTTCCACAGAGAATCAAACATCTCTTGCATCTTGCAGTTCTTAAATCCCCAGTTGCCAATAATTTTCTCAGAATGGTATATAGATTATAAAACAAGTGCTATGATATAAAAATGTGCCACAACTATTATTTCTGATTCTATAAGGAAGAAACATGCATCTGAATACAAACTCTAGTGCTCCATTAGAAGATAATACCATTTGTGGGTATTTTAGAATACTTTTTCTGATAGGTAGCTGTTTTGCAGCTGCCTATCACACATAAGCCACAAGAACTTCAATATATTGAAAGATTTAAACAGAACTAAAAAAAAAAATTCCCGAATTTGTCATTAAGGGTCATCTCTAAAAGTTGGCAACAGGGACTCAATTGCATATACTTTAGTAAACCATAGGAGTATATTACTAGAGATTCATATTTGATAACTTCCATCCATGTATTTTCATAGTTGTTTACATATATATATGAATATCTAAATATATCCATCTCTCCACTTATTTATCTGACAACACCTCAAATGAATTAAGGTGCAGATAAGCTAACCCACTCTCCCAAGTTTAAAGAGAAGAGGATTTATTGCAAAATATCATCTGACTTACCGGATGCTTTGCAGAATTAAAAAGAAAGACTTGGGCTAAAGTAGAGCCAGACCAGTTCATAGATTCTTTTATTATCCGAGAGCCACTTACTGAATTGGGAAATTACTACTACTACTGCCAGCTTCAGAATAGGCTAAGTGGTATATATGTGTGGATTTTCTTAATACTACATTCTTTTGCCTGCCTTAATGTTTAGACATTAAGGCACAGTCCCATTCCTTTATTCCTTAGCTGTAATGGCTGTAAATCAAAAGGCGATCTAGTCCCAGTTTTTTCCTTTAAATTCCTTAAATTAATTATCTCCTAAAATATCCCATTCTGGAATCAAATTCAAAATGAGGTTATATGGATTTCTCTCCCTCAAGATCAATTTGTACTTAAACATTTTCCAGTTTTTCTTTCAACACTTAGTGACTTTTAAAGACATGAAATTTCTTGTTGTATCTTTCCATAATTCTTATTATCTCCCCCTCCACCCTTCCTGTTTGACAGAAGAATATTGCAGAGTTACAGTGTCAGGTGAAGGAAGAAAAATGACAATGTTTACTTTGCAGAACTCTTCACAATTCTTAATTTCCTTGGCTTATATAAACGTGACAGTAGGAAAAAGTTAATAAACTAAAGGATTTTCCTCTGTACCAAGAGCGTGGCACTTTAATAGAGTTTCCATTTAGAAGGCAGCAATTCTATAGTATCTTAAAGATAAGTAAAAGTATTTCCAACTTCCAAAGCTATTTCCAGTTGCTCATGGTTGGGCTATGGATTGAAAGACACTTAAAAATAGCACTTTATTTAACAACTAAGGTTGTTCCTAGAAATACACATATTTTATTGCCTGTCTTCTGAAAACTTGGGATAATGCAATAACATTTATCAAATAATAAGTTTTTTAGAGAGACATATAAAAGGATTCTATCCTGGCTGTGAAATCTGCTACTGCTGACCGTGGGCAAATCTTGTTCTAGAGATGCTACGATAATTCAAGTATTATGTTGACATACCCTTGGAGACTTACTCAGTTTAGGATTAGCTAACTCCAGAGAACAGGGGATTAGTAGATATTCTAAAATGTAGCCAGTATTGCTACTGCTCTAATGTTTAAAATTGCTTTACAGCAGCAATGTAGGAAGTCTACTGGATTTATTGGCTAGATAACAAATAACTTGTCTTATCATCTCTGTGCAACTGAACACTTTTGGTATGTCTGACTAGCCTTGAAATATCTGTCATTAAATACTTAACCCAGTTTTGTGCTATTTTGTATTGAATTTGTGTTCTGATATATATGGATCAGGGGTTATAGAAGAAAAAAGTAGGCTTTTGTTCATGTCATAGATGAGCACAAACAGCAGAGGTTCTCTCTCTTTTGATACATCAGGGTTTAGAAAATATGTTTCTCAAATACCCTTCTTTTAAAATAGACCAAAAGATCATTAAATTTTAATAATTCAAGATTGGAGATAATATAGTATTAAGGTAATGATATTAAGTGTTGGAAGCTGAAGCGCATATCACCTAAATAATAATTGTAAATTTGGTGACAATACAGAAGGCGAATACCCAGATTTACTCTTGAGAGTACACACACACACACACCAATAATCTAGGTTTACAGCTGCAAAAACATTAACACTCAGGAGTTAATCAACTAAATTTTTCTTATAATAACTTAAAATTAGGTTATTGGAACAACATAAAAAAACAAAATCAGTAGTTTCTTCATGTAGATACACAACTCAGTTTGAAGGTGATCTGGGATATACTGTATTCATCCTGATAATAAAAATACCCATAAAATATCCAGCCCAACAAGAATGTTCAAAGCACACGTAAGAACATAAGAAAACTTTAAGAAGAAATTTTAAAATGAAAAAAAGGAAAGTCATCTTCTGTCCCTAGATGGGAATATTGGGTTTTATGGATGTCCATTCTTTTTATAATTTTTATTCACCAGGAATAATAAACATGACAACTAGTTTGAAAAAATATACATAGTTAAAATCCTGACTCATTTTATATGCCACAATTAATTCTAAATTAATATAAAATTAAATATAAAAAAAGAAACTGAAGGAATCATAAAAAGAAATAAGTTCATAGGTACCTGATCTTGAGGTACATGAGGGCTTATGTGTAAAAAAATAAACAAAATAAAATGGCACCCAAAGAGTCAGTAAACAACAATAAGATAAAGAAAAGAATAATAATGAAATTGATATATTTTATCACAAAAACTATGTTCATCAACATATCTTATAGACAAAATCTACAAGCAAAAAACCTGGGAAAATGTTTGGAACAAATATTAAGCTTAATAACTTAATATTTTATATTTCCTTAGAACTAAATGTTAAAAGTTTCTTGGATCACAATGGGGAAAAAAATGGAAATGAAGAACAAATTTTAAAATATCCAAAATACTTATGAAAACAAATTTAATCCCACACAAAAAGTATAAAAATTTTAAAGATACCATTCTTTGCCTGTCATATTAGTAGAGATTAAAAACACCTGGTGGGGTGAACATGTGAGCAAATACTCTTGTAAATCACCTAAATAAGTCGAAAATAGTTTACTTGGGGGCAAATTGGCAGAGTTCATATAAAGCCTTACGCTTTTTTAGAATTGCCCTAGAAATTCCACTGGAAAAAATGTGTACTGACAAATAATCAGAAATACATAGATATATGTTTGATTATTACCTGAAAAGCAAGCAAAAATCTAAATGCCCAAGAAGAAAACAATAGTTAAATAAATTGTGAAATATCATAAAATGTAATATACTCCTGGTTTTAAGAATCGTGGAACAAAAGAGCTTTGTACAATTTTATTAAAGCATTCTGCAACGCAGGATGTCTGCATTAGATGGAAACAACATTTAGGAAACCAATAGCAACTTTCATTGCTGTGAGGTGGGATTTTGAGGGATTTTTATTTTTTATACTATCTGTATGTTCTCAATATTTGTCTAGAATATATACTTCTTAAGAAAAGAAAACCTGAAAAGTTAACAGATAAAATGTAACCGTTGCCTCTACATCCTAAAATTAGACTGGACTTTTTTATCTTTATATAGTGAAATAATAGGATCCCTATATGTCAGAATTGGGCTCAAGATCATTTTAAAATAGTTTCTAACAACTTGGAGGGTCTGTATTTTTCTGTAAGAATTAAATGTAACTCACACATTAGTCAGCTGTGCGAGGATATTTTATTCATATTGATTTTCCCTTTTTTTTTGGACTATTTCAGATCTCTCAGTGCTCTACCTTATAGCAGAGAGGCAGGAAGCTGGCCTTTGGACTGAAACAAACTGGGCTGAAACCTTGTCCCTGCCAGGTACCATTTCATTGCCTATAGGAAAGTTACTTATTCTCACCAAGCTTTTGTTTTCTCATAAGAAGAATTGGGATAATAACACCTACCACATGGGATTATTTTAAGGATAACGTGAGATAATATATGTGAAGAACAGATTGCAAGTGTTCAACAAATATTAACCATCATTTTCACTTTTAAGGGTACTGTGAAAACTGAACAGCTCAGAACTGCGTAATTACACTACATTCAGCTTCGGTTATAATTACTACGTCATATAAATGTATTCATTGGGCCTTTGGCTGCGCCCCAGCGTTAGGTGCAGCAGCTGTTTGGGCTGCATGAGTTTCACAGTTTATGGCGCCACCTCAGGTGGAAACTTTTTTTGGTTTTTCTTCAAGATATTTGAAGTGAGCCCAGTCCAAGCTGGTGGGAATAATGGATGGGGCAGGGCACCTTATCCCGTAGACCACACATTGGATGTGGAATCTTGGGAACTTCATGTTGCATATGGGGTGCTGATGAGTTGAGTTGGGCCATCACTATTGGGAGGAAAAATACTGTAGTGAGCAATACGGTGTAAGATCAAGTACTTTTGAAAAAACAGCTTTATTGAGGTATAATTGATATACAAAGAACTGCACACGTTTAATGTATACAATTTGATAAGTTTGGATACATGCAAACACCCATGATACCATCACCACAATCAAGGGAGTAGACATATCAAAAATAATTGAAATCAGGATCTAGAAGGAATAGCTGAACTCCCACGTTCAGTGCAGCATTATTCACAATAGCCAAGATATGGAAACAATCCAAGTGTCCATCGACAGATGAATGGATAAAGGATGGATAAATATATACATAATGGAATATTAAGCAGCCTTTAAAAAAAAAAGAAGGAAGTCCTGTCATTTGTGACAACATGATGGAAGCTGGAGGACGTAATGCTAAGTGAAACAAGCTGGTCGCAGAAGGATAAATGCTGCCTGATTCCACTTATATGAGGCATTTAAACCAGTCAGACTCACAGAAGCAGAGAATCCAAGAGTGGTTGCCAGGGCCTGGGAGATGAGAGAAATGTGGAGTTGTTCACTGGGTTTAAGGCTCCAGCTATGGTAGATGAGTAAGTTCTAGAGAGCTGCTGTACAACAGAGTACCTACATCTAACAACACCCTATCACGTGGTATGGTGATCTTCAAGATCAAGTACTTTCTAAGAGCAAAATTCCATTGCTTAAAGAGGATTTCTTGGTGCACTTGAAGGCTGGGTTCAAAGGAAAACTCTAAGCGGGGAAGCAGCAGCACGTGTTCCCTCCACAGTGAGGCAGCCCGTAGAGCGCTGTGCTTGGGGCAGCAGAAGAGAGAAGGGGAAAAGGAACCTCAGGGAAAGAGGAGTTGCTGTCTTTCTTTAAGATGGAGTGTAACTGGAAACAGCCTCCAGCCAAGGTCAGGGTCAAGAGTAATTGAATCCTGGCAAAATGTGCTAGTTTATCTTCCCCCAATGAACGCCTGCCAAACAATATACACAGTGTCGCACAGCGCCGGAGAGTGTCTGATGCATCTCCAGAGTATTTATGGGGACTTCTGTTTTGAAGATAGTTTCTTAGGTAACAGAGTGAAAACATGTATGGGTGAGCTCTCATTTATCAGTGCCGTGGCTTCCTGTAAAAATTAAACAGCAAGAATTGTGACATTTTCTCCTGAGCAAAGCAAGTGTTTCAAAGGGACGAATGGGTTGGGAGTCCTTTGAAGATGGTGTATGCCTGAACGACTCAGCAGAAAGCCTGGCATCTGCATAAGTTACTCAGAGGTCCCGACCCCATGCTTCTAAGAGAGAAGAGACAACAGTAGCTGTAGGCCTGGGTGAAGCTGCTTGCTATGGTACTTGGAGCCCCTTTTGCTGGGGAGAACGCTGTCTTACTTTGCTTATTCCAGTCACCTTCCAATGTCCCTGTGTTTCTCAGACTCATTCAGCTGCTCTGATAGCTGGAAGCTGTTAGACTAGAAATTCTAGATGGTAGTGAGGCTTGAAATCATGTGCTTTTTACAATAATCCCTTTAGTTCTATAGCATGAGAGCATGAGCTGGTCCTCTGTTTCCAGAGAATGATTTTTGTCAGCAGAGAACAATCAATAAATGACCTAGGAACCAAGGAGAATGCTGACGGAGAGCAATCCAGAACACAGGGGACTCTGACGTAGGCATACAGGAGGCAGAACCAGGAGGCAGAACCAGAACCAAAGGAGGCACTTCCTGGGTAATTTAAAATAATTATTTAATACAACAAAATGTTTTCTCTTTTATTAGAATGCCCCCCTCAAAATACTGATGAGCAATATTCCATTGTTTGGATATACAAGTAGTTTGTTATCCATTCACCATGAAGGACATTTGGGCTAGTTCCAGCTTTCTGGGATGATGAAGAGAGCTACTGTAAACATTATATGCAGGTCTCTGTGTGACGTAAGTTGTCAGTTGTCCAGTGTGAATGCCCTGGATTAAGATTGCGAGTTTGTACAAGTGCCTGTTCATAAGAGACTGCCAAACTGTTGTCCAGAGTACATGAACAATTTTGGGTTCCCATGGGCAAGATATAAAATTCTAGCTGCTCCCATACTTGCCACCACTTTGGTGTGGTTGAGGTCTTTTTAATACTATTTCAGACACTCTCATAGATATGTTTCTCACCTCAGTTTTAATTTGCATTTTATCAATACTAATGGCTGGTGATGATAAGTAGCATTTCATTCACATGTTTATTTCCCATTGATATAATCTACTTTGTGAAGTGTTTTGCCCATTTTTTAGTTGGATTGTTGGTTAGTATTGAGTTTTGAGAGTTCTTTATATAATCTGGATATAAGTCATTGGTTGGATATATGATTTCCAAGTATTTTCTCCTAGTCTGTAGCTTCATATTTCATTCTCCTAACAGTCTTTCCCAGAACAAAAGTTTTAATTTTTATGAAGTTCAATTTGATCAGTTGTCTATTTTCTAGATTTTTTTTTTTATCACATCTAAAAGATCTTCACCCAACTCCAGGTCTCTAAAATTTTTGCTTATATTTTATCTAAAAGTTTCATAGCTGCATATTTTATATTTATCCATGGTTCATTTTGAGTTAATTTTTATATAAAAATGATGTTGAGGTATTTTTTTTTGTATATGGATGTTAATTGTTCCAACACCATTTGCTGAAAAGATAATCTTGTTCCATTTAATTGAGCTTTTATTGTTTTCTCTTGGGCAAAAATTGACTAAACATTATTGGTGTGGGTCTATTTCTGGACTCTTTATTCTATTGATTTATAAGTCTATACTTTTACAAGTTTAGATTATTATAGCATTAGAGTCAATCTTATAATTGAATAACGTGAATACTCCAACTTTCTTCTTCTTTTTTTGTTTTGACTATTCTAATTATTGTGCCTTACCATATAAATCTTAGAATCAGCTTTTCTATACAAAAAAAAAAATCTTTCTCATTTGCTTGAAATAGTTGTAAAACTATTGCTAAATTTGAGGAGAATTGACATCTTAACAATACTGAGTCTTCCAATCCATGAATACTTAAGTCTTACAATTATTTTGATCTTTGATTTCTTTCATCAGTGTTCTGCAGTTCTCAGCATGTACATCATATACATGTTAAAGTTCTTTTAAAGTTATACCTACTTTTTTTGGAGGGGGGCTGTTATAAATGTTATTATATTTTTGATGTTGAATCCCAATTATCCACTGCTAGTATATAGAAACAAGATCGATTTTTGTGTGCTGTCCTTTGCTCCGTGACTTGTCGTAGCAACCTGTTAGTTCTAGAAACCAGTATCTTTTTGGTATATTCCTTGGGTTTTTCTTTGTGGAAATTTTTATTTCTTTTTTCTTGACTTATTACACTAGCTAAGACTTCCAGGACTATTTTCAATACAAATGGTGAGAGTAAGCATCCTTGACTTGCTTCCTTTCAATTTTAGTGGGGAAGTCTTTCAGTCTTTCACACTAAGTGAGTTTTGTTGCTAGCACCATTTTGTTAAAAGGAGATTATATAAGAATTTCAAGCAACAACTAGGATTTTTATTTCTTCTGAATGTTGTCCTTAAATGGTTTCATGAGTAAAAAAATGAGGAGTGGCAGTTGTCCAGACATTTCAATAGGAGTAACAGCTAAGTTCATACGTGAGCCAGTAAGGACAGCTGCCATCACTGCTACCCAACCTACAACAAGTATAAGACACCATAAATTTTAAGATGCATTCTGATTTTACAAATGTTAACAAATGTTAAAAGGTGAAAAATATGTATCTTGGAGCTGGTAACATGTAACTTTTTTTATAACAGGCTTTTACAAAAATAATCCTATTTCATGAGCAATTTCCCAGGTCATAAAAAATATTTATAGGCATATTATTTTAAAGGTGTCTAATATTTCATCATAAGGGTCTATCAAAACTTATTTAATCAGTATTGCCTATTAAAATTTTATTTTGTTTTCAATTTTTACTATTATATATGATACACTGATAAGCATTTTTAGCATTGGCTTTTGCATTTATAATTATATGCTTAGAAGTGGACTTGATCAAAAGATAATTTATCTAATTTTTAAGCTAATTGTCCTTCCAAAGGTATGATTTTATACCAGGAGAAAGCCAAATGATTCCTGAGAAAATGCATCAGTGCTGATAATATATACTTGTATTCTAAGGAGAACTTTGGTTACCAGATGATGAAATATGAAATAAGATTTAAATGATCAGATTTTTCTTGTTCATCTTCACAAGAGTAGAGTACAGGCAGGGGATTATTCTTTGTTTTCTCATAAAATTTACTGGTAAGATGAGAAAAAAATCAATTTCATAACAATCCTCTTTTAACATATTTCCATGGAGGAACTGTTGCTACAAATTGTAGGTTAAAAGGGAATGTTTACTGGATGAAGCATAAGGATTTTTATATCTGACACAGAGCAAAGTAATTTAATAGGAAAAAAATGCAAATTTTGAGTTGTAAAAGAATTGTAAAAATTTTATTTCTACTCAAATTTGTGAACCAAAATACTCCATTAACTCCATTCCATCATTATATGGGTAACTACGGGAAAGTTTGTTAACATGTCTTGGATAAGAATATCAGTTGTATTGGAGTTAAAACAAATATGTGTTGCAATACAATTTGCTCCAATGTTTAGCTTAGCTTAGAAACGGAAAATGTTAACACAGTAATTTCAAACTGTTGATACTGGTTTGTATTTTGGGGGCCAGCACTGAAATTGATATAAACAGAAAGTACTTACATTGGATTTTTAATTCATTCTATCTTGTGGTTCAAGCTGCTGGCTGTTTAAATGAGGAAGTAAGAGGGAAGAGATTAGGAATAAGTGACAGCCACATGTATGCATTTCTTAGTAAGTGTAATTATAAATTACATAGAAATCGAATAAAGAGAGGTACACAGTTTTAGAAAGGGAAACATATACAGATGCAACATGCTATTGTAGAGAAAACCTTGGATTGAGTTAGGAATCTGACAGTTACAAACTGTATGACCTCACATTATTTCATCTGTGATTCAGGGATCTCTGACTACAAATCAGTAGATAGTTGATGGGGAAGTATCTACTTTGAAATTTTTTATAACATCATAGACAAGTATTATTATTAATGAAGGGCAAAATACTCATCTTTACTACTTAATAATGTGACCTTGAGCAAATAATTTAACCTTTATAAGTTTTGTCCTTTTACCTGGAATATTAATATTTACCACCCTAAAGTTATTTTAAGGGTGAAATGAAATTATTTTGTGACAGGTGTGACATAAGGAAACAAGATTAGGACACTTTCAGACGCATTTTCATTAAAGGTTCCCTTTATTTTGTTGACTTGCAAATGTTGGCCAAGCTCCTCTCCATAACATTCATCAGCTTAGACTTTCCAAAGATCACCAAAGGATGATTCACGAAGATCCAGAACCCTGTTGTGGAATGTGTCCCAAAAATCGTGGAAGCAATCTCTATAGGAAAAAAAGGTGTATATACCACACTTAGAAATATTATTCAGCTATCTCTAGGCCACGGGGTGATGTTAACAACCAACCCCTCACACCAAACAGAAATGAAGTTTTTAGGAAAAAAGGCTTCAGTTGTGTTAATGTCCTAATTCTCATGCAGATTTTCATTTTCTATTACTGAGTACTTCTTTAACACTTAGAGATATTAATACTTTTCCATGCTAGTTACTTTATTGTTCATGACTATTCCTATCAATCTGGATGATTTTATTTGAACTGACTGATCAATTAGCCGTTGTCCATAATTTTGTTTGTAATTGCGCCGCGTCGATTCTTTCAAGTGTAGCCTCATTACCTATATTTCTAAAAATTGTTTTCTTCCCTTTCCGGTACATCACCCTCATAGAACCTACAAATGCAGGTTTGTGGTGCTAGGGTTAGGGTTGCATTTAGGGTTATACTTCACTCATGCAGCAGTGCTGCAGCGGTATTTGAATGCGTAGCCTGGCTAATGGGGCCGGGGTTCTATTGGCCTCCATGCATTTTGATTAGAAGGAAAGAAGAGGTCTCAGGAACCCCTAGGACCCTCTCCACTCAAAAGCCTTCCATTCTAGAGTTACATCTAATGTCACAGAATCAGATGAATACTCCTTCCATTATATCTCCTTGTTGCCTCATTTAACCTTTTAACCTCCATGTGTACTTAGCCTTCAGAAGCACATTGTAAGTTAAAATTCAGTAGACAAGTATGAACTGCCTTGTTAGTATAATTTAAAATTAGACCCTGTCTCTGTTGCAGCCAAGACCTTAAGACAAAAGGTGCCACCCCCATTCTGAAGGAAGGTGTGAAGCCACCTAAGCAGGACTCCCTGTGGGGTACATGAGTGTTACCCTGGCCTTGTCTTAAGTCCGGCCCCAAGAGGCCACCTGGGGAGTGAAGAGGCTCAGCCCACAGAGACTGGAGGTTTTCTTACAGGTGCCCTCAGGCCGAAGGGCATTCTTAGTGACCAGCCAGAGTGAACGGCAAGGAGAGATCACCAGTGATGGGGGATGCTTCTCCAGGGAACCCACAGAAGCACCCAGAAGAGAAAGAACCAGAGAGTACTGACAGCGCCTGCACGAGGGCCAGTCAAATAAGGCCTGTCCCGCCATTTACCTCATGTCCCTCTCCACTCTCCATTTCTGAAGGGATCAAAAGCCTTGCTCAAGCTGGGGGAGGAACGGTGCAAACACAAAATAGAGAAGTAGAGGAGGAGCCCACCATACCTCCCTTTTTTCACTGCAAGGCCCAGCCTGGAACAGGCCCAAGCTGGGGAAGGGAGAGATTTAATTTTAAGTGAAATGAAAGGAAGAGTTGTTGGGTTTTTTTTTTTTTTTTTTTTTTTGCGGTACACGGGCCTCTCACTGTTGTGGCCTCTCCCGTTGTGGAGCACGGGCTCCGGACGTGCAGGCTCAGCAGCCATGGCTCACGGGCCCAGCCGCTCCGCGGCATGTGAGATCTTCCCGGACTGGGGCACGAACCTGCGTCCCCTGCATCAGCAGGCGGACTCTAAACCACTGTGCCACCAGGGAGGCCCAAAAGAAAGAGTTTTGACTACTATATATGATTGGACACTTTAATTAATGAAATATTACAGTTTTGTGACAAGCAGAAAACTAAGGAAATTTCACTCATAGCAAGTGACCAGAAAAGTCATGAGCTGTGTCATATTTCACAAATGTATGAAGAAGAATTAACCCTGCAGAGCAGGTGTGACAGGGCAGTGAGAAACAGGGTGGTTTTCTGATTGTACGCTGCCGTCTCACTGGTGCAAAGCAATGCTTTAAGCACCAAGGGCTGTAAATGGCGACCAGCACCAAGGATATTGACGCAAATGCTCCTGTCTTATTTCCCCCCCGTGGTGCAGCTCACACAACCTGAAGCACAGTGGTTAACAGCAAGCAAGATGGGTTAGCAGCATCGTGAAGAAGATATCTGCTGACTGTCCTTCAGCAAATGCGGGGCAGGCAATAAACCCATCGCAGGCACCTTCAGGAATGCCTCCTTTACACGGCTGTTCTCATGTGATTTTTTTAAAAACTATGTGTTGGTCTCAGAGAAATGATTTCTTTTGAAATGATTTCACAAATACCAAGGGCAAGACCTCATTTAGACAGAGCAAAAACTTCCCAAAGCCCAACGGAACATTCTTCTCAGGGCTGTGATTTCTGCTGGAGAAAAGGAGGTGTCTGAGATAAGCAGAGCAGACTGTGCTGGAAGAAAACAAACGTGTTTGTTGCTCTCCTGGTGCATATATTTCCTAATATAGTCCTGGACCTTGAGAACTCTGGCTGCCCCTGCCCTGGCAGAGAAACTCAGAGTGCTGTCCTGTGGAACCCAGAGACCTGTGCCCAGTGAGAACTTTGTGCGGCCACAAGTCCTCCCTGAGAAGGATGCTCCCGGGTGGCCTGGAACAGAGGAGGCGCTTCTTGGGTTCTAGAGGGTGAGGGCTATACACTCTCACATCCCTGCAGAGGCTGAACTGAATCATCGAAGACCACCTCACTTCTGACCCCACCTCCTGGGCCTCTAAAGAGGAAAAGTTCACTGCATTGAGGTGCATTCCTAAAGACTGCTCTCCACTTAAATTCGCTGTAGGCAGTGGGATGTGTTCAGTATTCATGGACCACCTGCCAAATAGGAGGCTCTGCTGGGCACTGGGAATAAACGACAAATCAAAAGGACCAGTGATGTAACAAGAGCAGGGAGGTGACGGCAATAAAAGTGGTCATTGTCTGTCGAGAATTTGTTTTTATTGAAATACACTTCCTTTACAATGTTGTGTTAGTTTCTGGTATATGGCAAACTGATTCAGTTATACATGTATATATATATACATATTCTTTTTATATTCTTTTCCATTAGAGTTTATTACACAATATTGAATACAGTTCCCTGTGCTATACAGCAGGACCTTGTTGCTTATCTATTGTAGAGAATTTAAATACGATAGTAAAATAGATTAAAATTGGGTCCACTATTTATTATCACCATGTACCAGTAATTCTAAGTAACATTGGTGACAAAATACCCTTCCCTGAAAAAAATCTTTTGTTGCTTTAAATTTCAAACAATTTTTGCAACTACTGTAGGATTTTAATTATATCTTTATATGGGACATATGAAAGTATATATTTATAGTGATTTATTATTCATTTATTCATAAATATATTATTGTATTTATATATTTATACAATTCTATATACTTATGTAACTTTACATTATATATAATATATAAGTAAATGTTTGTTATAACAAATTTTTAAGTATACAGTTAATATATAATATAAAATATTATATTTAATATATAAAATATATATAATTTGAAATCCCACATATGTGAGCTTCAGATGTGTACATTTTTATTACTTTTCCTTTATTAAACATTCTACATAGTTAATTCAGAGGAAACCCTTGACACACATACATTCACCTACACGTCTTTATTTTGAAAACACATGCTTAATGGTTCAGAATTGTTGGAGCTCATTTGTGTCCAGCCTCTGTGATAGTAGATATTCTTGTGTTTAACAGTAGATTTGAAATAAACAATGATTACATCATGATTTTTGAAGACAAAGAAAGAATTTGAGTGATTTCTGTGACTCCAAGTTTTATTTATTTTAAAAATGTAAATCAGAATATCAGAGTGCAGACTATAAGGTGAGGTATGATCTTTTCATTAGTAAGTGCACATTTTGGTTCACTCAAACATTTTACTGAATCTGAATAATTCAGATTGAAATTTATTTTTTAAAATAGTTAATTCTTTCAAAACTAAAGAATAAATCAATAAAATAAAACATTACAACAGTGGTATGACATAGTAATTATGCCTTTTGAGATCTTTTTTGTTAAAATTCATTTACTAGTTACTGGACAGTTATTTACACAAAATTGTTTTTCATGCTATAATCAAAGAATCAAAATTCAAATGGTTAGGTAAACTTAATAACTATTAAGTAGTTGCATTTTTTCATTTTTGAACTATATTATTAACTTTTTCTGAATATGATTATATACATGAATAAGATTTGTCACTGGTATTTTTCGGTCCTTATTATTATTTGTCTTATTATCTGGCTATAAATGAAAATACTTTTGTGATGTAGAGATAACGGGTGTAAAATGTTATCTTCTGTATCAAATACAGAAGGTATGCCACTGACCACAATATTCCTGACAATGACAAACGGTAAGCAGCTACTATGTGCCAGGCACTGTTTTAGGGCTACAGTATACAGCAGTGAGCAAAACAGACAAAATGTCTGTCTTACTTAAGCTTATTATTTAGCAAAGAAAAGTAAACAATAAATAAAATAGCAAAGCAAATTATATAATATGTTAGGAAGTGATAACTGCTCTGGAAAACGAATAAAGCAGAGAAAGTGAATCAGAAACTGCTTTGGGAAGGGCTATGATTTTAAATAAGGTGGTCAGAGTAGACCTCAATGAGAAGCTGTCATTTGAGCAAAGACTTGAAGGACGTGAAATACATTCTTACCCTCAAGGATTTCATAGGACAGAGTCATATGTCAGATCATTTAACAATCTCACCACTGTTTGCAGTGAAAACAAAATAATCGAGGTCCATGGAAATGACTTAGTTGAACAAAATTTAGTTCTATGTAGTATCATTTAGCTTTTTTTAACTGGAAAATAAAAATGTTTATATTTGAGAAAGTTTCAATAATCTGGATCTGTAGTGATGAATAACAGTAGATATTTTATTAGAAAAATCTTCAGTGAATACCTACTCTATACAATACATTTGGATAAGTATTGTTTGCATCTAATATGAACAGAATTCAATCTTTATTTCCAAACAGTCAAGCAAAGGGATAAATTTATTATGCTGAGAAGGAAGTGCTATAAACTGTACAAAAGCGTTAAAGTACTGTGAGAAGTTGAGGGAAGGTGGGAAATCCTTGGCAGTTCAGTGGTTAGGACTCTGTGCTCTCACTGCTGAGGGCCCAGGTTCAATCCTTGATGGGGGAACTAAGATCCCACAAGCCATGTGGTGCAGCTAATATTAAAAAAAGAAGAAGTAGTTGAAGTTGAGGGAAGGCAAGGTTAAACCTGGCAGCATGATGTCAGAGAAGGCTTTACAAAGCAATGACATTTAAATTGATTTTGAAACACACATTGATCTCTTTCCCCCTCCTCCTGCATTAAGACATGTCACATAAGTGTATTGTTCTCAGTAGAAGCAAAAATGGTTTTGGGAATCTAATAGGGTGCCTCAAAACCTTTTCAACATTTTTGCTCTTTGATGTTGGGATTAACACTCCAAATATCAGAGGTGTAACTTCTTCACTAATGCTAGTTCAGAATTCAGAACAGCAAGAACAAGTTCCCTAGAGAAGTCCTACAGATCCATTTTTGGAAGAGAATGTCTGTGTTTATATTTCCAGTTTATAAAACATGTACCAATCACTTGGCTTCAGGTCGTGTTTGCAGAAGAGAAAAACACCCACAAAACAAATAAACTGCTGCTTGCAGTTTGGACTGACAATCCTTGGCTCTCCCCCTGCAGGGGCAGTAGTTTTCCTTGCCTGATAGAAGCCCCCATCAAGAGGTTTCTGTGGAACATCCATTCTTATAACCAAAGTTTAGTTCAGATTCCCTCCTGTCTGATGTGCTGACAACTGGTTGAAATTAGACCAAAAGAAGGTTCTCACTGAGTAGGTCCACTCACTAACTAACAAACCCCAGGTACTTCACCCTGGGGCAGCATCTTGCATCCTGGGCAGTGAGAACAATTTCTTGAGTCTGTCCGCCAGAGGGAGGTTCAGATTAATGGAGACTTTAAATAGCAGTTCCTATTCTGATGCAGTTTCTCAAGAGGAGCGTGGCCTTTGGAAACCAGTTTGTCTATTTTGTCAATAAATCAAGTCTTGCTTTGTGAGTCCTAGGAAACAGATCATGGGGAGATGCATTAGCTGGTTCCTTTCAGCAGTTAGTTTGTTCATGAAAAACAAAACAAATTGAAGTCATGAATATTGGCATTAAATCTGGATAGAAAGAGATCAGGAGCTAATGATACTGAAAGTAGAAATGTAAGAAAGGAAGTCTGAAGGAAGAAGTGTGAGGACTAACTGCACAGGTCTCTGAGTCAGACACAGGAAGAGATGAGGAAGCCTGTTCTCTGGGTAGCTCCCGAGTCTTTAATGTCAGACCGAGCAGCTCTGACCTTTTCATTAACTAGAGTTAGCTTTTTAAGCTCCTAAAATGCAGCCATCAGCAACTCCCCAAATAAATTTCAAGGAGTCATGTTTTGTGAAACCCTGTCACTTTCATGAGTCATTACGAAAATGTTGTGTGTCGATTGTGCCAGCTGTAGGGTTTCATGTGAACCCACAGTTCTGCAGCATTCGAGAACCAATCTCTGCTCTGGTCATTGCTGCTGGGCATGTAGTTAATTTTGAGTAATGGCCATTTAGGACCATTCAGAATCAAGCACAAGTGATTCATATGTAGCAGGGACCCAAGAAGTATTAATTGAATGAATTCATCAATTAAAATAATTTTCTTGTGCTAGAAGAGGAGCCATGTGTATGTGTTGTAAGGTAGTCACTAGTGTCTTTATGTATTTTTCTTTCTATTTTCTTCCTATAATGGCCCTAAAATTGTTGGGCCTCCTACCCTCAGGTGTCTGTGAATTTATAATCATTTACTGACAACTTGGACTTGCATTATAGATGGTCCTCAACTTACAGGTTACCTACAGGAAGAAATTCTGGAAGTCTCTTCCTTTCCATTTCCATGGATGAGTCATCTTTCTAATTCAGATGGAAAAAGATTCTAAATCTTGGCCTCTAGGACTCTTCTCCCATTAGAATGTAAGGCCTATGAAAGCAAGAGTTATGTCTGTGTTTTCCATTATTCTGTCATGTACTTATCCTAGTGCTTTGCACCAAATAAGTACCTGATAATTTTTATAATTTAACAGCAATTAATATATATTTAATATAATTTGTTGAATGAATAAGGAATAAAAGAATCAACACCTTTGTCAAGCACATCTCAAGTGAGTATTTGAGACTACTTCCCTACACATTAAGAAATTGTCATCCTAAATCCTATGTTCATCATTTCCTTAATATATTTTTATGGTGTCTCTATATATTCTTTGAAAGTATTTATTTAGTTTAATAATTGTTAACTTTAAATAAATGTCTATAGTTTAAATAGTTTATAGTTTAAATAAGTGTGTATAGCACAGGGAACTATATTCAATATCTTGCAATAAACTACAATGGAAAAGAATATGAAAAAGAATATATATATAAATATAAAATAATATATATTTATAATCACTTTGCTGTATACCCCAACCTATATAACATTGTAAATTAGCTATACTTTATTTTTTTAACATCTTTACTGGAGTATAATTGCTTTACAATGGTGTGTTACTTTCTGCTGTATCACAAAGTGAATCAGCTAACATATACATACATCCCCATATCCCCTCCCTCTTGCGTCTGCCTCCCACCCTCTCTATCCCACCCCTCTAGGTGGTCACAAAGCACTGAGCTCATATCCCTGTGCTATGTGGCTGCTTCCCACTAGCTATCTATTTTATATTTGGTAGTGTATATAAGTCCATGCTACTCTCTCACTTCATCCCAGCTTACCCTTCCCACTCCGTGTGTCCTCAAGTCCGTTCCCTATGTCTGCGTCTTTATTCCTGTCCTGCCCCTAGGTTCATCAGAACCATTTTTTTTTTTAGATTCCATATATATGTGTCAGCATACGGTATTTGTTTTTCTCTTTTTGACTTACTTCACTCTGTGTGACAGACTCTAGGTCCATCCACCTCACTACAAATAACATTTCGTTACTTTTACGGCTAATATTCCATTGTATGTATGTGCCACATCTTCTTTATGGATTAATCTGTGTATGGAAACTTAGGTTGCTTCCATGTCTTGGCTATTGTAAATAGAGCTGCAATGAACATTGTGGTATATGACTCTTTCTGAATTATGGTTTTCTCAGGGTATATGCCCAGTAGTGGGATTGCTGGGTCATATGGTAGTTCTATTTTTAGTTTTTTAAGGGACCGCCAAATTGTTCTCCATAGTGGCTGTATCAATTTACATTCCCACCAACAGTGCAAGAGGGTTCCCTTTTCTCCACACCTTCTCCAGCATTTATTGTTTGTACATTTTTTGATGATGGCCATTCTGACCCCTCTGAGGTAATACCTCATTGTAGCTTTGATTTGCATTTCTCTAATGATTAGTGATGTTAAGTATCCTTTCATGTGTTTGTTGGCAGTCTGTATATCTTCTTTGGAGAAATGCAAATTTAGGTCTTCTGCCCATTTTTGGATTGGATCGTTTGTTTTTTTGATATTGACCTGCATGAGCTGCTTGTATATTATGGAGATTAATCCTTTGTGAGTTGCTTCATTTGCAAATATTTTCTCCCATTCTGAGGGCTTTTGGTCTTGTTTATGGTTTCTTTTGCTGTGCAAAAGCTTTGAAGTTTCATTAGGTCCCATTTGTTTATTTTTGTTTTTATTTCCATTTCTCTAGGAGATGGGTCAAAAAGGATCTTGCTGTAATTTATGTCATAGAGTGTTCTACCTATATTTGCCTTTAAGAGCTTTATAGTGTCTGGCCTTACATTTAGGTCTTTATTCTATTCTGAGTATACTTTTATATATGGTGTTAGGAAGTGCTCTAATTTCATTATTTTACATGTACCTGTCCAGTTTTCCCAGCACCACTTATTGAAGAGGCTGTCTTTTCTCCATTGTATACTCTTGCCTCCTTTATCAAAGATAAGGTGACCATATGTGCGTGGGTTTATCTCTGGGCTTTCTATCCTGTTGCATTGATCTATATCTGTTTTTTGTGCCAGTACCATACTGTCTTGATTACTATAGCTTTGTAGTATAGTCTGAAGTCCAGGGGCCTGATTCCTCCAGCTCTGTTTTTCTTTCTCAAGATTGCTTTGGCTATTCGGGGTCTTTTGTGTTTCCATACAAATTGTGAAATTTTTTGTTCTAGTTCTGTGAAAAAATGCCATTGGTAGTTTGATAGGGATTGCACTGAATCTGTAGATTGCTTTGGGTAGTAGAGTCATTTTCACAATGTTGATTCTTCCAATTCAAGAACATGGTTTATCTCTCCATCTGTTTGTATCATCTGTAATTTCTTTCATCTGTGCCTTATAGTTTTCTGCATACAGTTCTTTTTTCTCCTTAGGTAGGCTTATTCCTAGTGATTTTATTCTTTGTGTTGAAATGGTAAATGGGAGTGTTTCCTTAATTTCACTTTCAGATTTTTCACCATTATTGTACAGGAATGCAAGAGATTACTGTGCATTCATTTTGTATCCTGCTACTTTAACAAATTTATTGATTAGCTCTAGTAGTTTTCTGGTAGCGTTATTAGGATTCTCTATGTATAGTACCATGTCATCAGCAAACAGTGACAGTTTTGCTTCCTTTCCAATTTGGACTCCTTTTATTTCTTTTTCTTCTCTGATTGCTGTGTCTAGAACTTCCAAAACTATGTTGAATAATAGTGGTGAGAGTGGACAACCTTGTCTTGTTCCTGATCTTAGTGGAAATGGTTTCAGTGTTTCACCATTGAGAATGATGTTGGCTGTGGGTTTGTCATATATGACCTTTATTATGTTGAGGTAAGTCCCCTCTATGCCTACTTTCTCAAGGGTTTTTATCATAAATGGGTGTTGAATTTTGTTGATAGCTTCTTCTGCACCTATTGAGATGATCATATAGTTTTTCTCTTTCAATTTGTTAATATGGTGTATCACATTGTTTGATTTGCGTATATTGAAGAATCCTTGCATTCCTGGGATAAACCCCACTTGATCATGGTGTATGATCCTTTTAATGTGCTGTTGGATTCTGTTTGCTAGTATTTTGTTGAGGATTTTTGCATCTATGTTCATCAGTGATATTGGCCTATAGTTTTCTTTCTTTGTGACATCTTTGTCTGGTTTTGGTATCAGGGTGATGGTGGCCTCATAGAATGAGTGTGAGAGTGTTCCTCCCTCTGCTATATTTTGGAAGAGTACGAGAAGGATAGGTGTTAGTTCTTCTCTAAATGTTTCATAGAATTTGCCTGTGAAGCCATCTGGTCCTGGGCTTTTGTTTGTTGGAAGATTTTTAATCACAGTTTCAATTTCAGTGCTGGTAACTGGTCTGTTTATATTTTCTATTTCTTCCTGGTTCAGTCTTGGAAGGTTGTGCTTTTTGAAGAATTTGTCCATTTCTTCCAGGTTGTCCATTTTACTGGTATACAGTTGCTTGTAGTAATCTCTCATGATCCTTTGTATTTCTGCAGGGTCAGTTGTTAATTCTTCTTTTTCATTCCTAATTCTGTTGATTTGAGTTTTCTCCCTTTTTTTCTTCCTCAGTCTGGCTAATGGTTTATTTTTTTATGTCAAAGAACCAGCTTTTAGTTTTATTGATCTTTGCTATAATTTTCTTCATTTCTTTTTCATTTATTTCTGATCTAATCTTTATGATTTTTTTCTTTCTGCTACCTTTGGGTTTTTTTTGTTCTTCTTTCTCTAACTGCTTTAGTGTAAGGTTAGGTTGGTTATTTGAGATTTTTCTTGTTTCTTGAGGTAGGATTGTATTGCTATAAACTTCCCTCTTAGAACTGCTTTTGCTGCATCCCATAGGTTTGGGTCATCATGTTTTCACTGTCATTTGTTTCTAGGTATTTTTTGATTTCCTCTTTGATTTCTACAGTGAGCTCTTGGTTATTTAGTAGTGTATTGTTCAGCCTCCGTGTGTTTGTATTTTTTACAGTTTTTTTCTTGTAATTGATATCTAGTCTCATAGTGTTGTGGTCAGAAAAGATACTTGATATGATTTCAATTTTCTTAAATTTACCAAGGCTTGATTTGTGACCTAAGATATGGTCTATCCTCGAGAATATTTCAGGCATACTTGAGAAGAAAGTGCATTCTGTTGTTTTGGATGGAATGTCCTATAAATATCAATTAAGTCCATCTTGTTTAATGTGTCTTTTAAAGCTCTGTTTCCTTATTTATTTTCATTTTGGATAATCTGTCCATTGGTGAAAATGGGGTGTTAAAGTCCCCTACTATTATTGTGTTACTTTCAATTTCCCCTTTTATGGTTGTTAGCATTTGCCTTATGTATTGAGGTGCTCCTATGTTGGGTGCATAAATATTTACAATTGTTATATCTTCTTCTTAGATTGATCCCTTGATCATTATGTAGAGTCCTTTGTCTCTTGTAATAGTATTTATTTTAAAGTGTATTTGGTCTGATATGAGAATTGCTACTCCAGATTCTTTAAATTTCCATTCGCATGGAACATCTTTTTCCATCCCCTCACTTTCAGCCTATATGTGTCCCTAGGTCTGAAGTGGGTCTCTTGTAGACAACATATATATGGATCTTGTTTTTGTATCCATTCAGACAGTCTATGTCTTTTGGTTGGAGCATTTAATCCATTTACATTTAAGGTAATTATCAATATGTATGTTCCTGTTACCATTTTCTTAGTTGTTTTGGGTTTGTTTTTGTAGGTCTTTTCCTTCTCTTGTGTTTTCTGCCTAGAGAAGTTCCTTTAGCATTTGTTGTAAAGCTGGTTTGGTGGTGCTGAATTCTCTTAGCTTTTGCTTGTCTGTAAAGGTTTTAGTTTCTCGATCGAATCTGAATGAGATCCTTGCTGGGTAGAGTAATCTTGGTTGTAGGTTTTTCTCTTTCATCACTTTAAATATGTCCTGCCACTCCCTTCTGGCTTGCAGGGTTTCTGCTGAAAGATCAGCTGTTAACCTTATGGGGATTCCCTTGTATGTTAGTTGTTATTTTTCCCTTGCTGCTTTTAATATTTTTTCTTTGTATTTAATTTTTGATAGTTTGATTAATATGTGTCTTGGAGTGTTTCTCCTTGGATTTATCCTGTATGGGACTCCCTGTGCTTCCTGGACTTGATTGACTATTTCCTTTCCCATATTAGGGAAGTTTTCAACTATTATCTCTTCAAATATTTTCTCAGTCCCTTTCTTTTTCTCTTCTTCTGGGACCCATATAATTCGAATGTTGGTGCATTTAATGTTGTCCCTGAGGTCTCTGAGACTGTCCTCAATTCTTTTCATTCTTTTTTCTTTATTGTGCTCTGCAGTAGTTATTTCCAGTATTTTATCTTCCACGGCACTTGTCCATTCTTCTGCCTCACTTATTCTGCTATTGATTCCTTCTAGAGAATTTTTAATTTCATTTATTGTGTTGTTCATCATTGTTTGCTCTTTAGTTTTTCTAGGTCCTTGTTAAATGTTTCTTGTATTTTCTGCATTCTATTTCCAAGATTTTGGATCATCTTTACTATCATTACTCTGATTTCTTTTTCAGGTAGACTGCCTATTTCCTTTTCATTTGTTTGGTCTGGTGGGATTTTACTTTGCTCCTTAATCTGCTGCATATCTCTCTGTCTTCTCATTTTGCTTAACTTACTATGTTTGGGGTCTCTTTCTTTCAGGCTGCAGGTTTGTAGTTCCTGTTGTTTTTGTTGTCTGCCCCCAGTGGGTAAGGTTGGTTCAGTGGGCTGTGTAGGCTTCCTGGTGTAGTGGACTGGTGCCTGTGTTCTGGTGGATGAGGCTGGACCTTGGCTTTCTGGTGGGCAGGATCACATCCAGTAGTGTGTTTTGGGGTGTCTGTGACCTTATTATGATTTCAGGCAGCCTCTCTGCTAATGGGTGATATTGTGTTCCTGTCTTGCTAGTTGTTTGGCATGGGGTGTCCAGCCCTGGATCTTGCTGGTCATTGAGTGGAGCTGGGTCTTAGCATTGACACGAAGACCTCTGGGAGAGCTCTCACTGATTGATATTACATGGGGCCGGGAGGTCTCTGGTGGTCCAATGTCCTGAACTCAGTCTCCCACCTCAGGGGCTCAGGCCTGACACCCGGCCAGAGCACCAAGACCCTGTCGGACACATGGCTTACATGTAAATGTGTTAAATTCTCCCATCCAAAGGCACAGGGTGGCCGGCCTTCTGCGCCCTGCTCAGTCTTCCAGCCGGGCGTTGTCCCTGGGCCTTGTCGATATGGAGAGCCTGCTCTGGATCCAGGTCCAGCTGCTTTCCCTAGCCTCTAGAAGAAACTAGCTATACTTTAATTTTAAAAAATGCTCAAGGGACTTGCCTGTTGGCACAGTGGTTAAGAATCTACCTGCCAACGCAGGGGACACAGGTTCGAGCCCTGGTCTGGGAAGACAAATGAACAAGCATTTGATGCCTTACATTTCTCACCTGTAAAATGGGCATGATAATAAAACAATCGTAGTGTATATCCAATAGAATTTCTGTAAGTTCTTTGTCTGCTTTGTCGCTTGCTTCTCCCTCAATGTCAGGTTCTTAGATTATGCTCCTCCCATCCCTGTGCCTGCCTGTAACGTGCTGTGTATCGAATTCCTGCTGGCTTTTGCTATTTAATATTGTTGACTGTTAGAAAATCATTCTAATATCATGATAATGATAATACCTAACAATTACTAGACAATGTGTCAAAGACTGTGACAAGCATGTTACAGATGTTACCTCATTTAATCCTCATAACCATTTTATGCAGTAGATACTATTATTATTATTATTTATGTGTGTCCTCTAGAAGAGTGATCAGCAAACTTTACCTGTAAAGAGCCAAACAGTAAATATTTTAGGTCTTAAGAATTATCAGTCTCTGCAATTACTCTCTGCCATTGTAGAGTGCAAGCAGAAAGAAAATGTGAGAATGAATAGTCCAGTAAAGCTATTTACAGAAACAGGTCATGGCACAGATTTGCCTTGTGGGCTGTAGAGTGCCCACCCTAGAGCATGGCCACATATGCAAGACTGGGAGCCACAGCTCAAAATGCTATCATGTCTATAGGTTTACCATAAGAATTGACATGATTTTCTAGAACCTCTTACTGCAACACATGCTCTTCATTTAAATTTAGCAAATATTTATTGAGTACCCAGGGTATGCTAAGCACTACCCCAGGGGCCAAGGACTCAAATAAATCAGGTCATATCCTCTGCCCTCTAGTCTCAAAGACTAGCAATAGGAAGATCAGGTAGACAAACAATGGAACTCAGCAAATGCTATGATAGAAATATACAGCCAGTGCCACGAGACACAGACAGGTGACTCCATCAGTTCACAGATATCACCAGCACCAGGCACGTACTATGTTAGATTCAGGGATGGACATACGATACAGCGGAACAGACACAACCCTCACCCTCATGTACTGACAGACAAATGGGAAAACTCCCGTTTCAACAAATAATTTAGTAAATATTTACAGTTGTGCAAAATGCTGAGAAGTACCAAGTACGAGGAGAGCATATGAACATGTGGAATCTGGGAACAGGGAATTTGACTTGATTATGAGGTGGGGGGACAAGAACTGAAAGGTGAATTAAGGCCAGACCAGAAGAGCTTGAACACCAAATTAAGGAATTTGGACTTTATTCTGGAGATACCTGGTAGGCATCAAAGATTATTGAACAGGTGAATGACAAGACTAGTCCTTTTGAAAGAAAACTCTGGCGACCATATGCAGAGTATATTGAAAGGAGAGAGAGCCGAGGCCAGCAGCCTCAGCCTCATCATGGCCTTGTGGGAAACCATTTAATGAATGCATGAAGATGGCGGGAGGGAAGACTATTGAATAAACCCCAAATGAGATGCAGATACTCCCTGTACAGGCTTTAAATATTTTTTAATTAATAGCGTATTAACTTTCTGTATAATTTTTGATATGGCAGTGGGATGTCAGTTATCTGTAAATTACATCATCGTTTGCTAAAATGCACTGGGCTAAACCTTGAGTCTTTCAAGTATTTAAACACAATACCTGCTATTTATTTGCCTGTTAATTTTCTTAGAATCTGCTTTCTACACGTATAGTTCAAAAGCAAAATGATCATTATCAGTCAGTGTGATTACAGACTGCAAGGTCGTGGCATTCACATGTGTGAGATTTCTCCCATGACCTGCTTATTTGTTGCTCTGGACCAACTACTTTATAACAAGTATGCCAATCATATATTCCCCCTGCTCTGTAAGAATTCTAAAGGCAGTTTTCTCATTCAGTGGCTTCACCATAGAATGGATCCCTCAAATTCAACTCTAGGAGTTGACATTGGACCCTTCTCTTTCTATATCTAGTTACCAAGTCCAGTTGAGGCTCTGTTCAAACTGTATCTCAGATTTATTCTTTTCCATTGTCACTTCTGCCATGCTAAAGGATTAATAAATTTTGTTTGTCTGAAAAAAGAGATGGTGAGAGACAATGAGAGTGTTGACAAGGGCAGTGGATAAAAGGTCTTGGCCCAAGCAGTGCCAAAGCTGGCATCTTCCTGGTGGCACCAAAGGCTTCATTGCTGGTCTGTAGCAAGGCAGGAATCCCCTTTGGGAGTCAAAATATCTCAAAGACAGAAAAACAGACACAGGAGCTGTGAATAATGAAAGTCTTGCAGGGCTGAATCCAGAAAAGAGATGATGCCTGTGAGTGAGGAAGGGGCTACAGGTCCCCTGGGGCTCTCTTCATGCACACATACGTGAACTGGGTATCCGCAGAAACACCCTCCTAACTGGAGGGCAGCTGATCACTTCTGCAGCAGTCGTTGGTTTTAATATCTATGTCCTAATTTATTGGACATCTGCAGAACAACCAAAGAAAATATTCAAGTATGGCATGGGCAATCTGGCTGCTTTCTGAGTTCATCAAATATCTCACACTCCTTTTTCAAATGTTTTCAGTTTTGCAAAACTCAAAATGCATTTTGCCAAACATGTTCTCTGTTAATGTTTATTTAGAAGGGAATTTAATCCGTATGCTGCTGATGCATTTACACTTAACTCATCAAAATGTTTTACTAGAGTCATTTGATGTCCAAGAAACCTTTTGAGTCTTTTTTATAAGCCTCTTCAAGCCCATTTTGCTTTGAAACAGGAAGTCGCCTGTTACTAACCATAAACGAATGCAATCCCCAGAGGATTTGGTTTCATTTAAGACACCGAGAGACCACAAGTTCTCAGCCTACCCTGAACTCCACGGAAAAGATTTTCTCCTGAATCTACTGAGAATGGGCCATGCACAGATGAGGTGCTGTTATTATTTTCCAAAACAAAATCCGTTATGAAGAGGCATCTTTCATACAACTCCTGGGAAAGACAGTTACCAAAGCAGAGTGCTAAATCATTGGCTTTGCGGGCTGCACCTGGTCAATGTAACTGTCTCCCACGATCCACTTACCATTCAGAGCTCGTTTGCTAGTATTAATAGAACAAATAAAATGGAATGGGAGATAAAGATACCAGGATAGTGATTTCTTGCTTCAGGAAAACCGTCCTGGGTTACAGACCAATACAATGTTCCCAGCCATGAGCCAGGGAACCAAAGCTGATATAAACACAGCATCCAAGCCACAGAACATGACTTGTTTAAGGCTTAATTCTGTGAAGTAAGGCAGGAAACAAGATTTATCCTTCTGGGAAACTTTTGGCATTTGCCTCGAGCTGGGCCTGATTACTCTCTGCCGTCCTCACCACCCATTACAGCTATCTGAAGGAAATCAATTTTTTTGCCCAAACTAAGGCAAAAGAGAAACATCTCCATCTGAGTCCCATAGAAATCCTTCTGTTTGACGTGGCATTAAACAATGGGGAGCGAGCGGCCCTGTTCTGTGAGGATGGGCCGCTGCTATCTTAGGCCTTTTGGCTGTGAAGGGGAGTGAAACGAGTTGGGCGAAAGCCATTTTACAAACATAGTAAAAATAAATTTACTACACTCAATAATTGAATCTTAAACTTGTCACTATGGCAGACTCTAAATTATTCCAAGAGCCTTCACTGGGACTTGGCAAAAGCCGTGGGTGCTGGAGGTCAGTTTTCATGTATGAAACCCAGCTTAGGTTATAACTGCACAGGGCTACAGAGTAAACGTTCAAAGGATGAATGGGCCATTGAGAAGTAAATCTGACTCCCCAGACACTTAAATAAGTCCTGGAAGGGTTTAAGCCATCAGTTTGGTGGGCTACCAACAAAATTGGGCTATTAATATGAGAGAATTTGAGGTTGTTAATACCAGGCTTTTTTTTTTTTTTTCTGTGTGTGTGTGTGTGTGTGTGTGTGTGTGTCTATAAGAGTTTGTTTTTTAACGTGTCTTTATTTTCATGTCGCTTTAGTTGTATTAAGTGCACTCTGATTGGGCAGTGAAAGCTGTGTGACTTGGTTGTTGGCCCACGCTCTCACTCCTGGGCACAGGACTGGAGTGTTTACACTGGAGGGGAATGTTCAGACTCTGACCCAACCAGGAGACATTTCGGTTAACATCTGGCTTTGCTTACTTGTCCTAAATATTAAATTATTAATGGACTATTAATATTAGACCGTTTCATTGGTTCATTTTTTTTTCTCCTTAAAATCATATTTAGAGACCACTTCCCTTAGAATAAGGTTTAAAACTCTCTCCTAGTTTCTTTCGGAATTTGGCATCTGTAAAAATCTTCAGGGGACTCAAGCAAAAGAATTACCAAAGTAACAAAGACCCAAAACTAACCCATTCTTTTTAAGTTAGTTTGGGAAAAATGAATTTGTTCATTACTCAAAGTGAAGTGGTAAAAAACTTTTGTATTCAAATACTAGCATTACTGCTGATCGTTCATAAGGCCCTGAGAAGCCACCTGCTTTGGTAGCATATGTACCTGAATATACTGCCCAGAAATAAATATTTTACGTTTTTATTCATTTTAGTATCATGAATTATTTTTTGAATGAGGTCTAGACAGTCACAATTGCCTAATTAATTTAGGTGAGATCACCTGTGCTTCAGAGCGAGACATATATGTATTCATTGATTCAATGCCAGTCTTCTCTTGCCAGAGTAGGTCATGGAAACATCATGCCTAATGATAGAAATGGCCTCAACTGGGAGACCATTTTACTGAATTTACCCAGTTCATCACCACACACATGCTTATAATATTTAAATGGAACAGTTTCAGAAAGTACCTAAGTGCTTTGTATCATGGCATATGTGGTATATATTTCACTACTTGGGTATAAATTCTTAGGAAATGGTCCCCTTAGTTTTGAAGTGCTTTCTGTTTTCCAGAGGAATCCACAGTCTCCCCATGGGCTCCACTGGGAATTCAAACTTGAATGGGTCATTTTGTCCCCATATCCGCCGTTCCTCCTGAGTCCTCAGTTTTTTGTTAACGGTACAAAGATACTACTAACTTCCATATTTCCCAATTTGAAAGTGAATAAATTGTCTCTATTGCCTTGAATCCAAATATACTTTCAATATTCCGCTTTCCTTATTGGCTGGAACAACTCAGGAGGAATTAATCCCTCACTAGCATTATGAGGTTGGCAATGCATGTGCAGGAACTTTAACATATATTATGCTTGTATGTGTACATACAGAGATGTACATGTATGGAATTCTATACTTTAACAATTGCTGTGAATTATAAACACACTCATAAAAGCAAACCAAGATCATTATTAACAAAAAAAAAGTAAAAATAATGACTAAGTTGTATTTATTTAGGGCTTTGTGTTTTTACATATTTATTTCTAATCAGTTCTCATGAAATATTTATGATTATTCTCCTTTTTTCTTCCCTTCTCCTTCTCCTCCTTTTCTTCCTTTTTCTTCTCCTCTTTCTTCTCATTCTTATTATCTTACAATTTTGCCAAATAATATTTAGAGGTTAAAATTACTTAGGTGGTGAAGAGTGAATTTAGGCCTTGAATCAGGTAGGTCTGATTCACTCAAGCTCTTTTCACCAAAACCCTACCTCTCTGAGGTTTAACCCGTAATGTTTTTGTAGCTATTGTAGGGAAGGCATTCTGGTGGAATTAACCCCTTTGTATGCATACAAACATGTGGGTCCTGTTTATGAAGAGCTATGAGGAAAAAGAAAGTCAGTATCTACTTTTACTATATAAAGACAGATCCTGCAAAAATACTTCATAATACCATACAATCAGGGCAGCTTCTAGGGTGAGGCAAGAAAAGCATCTAGGGCACAAAGTTTAAGGAGGCATGCACTCTTGGGGTGCTACAAGTGCAAGACTCACACCTGAGAGCAAACGCCTCCTTAAAGATTTTCCCCCGGCACCTCACTTGCTCCCTCCTAGTCCTGGCCCTTCCTCTAGTTCCACAGAAATTAAAACCAATCAATGAGTGGTTTATTAAATATTTATTATGTGCTATAGGTTGAGGAAAAACTCAAAAACTTTTCCAATTATATTGCATCAGCTTGTACTGGAAGAAAATGTTATCCAACTGGAAAGATAAGACTTACACATGGGAAACAGTCAAATCAGATATATTGTTGACTCTGTAAAATACCGTGGTCCCGTGTGAGGTCACAGATGTCAGACTCAGGACGGTGGAAAATGGGAGACGTTATTGACCATGCTCTCAAGGATAAGCCCTTGTGCTGTAACTCACATATGGGTGGGTGAGGCAGGACCCTGCTGGGGAGACTATGGGACTCCAAGAAAGGCTGACTGACGTTGGCCGTAGGAAGCCATTTGTGTCTGAACAGGCGAGCAGTGTGCAGAAAGCTCTGTGATGGATGATGCGTCCTTTTGCAGGAGTGGCCAGGGTGATGGACGGACGGTAGGTCCATCCAAAATAAGAATATTGTGTTAAAGTGGGGGCGCACTAGTTTAAATTTATTTTCAAGTGATTACTACTACAAAGAGGTTTTGATCTGTTACAGGGAAACTGGAGTTGGAAGAAAGGAAACAGTAGAGGGTGAAATGTCCAAATCAGCCATCTTATTTATACTATTTTGTCACGTTCCCGTTTCTCCTGAAGTTGGTTCCACAGTGCACTTAGCCGTTGTTGTTGGCTCTGAACTCCTTATTGTCTGACCCACATGGCTGGCTGCTGGATCATGGGCTGCCTAATTCACGGAGCAGTTTCTGTGGGTGACTCTGGTATTCCAGACTAGATCACCAAGCCCTTCAAGGTCAGGGCTCAGAGCTCATTCTGGAATGTTCTATCTCTGTAGACTTTAGCAGCAACTGGGTCCATGAAAAACAGTTAATAAGGGTTTCACAGCTGTCTGCTTGGGAGAAAAGACACGGAGAGAAATTGAACTTGATTACCCAATGAGGAAAGGTCTGCGTTTGTTGTACTTTGCAATGTTTGGACTGATCTGAATGAAATTTCCAATGGCTAATTTCATTTCTAATCCTTACATGAGCCAGAAAACTCCACCTGCAAGGGAACCGTTTTTCATTGCCTTTCTTTTGAAAAAGCATTTCCTGTCAACAGGAGCTGCAGTAACAGGCAGGAACTGGTTACTTCTATGACACTGGTGGTTGCTTGGGAAGGAGGCCCAGGACTCAGGCTTCTGCAAAAGTTTTTGGCTTAGGGTCAAACCAGAATGAACAATTCAAGACCCACATGTCTCCTGATAGACAGATATCTGAGCTGGGGGCGCTGAGGCCCAAGACAGTTTACCAAGAAGGTAGAATTATGTAACCCTGTCACTCAACAGGGCTTCTTTCCAGTTCAAGGTATCCTGGGACTAAACAGTACACATAGCAACAGAACAAACTGAATGTGCACCCTCTTTGCATTGCTAAATGGAGCACACTCCCCGTGTCGATGCATAAATCAACAAAAGCGCAATGGAGCGATGCCTCATTTATTTACCAACGCTGGGGAATGGACTATTTATTATAGATAAATATTCCAAATAACTAAAGCCTATGACTTTAAGTGCCAAAACTTTTAAAAATGTTAACCAAGTATGATGAAAATCCTCTGAACATTCCCTACTGTCTTAAAGACTGTACTCAGAATACAGTTTGACCTTAGAAATGTTTGTTTGGAGAAAAAAAAAATGGAAGAAGGAATGGACAGACGCACCATTAGACCCGATGTTTTAATGCTGATGACTAATCAGGGAGAAACAAAGGGCTTCTATACTTAGTCTTCTTTGCATTTTGAGAGGAGTCATTGGTGGACTGAAGGGGTAGTTTGGACACTGCTGGGGAGAAACTGCAGCCTTACTGTGGAGGGGGCAGCAGCAGGAGAACGCCGGCGCTGCTGAATATACACACACATCACCTCACCTGATTCAGATCGGTTATGTCTCCTAGTAATAAAACAATATGAAACTGAGATGTCTTTAAGGAGATTGGGGAAGTCAAGAGAAGTACCAAAATACTAGAAATAGAGCAAGTGAGCTAAGTATCAATCTAAAGTAAAATTCTAGAAAAAGACATTTCTGGGCACGTGGATAAGGAATGTCATCCTCAAGGTCTCCTTGTCTCTCTGACCTCATGTCTGATATACTTACAAATCCTGTGAGCTTTATGTGCACAATTTATGCACAACTTGACCACTCCCCGCCTCTTCTCTGTTCCTTTCGTAGCCCAAGCCAGCTGATACAGTAGATGAAATCATTGGCCTTGTCATCACTTCTCTCTGTGTACACACTTTCGCCATGGTGTTCTGATGGGCAAAGTCTACTTCCCTGCCCCTTGACTTTGAGCTCCATTGTGTGCCCTCCAAGAAAGGAAGCACGAGCTTGAAATGCACCTGTCAGTGGGCTTTCTTTCTGGCCTTTGCTGCCACATCAAGAAGAGTTTCCTCAGGCTCATTGATACACTCTTACCTGAGGTGCAGAACAGCATCATGGAGCAGACCTGAGGGAGATGCCCATCACAGTCAGACCCTGCAGCTTGAACGGGGCCCAGCCCAGCTTGGGTCAGCAAACCCCTAGATGACCCGCGGGTCCTTAAGAACCAAAGCTATTGTTTCAAGCCATTGCATTTTTGAATCGTTTATTATACAGCCATAGCTTACTGACTCAAGGCGATTATTATTGCATTATCCCTCAGCATCTCACCTTCCTTGTCCTGCTCTGCTGCAGAGACCCTGGTCTCATTGCTCTTCCTCCAGCGTGCCAGGCTTTAGTAGAGATCATCTCCACCGTAATGCTGTAATTCAGTTTTTCTAAACTATCGTTAGTGCAGCCAAATTGAAAAAACATAATTAAAAAGTATGGGATATTAACTTAGAACAAAGATTAAAAATATCTTAGACACATAAAGGCAATTTTAGTAACTCGTTAGAAGGGACAAATTCATCCTATGAAGGTTTTTGAGGCAGCTTAATGATCTTTAGAAGCAAGGGTTCTGAAGCTGTGTGGCCTGAGGTCAAAACATGGTTCCATCAACTTACTGCTGAGTGACCATGGGCAATTATGTAACTTTTCTTTGCCTCAACTGGATTCTTTGTAAAATGGCCATAAAAATAGCACATGCTTCATAAGGTTGTTATATGGATTAAATTAATGTGAACAGTAAATGCAAGACCTGGCAGATAGCAGGCACTTGAAGAGCTGTAAGTAGAGTTTTGTTTGTCATTATGACCGCTACTGATGTTGTTACAACAATTATTCCAAACTTTGTGTATAGACTTTATACAGTCCTATGCAAAACGCTAGCAGGATTTTTCAAGAAATTTTACTGAAAATTTTATAAAATATCTACTTAAATTCTGAAATCATTGACTACATCATAATCATTGACAAAAAGAGTAGATAATCAAACTATAAAAATTTAAATGAAAATGAGTTAAATAGTTTTCCCTGAAGATTAATAATTGTGTACTTAGGACACAGAATTTACAATAAATGTACAACTAGGAAAAATATCTGCAATCAAATAAATAATTAAATTTCTTTATAAAGAACTCATTCAGCTTATCTTAAAATGTAAAACTATAATTCACAGAAGAAAAAATACAAACGACTGAAAAGTATTTTTAACTGTACCAGTTTTATGACAAGCAAAGAAATGTAAATTAACAAATAATCCTATTTCCTTTCTTGCAAATCAAAATAATTGTAATAATAATAACAATAATAATAGTGAATAAGAGGAGAAAGATGAGGGGACTCAGTGTAGACGAGGGTGCGGTAAATTAGAGGCACTCGTGTCCTGCTTCTACGAATAGATATTGGAGCAATACTAAATTTTTAACAACGTATAATTTTTATATGTTTATTATTTTATATAATTTTTAAACAATTTAAAAATATTTTTAAATGTCCACTCTACTAATTTTACTTCTGAGACTCTAAGGGAAGAATCAGAAATGTAGATGACAAGGAATGTACAAAAATAGAAAAGAAAGCATTATTTACAGACATGAAAAGAATATGAATGAGCGATATTGTTAAATAAACTGTGGTTTTTTTATATAAATGGATCTTATGCAGCCTTTCAAATGGTATCGAGAGTTTTAGAAATATGTTTGTCATATTCTGTTGTAACAATAAGGTGTCATATCATTTAGACAGTACTGCGTATAAATATTATAGAAAAAAACAACTAAATGTGTTAACCTTAACACCTCTTCTACTGTTACATATATTCAAAATATCTGTTTCTGGAATTTTCTGGCAGTTCAGTGATTAGGACTCCACACTTCCACTTCAGGGGGCACGAGTTCATTGCCTGGTTGGGGAACTAAGATCCCTGCATGCCATGCAGCGTGGCCAAAATAATAAATAAATAAAAATTCTGTTTCTTTATGTATTTTTAAATTTTTAACTGTGACCAAAAAACCCATGTAACATGAAATTCATCAGCTTAAGCATTTTTACATGAACAGGTCAAAAATGTTAAGTATATTTACATTGTTGTGTAACAGATCACCAGAACTAATTCATTTTTCAAAACTGAAACGCTATACCCATTTAACAACTCCTCACTTCCCTCTCCGCCCAGCCTCTGATAACCAGCATTCTACTTTCTGTTTGACTATTTTAGATACCTCATTTTGGAATCATACAGTATTTGTCTTTTGGTGACTGACTTATTTCACTTATATAATGTCCTCAAGGTCCATCCATGTTGAGTATGTGACAGGATTTCCTTCATTTATAAGGTTGAATATTATCGCATTGTACATATAGACCATGTTTTATTTGTCCACCCATTAAGGGACATTTGGGCTGCTTCCACTTATTGGCCACTGTGAATAATGTTTTCACGAACATGGGTATTCAAGTGTCTCTTCAAGACTCTGCTTTCAATTCTTTTGGATATATACACCCAGAAGTGGGATTGATGGATCACATGGTAGTTCTATTTTGAATTTTTTTAAGGTACCAGTTGTACCATTTCACAGCCCCACCAACAATGAACAAGGGTTCAAATTTCTCCACATCTTTGCCAGCACTTGTTCTTTTCTTTTCTCTCATCCTAACAGATGTGAGATGGTATCTCATTGTGGTCTTGATTTGCATTTCTCTAACAACTTTTGATGTTAAGTATCTTTTCATACACTTGTTGGCTCTTTATGTATTTTTGAACATGTCGAAGTGTTTATCATTAACATGTATTACTTTTGTATCAAACAAACAAAACACTATGAACACAATTAGGATCAGTTTTGCCTCCAGTCTTGTGACATTAGCAAGAGCAAAAAAGCTTTCTTTTCCTAGGTCCCCAAATCCCCACTTGTGAAATAAGGAGACTAGACTAGCTAATCCCACATATGACTTCTTTTGTTGTTGTTGTTGTCGTACGCAGGCCTCTCACTGTTGTGGCCTCTCCCGTTGCGGAGCACAGGCTCCGGACGCGCAGGCTCAGCGGCCATGGCTCATGGGCCTAGCCGCTCCGCGGCATGTGGGATCTTCCCGGACCGGGGCACGAACCCGTGTCCCCTGCATCGGCAGGCGGACTCTCAACCACTGCGCCACCAGGGAAGCCCATGACTTCTTTTTAATAAAGGAAATAATCTTTCCTCATTTTCTTCAGTGTTGTGAAAGTAGTTACATTTATCAATCTCCTAAATTTTGAAATGATTCTGAGAACAGGTGAATGGGTAAACTGATGATTTGGTCGTAGTTTTTTCAGAATTTCTTCTTCATTTAACATTTTCAGTGCTCCAGCTCTGTAGAAAGCGTTAGACCAGGGGCCAAGAATACAGAGAGAATGCAGTCTGGACCCTGCCTTGTTAAGTTACAAGTCTATTTGGAGAGGCAAGCTTATAAGTAAATAATTACAATGCAACTTTTGAAGCTGATACAATAATACATGTAAAAATAAGGTTCACTGGTGTTACAAAGCAGACATCTGCTTCTAAGATGCTAAAAACGTGAAGACTCATCTCATAGTGGGAAAAAACTCGTAATAGCTGTCCCCCAGACCTTGGTGTTTACAAAATCCATGGCATTCAATTTAGTGAAAAGAAATGTAATATTTACCCAGCAAAGACAAAGCAGAATTTCCATGAGTATTTAACCATTACATTTTTTTTAAACTAACAAATGGCTAAAATGTTTTCCATTCAATCAAATGGTATTTTAGAAATTGTGGTCTACACAAAGGATGTCTCTTGCTGGGCAGAGTAATATAATACATTCTGTGTGGAGTAGGAAACTTTAATGATATATGCAGTTTTGTTATTAAAACTGAGTTATATATTTTGCTCTGCTCTGGAAAATTGTGACCCAGTATAACATATCTTCACATTGTTTATAACTTGAGGAAAATCAACATTTTGGGTTCCCAGTTCACACAGTAGGAATTACATTTGTTTTGGCCAAATATAATTTATATAACTGCAAGGAACAATAAAACATGAACTCTACAGTGTTTTCTTACCTAAAAATAATATAGACCTTGTAAAATTGAAGAGATTATTATTATAAAGGAAAAGACAGTAACTTAAAAGGCTGAAGCTCATTTTACAACACTCTTTAATGCCTGTGCAAATAGGCAGACACCTGTGTCCTCATTTTCCTTGACCCTAGCCACAGGACTGAGATTCCACATAGTAATAAATAACCTTGCAAATAAAACTTTGAAATATAATTTGCTTGAACAAGCCCAGTTCTTCTATGTTGAAAAGTCATTTTCAAAGTGACTTCTTAAAATGACTCAGTATTCTTTATTCCCATGCCTACAAAGATCTTTTGTATGTGATGAAACATCTGGTCCATCTTGTTAATAAGGCCTCAGGTAGTAAAGGGACTATTCTGAATTTGGAGTTGGGAATTGAATGAATGAATGAAAGAATTGATTAATCAATCATCATCCAATCAATAATTAGGCATTTATCTTTAAGGTCAACTAGCCTATGCAAAATTGACTCTCCTACTTCAGTACCATAATATAAAATGTGATCCTATTCTCAAAAATGTGGGAGTGATAAGGGAGAAGAGTGAAACTTCCTTTGAGGGGATATGTGCAAGAGTCATACTGAACACATATTGTAAAACTGCTGAATACAAAATCGATCAGACAACTAGAAAAAATATTGACATTTTGTTGGCAAGTACTGTGTTCAAGGAACTGGTCAGTGGTATCTTATTTAATATGTAAAGTCTAGACAATTCCATGAAGTTGGCAAAATTATCTTACATGTGAAGAAACTAGGGTCATAAATTTTAAGTGACATCTTCCAAATCACATAGCCAAGTATGTGGTAGAGTTGACCCTGGACCACAAGTCTTCTGATTCTACATACTGCACTCCTGCCACTACAGCACTTGAGAATCTGCTGAGTGAAGACGACAGGCTAGTACAGTCACAGCATAATCAGATGGCAGATGGGCCTAGCATTCCTACTAGATGACACCTATCTATTCATGCAATTCTTACCTTTCCTCAGGCTCAAAACTTTTTCACTTACAGAGCAGATTTTTCTGCTCTGTGATTTATTTAGATTTCAAATTCTTCAGATTCCCAGTGTAATTTTTGACTTGGTCTTTTAAGTCTTAATGTCTATTTTAAACTGGGATTTGAATTATATTTAATAGTATTAGGGTTTCTAACTGCATTGATTTTCTTCTGAAGCAATCCATTCTTAATACTTATTTAGAGAGAGAATCCTAAGGAATCGTAAATGGTGCAGACTTGTTTTTCAGGAGCCAACATGAGAGTCCATTTTCCTTTAAAACAAAAAAAAAAAGTTTGCAGCCTCTCCAGGCATTGAATCATCTGGCTTGGGGCCAGGCACTAGAGGGTGCTTTAGAAATATTATTTGATGATGAACTCGGATGTTGTCCACTTGCTTTTCAGAAATCATTCCTGTAAATCACGGCTTTGAAAACTTGTCAGCATTTTGCTCTTTCTTTTGTGGATTCCTTCAAAGGGAGAAGGAATGCCTGAAAAGTAAACATTAAACAGCCATAACTGCATCCCAAGGAGTGCGGAATAAAAAAAAGTATAGATACTTATAGATACATAAATATTTCTGTGAGATAAAAAGAGAACCCTGTGGATAACTCACAAAGAGCCTACTGGAACTTTATCAGTCGACTGGGCTTTGTCAGCGTAAAGCAGGTTTGTGAGGGGGGCCAGGGCAACATGTGTTTCTCCCTGTTCCATACCCTGCTTTTCTGGAAGCTTGCTGTAAGCCTAACACCTCACATTTGTATGACTTCTTTTTTTTTTTGTCACACTTTTACATATATTATCTCTCAAGTGATATTCACAAAACCTGTATAGTAAGCATTACTATTCCTATTCTCTAGATGAAAAAAACAAAACAAAACTGAGGTTTAATGAGGATAACTATTTCACTCAGCTCTACAAGGTTAAGTGGCAGAATCAGATTTTAATTACAAGACTTTTTCCTAGTATATAGGGCAGCAACCCCATTCTTCGTTTTTTATATAGTTAACATAACCATATTTCTTCCCTTCTTCCTTCAGACTGTCACCATATGTATCTTTCCTTGTTAATGTCTTCAAATAAAATCCATAAACACCAAAAACCAGAGGGCATGAAATATAAAATAAGGAAACACACACCTCCTTTGCTGTTGGAAAAAGAAAAAGCATAACCTGGTAGGGGAGCTAAAAATGTCCCGTAGAGACGATAGTATGAAGCGCCACGAAGCAGAGCCGTGAGTAAGGCGTGGTGTGTGGAAGGACCTTTCCAATTAGGAAGGGCTCTAATTGGAAAGGTAAGGAAGGGTTTCTTAGGAGAACAATACCTTTCTTTAGGTCTTGAAAGACAGCAAGATTCCAAAAGAGCACCCTAAGCTTTGGAAATAGTAAAGACAAAGTCGGCAAAGCTCAGGGCATTTGCAGAAAACAATATTCAGCTTATTGGAGGATCGCTTCCTGAGAAGAGGCTGGCAAACAAGGTTTTAACCAGGTCTAGAGCAGCTCTGTCCGAGATCAGGGAAATGTTTTCTTTCCTTTTTTTTTCTTTAAAGTCTTTACTGAATTTGTTACAATACTGCTTCTGTTTTATGTTTTGTCTTTTGGGCTGTAAGGCATGAGGGAGCTCAGCTCCCCGACCAGGGATTGAACCCGCACCTCCTGAACCGGAAGGCGAAGTCTTAACCACTGGACCTCCAAGGAAGTCCCAGGGAAATGTTTCCTAATAGGCACTGTCCGAAGCAGTAGCCATGGGCCACATGTGGCTACTGGGCGCTTGAAAAGTGGCTGGTGTGACTAAGAAACTGAAAACTTTGTTTAATTTACTATATAAAATCACATGTGACTAGAGCCCACCATTTTAGACAGAGCAATTCTAGGGGCCTTGGATGATTGATAGACTGAGGCAATCACAGAATTCTACGGTTACCCGGGGGGAAACAGATACTTGCTGACTGAGGAGAGAAATGAACTGAGAGACTTGGGAGAGGCTGGGATAAGAAAAATAAGGGCTGGAAGAATGGCAAGTTGGGATAAAAGGAGACATCCGGTTATAATCGCTGAGTCTGTGAACCACGGGATTCAAAATGCAAGTGCTTGCACTCATTTGTGTACGAAAAGTTTGTTCTTCACCAAATTTATGAACTCCTCCAATGTCAGAATGATGTCCATTCTTTCATCTCTCAATATCTAGTAGCCAGCCCCATGTCTTCCACAAAATATGTTGTGCATATGACTATTCTGACAAATTCAACCACAGTTGTGCATTTATATGTTACAGTTAAATTAAAATGTCCATTATCTAAACCGGACGGAACTAATGAGTGGAGATAGTTAATTTTCAGTCATTTAAACACAACATATATAACCAGGTAAGTCTTAAAAAAATGTATTGGCTTGTGTGTGTGTGTGTGTTAGTTTCACCCAAATCTTTCTCTCTCTCTAAAGTACTTGGAATTTAAAAACTCCAATGTGGTTTATCAGACACATTATCTGTATTCTTTTAAACCCAGAAGAAATAATATTCTTGTTTCAGCTTTATCAGATTCTTAAATTATGGATAAGGTGTTCTGTAAACTAGCTAGTGCCCACTCCTCATTCTAAGGCTGAAAGGATTATTAAAACCAAAACAGAAAACTGGGTTCCCCCAGACTGTAAGGAATTGATCTCCCAAGATTTAAGATCACGGTATCAAAACCACCAGTAAACGCTGGTACTGAACTCAGTAAATGGTTTTCCTGCAATACTCTGCAGAGAAGCATAAAGCCCCGGCAGTAACAGCAATGCGACACCTTATCCCCACTCCCACAAGCTGAGCTGCTAATTATTTTTTTTTACCTGCAGATGGACTCATCATCTGGATTCCTTCTCAGATAAGTCTTAAACATCTTTGTACTGGTGAATTCTCACGTGTGGATGTCTTGGGGATGAATGGGCACCAAGCAGCCTTCCATGAACTGTGTTACAGGCCAACGTTTACCAGATGACCTGGCCTCTCTTCTTTTACCTAAGGATGTGAGAAAAATATGCAGGATTTAGGAAAGAAGGATTGGGACGTCAGTTAGTTTTTCCTTAACATTTATTCAAATTGTACCTTGGCTAACCACACCTAATGCAGATGGAGTGGGTTTATCCATTTCTCCAAGCAAAAGCTATCTGTGTTCTAACTCCCCAAAGGTCTTACTTTGGAGATATTTTTTGCAATTCATCAATAACCTCCGTGGCTCTTGCCAAAATCATCCCCTCTCCCCGTTTTTTAGACCTGAAGGGAAAGTGAAGATAAGCTCAACAGCCACTGGCGTATCTTGGAGATGGAACTCTAGAGATCTGTACTCCTATGTCTTCTTTGCTCACAACAGTGAAAATCTTCAAATTTCTAGAGATACTGTTTTCTAGCATCTTAATCTCATCCAAATTGTATAACATTTCTTTGAAATAATGGCAGCAGGACTTTGAAGGTGTTTTAGTTCTGAATCCTCAGTTATGATTTGTTTGAGTTTACTTACCAAAAAAAATAAATAAATAAAAGCCATGATGTGGAATTATATCTTTTTCTATGTATTACCTGAATTCAGGCAACTGACTATATAAACCTAAGGAAAACAGTGAAGTTATCAATAGCAATGTTAGTCAATGCTGAAATTGTTCCTCCAGTCACAGAATCCTGAGATCTTAAAACTGAAAACTGTAAAGAAGCCACTTTAAATCATTCTTACAAATGACTGTACTATTGCAAGTATTAAATGCCTGGGAGCAGAAATGGGAAGAATGCTCGTTCATGTTCTGCTCTTCTTTTTTTCTTTCTTTCCAAATGTCCAAGTAGCCAAGTCTCTGGTATGTATCAGAGGAACAGGCAATTTTCAGAGTGAAGTCAACTGAAAAGTATGTAGATGGCAGTGTAAATGTTAGGAGAGTTTGGAGGAAAGTATGCCAACTATGTGCTGTTTTTTGCTACAGTAAGTATAGAACCATCTCTTCAATGCCATGGGCAAGATCCTTGCCAAGTGGAATACCCTATTTATAACCCTATCAAGAAGAGGAAATAGTGCCAGGAACAAGATAAAACTATTAGCTGTATTAACAAAAATACTTAAAAGCATGTTTGTATTTGAAAATAAATGTTAGTGGTTAAGCAAAAAAATATAAGTAGTTGTAGATCTGGGTGTTGAAACCTGTTGCAAGACCATTAATTAGTCATCATCTTATCTTCACTGCCATATCTCTGCCAACTTGCCTGTTTGAAGTCATAAAATGGAGCTCATAAATGGACTCTTTGGGAGATATGGGGAAATAAACAATTCCCCCTATTCGGTAAATAGTTAAGAAATCTCCCTGGGCTCACATGTTTTTTTCCCTCTTGTTGGCACTGTTGATTCAGTGCCCATCTGGGACGTCCTCCCAATCTGACTTGAAGCTGCCAATCTTTCCAATGCCAAGTATGTAGGCTGCAATCCCAGAAGTGGGAAAAATAGACCAAGTCCAAGGGCGTGCCATCGAGTGTGCAGACTCTGGTCACAAGGGTGTCACACTGGGAGGGGCCTGGCAACTAGCCTGCGCCGGCCAGCATCAAGACACGGGCCAGGAGCTGCCACCCCATGTCCTTCCCTCCTCCCCATTACCCTGGGGAGCAGCGTGTTGAATAAGCAAGTGGCTGAGGGAATGGCTGGATTGGTGCCAGGGTCAGCTTCTTCGGCCTTCCTGTTGTATCAGTGAAACTTGGTGTTTGCCATACTGTCCTCCCCTATAAGGCAAGCATCAAGATACAGTTTCCTTTTCCTTCCTTTGTTCTTTCACTTTCTCTTCTCCACCTACTCATCTAACCTGGTAGAGTGCGAAGACCACAGGATATGGGATCAGACAAAATCAGGGTTATATCTAGCTCTTTTACTAGCTCTGTGTCTCTGAAGGTAAAACAAAACAAAACATTTAACTCATCTAAGCCTCAACTTATTTTCCACTAATGGTGCCTACCTTGCTGGTTTGCTGTGAGGTTTAGCAGAGGTGATGTAAGAGCCTAGCACCGGTTCTAGAACATGATAGGCAATAAATATTAACTTGCCACAGCTAGAGGCACTACATTAGACTACGGCTATGCCAATTGATTAATGATTTATTCATCTTGTTATTTACTAATCTAATTCATTTATCATTAGATAGTGATATAGAATACTACCCTATGTGTCTACTTATTAAAATAATTATTAACCCTCTATCAAGTTATATGATAATTTTATAAACAATTATATATACTTATTTAAGATATAATTGCCGGACTTCCCTGGTGGTGCAGCAGTTAAGTATCCGCCTGCCAATATAGGGGACACGGGTTCGAGCCCTGGTCCTGGAAGATCCCACATGCCGCAGGGAAACTAAGCCTGTGCACGACAACTACTGAGCCTGCGCTCTAGGGCCCATGCTCCGCAACAAGAGAAGCCACTGCAATGAGAAGCCCTCACACCGCAACGAAGAGCAGCCCCCACTCGCTGCAACTAGAGAAAGCCGGCGCAGAGAGACAAGGACCCAACGCAGCCAAAAAAAAAGATATAATTGCCACACTTATGTATTATTATATTTTATATTATATATTATAATATATAATACATTATATATTATGTATTATTATGAGTCTGTATCATGTATATGCCCTATATCATTACATGATATATAAATATATATATTTATAAAAACATTACATATATCACACATATTGTGTATTATGTTTTATAGATCATTACATATTATTATATTATGGTTCATATTATATGAGTGTATCATTTATATGCCCTGTATCATGTTTTATATATCATATACATATTAATTATGTTTATATAAATTGTATATATTTATGTCATTTTATCATTTCATTAAATAAGTAATATAAGAATACAATAATTATATGATTAGTATATTATACATTGTATAATGTATATTATGTTGTAATATAGATAATTTGATTATATGATTATTAACATTTAAAAAACAAATTTTAATAATATTCTATTTATGCTATTACATAAGCATAAATGTAAACATACATACACGCATGTAATTATTTAATCATCCCTAGTGTACCTGGGCCACAGTTCTCATGGTTAAGAACCGCCACAAGGAGAGGTAGTAAAATACCAGGGAAAGACCATGTGTCTCAGACTAAAAAAAGCTTAAATCCAGTCCATACGAGGTGTGCGAATCTGGGCATGCCAGTTAACCTCCCTGAGTCCCTATTTCCTTACTCTATTAGAAAGAAGGGGGCGGGAAACTTGCAGACTTAAATCGAAATAATAACAACACAACTACCAGCACATAAGTAATCAATAAATGAAGGATATCATTATTCATATTATTGTTCAAGTTAATAATTATCATTGTTTTCAATGTAAGTCTTAGAAATACACTCAAGAAGCAGCCCTTTACCTGTGGGGACTTCTCCTTGCAGAGCTGGCTACTGCGATGTCTGTTTTGCTTGGGCCTCATTTGGGGAGCAGGGCCAGTTATCCTCACTTTCTAGTCGTTGGAGAATATTCAAACTGATATCCCTTGTGGGATAAGATCTTGGGGACAAATATTTCTTGTATTTCAAGGTTTCTTAAATTTCACATGTGATTTAAAAAGCAAATAAGCCCCTTAATTGCTTCGTTAAGCTAGTCAACACTAATTAAGAAAAGTCAGGAGGAAAAATATTAGAAACTGCTGTGCTTGATTTTTAGCCTTCTCTCCTTCTTCCAGAATATGTCTTGCTCTGCTGAGGAAGGGGAGTTGATGATTTTCCATGATAGGACCCACTGTGACCTCCTCAGTTCTGAGTTTGAAATTAAGCTCTAGTCTTTTGGGCTTCAACTCTGTTTATTACTGGTGAAACATGATTTCCCAACGCCATGAAAAAATGCCTAAAATGCCTTGCAAAGTAGCGCAGGGGGTAATCTGAACCATTTTGTTGAGCTAGACTTCAACAAGCTTGAAACATCAGTTTCTTCTCCTTCAGCACAGTCCAGGAGCTTAAGAACAGGGGCGCAGGGGTCACAGGAGGGGGCTTTAGAGTGGGAGATGATTTGCATGTGAATGTGTGAGTGTGTGCACATGTGTCCTCACACACGTGTGCATTCGCAAGCACTGTGCACCTTTGTGCACATATGTGGTGGGGATGGGTGGGAAGGAGATTTACTTGTCTGCAAGACAACTAGAACCTGAATTCTGCCTTTTGCTCTTGTTCAAACTTTGGGAGAGTTACTCCTCGTAGCTCTGCTGAAGTTTATGAGAAAAGTAAGTTTTTGTTGTAGCTTTTCCTAGAGCTAACTAGGCCATCTCCCTGGTTACATCAGCTCCCTTGGAATCTCTCAGATCCAGAGAGAACGATAAAGTAAATCCGGCAACCTGCCTTAACTCTCCTTTATGGTAGTGAATAGCTTCTATGTATTGAGCACTTCCTGTGTACCAGACTCGGTTTAGGTATGTTATAACCATGGCCATAATTCTCTCAGTAACTCCTTGAGGTACATCTGTTATTCCCATTTAATTGATGAAGCTACCAGGGGTAAGAGAAATAAAGAAAAGGGCTCATGGCCTCAGAGTTGGTAGGTGGCTGAGCAGGAATTAGAGCCCCAAGCTGCCTACTGCAAAAGCAATGTGATTTACTCCCTACCCGGTCATTCAAAAGGCTCTATTATCGTGATCCTCTGAGTTAAACCAGCAATTCTTCTGGTCCCAAATGAGAAGAATCAGAGTCCCTCCTTACTCTGAAAATGCTACTTAGAACAGTGCCTCTGCTCAGTGTATGAACAACCCCTACAGCTCCAAAGCTGGCTTTCCCCAAAGCCTTCAGGACCTCGGTGCATGTGGAACCCTTCAGAGGAATTTGGGCTGCTTATGGGAATCTTCTAGAAGAGCAGAAAGTGTGAAGGACTCAGGGATTAGAAGCAGAAAGCATTTTGCCCACCTTCTCACTTGTATGAAGGAGATCAGGCCTGAATTATTTAGGGTTGTAGGTGATTTCCCCCAGATGCAGCAGCTCTCATGGACAGCCTCTCTCATTGGACTGTGAATGAATGGGAAGGCTGAGAACCTCACCTTGATCATAACAAACTCAACAAGAAACCCAAAACTGTCTCAATCAGCTATTTTTCAGCCACTGAAAGCACTCTGGGACACTGTTGCACGGGCCCACTGGAGGAACAAAAGCAGGGTGTGTCTTGAGTGAAGATATAATGTGGAGGCCCTCAATGGATGTGGTCCGGAGTCCGGTTCACAGGTTTCAAAGGGGTTCCATTAACTCAGTACTGACTAGTTCAGTGATATCAAGAGGATCCACTTTGCTTGGCAAGGCATGGCAGCTGGCCTCTGTCTGTGACTGGCACAGTTCTGGGGGTTGAAAGGCCTACCATTCAATAGACTCCTAGATACTTAAGATCTACTGCAGTTCCCTTGGGGCCCGGGACTTGTAGGCAAGGATAGATTCCAGGTTCCATGCATGGTGGGTCTGAGCCAGCTGACAGTTCCCTTGCCTTGGACTGAGAAGGACAAAGTCTGAAGGGTGTGGGGGGTTTGGGGGGGCAGGAAGGGCATAGCCTGTAGCTCTGATGCTTCAGACACGTGGACATTCTCTTTAGAAAACAAATTACCTCTGGCCAGGGACTGCATGTAGATAAACTAAGGCACAAAGTGTGCACAATTCAGAAGACTACATTTGTGCAAATACTGACTTTAATTAAAACAAGCATCTAAAGGGACAAACAAACCTTACATATTTCCTTTCATTTCTCAGTGTTCTGAAGACCCACGGCAACTGATTATAAGCCTAAAAAGTTTTATCAGGTTAGTTAGCAAATATTTCCCATAAAGAATATGGGTTAGCATCAGAAGATTCTTTCTCAGGAAGATCTTTAATGAGAGTAAAATGAGGTCTTAATAATAACAAACAGTTTCTGGTGTTTCTGTGTGGCCACTATTGCTATAACCCTTTGCAAATCAAGGGCCAGAAGTCAAGTTCAAGCAGGAAGAATGTGTGATGAATTCTGCGGGGGGAGGAGCCTGCAACATGAGCGGACCTAAGAAAATAGGTGTGAGAGGCTGTCCGAGAGCCCTGGTCGTCATTCAGACGGTGATCTCTGCTACAGCATCTATCAGTCAGGCAAAGAATCCAGGCTCTGTATATGTAACACAGGATACACCCAGATAAATGGGCTGAATTCTTCACAGAGCTGTGATCCTGGGGGTGCCCTGGACACTGAACAAAGTAGGGGTTCATGACTATGAAATATGTGAGGGTAGATCTCTGTCCTCTGAACAAGACTGGGGGGAGTAGAGATATCAGCAGGGTCACCTGGGGAGCACCAAGCGTCAGCCCTCCTTGTGGCCTAAGTGATTAGAAGCTAATGAGAGTGTCTGGCCATCAAACCCAGTCAATACATCTCAACAAGGATGTGTGATATTCTAAGCTCCACTGGCCGGAAGACAGAAGTGGTTCAAGGCTCCTGATAACCTTTGTCATGAGCAGGACTACTTTGGGTCCTGGGTACGCTTAGGCCCCCCTAGAGGTTCAGAGGATTGAGCCCTAATGATCTGAAGAGGGGAGCCAACTAGAGGGTGAAAGACTTCCTACACCAGCGCCCTGGAAAGTCAGCAATCCCAGATCCTTTCATTGGAGGCTCTCCCGAAAGGAGAATGACCCCATTCTGCAAGCAGAAGGTGAGCATCACACGGGCCTGTGAAGAAGCTAGAGTGAAAAGAACTAACGTAAGGACATGGGCCAATGGAGTGAGAGGGTCAAATCTCAGCTCCAATGCACTCATGGGCAGGCAAGACTGATGGGCCCCTCGTCAGAAAGGGTCTAGACCGGCCATGGATTTTGACCTTCCAAGTCCACAAAGGCTTCCACACACTACAGGGAAGCATGTCCCTGCAGTTGCCCCCAGAGACAGCCTCAGAAGACGCCTCCCTTCCCACACGAAGTCCTGGAAAAGCCACGGTGGTTCTCTTCTTGTGTTTCAGTCTGCTCCAACGACTTCACTCTCCCCACTGACTCAACTCAGTGGCCGTTCCTCCACACTCCAGGCCTTTACCCAGAGCCTTCTCTGCCTGAAATGCCCTCTTTCCTCTGTAGTCATTCTACTTCTCTTGGGGCTTTGAACTAAAGCCCGCCTTCCTCCCTATCAGCCTTACTTTAGTTTACATTGACTTTTGCTGGCTCTAATATCTGAATTATGTATTAAGTCATCATTATTTAGTAGGTTTTCCTAGAAAGCCCATGGAAAAAGGTCAGATTCACATTAAACGATAGATTAAAGCGTAGGAAGAGCCCCTGCAGAGCACCTAGCCCCACCATTTCCCTGTTCAGGTGAGCAGGCAGAGGTCCAGAAGGGAGAAGTGACTTTCTCCAGGTCACAGGAGAATCAACAGCAGGGCAAAGAAAAATTCCTGTCCCCTGACTCTCAACCCAGGACGTCTTCCATGACTTTCTCCTGCCTCAGCAATTCAACTGGAGAGCCACACTCAGCACATTTATAATTTATATTTCACGTTTTCAGAGAATGTATAAGGGATGGGTCAGAGCGCTCTCCTGATGTTCCAGTAGCTATGAGTTTTGTGAAGGTCCCTGCTTTTGCAGCTCTGGCTGAATCATGAGGTTCTTGAATAAGCAGGAAGAAGCCAGGCCTGGGTGAGGCCACCTCTAGGTACTGCACCCCTCCCAGGAGGGAAGAGAAGGAGATCCATTACATTAGGCTTGAGATTTCCCCCTATGCTCCCTTTACGGCCTCCTCCTCCACCTCCCGTCAAGTTCTGGGATATGAATGTGCTCAGGGGTAGGGAAGGCTGTAATCCCCAGGGGCCTTGCACTATAAACTTCATTTCCTCCCTTTATTGCAGTTAACTGCCCATGAACTCTATTAATATTTTGCAAATTGAGATCCCTAAAACACATGTTAGAGTTAATTTTAACTTCATGCTCACTAGGAGGTGGTCAAATTTTCACAACAAATTCCAAGGATATTTTGATAAGCCTTGGAGAAAAGCATTTAAAGGTGGCTATGGGGTGTTTTGGGGTTTTTTTCTGAATCCACACATTTCCTTGCAACTCCTGTTTTTAAGGAGCAGGCAGGAGGAAACTGTTTTAGACGAGGCGGAGCCAAAATACTAAGTGCCTCAATTGTGATGCAAGAGTGGCAGAAGGAAGCATCCCCCCCAGGCTCAGAGAGGCAGAGAATCCCCTTTTTCTGAACATGCCATAGTAGGTCTTATTCCCCTTAGTCAACAAATGCGTGCTTGCTTTTGCACATGGGATCATTTTTCCTTAGAAACACTTTACCATTCCATAAACACAACTCGTACGGTAAATGCTTTGGGTTTTATAAGCTTAGTGGGAAAAATAGATTTTTCTCCTCTCCAGTTAGGCCAAATGCTTGTTCATGGAATAGCATCACAAGTATAACTTCTAAAACCGATCAGTCAGGATGAAGAAATGCTTCCTTCCTCCCTTCCTTCCTTCTTTCCTTTCTTCCTTCCCTCCTTCCTTCCCTTCTTAACTGCTTTCCACTCTACAAGTATTTTCTGAGTACCTACATGTGCCAGGAATTGCTCTAGCCTTTGCAGATACGGTGGTAAATATATCCCTGGAAAACACTAACCACATGATTCCAAATTTAATCATTTAATTCTCCTTCTAAGTATGCAGCCATTGAGGTGGACACTCTTCCCCAAGATCACCAATCTATTCAAGGTATTCATCTCAACAGAAAGATTTGAGAAAATGTTCAGCTACAGAAAAAAATTTTCAAAACACCCCTTCTATTAATCAGTGGGTCAAATCACTTTTCTTAAAGGGTTTTTGTTTCCCCAAATGATCCCCTGTTTTCTCTCAACTGTGATCTTGCGTTGAGGTTCACCTAAATCTTGGTTACTTTAAACGAGGAGATGGTGTGGTGTAGTGATAGCATTTTTCCCCCACAACTAATTCTGAGACAGATGAGGGGAGCAGGGCTATTCTGGAGAAGAATGTCCAGCTTCCTCTGCTTCCTGCCCTTAGAGTAGCCAAGGTCACCCCTGGGCCGACAGGGGAGAGACCCTTCTTGTCCGTATGTAGCCCACTGAGCTCACTGTCCAACCTCTCCTCCTCTCACTCCTATTTTCCCCCAATGTCTGATTCCAGTACAGCAGGTAGCATCCTTAACATGTACGTGCCAACTTCCCTTGATACCTTCAATAAGTATTTAGGGTATTTAGTCATTTAGTAAGTATTTAGTCATAAATAATAAGTATTTAGTAAGTATTTAGTCATAAATAAGTATTTAGTAAGTATTTAGTCATAAATAATAAGTATTTAGTCATTTAGGGAGGAGGGCATCTCCAGAGGCAAAAGGAAATATTTGTGAAGGACCAGTGACCAGTGAGATAATTAATAAACAGGACAAAACTGTAGTTACATTTGACGGAGCAGCAGTGAACATGCCACAGATTTTATTCATCAAATTTCATTTTGCCAAGATGAAAGCGTGGGAGGTATTCTGGATTAAAGAATGGAATCAGTTAAAGGTTCTCAAACTTTTTGGTGTCAGAACCCCTTTACACTCTTAGAACTATAGAGAAACTCAGAACTTTATGTACAGATTATATCTTTCAGTATTTAGCATATTAGAGCCTAAACTAAGGACAATTTTTAAATATTTATTAGTTCCTTTAAAAATAACAGGAATGAACTCATTACATTTTGATATAAATAACAATTTTATGAACGTATAATTTTTTAAAAAGCATATATGTGGAATCTAAAAAAATGGGTACAAATGAACTTATCTACAAAACAGAAATAGAGTCACAGATGCAGAAAACAAACTTATGGTTACCAGGGGCTAAGAGGGGGAGAGGGATAAATTGGGAGATTGGGACTGACATATACACACTACTAAGTATAAAATAGATAACTAATAAGGACCTACTGTCAAGCACAGGGAACTCTACTCAATACTCTGTAATGGCCTATATGGGAAAATAATCTAAAAAAGAGTGGATATAGGTATATGTATAACTGATTCACTTTGCTATACACCTGAAACTAACACAGCATGGTAAAGCAACTCTACTCCTATTCAAATTTTTAAAAAAACTAGAAAAAAAACTAACAGAAAAAATACAATTAAAAGTTAATAAAAAATAATAAGCAGTTAGAAAAAATAAATTCATTTAATGTTTGGTTTAACGGAAGAAGGCTGATTCTCATGTCTGCTTCTGCATTCAATCTATTATAATATCACACATCATGTAGCCTCTGGAAAACTCTACTGTACATTCATGAAAGACCATGCATCACTTAACCTATCTGTGCCTCAGTTTCTTCACTGTTAAAATGGATATAATAATAGTAACTACATAACTGAGAGAAGAATTCAATGAGTTTGTCACGTGAGGTGTTTGGAACAATACCTGGCACATGGTAGTAAGAACGTTATTCTCATCAACACCATGGTTACTAGCATTTACTCTGCTGAGCCACCCCCTGAATGAGGCAGGACTTGTGGGGTCACCCTCCAAGTCTAGATGGAAGAACACTCAACACCTACAGGCACGGCACCTAAAGGGAAGCCACATTCCTCTCCCTCTGTTTTCTGTGATCTCCCACTGAGACAGAGCACTTGGGGCCTTTCATTTGTAAACGCTGGCCTAGGTTTGGACAAGTGGTCCTGGGGTTACTCAGACTCAAGGCTGTCAGACCGATCCACATGGGATTAAGCAATACAGGCATAGCCATAGAGTTCCTTGCAGGATCATCAAGGTGTTGGGTCGGAGAGAAACTCAAGGATCATTTTGTGCTACTCGCCTCCAGCTGTAGGAACTTTCCGTGCTCTGTCTCGGTGTTTATGCTCCAGCCTCGGTGTGGGTACTTTCAGGGATTAGAAGTTTACCTAACTGAGATGTTCTCTTAATTGAGAGCATACCAGGGGTTTACAGACCTTAGTCTTGCCTCTCTGGAGCTTCTCCAGAGCCTTTTCTTCTCTAAATCTCCTTATCCAATTTCCTTATCCAGTCCATTCCCTCAGTGACAGGGTTTACTACTATTTCTATTTCTAGTTTACTCTACTATTTCTATTTCTTCTGCAGGAAAGAATAAGGGTGAGAGGCAGGGGCTTTGGCGATAGACTCAGACTTGAATATGAACTGTGCAACTTTAACCAAGTTACTTCACTACTCTGAGCCTTGGTTCCCTCAGCTTAATAATAAAGATAAAGGGAATATTATCTCACAGGTTTAACTGAAGACTGTGTGAGATAATGCACATAAAGGGCCTGGCAGGAAGCTCAGCCTGGCAAGGATGGGGTTGACCTAAGGCTGGTACCTAGAAACAGAGACAGAAATGGGGATTAGATTCCTTTCAGGAGAAAAGGAATGAGGTGAATGGGATCTGACAAGAGAGGAGCTGAGCCAGTCTGTGGTCTTCAGCCTGAGCCCACAGTGGACTCTGGAGCGTGAACCACACCCTTGATTCCTACCTTAACAGTGGAGCTTGACGCTTTTACAATTCTGCATCGGGGAGTCACTGACTGAGGTAGGACAAGTGGAGGAAAGGGCATGGGGTAGGGGAGAGGGGGGCTGGGGGAGGTGCATAACATCCTTGATGATGCGGTTCTCAATCAATAGAACATAATTCTCTAGAGAAGGGAGAAGCTGCGAGAAACGGGACAGGCCCAGCAAAGAGGATGCTGGGGGCACTAACAGCATCTGTAACCTGCACACTGTGTCCTGCTGAGACACCCAGGCTTCTCACAAGGTCAGTTCATCCAGGCACAGCTTCTCCGAGATTCTGGTTGATCACAACTCCTGGGGAAACACGCTAGAGAGGTTTCGTGGGACTCACCCCAGGTCTGACACTGCAATTGGTCCTGAAAGTATGAGACTCATCATCTCCTGGTCCTGCATGCTTCCAGACCCATCTCCCCCTTCTCTCGGTCGGCATCTCACTAGATGGCTTGCTTTGTGTGTTAACCCACCTCTGAGGGTCTGAGTCCCGGGTCACCACACCTTTAAGCCTGTACATTTAGTAAGTGCTGGGCAGAGCAGAAGAGGTGAGTGGATGACCTGAGGCCACACACACTCTGCTTCTTCGCTGGGAAACAGCAGCCCTTCCTCCTTTACGATCAGAGTTAATTACAGCTGCTGGTGCGGCAACTCCTTTCTTTGCCTGACGGTCTGGTGGTGCAGTGGGCCCCAAGTGACCTGGGACCTGTCATAGCTTTAAGTTATTACAAGCCCTATGTTTCCTGGTGGAAACAGCACCCGGAATCTAAAGTTTCAGGGACTAGAAGCCTATATTCCCCAGGTAGTTCACTGGCAATCAGAGTAAGCAGGCACCCAAAGAAATTCACGACAGGGCTCAATACTCAGAGTTCCTTTCTCTTTTGAGAGAGCCAAGGTCCCCCCTGCACCTTCCAGTGCAGTCCAGGGATTTCCAGGGCTGCCCGGGCTGGTCGACAAGGTGCAGAAGGCTCTACTCCCAGCTGAGAGAGCCCGCGTCCGCGCTGGCATCTGGGCCCTGGGCCCCCTCAGCTCAAGTCAGCAGCCCCCGAGCGTCCCAAACCTGCTGCTGGCCTCAAAGTTCAACCCGCTTGGCTCAGGCCCTACATCACTGGAGGACACCCAGGGCTTCAAAGGAGGGCCCCTCAGAGCGGCCCCCTCCTCCAAACACTTCTTGCCAAAGCCCAGCTGAGGCAGGCTCGAAGCTAAATATTTGGATTGAATGGGAGGGAGAGTCCAGTCCCTCCGAGGGGTATTTTACCCAGGCCATGAGGAGAGAAGCAGCTCACAGCACAGGCATGCTGGGCCCTACGGCACTGGAAAGCAACGGGATTGCCGTGTGACCAGCTGGCTGGCAGGAGGGGCGGCCTCGCGTGTGCCCAGAGCTTCCCAGCCTGCCTCCCCATCTCAGTTCGTCCCCTTCACCAGCCTGTGAATCTCCAGGATGGGATGGCTCGCCCCTTGTGCGTGCCAAAGTGGAGCACCTCCCCCAAAAAGGGGAGACGGCCTTCTCGCATTTGTACCCCACAGACAGCTTGAGCCTCTAACTCGGGCGGGTTCCACCCCCTTCCTTAGCAATCGAGGGTTTTTGCCTAATAATGACCTTGCCCAGCGTAAGCACACGATGCTATGGGCGGGTAGGAAGAGCATGGATTTTGGAGACAAGAGAGCTCGCCCTGTCAGTTCTGTGACCTCAGACCTGTCACAGTCGGCCTTTTGGAAGCTCGGTGTCCTCTGAAAACCACAGGCAATAGTGGAATCCCTCCCCCAGCCCCACCGCTGCACTACACTGAGGACTAACTGAGCCAGCGTGTATTTTAAAAGCTCTTTCCACGCTGCATGCACCCTGCAGCAGGCAGAGGACAGCGGTGACTGTGCTGAAGAGCTGAGCATCACAGCCTGGAGGAAATTGAAGGTGGCTGTGACCTTAGACCTCCTCTTGTCTGTCGCCTGCATTTTGTAACAAACTAGCTTGCTTAAGCTGACCTAGTACAATGGTAGCAAAGCCAGGCTGAGGTCTCCCAGGCCTGAGCTGTTCCACTACCCAGCTCTTTCTCTGAATGTTCCCAAACGCTTAACAAGCGCAACATTTGTTCTCTGTGAAGTAGATGGGATAGATTAGTTTTAGATGAAGAAATGTGACACAGGGTTACAGGAATTACCTCAAACAGCGTGGTGAGTAAGAGGTGGCCTGGGGTCTCACTATCCATTTGCCCAATTTCATTTTAAAATTTAAAGGAAAACAAAAGCTAAAACTGCTCACCCCAAGTACTTGCCATCCAAATGTTAGACGGTCCCTCTTTGCACAGATCTCCCATCCACTGCACATTCCCCTTTATGACATCCCTGTCTGGTAGGCGGCCCACCTCTGCCCGACGAGCTCCCGTGTAGCCCCCATCAGACAAATAATTCTGTTGTTAAACACCCCTGACTTTAACGTTTATGAACAGCCTACTGTGTGCAGGGCACTATGTGTACTGATGGTTGGGAAGCTCTCCCATGGGCTGGAACACGATCTGACACCCTGTGGCTGGCGGCCATCTTGCAGTCAGACTTGACTCCAACTGCCCAGTGTGATTTCTTTGCTAAGGAATTTGGCAAAGTTAACCATTCCCTTCTTCTCCTTGATACTCTGTCTTCCCTGTCTCCTGGCAGTCAGGCTCCAGGTTCTTCTCCTATACCTCTGGCTGATTCTTTTCAGTCTCTTGCACTGGCTAGTCTTCTACTTTCCCACCCCTTAAATATTACTGTTCAGGACAGTGTTGATTCACACCAGAGAAACGATTCCCAAATAATAAATCAGCCCAGACCTCTCCACTGAGCTTCGCATCACACAGCACAAAGACGTCTCCATTTGGATGTCCCACAGGCATCTCAAATTTGCCATATCTAAAGCTGAATTTCTCTTCTCTAATCCCCTGGAAACCTCCTCTCTATCCTGTACGCTTATTGTTCTGCATCCAACCCCAAAACTTGGACATCATCTTCTCCCCGCTCTCATTTGTACATAGTCTAATTCCTCCCTTCTGCACCCACACAACCTCTTGAAGCTTCCCGTCCCCCCAGCCCCATTCCTACTGGTTTAGTTCTGACCCCATATTAGTTTCCCTAGAGTATGCACCAGGCTTCCAGCTTGCACCCTGGCCTCCTCATACTTAAGACAATAATACAGGAGTGATCTTTCTAAAATGTGATGAGTTTGGTCCCTCTTTCCCTGCTAAAACCATTCAGTGACTTGCATCTTCAAAGAATAATGTCCCGGGACTTCCCTGGCAGTCCACTGGTTAAGACTCTGGCTTCCACTGCAGGGGACCTGGGTTCGATCCCTGGTCGAGACACTAAGATCCCACGTGCCGCATGGTGCGGCCAAAAACAAAAAATGTCCAAATTTTACATCACGAGCTAAGGAGGCTTGTGACCTGGCCCCTGCCTGCTTCCAGACTCATTCTTATTTTCTCCGCCCAAGTCCTCTTACACTTAAGTCTGGTTGTTTCTTAAACATGCTGTGCTTTCTCTGGCTCTGGTCCTTATCAAACTCTGTTTTCATTTTCTGGGATGCTCTTCCTTTCAAAGGATACATTTGATGATCTCTTGATTCCTGAAGAAGCATCTCCTTTGTGAAGCCACCCGCAACCTCCCCAGGTAAAGCTGGTCTTCTCCCACGATACGCCTCAGCCATGGCACCCGACCCGTATCATATGGCCAGTCACCATGCACCTCCTCTACCTCACGGTGACATCCTGATGTCACATACTGATTTTTATTCATCTCTCTGCATTCTGTTGCTTAGCACAGGCCTCAAACAATGTAGAGGCTCAAAAAGTATTTGCCACATGAATGAGTTAGTAAACTGAGTGAATGAATGATTGTACCTCATGCCTCTGCACTATTTCAGTCTCTCTAAGCTTAATGCAAAATGCTTAGACGTGACATTGTTCATAACTCCTCAGCCAATGGAACCATCTCTTTATCATTTAAATTTTTTGGGGGGGAGACTGAAAGCAAATGAACTAGAATGACCTTTCCATTTACAGCAAACAGTTCAATGGAAACATGAGTGACATGGAGACAACATTTTAAAATAGACTTGCATCTCCTCTTCACTGACTCACAGCTCCCCAAGGCGTCATGTGCAGAAGGAGTTGTCACTCCTGCTCTGTCCATCCCTACTGCAAACCTGGAAACTGGTGGCAGCATAGTTCCCATCTCCTCCCTCTGCCTCCTGATGGCTGCTCCTCTCTGTGTTGCCCTAATTCATTATTAGCACATACTGCCTGCCTGCTTGAGCTGGTGTTGTCCTTTCTTGCTATTGAAGGCTTCAGATTTATTCCCAACCTGGATAATGATCGGCTCCAGGTTAGGAAAATACGTCTTTCTACACTACTCTGCCCTCTGACCTACAGCAATTTTCAGAAGTTACGCTAAGAAAAAAAAAAAAAAAAAGGGCTTGAATTAGATTTGATGTAGTTTGGGCTGATTTTCCAGTTGAATTCTTTTTATGTTGCCTCTGCTATACCTGCTGACTTATCCTAATGCAAGATATTCACCAACATATTTTTTCTTCCTATCCCCTCCTGCACCATCCACTTGCCCAGTTAAAGCTATTTGCCACAGGAACTATTTGTCAGACTAGAATCAGAGACTAGAGGAGCTAATTCTGAACAGTTAAATTTAACACTCTTGATGTTATGATTAAGACAGAAAGATTTAGAAACCAAATGTGTTTACAACTATTGGGATCTCCTCCACACTTAACCTCAGACAATCTGGAAGCCCACCAGTTGGGAGAGTAAAGGAGAGTTAGGGGAAGTCAACAGTTCAGATATCGGTCTATGGCTGGGCCCCGTCCACTCCCCGTGGGTTAGCTCTTAAGGGAGGATTATTAGGGAGACTAGAGCTTCCCATATAAGTCTGAGCATCAAAGCTATCTTCTTCACCTTCCTCCCAGAGATGTGGGCATGCCTTGCTACCAAGAGGCTGACTGGGCTCAGGCTGCCTCTTAGTGGGCCTCCAGTGGGAAAGGTCTGTGCTGTGATTACTATTTGTACTAGTAATGCTTTTAGGCATTGGAAAAAATCCTGAAGATATTTATTTTTTAGATATTCCATAAAAAAAGTAAAGGAGAGCAACTTTTGAGAAATAGATGCGGGGAGAGAGACAGAGAGATAACTAACAAAGGACACAGATGGAGAGACAGAAAAAGAGATACGGGGGCAAAAAAGGGTGAGAGGGCTTCTCTGCAATTCAGCTTCCCCAGAAATACATCCTGAGCAGAATCCCTGGGTGAGTGATTCAATAAGGAAGGGCTCCTAGGGGGACTGGTAAAGGAGAAGGGGGACATTTTTACATTTACAAAAACCATTAAGAGGAAATCTGAAGGGATTTGAATGCAGGGTTGCCAGATTTAGCAGCTAAACTACAAGACGCCCAGCTGACTCAGATTTTCAGATGAACAAGGAATAATTTTTTAATGTAAGTATATCCCATGCCATATTTGTTGTTTATCTAAGCTTCGAATTTAACTGGGTGTCCTGTATTTTACCTGACAGTCCTATATGGGTGGAGCCCTGACACTGTCCGCTAGAAGACAGAGTGCGGGGAAGGCCCTGCTGCTCTCACTCCCTGGGTGCTGAGTTCTGGAACGCAATTTGGGGGCCAAAGCATCGGGATCAAAATGGATGGTAGAAATACCCCATTTTAAGGCCATTGCCCTTCTCCCAAGTCTTCAAATCCAACTCTAGCTGGAGGTGATTCTTGGACACATTTGATCTTAAAAAAAAAAAAAAATACACACACACACACACACACACACACACACACACACACACACAGAGGATGACAATCTATTCCCTCTGATTTCAACAGTAATGAACTCCCATTTTAGAAAATTTGGAAAATATATAGGGTATTTAGAAGAAGAGACGAAAGATAATCCATTATTAGTAGAATGGCACATTTCTTCCTGCTCTTTTTCTGGGTATACATAATTATGAGGTTTTGTTTTCTTCTCACATATTTTTTTCAAAATTGAGACTATACTTTTTAAAAATGAGCATTATTAAATTAATGCACAGAAATCCCTTGCATTCCTATACACTAATGATGAAAATTCTGAAAGTGAAATTAAGAAAACACTCCCATTTACCATTGCAACAAAAAGAATAAAATACCTAGGAATAAACCTACCTAAGGAGAAAAAAGACCTGTATGCAGAAAATTATAAGACACTGATGAAAGAAATTAAAGATGATACAAACAGATGGAGAGATATACAATATTTGTGGATTGGAAGAATCAACATTGTGAAAATAAGTATACTACCCAAAGCAATCTACAGATTCAACGCAATCTCTATCAAACTACCACTGGCATTTTTCACAGAACTAGAACAAAAAAATTCACAATTTGTATGGAAACACAAAAGACTCCGAATAGCCAAAGCAATATTGAGAAAGAAAAACGGAGCTGGAGGAATCAGGCTCCCGGGCTTCAGACTATACTACAAAGCTACAGTAATCAAGATAGTATGGTACTGGCACAAAAACAGAAAGATAGATCAATGGAACAGGATAGAAAGCCCAGAGATAAACCCACACACATATGGTCACCTTATCTTTGATAAAGGAGGCAAGAGTATACAATGGAGAAAAGACAGCCTCTTCAATAAGTGGTGCTGGGAAAACTGGAGAGCTACATGTAAAAGAATGAAATTAGAACACTCCCTAACACCATACACAAAAATAAACTCAAAATGGATTAAAGACCTAAATGTAAGGCCAGACACTATCAAACTCTTAGAGGAAACATAGGCAGAACATGCTATGACATAAATCACAGCAAGATCCTTTTTGAACCACCTCCTAGAGAAATGGAAATAAAAACAAAAATAAACAAATGGGACCTAATGAAACTTAAAAGCTTTTGCACAGCAAAGGAAACCATAAACAAGACGAAAAGACAGCCCTCAGAATGGGAGAAAATATTTGCAAATGAAACAACTGACAAAGGATTAATCTCCAAAATTTACAAGCAGCTCATGCAGCTCAATAACAAAAAAAACAAACAACCCAGTCCAAAAATGGGCAGGAGACCTAAATAGACATTTCTCCAAAGAAGATATACAGATTGCCAACAAACACATGCAAGAATGCTCAAAATCATTAATCATTAGAGAAATGCAAATCAAAACTACAATGCGATATCATCTCACACTGGTCAGAATGGCCACCATCAAAATATCTAGAAACAATAAATGCTGGAGAGGGTGTGGAGAAAAGGGAACCCTCATACACTTTTGGTGGGAATGTAACTTGATACAGCCACTATGGAGAACAGTATGGGGGTTCCTTAAAAAACTAAAAATAGAACTAGCATAGACCCAGCAATCCCACTACTGGGCATATACCCTGAGAAAACCATAATTCAAAAAGAGTCATGTACCACAATGTTCACTGCAGCTCTATTTACAATAGCCAGGACATGGAAGCAACCTAAGTGTCCATTGACAGATCAATGGATAAAGAAGATGTGGCACATATATACAATGGAATATTACTCAGCCATAAAAAGAAACGAAACTGAGTTATTTGTAGTGAGGTGGGTGGACCTAGAGTCTGTCACACAGAGTAAAGTAAGTCAGAAAGAGAAAAACAAATACCATATGCTAACACATATATATGGAATCTAAAAAAAAATGGTCATGAAGAACCTAGGGGCAAGATAGGAATAAAGATGCAGACCTACTACGGAATGGACTTGAGGACATGGGGAGGGGGAAGGGTAAGCTGGGACAAAGTGAGAGAGTGGTACTGCATATATGGACATATATACACTACAAAGTGTAAAATCGATAGCTAGTGGGAAGCAGCTTCATAGCACAGGGAGATCAGCTCGGTGCTTTGTGACCACCTAGAAGGGTGGTATAGGGAGGGTGGGAGGGAGGGAGATGCAAGAGGGAAGAGATATGGGGATATATGTATATGTATAACTGATTCACTTTGTTATAAAGCAGAAACACACCATTGTAAAGCAATTATACTCTGATAAAAATGTTAAAAAAAAAAACTAACTCAAACTATAAAAAATGTCAGTAAAGTAGCAGAATAAAAAGACTAAAATACAGAAATGAAAAGTCTTCATAAACACAAACATAACCAGTTAGAAGAAAAATCCCATTTTCAACACTAACGAACATACAATCCTTGGGAAAAATCTAACAAATTTAACAAAACCTTAAAAAAAAAAAAGAGCATTATTATGAGAATTTCCTATCCTTATTATTTGAAAACATTACCTTTAATGAATGCATGTTATGTCACCTGGTTAATTTATACTTCTTTAATTCCCTTATCTTAGACTCTTAGGTTATTTCTAATTTGCTGATACTATAAATGACATGGATAGCTACATAAATATAAATATTTGTCAGCATATCTTACTATTCCCTTGAGATTGTTCCTAATGCTCTTTATACCCAACTTTAGACTTACTTATGCTTTCTACTAGAGCCTGGAGAGGTGGGGAGTTATTTAATTATCCAATGCTACAGTTTTTCTATTAGGATAGGATTGCTTCTGCTCACCATGAACATGATATTCAGGTGCAGTGGATAGGATCAATTGATGGCTTCAATTCTCTGGAGGCTATTAGGAGGAAAAAAGGATACAAAATCATGTTCTGGATGGCTCTGGAGGTGGAAAGAAGATTAAAGTAAGGAGTGAGGGACAGACAGATTCAGCTCCACGTGAGGAAAAGTGTCCTGAGGTCTAGGAGGGAACAGAAATAGCTCCCTCGAGTAACAGTGAGCGCTGGCTTGCCGAGGGCATTTGTGGGCAGCAGCATGAGCACCTATCCTGGGAGAAGCGGCAGAGCACAGCAGCTGAGAGCGGGGGCTCTGCAGCCAGAGGGTTGGGGTTTTCATCCCAGCTTTGCCACGTTCTGGTTATATCTGGGGCAAGTGGTACCACCTCTCTGTGCTACAGCATCCTCGTCTGAAAAATGGAACAGGTCCTAATGGCTGTTGTGAGAATTAGATTAATAACTCATGTATAGCACTAGAATCATCCTAAACATCTACTACATGTTCGATAAATGTTAGCACTTGTTTCCCCTGTTGTTACTTACTGTAGACAGGCTTGATTATGCAATATAATTGGCCAATAACTCTTAGCACTTGGGAATCTATGCTTGGTCTCCGAAGGTCACTGTTCCATTACAGTGACACCAGTCCAATGGACGCCACTAGCATTCTGCAGGGTACACTCTGGTTCTGTTTGTTTTCATATCTGTGTGTCATTGATTACCTTTTTATGAGCAAAACTAACTTTAGCCCTCTGTCCCTTTGCAGCCATGATGGAGGCCAACTGCAGCTTTGTAGCTTATCCATTTTGGAATCAAATAGCTGCCTTGTAAAAGTAGTGTTGCAATCTTTAAATGCCCATAAAGAGGGATTTGAACATTTATCTCACATCATGTGATTTGGTAAAAGTAAACAGAAAGTCTTTCAGTTGAAGAGTGGAAGTGATGACTGAGTGAAATGATATAAAACAGGAGAGTTAGGTTGAGAAAGTGTGTTCACTGTAAATACATGAAGGGGCAAAGTGGGGCTGGTACAAGAAAAGTCAGGCTTTTGTATGGCAAGCAAGACAAGGAGAGGGGCAAGTAGGTGTTGCCAGCAGAAGGTGAGAACCCCTCCTCCCCGTTTACTTCTCATTTCTTGCCTCCCTCCCATAAATATCTGGGAGGATACACTACCACAGAAGGTATCTTCTCCTTGGAAAACCAAAGCACCATTATTTCTAGGACTGAAGTCCATGAAATCCTGCAGACCACAGCGAGTATGATCACATGCTAACTCACTAAGGCTGGATTAGGGAAAGCCAAACACTACAACCAGTCATCCCTTTAAACTGCCTAAGACTGAAGCCAGCTAGAGGACCCACTTCGTATAGTAGAGAGTGAATGTTAGGAAACCATTTTAAAGGACAGCCCATTGTTAGAAGTAAAAATGAAATTGTTAAAATTAAAAGCTCAGAGGATGCATTAAACAGCAAATTATTGTAGCGGGAAAGGGATGAGAATTGGAGAGACTGAGGGGATGGGGGTGATAAAGACAGGGAGAAGACACATCGGTGTGACAGGGACTCTCCTCACGCACCATGTACCCAGTAACGCTTAGAATCAAGAAAAAAAGGATCAAATTGGCTTCCAATGACTCACAACCCACCGGAACTTCTGGAATGCAGACCTCTTTTGTCCAAAATCCTAGAAATATCCAGCCCGATAACAAGGCATGTTCACAAGGAAACTTGTAGCCTCTCACTTTGTTAGTGTTTAAAATATTGAAATGTCTGAGGATTTACAGCTGCTTTGCCTTCTTTTCAGAATGTCCCCCACGGATAGACTGGCATGACGACTAGAGAGGAGACACCATCCTTGGACGCTTAGACCATCGGCTCCCGTGACCTAGCACCAACTCACGACAAAGACTCTAAAAGCTTATCTTACCCTATATTGTGGTCACAAACATTTGTTATTTGAAAAGGCTTGTAAATTTTTTTAAAATGTCGACTCTGGAACAACATGGGAATTGTAAGCCTAAAATCCAAGCTGCTTTTAGAGAATGGCTCCTGGGGGACACCTAAGGGTTAGACTGTGGACTCTGATGTCTTCAGTTAAGGACAGTCCCCAATTCCAGGGGAGACAGAGAAAGCCCAGCGGGCATGGATACCCATGGAGAGACTGAGAGGTGGGCGGCAGGAAACCCCGCAGAGAGGGTCTTGGTGGAGGGGACCAGGTCAACCGAGTGGTTGAAGAGCTGTTTGCTGGAGGTGGTATAAATATAGGGAAGATGTAAGTGGTTTTCTTGGTGACATGTGAGCGTTCCCAGAGAAGAGGAGGAAAAAGTGGCAGTAGTAGCCGTGTGTTTGTTATCGGTGGGAGTGATGGTGGTGGTTTCAACCTCAGATTCCCAGCCTGCTGAGCCAGGCTTGTCTAAAGCACGTCAGTAACTGCACGCGCTCTCCTCTTCCTGATAAGGCTGATTTTACACCTCTGATAGGCCCTGTGAGCCTCCCTCCAACCCCCCAGAATATCACGGACACATTTCGTGGATACCTTTCTTCTTTAGAGGTGACTCTGAGCACTTCACCCACCAGCTGGAGGATGTTGGCAATAAATGTTAGAGGGGACAGAGAAGGTTCCTAGAGGGTGAGGGGATTAGGCTCAGACTGTGCCACGAGTATGAACTCTTTTCAATTTAATCCCACCAACACTCACTGCACACCCACCGGTATCCCCAGACCGTGCCAGCCTCAAGATGATTCTGGCATGAGTAACAAGAACAGTCTTTCCTTCCGTGCCTCCATGCTCTGAAAGTTCCTGGAACACCTGTCCTTCCAAGTATGCCCATTTCGAGAGGCATCAGGATGTGGCAGGAAGACCACGGGCTTCGGAGGCAAATCCGGATTCTGCTACTACCTAGCAGCATAACTGTGAGAAAGCTACCCCATCACTCTGAGCCTCAGTGTTTACATTTGCAAAATGTGGATGGGGTCTATTTTAGATCATAGCTGTGAAGGTTAGCTATCGTGCAGACAAAGCAACTGGCAACCTGCCAGGTTCAGAGTCGGTGCTCAATCAATGGTGCCTATTACTGCCGTCAGTCTCCCTGTGGGGCCTCACCCCTGCTTCTCACTGCTCTCGCTGTCCCTGAAACTGTCCTTGTCATCAGGACTACCATTATTCCTGTTTCTTTTGCCACCATCCAAAGGTCCCCCAATTACGGGAACAGTTTCCCCAGTAATTATAGCTGTTCACAAGACTTTTCAAAAGCTAATCTGGACTTTGGGGTATTGTCATCCTATAAGAGAAGAACTTGAAACGAGTTTCCAGGAAGCTACTTGAAAGGCAGGCAAGTGAAATTGCTTTGTTTCATCTCAAGCATATTTCTTCCAAAAATTTGGCCTCTGGAACTTATTCTCTTCCTGTTCAAAGCCAGTATATTATTTACCCAAGATTTTTTTCTCACTTTTTATATTTATTACTCCCAATAAGCCTAGTCCAATGCCAAGCACACAGTAAGCACTCAGGTACTTGACGGAACATGTAACAAACCTTACACACTGGACATGCTTAAGATAAGATACAAAATGAAACTAAGAATGACATGTATTCATTTCTCTCTTATTTTCATATAGCACCCTGTTCAGATGCCCTTACAAGCCCTTAACCACACTTCATTTGGATTGCCAGTTGGGATTAGGCCTTTAATAGTTGTTCCAGGAACAAAATGATATATTGCAACTTAGAAAATGAAAAAAGTAAGATAAAATATGATGAAATATCTAAAAATGAAGACAGCTCTGACAAAATTTTGACAATTCACCAACATAAGGATATTTTTTTTTATCATTTGCCTGGAAATGCAACTCAATATTATATTCAGTTTATTTTAGAATAGCTATCTTTACCTGAGAGTCAATACTCACATGTCACCAAATTATTGTTTTAAAATTAATTTTTTCTCAATCAAATTTGCATATATGAAGAGAAGTAACACACTGGACACCAAGTTATAGAATGTAGTCTGAGGCTTATGTGGAATTATAATTGCTTTCAACTATTACTGAAATCTCTTTTCAAAGACCCTAAAGCAGACTTTCTCTCTTTTACGTTTTAAGCGACCTCGATTTCCAACCTTTAATCCTCAGACACCTCCACTTCTTCCAGAATATTCCCTCTTCCCTGATACTATGACCCTCAGTGCTTGTGGGAGGTGCTAGACGTAGAAACACAAGTCATCCTCAGGCTCTGTCCTTCTGCTCACTATTTGGTCGGGGCATCAAATACTCACCAAACTATACTACAATTGGCTGGTGACACGTACCATAGAACAGGTTATTACAGGTTCTCAAGAGGTACTGGGATGAGAAAGGCCAATCATGGTTCAGGAAAGACCTCACAGGATAGAAGACATTTGAGAAGGCTTCAGGTGAGATTTTGATTGGCCAAAGAGGTGTGCGGACATTTTCAGGCTTAGGGGTCCGCATGATGGAAACCGCAGTCTGTTCTAGGATGCGGCAAGTGGTCCTTATAATGAAAGAACACAGGATGTTTGCAGAGAAGTTAATGGGATGAGCCTACAAAGCATCACTGAAGACACACTGAAGAGCCTTGAAAGCCTTGGATGTGTAATAATGAGGTAGTCTTTTTCTTATAAGCAGTAGGAAATTAATCAATAGGTTTTAAGCAAGACAGCGGACATAAGGAATATGTAATTGAGAAGGGCATTTTGTAGAGGCTAACGATTGTCGAGGATGAAATGAGAGAGCATTTGGATGGGACAAGTAGAAGAAAGATTCTTAGATAATGCAGTTTTGAGCTTGCTCTGGAAGGAAGATAAAAAGTTTGAATTCAAGAGAAAGGAGGGATCGGGGAAGGGAAGTTTTGCTGTGGCAGGAATAATAATCACAGCTAGCATTTTAAGTGACTACTCTGTGCCAGCACTCTGAGATCTCGATGCATGCCCTGTACAAGCCTAGGGCATGGGAGTGTGCACTCTGTGCCCCAAGTTCCCAGTTTGCACACCTGGCTCGTGGAGGTCCATACAATTATCACAAGAAATTACCAAAGGAAATTCTCTTCCAGAATTGCGGGAGAAATCATCTTCAAAACCATCTTAAGAACCATCCAAGTCAGCACATAGCCTTCCTTCATAGTCATTCCTGGCTTTCGAGCACAACAAGCTATCTTGTATTTTATATCTTGACCATGGTGAGAGAAGCAGATCGTGCATGTGATAAAATTGCAGAGAACCTAACACACACACACGTGTAAACCTGAGAAATCTGAATAAGACCAGAGGATTGTACTAACATCTATAAAACCTAGTTGCGATGTTCTACGATGGTTTTGCAAGACACTGCCATTTGGGGAAACTGAGTAAAGAGTGCACAGGGTCTCTGTTTTATTGCTTACAACTGAATGTGGATCTACAATGATTTCAAAATGTTTCATTTTTTAAAAAAATGGGTCCATGGATCATGACTGAGAAATGTCTGAAAGCTATCTTTCTCATATGCTTTCCTATACAGTAGAGACTGGAGAGTGCAAGGCATAGTCCCTTGGGACTATAGATTGTAGATGCACTCCGGGGATGCTAAAAGGTATTGAATAGAATATGGTGAATATGGTTATGGAGGCATCTGCTTAGGCCCGCCCCCCTCCCCTCCCCCCACCCCTGGTTAGGGCAGGTATTCCGGTACCCAATCACTAGCTTTGCAGTATCAAGAGGCACTGCATGAGCATCAGTCATTTTTGTCAGTGCACAGGGAGCACACATGGTGTCCCTCTAAACGCAGCAGTTCTGAAGATAGTTTCTGGATTCTTGAATTATGATTAAGACTAGGTGTTCCTAGGGCCATACTCCAGTGTATTTTGCCAATTCTCTGTTTTCTCGATGGTGAGAGAGGTGGCAATGACTCTGATGGCCCACTTCAGTGGTGTTGTTCTGGGATTCATGCCTGGAGACCTACCTGAAGGCTTCCAAGGGTTCCCTAAGCATGCACTTCTCTTCAGGACATCTTTTATGTATAGAGAAGCTAGAGGTGGGGTTTTGGTTTGCCTTTTTTGTTTTTGTTTTTTACCTTCAGCTGAACTCTGATGCTGATGCCCTGGGACTTTATAAGCCCAACCTTCTACCACTGGATTCCCTTCCAAATGAGATAGCCTCAGTCTACCAGTCTAAAAATGTATACAGACCGTTAGCTAAAGTCATAGAACAGTTAATGGGACTTTCTAACGGCTAGAATTCTCTGGGGTGTTATCTGAAAGTGAGAAGAAAAAGCAGGAGGAAACAATGGGGTCTTGGTTCTGGGGAATTTTTGATGTTTTCACCTCTACGGTGATGGGGGTATCGTGGATGGTAGCACAGGTGAAAAGTCCCAGAGAGACCTTAGGGAACACTGGATGCTGTTTCAATAAAATTACAATAATATAGAATGAATAAATCTTCATATCTAATGTACAGCATGATGACTACAGTTAGTAACACGGTATTATACACAGGGAATTTGCTTAGATAGATTTTTAGGTGCTCTTACCCACACACAAAAAAAAGATAAAAGTGAGAGGAGACAGATATGTTAATTAGCTTGACTGTAGCAATCATTTCACTGTGTATCTCAAACCATGATGCTTTACTACTTCAATATATAATACAATTATTATTAAAATTATAAATTAAAAAATTTTTGAATACATTCAAACTCTTCAGGGTTTTAGAAATTTGTTTGTTCTCTTGGTGAAAATCTTAGTGCGATTGTGTCGTGCATCCCACAGGAAATTAAAAGCAGCTGAGAGGGTTTTTAAGCTCCTATGTATGGCCCTCGTGATAGCCCTTCTCTCCATCCCTTAAAATTTTAAGAATCTCCGCTCCACAGTAAATAGAACAAAATGGACGTGTGCTTGCAGGCCAGGTGAATGGACCACCTGGAACGGATGAGATTGGGTGCTATTGCTGTGGCTTCAGTGGGGCTCCGTGGCTTTCATGTTTAGAAAGGGGAGGCTGGGAGCGGCTGGGCCCTGGAGGAGGGCCGCCTCCTCTATGGCCTTAGCTTCCCCGTGTGTTTCCTCCTTTCCCCTTTCTCCCCACCCACCTTTCATCATCCTCAGAAGCCCATGTGTGTGAAAAGCAACAGAGGAATGTGGGTGGGTTGACTTGTATAATTAAATCCATGTTGTATCGTGTTCTTTAGAATTAATAAGGAATTCATCCCATTGAAACTCACCATGACATCTTCCCTCTGACTCAGATTTCTTTTGCTTTTCTCTCCTTTCCTTGGCTAAAAGCATTAGACATGGGGCTATGGTTCAAATTAGTATCTTACATTTCTCTCCTCCTTTTTTTTTTTAATTGAACTTTTCTGTTCAGTGAAGAGTTTAGTTTGTTTAGATTTCATTTTTCTTCCATTCTACTCATCTGCCATTGTCTTCTTTTCTTCCTTCCCTTGGAAAACTTACTCAGCAAAGGAGCAAATGGGAGAGCTCTTCATTTCGCTTGTGACTGCAGAGCTGGAGAAAGTGCACTGCTGGCTAAAGCTTGATAATCCAGGCACTGTCATTTGAGGCTCTTCATTCCCTGGACTTTCATATCCTGACACCATGAAAAGCATGCTCTCACAGATGTCCACTGAGGCCAGAGGGAGCTGTTTCTGTGAGGCCATGAGACAGGGAGAAACAGGGAATAAGCCGTACTTCTAAATTCCTGGGTCATGTTGTGAAACACCTTTTTATTGGGGGTAGTAATCTGACTTCATTCCCTTATAAAAGTGGATTTATGTGATGGATACGTGATATATATTTTTCTGCCACTGTTCTTGTGGGATAGTGGTTGTATCAGTTAGGATTAGATTCAACTGTGAGTAACATAAACCTGAAATAACAGTGGCTTAAACCTGATAAAAGTTTTTCCTTGTTCATGTAGAAGACCGGCTGTAGCCGTCCGGGGCTGGGATGCTGGCTCAGTTCCATGAAGTCTTCCTTGTAATCCCTGCCCCTGTACAGCTGAGGGTGTGGCCCTCAGCTTCATGGTCCAAGTAGGTATACTGTCATCTCAAGAACATTCATATGAACCAACGAAAAGAGCTCATCTGCCTCCTTTATAAGCTTCTGATCACAACAGGGGGCCTCAGTTCAACTGCAGACAGGAGATTTGGGGCTCTGGGGTGAGACCAACACAGGCTTACGTCTGGCTGTGCTCGCCTACCGGATGTGCACGTGTGAACAAATCCCTTAACCTCTCTGAGGTTATGTATAATGTATGTATGTTTTCTCATATGCATAATGGAAATTATATATCTTAGAGCAGTGTGAGTATAAAAGAAGGTAACGTATGTAAAAGAACTGGCCCACTGATTAGCACGATAACAGATACCATTTTACAGAGCTTTTAAATTTCTTGCTGAGAGGTTTTTCTGTTTTCGAAGAAAACTAATCCCCTGTTTAGAGACTGGTGATTCTGTCCTGGTGAGACCGTCCCCCAGAGTGGGCTGCACGTTCTTTACAAGCCCTTCTCCCGACTAGAGAAGAAAGCGACCTCGAGGTGGGCAACGCCACTGGCCATTCTACCTCCAGTGAACCAGGTTTCACTCCCCCTGTACTTTTCCTCTGCGGGGCATACTGTGGATTAGTGGTAAGTATCCATTTCCCATTCCCTTCTATTGCCGTATGTTTTTAACCTGCAAGTTGAGAGATCCATTGGTGGGTTGTGAAATCAATTTAGTGGGTCATGACCAGCACATTTTAATGAAAGGATAAAAGAGAATAGGTTAGGGAAAATCAGGGTGCATCATAAATAATTAATATGTACTTTCATGAAATGGATTTCATATATGTGGGTGTGTTCATGTATGTGTATTCTATGTTATAACGTAAAAAGTATTTCTTAAAATGAGTTGTGAATCCTGAAAAGGAAGAATAATGTAGGAGGAATCACTCCACCTGACATTAAAGCTTACTATGTAGATACAGTAATTAATACAGCGTGGTATTTGCAGACAGTTAGATGCATATATCAGTGGAACAAAACAGAGACTCCTGAAATGGACCTCCATAAGTGTGCCCAACCGATTTTTTTACAAAAGTGGGGAAGCAATTCAAATGGAGGAAAATCCAATTGGCCTTTTAAATTCAAATGACCTTTTTAAAAAAGCCCAAGAAGCTTGTCATCACATCAACATTCAAAGCAGCAGCAAGAAGACACGAGAAGCTACCATGCGTGCCCACTGTCTTTTAAGAAAAATACCTAGGAGCTTCCCTTGGGTCTTCATCTATGCCCCACTGGCCAGAACTTAGTCACATGGCCATACCAACTGTAAGGAAACTCGAGAAATGTCATCTTCATTCTGAGCATCACACACCCAGTTAACATTTCTATTATTCTGTAGAAGTAGAGAAAAATAGATATTGGTCAGCAATTTACTATCTATCTGTGCTACACAAAGACACAGTGCAAGTATGGAATTCGATCTCTCTTGGGCATCAAAATAAAATTTCCACAACACATATTTGACCTCTGATTAAAAACCTCAGATGTCTCCTTAACGCACAAAGTCCAAACTCCTTCATAAGGATAGTTAGGTTCTTGAACGTTTGGCCCAAGCCCAGATTTCCATCCATTCTCTGCCCACCACATTCTCCCAAATGCTAAGACTCTACCTCCTCAAGCCCAGATTTCCATCCATTCTCTGCCCACCACATTCTCCCAAATGCTAAGACTCTACCTCCTCAAGCCCAGATTTCCATCCATTCTCTGCCCACCACATTCTCCCAAATGCTAAGACTCCACCACCTCAAGCCCAGATTTCCATCCATTCTCTGCCCACCACATTCTCCCAAATGCTAAGACTCTACCTCCTCAGTGTTCCTGCTCAAACTCTCCCCTCACCCAGATTGTACCCCTGCAGCCACTCCCTCCTGTATCTGACAAACAATGCCTCATCCTTGTAGACCTAGTGAAGTCGTCATTTCCTCTCGCTGATGCCCTTCCTGTGACTCCTCCAGCCCAGCCGAAGTAACTGTTCCCTTCTCTAAGCTTTCATTAACCTGCACGTATGTCGATCATGGCACTTAACCTCATGTCTTAACTGAGACTTATCTGGTTTTTGTTGTTGCTGTTTTGGTTTTGTTTTGCTAGGGACTGGAAGCCCCTCCAGTACAAGGCCTATTTTCCTGATATTCTGTTTTCACAGATCTTGGAATCTCTCCACAACCTTAAAATTATTTGTTGAATTATTGAGAGGTTTCTCAGGGCCAAAAAGTAGAAAGAAAGAAAAAGTATCTATATACAACAGGTGTGCTTTGAATGGACAAAGCTGGTATTTCACAGGTTCAGTTGTGAAGAAATAACCTGTGCTTAGAGAGTGGCATGGACATACGTACACTACCAAACGTAAAATAGATAGCTAGTGGGAAGCAGCCGCATAGCACAGGGAGATCAGCTAGGTGCTTTGTGACCACCTAGAGGGGTGGGATAGGGAGGGTGGGAGGGAGACGCAAGAGGGAGGGGATATGGGGATATATGTAAATGTATAGCTGATTCACTATGTTATAAAGCAGAAACTAACACACCATTGTAAAGCAATTATACTCCAATTAAGATGTTAAGAAAAGAAAAAAGACTAAGGTGAAAAGGATGATTCTCTGACATCCTGAGATTCCTATTTTACTGCAGTGGGCAAGTCAAGTTCAAAGTGGATCACGGGCAAGTCCTCCTGGACCCCATGTTCCCTTCGTGGACACACTTGTCTGCTTGAGGGAAGGGGGTTTTCTTCAGATTCAGCATGTAAGGACAGAGCAGCAAGGACGGCTTCAAAAATAATCATTTCTCTGGGCTTCCCTGGTGGCGCAGTGCTTGAGAGTCCGCCTGCCGATGCAGGGGACATGGGTTCGTGCCCCGGTCCGGGAAGATCCCACATGCCGCGGAGCGGCTGGACCCGTGAGCCATGGCCGCTGAGCCTGTGCGTCCGGAGCCTGTGCTCCGCAACGGGAGAGGCCGCAACAGTGAGAGGCCCGCGTACAGGGAAAAAAAAAAAAAAAAAAATCATTTCTCTAGGTATGTATTTGGAAGAAACTCCTGTCTCTCTAAGCGAAAACATAAGTTTTATTCTTGGCAGTCATGCTTTTTTTGTATAGAAGAGTATTTTATTTGTAAATTTGTGCTCGACATCCTTTACATCAGTAAAATTAATTTTATGGTTTTTTTGGGGGGGGGCATTTAAATAGAAGAACTTTATACCCATTGAATAACACCTCCCGATATCCCCCTTCCCCCAGCCCCTGGCAACTACCATTCTACTCTCTTCTATGAGTCTGACTATCTTAGATTCCTCAGGTAAGTGGAATCACGCACTATTTGTTCTACTGTGAGTGGCTTATTTCATGTAGCATGATGCCCTCTAGGTTCCTCCACACAGTCACATATGGCAAGATTTCCTTTTATTTTTTTTAAGGCTGAGTAATATCCATTGTACGTATATACCACATTTTCTTCATTGAGGGACATTTAGGTTGTTGCCACATCTTGGCTGCTGTGAATAATGCATGCCTCCTTTTTCTGAATGAAATACCAGGTGACGTTCTTCACCAGTGACGTTCTTCAAATGCTCCCCCCCCCTGTTGCTTGGCCTTCAAGAGCCTCAGTCTCTTAAAGTTGTAACATTTAGATTCCCTACTACGGCAGAGAGTGTTTTATTTATTAGACCTGTGTGTGCTCCTTTACATTTCTGTCTTCTAATTAGATCAGCACCATGTGACTTATTTTAACCAACAGGCTCTGTACAGAAGTGACATGAGTCATCTCCTGTCATGATAGGTAAGATACAGTGTCTCATATCTTTGTCTTCCCATGAGGGACACCTGTTCCAGGTGACATAGTTACAAAATGGAGGAAGATTTTACATGAGTGTGAAATAAAGGGTTAAGCCACTGAGACTGAGGAGTCTGTTGTAGCCAGTAGGATTAATAACCATGTCTAATACGCTGACAGTGTAAGGCTACTAGGAGGATTAAACAGAACATTTAAACACAAGCTTGAGCACAGTGTTGGAGAGAAATATACATTAGCCATATGGTAAAGTGAGGTTGCCACTATGCAATAAAATAGTTACATTGAAAGAAAAGTCTCTGGAGGACAGGAAACCTTGGCTCCAGAGTTGTAGAACTTTAGACCTGGACTTAGAAGCCATTTAATTTAGTGCTTTTCAAACCTGTTTGATTATAAACCTCAGGTTCTTAGGAGAAATACAGATTTCTAGGTCTTGCCCCCGGTTATAATGAATCATAATCTCTAGGGGAGGTTTTGATCGCGATTGTTTTGTTGGTTTTTATACAGAAGGAAAGTGAGTCATAAGAGGTTAATGACATTCCTGAAGCCACAGCACTGATTATTCAGCGTGCTGGGACTAGAACCCAGCTTCCACAGAGCCGGATGCTTTACTTCTGGGCTCACATAATAATGTTCTAATAGAGTGAGGCCGAGACTGACCTCTCGTCCCCCTTTTTCTGATAAATCATGTCAAGACCTGCAAATGATTTTCCCCCTTAACAATGAAAAGAAGATGTAATTTTAAAATTACCTTGGATGTACAGTAAAAGCAGCATTCCCATAATCAATCATCTAAAATCATGGGGTTATTTGGAGCTATTTGAAGGAAAGTAAATTGAAAACATGTTTTTAAACAATGCACCAAAGAGTTATCAAATCATAAACATCTAGATTACTTTAACATGTTGATTATTCCACATTTAGGGTCTCCTTACAATGTAACTCTGGCCATGAAGAGACTTGGAAAATTCAATGAATCCCTTCCTAAGTTGTTAACTGTATTGGGTTCAATCACTTGGCCATGTGGGAACATATGTTAAACGTAAAAAAAAAAATATATATATATACACACACACACACACACACACACACTCACATACATACGTACATACTTCATTTTTGGAGCTATTATTCACACTTTTCACTAAGCAGAAGACACAGAGGCCTGTTATTAGGACATGTCTCCGAGGATACAGAAATAGGTTAGGGAACGCAGTGGTATAACACTGAACACATTAAAACCTATCTGGAACTTTAGAAATCAAATACACAGACATTCCATAATAACCCTTGGGTTTTAGCATAATTCCTGAACCTGAAAATTCATAACTAAATAATGGCAGCACATTTACGGCATAAAATGCCTTAAACCATTTGTTTATTATTATATGTGGATTTTAAGTTTCATGTTTAAGAAAATTGAAAGCCTACACTTTTTTCCCCCTTTGAGGGGTGATACACCAATTACCTTTGAGAGTCTTTGTTTTTCTCACTGGAAGAGAGCTAAACCAAGACTCAAATTTATGTTAAGACATCTGTTCGGTTATCAAATCTATGATCATACACTCTTGTTAAACCAAATTAAATTAATCTTTGTTGAAAAATAAATGATGTAATTCCTGGAAGATCTGTTTTACTCCCAGGATGGTGTCCTGGTTTTTCTAAGTAGCTTATAAGAAAGCAAGTCTGAAATTGTTCTTGAAACTGAAAAGAGGAAATTGCTTTGAGTGTGGCAGGTGTCTAGAAGGAGCCACTACCCATGAGTGATCTGTGATCTAAGGGGTCATCATTATAAGGCTAAATTATATGAGCATTCTTCCTGAGACCGGATTCAAAGGCTGAACTCTAAAATTAATCTAGATGTTATTTCTTCTTTGAGTTCTAAAACAAGCCCAGGGAAGATTAGAAGTCATTCATCTGACTGAGAATAACAGTGCATCCTCTGACTTTTCTTGGAATGGATTCCTTATGTGGATGCAATGTGAGTTGAATTGCATCTGGTTATTGTTTTTAGAGAACTTTGCTGAAATTCAAACTGAGCCTGTGTACTGTGAGCCGATTTAGCAGCGCCTGCCCATATGAGAACCAGGATGGAACTGGGAGCCGTGACAACTAAGAATTTGCGCCGCAGGCCAGGTACATATTAAAGTGGCATGGCTCCGGGGCCAGAAGGGGCGAATGCAGTGCACTCCTGGAAAGAGAAGCCTTCTCCTAGGGCCCTGACAACAGCCAGGAGGGAGACAGAACGATAGCAGCATGGTGGGAAGAAGACAGAATTTGAAATCATAGCTGAATCTTAATCATGGCTCCACTGTGGAGGAGACAGATGATTTCTGAGTAAGTTTTGTGACCACTCGGGGCCTCAGCGTTCCTCCTGGTGAAACGGTAACGATAGTGCTTGCGTTATGGAGTTGTGCGAAATAATGGGAGGCTTTACGCGTAGGACCTGGCATTTGGTAGGTCAACGAGAAGTAGAAAAATGGTAAGTCTTCAGTAACCTCAGCAGCCACTAACACATCCTGAACATTTACGATGCGTCCAGCGCTTTACCACCCCTGATGCCGAGCACACACCTGGCATCAGTGGATACGCAGTAACTCAGCTGTGGAATGACAAAATGAAGACTGAATCTCTCTCAATGTTGACTGTCCTTGGCCATGAAAAGAAAGACGGCAAGAACAGAGGGGAAGCGCCCACACGCTGGTGCTGGGGGTCCCCGGTGCAGGCCAAGCTGTGGGTTTCTAGGGGGGCCTCTCATCGCCTCGGCTCCCTGCCCTTCTGTGGATGGCCATACCCCGGCTGCTGGGGTGGTAGGCCTCATTGAGTGTTTTGTGGTCTTGCTTCTGAGTCCAGAGGGTAAAAGCTGAAACACAAACTAAAAATGTCAAGTTCGATTCTGCTCCAAGAGCTCCCGAGGGCTGGGCAGAGGGTTTGCAGTTTCACCACAAGCATTTACAAGGGCCGCGCACTTTGGCAGGACTGAGTCTCCAGATAGCCTAACCTCTACAGACCCAGAGTGCCGCTGAATTTCAGGGGTCGTGAAAGGGGAAGGTTCTGGGGGGTCCTGGAAAAGACTCATTCCACCTCGGTTCATCATCCTGCTATAATCAAACCCCCGTAGCCAGGGCACACTTGGTTTCTGGTTTCAAAATGAAATTTTCACACGGCCCAAATCTCAACCCACCCTAATTTAAAGAAACAGGCACTTGGCATGTGATCCAGATAGATCAGCAGTTGCTCACATACAGCTGTGCACATCTGGCACACAGGTATGTGATTTTGCATGAAGATAAATTGTGTGGGGACCAAATGCACAGTTGTTAAACTAAAAATGAATCGCTTCTTGGAAGCAATCTTCCTGCACAGCAGGGCCTCTGCATAAGCTTGATCTTTTTCATTAGGCCCTTCTCAGAAACCATAGCTTTCCCCAGAAGGTCTGTGGGTGAAGGAAGGGCCATGCCCACACCTGCAGTTGGCTGTCTGCTGCTCTCTCAGATCAGAACTTGGGTACCACCTCTGACAGCCCTGGTCAGGCAGGCTTCCCAGGGGAGTGACTCCGAGCCCAGGATCCAGGAAGAGGCCAGGTCCTTCCCTGGTATTGCTTCGCTTTCCATAAATTATATATTGCCCAGGGGCTGCTTCTTCAGGGGCAGTCCTTTTGTGGACAGTTTCTGACAGACTAGGGTCCTTCACCAAACTCCATGGACCATGAAGTTCACCTCCCTTGGGAACCTTATGGAGTTAATGGCATCCACCCCTGAGGGAGCATCTTGTAACTCTGGGAAAAACATGACGCTCAAATGCTCTTCAGATCAGAGGGCTACACTTCAAGATGCTTCACTGGCCTGGAGGCAATAAAAGAATGAATCCTGAGCTAAGCAGTGCTGGATTCCATAAAGCACTATTTTTCTGATTCAGTGGGCTCAGTGACTAAGGTGTGGCACAGAATGTTCCATTCCTGGCTCAATTTCACTGGTTATTGGCACAAATGAATCAATAATTTTGAGAAAGATTCTTCCCATCTTTTTTCCATGTGATGCTAACAGACGCAATGGTTTACCAAACTGACCTTTATTCTTGTTTCTCAATATCTTCCTCTCTCCCTCTCTCTCCCTCTCTCCCCACACACCCATATTTATTTATTTCTCTCTCTTAGAGGGAAATACAATCTACATCTTATTGTGTTTGAGTCAGAGTATCAGATTAGCCACAATATCCGTTTCTGCAATGTTGTATATGCTGTTTTTTTGGTTTGTTTTTGCGGTACGCGGGCCTCTCACTGTTGTGGCCTCTCCCATTGCGGAGCACAGGCTCCGGACGTGCAAGCTCAGCGGCCATGGCTCACGGGCCCAGCCGCTCCGCGGCACGTGGGATCTTCCCGGACTGGGGGCACGAACCCGCCTTCCCTGCATCGGCAGGCGGACTCTCAACCACTGTGCCACCAGGAAAGCCCCGTACGTGCTGTTTTTTGTCTAAAGTTTTGTATCCCTTTCCCATCTTGGTGAACCCTGGATCATTCTTTGTAGCTCAACTCAAGGTCTCACCTGTTTTATGACTCCTTCTCACACGGGAATGACTTTATCCTCTGTGCTACCATTATCTTCATGCTTCACTATCTATTAACACACATCAGCTTTATGGTTATCTGTTTATATGTCTGCTTTCCCACCACACTGTGGGCCTCTCTCCACAGCAAGGACTGTCTAGTTCTTTCTATTTCCAACACCTACCCCTATTCCAGTAAATAAATAGTTGGCCAATGAATACCAACACAGTTCCTCCTTTCCTCGACATGACTTTGTTAGAACCCAGGCATTCCCAGTTTGTGAACTCCACAATAGCCCAGGATGAAGAAGCAAAGTGTCCTCCATAAAGGTAACCCAGTTGTGACCCGGAAACCAAACAGAAAACAGCCACATTCTGAGGTAGGCTGCAATGGCCAGAACTAGCTGGACGCCTTGACAAGGGATCAAATAAGAAGGAACACGTGAGTGAGTGAGAGGACAGGTTTTCTTTGTTCTGATTGTAGAGAGTCCTAGAAAATGTCAGTATTTTTAGACCTCACTGCTGGGACCAGGGTGAGTGCAGAGATGGAAGTCACTGTGGGAGCTGCTGAGGGTATTCAAGACCAACTGCTGCCAGAGCTCCCCAAAGGGCTTCCAACCCGAGAACCATCCACAGCAACGCCTCCCGACACACTGTCCGTATTAGCACATTCCATTTTGCCCCGTTTGTCCAGGCTGGCCTTGGATTGGTAGTTTATAGCTCTATTAAACCTCAGAGTGAGCAAAAGCCTTGAGGGGGAAGGTCTGTCTTTTGCAGATCTCAACATAAATTCTACACTGATGTGGGGACAGAAAACTGAGAAGAACTGGCAGCGTATATGAGTCTGCCGATTAAAAAAAAATCTATCTATCTATCTGTCATCGATCTACCTATCTGCCGACTTACCAGCTGTTTTTCCATTCAGTTTTTAGAAATACAACCCAAAAGTACTCACCAAAATTAATGACTGATAAATTTGTCAATCGCGCCCTTCCTGATAGAAGAGTTTTTACTCAGGGTCCAACATGATAATAAAATCCCATGACTCTGACAGCTCAGGAAAGAGGGTTATGAAGAGGAGTTTCCCATGATTTCTCGGCCTGACACCGAAAAACCTGGCACAGCCCAAGGTTGCCCCTTTATCCCTGCCCTTCACCTTGCACTTCCTGGTCTCTTCTGCCAGGCCTCTCTCCCAGGATTCCCTGAGGCAGCATGGCCTCTCTGCCTGGGCGCCAGGTACCAGTACATCACAGGGTGCCCCGTTCCCTACGGCGTGTCAGGAGAGACGTAGCCACCTGGAGTGGGGGGAGATCAAACCGCAGCTCTCTTATTGCTTCTGTGGAACAATCCATGTTGGAAATGTAACCCTCAGAGGAGGTGACCAGATTCGACCAGAAGTTTTTAGTCATCTAGAAACTCTTTGTTCTTGCTATCATGCATGTCACCCAATCAATAACAGCCCGCGTTTCCAGCTGAGGGAATAAGAAGCCAGGTTGCCTGTGTGCAGCCAGATGATAACTTCCTATATGCTTTATCCTGGCCTCTTCAGAGGTTTTTCACAATAAATTAAAAATTGTTAAGGGTCGCTCTGGAAGGTGATGGGAAGGAAGTGAAGTTTGTAGGGGAAGGAAAGAAGCACTAGACTTAGAATTAAGAAGTTGGGAACTCACCCAATTTTTCACTCTGCTACTTCAAAAAAGTCCCTTACCTTCTCTGAGCCTACGTTTCTTTCATTACAAAATAAAGAAAATCGGGCATACAAATCCAGTTTGGTTTATTTTTTCTTTTCGCACCTTCTCGGATCTTTACAAAAATGATTTCTTTATAGAACCTAAAATTTTTGTTTCCATCACTCATATTCCGGCTTATTTCCTCTTATTTCTTTTCAGGGATTTTGTTCAGAAGGATACTGTTGTGCTGGATTTCCTTTCAGTCCAATTACCAGTTTTGCTCTCTAGAAGCCATTGAACCTGGGTGGGCCTGGCCCTCAAAGCGAAGTCTGTTTTCGTGTTTGGGTTACTGATCCGTTTAGAGTAGGTATTCATTAAACACTTGCTAACTAAAATAATCGCCCTTCTCTTAAAACCAACATTGAGCAGTGTTCTCTCCAAAAGTTCAGTCTATACCGAAAACCCCTCCGTATCTTGTGGTTAAACGCAACTGGTCCACTATGAACTGTTTTCTGAATTAGTTCCAGGAAGACCTCCACTGTTGATAAGGAGATACCAGTTATCAACGAGCTTTGCTGGGCTGGGAGATCTTTAGTATCGATGGTAAAAGTCTCATCTTCCATGTATTCCCGGCATTTGTGACATTCTTCAATCACATCTTTTCATCCAAACCACATCATTCCAGACCTCCAAGACCAGTCTCCTTCTTAGAAAATTGGGTAAATCTTGTAAGCTCCTTTCCTCTGTCTCTGGGAGTGCAGCGATCCCAGGAGTGTATCACGTACAGGGTGTATTTGAAATCAAGGTATTGTGAAATCTAGCCTTAGATAGGAGGGGAGTCAGTTCCTAATGCCTTTGATTAGCAGCTAAAAGAGCAAGACACCTTCCCAGAGACGCCCATGTTGTGAAGTGCCACTGGCTTGCAGCACTCGTTTCCAACTCAGTCGTGTATGTGTGGCCTAGTATCTTCTCACACCGGGAACTCAACTCCCAACAGACAAGTAGGGAGCCCTGTTTATAAATTTTAAAGTAGGCTGATGCAGAGAGATTTCTTCTTCATTTCCCATTGTTCTGCCTCACCTTGGCAGGATAACCTTCTCTCTCTCCTCATCAGCAAATACGCAAGATGATGCCCTACATAGCACTGTCAAAACTACTTTCTGGAAAACATTCTGTAAACCCAGTTATGAGAAATGATGGATGACTGAAGGCATCTTAAAATGAGATATGGGATTGGGTGGCACCAGAGTAGAGAAAACAGCCTTCAACTAAAGGGACCGTGAAGTTACAGACGGTGGCCTTCGGCAGAGGGAAGGGCAGAGAGCACGCAGCCTACAGTAACTCTGGGAGGACGTGAAACGCTGGGGGATCAGACTGTGCCAAGCCTGGCTGAGGAGAAGGGCCGGTGTACCTGAGCCATTCGGTCCTGTCAACAAGCCTCAGCAAAATCTCCATGTGTTCCTCCGGTGAGGCTACTCTCCTGTAACAGAGCGCAAAGAGCTCCCGCCTGTGCTGGCTTCCAGGGGACAATCCTTCCGGCAAAAGCAAGCCCACGGCCTTCACGAGGAGATGTGACGTGTTCCTCCTAGGGGAGGACTAGGGCCGCGGGTCCATCTGCCCCTGAGATACTCAGGCAGAAGGAGGCCCTCAGGGGTCTGCGTGCTGACCGGGGTGCCTGTCTGTAGATGTCTAAACAAACAGCACTGAGTGGAAAGGTCTTGGGGGGCGGGGCAGGGGGTGTTCCTTAAGAATCTGGCTACTCATAGGAGCACAATTCATCATCTCCTAAAACACAGTTTAAAGTACAGTGTGTGGTCCCGTCCCCTTGGGTCTTTCTTGGCCTAGAATTTAATCAAGGTCTTTAGGAAGAAAACCAGGAAGTGAAACAACTGGTGTGTCCCAAAGCATACGTTTTAAATGTTCATAACTGTACAATCCCAAGTTAGTTTTTATTTATGAAAAGCCCCAATGAACATAAACTGAGCAGAGGGCATAATAAATGGGAGCTTCATTTTAAGTAAACCAGGCCAACTGCACTGGCTCTTTGTTTCCTTCTGGGACCCTGGATGAGATGGCGTGTCTGCCGCTCTGATCCAATCAACCCCTGGACACCTTCCCATCAGAGTACATAGTTTTATCAATTGTCCCCAATTTTGATGAAGGCACTGTAACCCTAACCCATTTGCCCAATGATGAGCCCGATATTCCTAGGAAAGTCCGTACCTACACCGTGCCATCCTAAAAGTCAGAAACCCAGTGCTTCCTAAGTAGCAGCGGCCTCAGTTGAGGGTGCTGGGCAGAATCAGGGATCCTCATGTCGGATGGGGAGCCTTCACTTGAGAAATGGCAACAGCTTACCTTGATTTGGGGAATAGAGAAAGCATCTGAAGTTTTTTTTTTTTTTGCGGTACGCGGGCCTCTCACTGCTGTGGCCTCTCCCATTGCGGAGCGCAGGCTCCGGACACGCAGGCTCAGCGGCCATGGCTCACGGGCCCAGCCGCTCCGCGGCATGTGGGATCCTCCCGGACCGGGGCACAAACCCGTGTCCCCTGCATTGGCAGGCAGACTCTCAACCACTGCGCCACCAGGGAAGCCCTGAAGCAATATTTTTATTAAAGACATATCAATTTGAACTTATTTCATTTCTCAGGATTGCCAAACCAGGTAAATGCAGCAGAGGTGCTTCAATGGTCCATACTTTCGTGAGTGTGAGGGGGGCTCCTTGAAGCATCAAAATATTTCAAAGCTTACAACCTCAATCGCAGTTGTACTTTTTGTGCTTTGCTTCAAATGAATGAATTTTAGATAAATTAGCATTTTGTTTAGCCCAACAGTGTCCACACATATTTTAAGGTGCTCGTACATACGTGGAAAACATAATTTATTTAGTCTACAGATGATGTTTGGTTCGTGTGAGAATGCACAGACATCTGTGTTAATTCTACAGTTCCTAGTGGCCACTGGGAATCGTGAAGACCAGACGTTAGCTCTGGTCTTCAATCAGGCATAACAAGGTGTCTCATGATACACTGTAAAGACCGGAGAAATAAAGGTTGATTTTGACATGACAGGTGACTCTTAGGCGAACCACTGACTTCCAAAGGTGCTGATCATAACTGGGGCAAACGGGATAGGGTCTCTAATGAGTAACTGTAAGCTCTACCCTGGTTTCCTTCTCTTCCATCCTTGATCTGCCACTGACTCAAGGCATGACCAAGGAAATGTCTTTTTTTCCAGTTTTATTAAGAAATATTCGGCATACATCACTGTGTGAGTTTAGGAGGTACAGCATGATGGTTTGATCTATATTTATTGTGAAATGATTACCACAGTGTCTTCAGCTAACACGCATCTTCTCATACAGATACAATAAAAAAAAGAAAGAAAGAAGAAAGGAAAAAAATTCTCCTTATGATGAGAGCTCTTAGGATTTATTCTCCTAAAAACTATCCTATGTATCATACAGCAGTGTTGGTTATAGTCATCATGTGGTACATTCCAACCCTTATTCGTACTTATTTGTCTTGTAACTGGAAATCCGTACATTTTGACCATCTTCCTCCAATTCCCTCTCCCTCTGCCCTCCACCTCTAGTAACCACAAGTCTGATCTCTTTTCCTGTGAGTTTGGGGTTTTTTTGCTGTTTGTTTTCGGTTTTGTTTTGTTCTTAGATTCCACATATGAGATCATACAGTATTTGTCTTGCTCTGTCTGTCTTATTTCACTTAGCATAAAATTCTCCTAGTATAATGCCTTCAAGGTCCATCCATGTTGTTGTAAATGGTAGGATTTCCTTGTTTTTTTTTATGGCTGAACAATATTCCATTTGTATATATACCACAACTGCTTTATCCATTCATCCACTGGACACTTAGGCTGTTTCTATGTCTTGGCTATTATAAATAAAGCTGCTATGCACATGGGGGTGCAGATATCTTTTCAAGTTAGTGTTTTCATTTCCTTTGGATATGTTTCCAGAAGTGGAATTGCTGGATCATACGGTAGTTCTATTTTCAGTTTTTTGAGGCTCTTCCACTCTGCTTTCCACAGTGGCTGTATCAGTTTACAACCTCACCAGCAGGACAAGGGTTCACCTTTCTCCACATCCACACCAACTTTTGTTACCTCTTATTTTTTGGATGATAGCCTTTCTAACAGGTATGAGGCGATATCTTATTGTGGCTTTAATTTGCATGGGAAATGCCACTTTTGCTCTCTGAGCGTCGGGTTCTTCATATGGGACATGGTAGAGGAGATGTGAAATAGAATAGCAGTTCTGAATCCTTTTTGATTTATACATATCATTGAAATTTTTATGAACACTAAGAGCTGTCTTTCTGGAAGACACTTATATGCACAATGTTTACCTATAATTCAGGGGACACGTAGATCTTCTGGAGACTGGAATACCCCCGCTCCGCAGGGACACTGCAGTTCTAGAGAGTCCTGGCTACACGGTCATGGAGCTGTGATGATCTCACTTTTATTTCAAGCACCTCCTTTGCAGAGATATAATAGGAACCGGTTCCAGGGAGGCATCTGGAAAGCATGTAGCATGACCTCCAGCTGTGTTTGGTTTCAGTTTGTTCCAACTGGTGACCCTGCAGTGCTCTTTTTTCTCCCTGACCCAGACATGCTCTGTCTCCATGGCTGCCCTGTACCTTCCCTGGCCTTATAAAAATGATTATGCCAAAGGCAAAGATGACTCCACCCAGGAGAGGGGCCTTACAGCATTGTCTCCTACTAGGACAGCTCCTTCAGCTGACTCTAAGACGTCCCTTCCCTCCTCCTGGATTGGATCCTCTTCCTAAAGGACTCTTCATAGTTTTGAGAAAGGATTCTTTTTGCGGGCATGGGTCAACCACTCAGGTGGGGAGGCGAGTCAGAGAGGGAGCGCATCGCGTGTGGATGCCGTGCCTTCAAGCTTGCAAGCCGGTTATGGAACCATATGACCAACATTGCATAACGGGAGATTGCGGGTATCAGGCAAGATGTCCTTTCTCATCCCAAGTCTCACTCCTTCAGGTTTATAGCAGCTCCCTCAGCATGGAACCTGAGAACTTTTTCTTAGAATCACTTGTGGCCATTCTCCCATCATTATGTGTATCTGCGCTGTCCAATGCAGCAGCCGCTATTCACATTCACTGCTTCAATTAAAAAGTAGAGCTCCTCAGTGGCACTAGCCACCTTTCAAGTGCTCAGTCACTACATATGGCTCATAGCTATTGGACTGGGTGGCACAGACATAGAACATGTCCATCATCACGGTAAGTTCTATCGGACACCAGCCATCTATACAATGTGTTCAGGAGATACACACTCTGCGCCAGCACATGAGTAAGTTTTGAAAATCTAGAGATGAACAAGTTCTTGCTCTCAAGGGGCGCACAGGTTGTGGAAGAGGCAGGCATAGAATACCATCACAGTAGTCTGAGCTCATGAGGTGGAGACAGGGGGAGCTATTCCAAGCAGAGACAACAGCATGTAAAAAGGCAAAGAGACCTAAAAACACTGCACGTTCAGAGAAGGGGGAAACTCTATGTTTTTCACATATAGAGTAAATGTGTCCAGTGAGTAAAAACAAATGGTGAGAATGACTGATCAACTAAAGAGAGAAGACAGGCAAGGGCAAGAGTGGATGGGCTCTTGTATGCCATGCCTATTTGGTAGTTGTTTTAGAAAGGATAATTCTTCTACAACTTGATCTTTAACTAGTTTTGATTTCCTCAGATGTGTTTTCTTGAAATCAAGTACCATTTGCCCTATCTTTCTCAGAACCTTATTATACAGTCTTATTATAAAATTTAGAATCCAGAGTTGCCGTCCTCTCTGTAGCTTAGCTTGTCATTCTTCCAGGCACTTCCCCCGGGGGTTCACATCTCCCATCGGCACGTCGTCTGGTTGCTGGAAGACGCAATATATGGTTCATGTTTGGGTTTAGCTAAGCATCTGGTAGCTCAGAGATGCACCTTGAATTGACAATGAGGATGACGATCACAAGTGAGATGAAACAGGGCAATGTCCAAAGAGAAAGCCTTAGCTGGTCACGATAAGAGGATCAAGGAAAACCAGTGGGAGAGCAAGTAGAAGAATACACTTGGAGAGGACTCTGCAAGAGGTATTCCAGCTGCTCTTCATCTCAAAGACTGGGCACTTCCTTTCAAACTACTTAAATCCCCCCATTTGTGGTTGAGATGCATTTGTGTGTGCCTGTCCTACAGGCATCATGATGACCATTAGAGATGCACCCCATGAAACCATGGTTGCATTCCAACAAACATTTATTGAGCACCTTGATGTGTCCAGACCTTGCTGCATTCAGTGCAGACAAACCTCATGGGTCCAGGGAGAGAAGAAGCCTCCTGTTATCATGATCCTGACATCTGGAATATTCATTACAGATTTCAAAACCCTTCCACTGCTGTCACCTCCTGCGCTTTCAAAATGTCTCTGCTAGGTAGATAAGATCAGGTTTGTTATCCCAGTTTTACAGATGGCAAAACTAAGGTCCAGAGATATGAAGTCACCTCCTGATATCACTTCAAACTAGGGAGTTAGAGCCAGTTCTCTTATTCCCAAACCTAAGCTTTGAAACTGTTCTCAGAAAGCAAGTTATGTAATTATAGCAAATCCCCCTAAAATCAAATTTTCGTAGTTCATTGGGATGAAACATCCAGTCTGAGGAAAGAATACCATGAGATCCTTGACAACTGCAGGTGGTTAAAAACAGACAGACATACACTGCAGCTCATAAGCCCTAAACATGCCTCTTAATTACCAACAGAATTTGGAAACTGATTTCTTCTGAAAGTCATCAAGATTAAAATGTTCAGGTGGCCATAACCATCACTGACCTTCCTGTTACGTAAGAGTAAGGAAGAGTTTGCTGAGTTTAAAAATATTCTTTTAAAATAATGCAAATAAAAGTACATCTATATTCCTACTCACCATTTCAGGGAATCTGAAAAGTTCATGACAAAAATCAAAGTGGCCCACGTTGAGCTGGGGCTGCAGAGCAAACACTAAATAAAGAAGTCTGTTTTGAGCCTTCATCAAATTGCAACTTCATAATTGCAAATGAATCCCAACACATGCAGTTTTACTTAATGGAAAATAATATGATAACAGTCACAGGCATGAGGCTTAACCAACCATACAGTTAAGCATACATTTGTTTTCAATTACAGTTAAAATGTATTCAGCTGAATACAGCTTAAGTGGTAATTGCATTCTTTACAAGTTGCTAATAACCTCTGGAATGGTCACTCTAATAAAAGTTTGCCTCTAATGGGTACATGTCCTGCTTACTCACATGTCAAGGCCAGTGAAGTCATTAGGAGCACTTGCAGTCCAATAGCCTATCTGAACTTTAGACTTCTGTCCAAAGCCCACACATCAACCACTCACTGTGTACCTAACATGGGACGCGGTGTGGTCATTTGGTTGTGGTTTTATGCTCTTTCCCAGGAATGCTTCTCAGGGGCAATTCTTCTATTGCAGAGTGGCTGTTAATCATTTCCTATCAGATGAGGCCTCCAACAGATGCTATAGTAGGATGCAAAGGGCTTTGCTCAGCCATCCTGGCTACAGGGACTTCATTTTGAGATAGTCACTGACCTCCACCCAAATTTCCAGGACACTAATCTGTGTTCAGTGGGTGCGTGGCTGTAGGACTGGTCTTTTTGCCACAGCATTCCAATCCAGGGAGACATGTCTGGGGGTGCTCACACAGTTTGGTAAATTGTTTTAATGTTCTGAGTCAGGGAAAAATGTTAGGTCTGACATTATATGTTCCCTTTCTAGTCTCTTCTCCTGATACTTTTTTGTTCTTTTTCTTGAAGTTTTATTGAGTTGTAATTGACATACTGCACTATATAAGTTTAAAGTGTACAACATGATGGTTTGACTTACATACATCATGAAAGGATTACCATAGTAAGTTTAGTGAACATTCATCATCTCATATAGATACAAAATTCAAGAAATCGAAAAAGCTTTTTCCTTGTGATGAGGACTCAGGATTTGCTCTCTTACTTTCATATGGAAACATTCAGCAGGTGCTAATTATATTTACCGTGTTGTGCATGACGTGCCTGGTATTTATCTTATACCTGGAAGTATGTACCTTCGGAATGCCTTCACCTCTTCCTTCTGTTGATTAATTTATGTTCCCTTTTATCAGGAAGAAGGAAATTAGAATGGAACAGGGTGCTAGGGTGGAAGCAGATGTCTCTCACCAGAGATGACTCTCCAAAACTAAAATTGAGGGGCTCAATACGTGTGGAAGTAAAACTACAAGCTATAGGTTCCATATTGTCTTTCTTTCATGTCTTTGTGAAAGCTTTCAACTATATTTGTGGATCTATAGTGCTATACCTAATGTCTGGCCCAACTTTTGCATCTTAGAGAGTAGAGTCAGTCACTAAATATAAAATTTTCATTCTTCTTCTACCAATACTTTTATCATCTGTGTCTCTCTTCCTCAGTGTCTCCTTTTCTATCCTGCTTCTCTTTCTTCTCTCCTCCTTCTTCCTTCCTCCCTGTTCTCCCTATGGAAGAATTTCAGAGCAAGTTACAGAGAGAGCTTGTCTTAGAGTTAGTGCCTATGTGTCACTTCCACAATTGCCATCTCAAATATTTGTCACTCTGGCAATACTGCTCTGCATTTCTGCCTCTGGAGAGCTATTATAATCCAGGTGCTTGGAAGATTATTGTTTCCAACATCTACTTGAACTCGAGAGGAAGACCACAGGAGCTGTGTGCGCTCAGAGAGAAGAGCAGGCTTGATGGAGAAAAAGGGGTGGCACCTCCCAATCTTAACAGAGTCCAACCCCTAGAAGGAAATTTGAGCCTGTAGTTAGCAACGCTTTTCTAAAGGGAAAGGTACAAAGTTATGTAATAAACTCACATTCAACAAACACAAATGGGAGCAGAAGTAGTCAAGCAGCAGAGACGGCAGATAAATGACTGTACGTACTATACACGAGGAGGAATCTCTAGCAGCCGAGGCAATGCTTGGGCAATTATGAGGTTTGTTTATAAATTCAAAAGGCACTCAGCCACTCTACATTCCTAATAGTTGACACCTTTAAACGAATCCTTCCTCCTTTATTTGTCTGTCCCAGACCTGAGAGCCTGTGGTAGAAGGGGTGCAGGTCCTACCTGGCCTGTCATGGTGTGACTATGGGAGCTTGAACAGTTACCTTCCCATCATGGGGTCTTTGTTTTCTCATCTTTTAAAATGATAATTTTAAAGGTCCTTCTCATCTCTGACAATTGTGATCCCACGAAATTCCAGCTCATATTAAGAAAGTCTTCTCATGGTTGACAAGGTCTGAACATCCAGTCTTTCCATGGTAGTGAACCATCTACTAGTAGAGTTAGGAGAACGCACACTATTATCTCCTACTTCCAGGATTCCGTGGCAGTTCTGTCTCGTGCCTTCTAATAACACTTGCCCAGCCTTTAACAACTTTGATGGGAGTAGCGTAGCCCCAGAGGTAACCATCACAATAGATGCAAACTGGCAGCCACGCTTCTAGGCAAGTGCTAGAAAGATAGTATGGTGCTGATGGCTATGGTGCTGATTCTGTAGAGTCACTCCTTCTCTTAATCCCCAAACCACACCCCTGCCATTACCACAGAACACGGCAGCTCTTGTGGTGTCCCCCAATATTGTCCCACCCGCTGGAATTTTATTTAGTTCTAATATGAACTAGACTCCATTCATTACATAGATTTTACATTGGACTGGACTAAGTCGTCTCACCCCAAGCAATATTTCGAGCTTATCTCCCACTGACCTTCAACATGTACTCAGAGCTTCAGCCAGACTTGATAGCTTGTAGTATTACTTTTCTATTGCCGTGTAACAAATTACCACACACCGAGTAGCTTAAAAATCATCCCTTCATTATCTCATTGTTTTTGTTGGTCTGGAGTCCAGGCATGCTTTAGCTGGACCCTCTGCTCAGGGTCTTGTAAGACTACAGTGTGTCCTCCACACTACTCTCCTTTCTGGGTCCTTTCCCAGCTCACCTGTTTGTTGGTGGGATGCAGTCTCTTGCAATTGTAGGACCGAGGTCCTGGTTTCTTACTGGCTGTCAGCTGGGGAATGCTCTCAGCTCCTAGAAGCCCCACAGTTCCTTGCCAAGTAGAAATGGCAACTCACTTCTAATGCACTGTTATCACATTACCTTTACCATCTAACATAATCTAATCAGTAGAGTGGCATCCACCACCTCTGACATCGTTCATCAGCTAGAAAAAGTCACAGGTCCCACCTGCACTCAAGGAGGGGGAGTTATACAAGGGCGTGAATCACTGGGGATCATCTTAGAATTCTGCCTCCAAAATTATCATTCTCAGAGCACTCTTCTTACCCTTTTTTGACATTCCTCTGCCTGGTAAGGGTCATCATCTTTCTCTGCCTACCCCTAAAACCATCACATTCCTAGATGACTTTTTTTTTTTTTTGCGGTACGCGGGGCTCTCACTGTTGTGGCCTCTCCCGTTGTGGAGCACAGGCTCCGGACGCGCAGGCTCAGCAGCCATGGCTCACGGGCCTAGCCGCTCCGCGGCATGTGGGATCTTCCCAGACCGGGGCACGAACCCGAGTCCCCTGCAACGGCAGGCGGACTCTCTACCACTGTGTCACCAGGGAAGCCCCCCTAGATGACTTTTAAGCATGCCCACCCTCCCTTCTAGGCTTCCATTGCACGTATAATTCTCTAAAGTCATTTACTCATTCTGGAATGCATTCGAATTTGCAAGATCTTCCTCCCAGAATGCACAGATCTTCAGAGCAAGGAACTAGATGATATCCAAATACACAACCCCTTCCCACCCCCTCACTCCACCACAGCACCCTGCATCATGTTTTCTACATAGGTGGTAGTGGGCAAATAAATGCTTCTAGTGGAATTCAATACATTGAACCAGAGCAGAGAATTACAGAATCTGCAAGGTTGGAACAAAGCTTCGAAGGTCATCTAGAACAAACTTTCCCTTATTGCTCTTGGCTAGAGACTATTGGCATCTCTTCACATTTCTATGTCCCATCTGCTATCAAACATTTTTATGACATTTATTTCCTCATTATAGTCCTTATTGTGCTTTATTTATATATCTGTGAGGCACATGAGAGTTGGAAGTTCTCCCTTCCCTTGCAATCTTTTCTTCTCCAAAGCCCCAGCCAGCCAGACTCCCTGTGCCCGTGACAGGCCTCCAGGGCGCCCGTGACAGCATTACTCCTCACTTCCCTGTATGTCTCTCTTGTCTCCTCCATGCCTCCACCATCAATTTCAAACTTCCTGTCCTGACATTCAAGGCCTCCTTACACTTTGAGTCTGTCTTTATCGCCTCCCTTATTTGCCCTGTGTCTCCCTCCCTAGCTCCCACTCCAAATTCTGGGCATTCCTCCAAGTTTCTCCATATTCCTGGAACCATCAGCCCTCACTCTCCCCTTCCCCCATTTCCCCCATCATCTGTCAAGCTTTCTCTTATTCCTCTTATCTTCTCTAACCCTAAAAAAAATTTGAAGAAACTCTCCTTTGACACAATCAACAGATGTATATTTAATCTTCTGTTAGCAAATGCTGGCCCATGGCCGTTTGACCAGTGAAATACACACAGGACAGATGTGCTAATACCTTGATCTTTACCGCAGCAAAAATCAAAGGCAGCTTCCATTGCTGGACATGGTGATGTGGGAAGGAAGCCTTCAGTGGAACAGAATTAAGTTGTCTTGATTTGCCCATGTGTAGAACTAAGTCAGGAGGATAAGAATTATTGGGGGCTTGCTCTAGTCACCCTAATAGGCCTTCCATCATTTCAGGTAAAGGGCGGGCTAGGCAATGGGGATATTTTAGGGTTAGTTATCACAGTGGAGTGATTTTGGATAAATTATGTAAATTCTCTGACATTCAGTTTCTTCCAAATGGAGATGATCCTAATGATAATACCTAATAATGTCAATTAAATAAGTTTTAAAAAATGCAAGTAAAAATGCAAACTAATTGTAAAATGGGTGCAAATGACACTTAGAATCTTTCCTAGCAACATTTCTGACTGCAGCTGTGTCAGATCAGTAGCTGTCACTAACTGAGGGAGAGCTACTTCATTCGCGCAGGACCTCGATTTCTTCACCTTTAACACCGGGTAATAAATTCCTGTCGTGTATATCCCAACAAGCTGTTTAAAGATACCTTAAGAGAAGAGATATGAACATTGTAACTATGAAATGTGTGAAAATGTAAGGTATCGTTTTCATTGTAGTTGGCAATATGGCCAACTGGGAAAGAAGTTACCGTGAGCTGTCAACAACCCCTCTCTGTTTTCTCTACCTGGAACGCTCTCTTCCCCCGCACTTTCCCACCTCACCTAACTCACTAGTATTCATATTTCAGGTCTCAGTTACTGCTCTCACCCCCTCCCTGAGCCACTAGTCCATGTCAGCCTTCTCCCTCCTCTCATTCATTGTAAACCCCATGAATTGACATGAAACTGACACAGCCCACCTGGGGACGCCTAGCCAGAGATTTCCTTTAGGATGAGTTTAGGAACAGTCACAACTTGACTTTGCCCAATAGCAGGGAACTTTGGGAAATTTTTGAACACAATCTTTCTGCTCTCTCACAGTCTGAGATTTTCAAGTCCCTGGTTTCTGATACGGCTTCTACTCTTCTTGGTATTTGCTAGACATGGGCCACAGATATTGCTAGACTAGCACATTATTATATTTTTATTTCTATAAAAACAAGTTTGTTTACATAATGACAAGTTTGGATATGCAAGTGATATGCAATTCTGAGGCCTACAGAAATGAAGACACTTAGGTAAAGATCTCCAGATTTTGCTAAATTTAAATCTTGATTTCTGACATCTTTAGATTTTCTTTTTCACAGAAGATGCTTCCCGAATTGAACATTTTCAACTTTATTCATAAACAGGGATTTCGAACTTATATTTTATTGACTTCTTTTAAGGTGAAATCCCTTTTGAGAGTTTCAAAGCTTCGGAGCCATTGGCTGTGGAATTCTCTTACAACTATCTTTAATCTTATTTTTCTGTTAACTTGCATTTAATATTCAGATTCATATTATCAGAGTAAAAATACAATTTTTCTACAGTTCTACAGTTCCTTAGTTGATTCTTTACTTTGTAGTGAGGCAGAAAGAAAAGACACAACTAAGAAGAGGCCTGGAGTTTGCCCAAATACTTAATTTTTTTTCTTTCACACCCAATTTCCCTTACCTCTACAAGCAATGGTTATTTTGTAAGTAGTTTGATCAATTCTCAGAATCTACCCATCAACTTGTCTACAATATTTTTGATCCCATTCTACTCTAGTCTCTTTTTACCTTTGCAAATTGTTCTTACTCTTTTTTTATTTACTTTTAAAATCGCATTAACCCACGTTTGTCACATGATTGGTCCAACATCATTCACACCCACTTTCCATACTCCCCCCACTGCCCACCCCCTACTGTGTCATTGAATTGAGAGTATAATTTGCTAGTTCAGAGATTTCAGCTGCTGGTACCTAAGTAGGGGTGACTCTGCCAGGCTGTTCCCCGTTCTCTTCAAATAAAGCAATATTGCAATTCTAAACTAGATTTATTTAAAACATTAGCTGGAAGCTCCTCCTAACCTCAGTATCTGGGAGATCCTGTGATCCAAAAGCACTTTAACTCAATGAACCCAGAGATCCCCCTTCTGTAGGTACCGAATCCAGAGGCAGGAGGACAGAAGCACCAAAAGAGCACAACAGCTGGGACTATTAGTTGCTTACAGTTGTGTAACAAATCACCACAAACTTACCAGCCTGAAAGAACACTAAAGTATTATGTCACAGTTTCAGCAGGTCAGAGACCTGGGCCCCGTGTAACTGGGTTCTCTGCCTAGGATCCCACAGGACAAAGTCAAGGTGAGGCTCATATCTGCAGGCTCTGGGGAAGAATCTGAACTCATTCAGACTGTTGACTAAATTTACTTTCTCCTGACTGGTTGCTGCATGAAGGTCCCCACTTCCTTGCTGGCTGTTGGCCAGAGGTTGCTGTCTGTCCCATGGCCACCCTCATTCCTCCTGCTTTCCAAACGGACCCCTCCATCTTCACAGCAGCAGCGGTGTGTCCAGTCCTCACGCTTCAAATCTCTCTGACTTTCCCTTTGGCTTTTACGTGATTATGTCAAGCCCACTTGGATTATCTTCCTATTTTAAGGGCAACTGTGCCATATAGCAAAACACAAAATCACAAGTGTGATACATCATCATATTCACAAGTTTGGAGAATTAGGTCAGAACACCTCAAGGAGGAGGGGGTCATTTTAGAAATTCTGCTTACCACACCAAGGCATTTATTTTTCCATTTTATGAGGAAGCTTCAGAAACAAAGAGATATGATATAGACGATGACACCTCCTGAGAATAAGAAGACCTCAAGTAGGAAGGAAGTTTCCAGTAAACAAATGCGAAATTTTTAAACTGCATTGATAAATTCTCTGCAATTGCCAGCAGAATGAAACTGTGGGACAGATGATCTAACAAGGAGAGAAGGAAGAAAGGAAAAAATAAACAGAGTTTTGTTAGAAAGGATCCAGAAATACCAGGCCTGAGCTTAAATATACTGACATGAACAACATGAAACAAATGAAAAAAGATGAGCCATGAAGGGAAACCGTGCAATCGAATAATCAGCGAGGAGGCCGAGAACACAGAGACCAGGGAGCCAATGAACACAGAACAGAGAGTCCCAAGTGAGAACTCCCAGATGATGAAAAACACCAAGTAAACAGATACCCAGCTCAGAGCCAACAAGCTGCTTCAAGGCTGAGAATTTCCAAGATTTAGAAAACGGAGATGGTGGTGGTAGAGAGGAACCCGGACATTTCAGGGTAGGTGGATCCAGTAGATTGCAAGAAGGGGTTCATATATTAACTATGAGTAGTACAGCCAAACGATCCACTAAAGGGAAATAGAGGCAGCAGGCTGAACATTAGAAACTATGTAGAGTAGGTATCTTTTACTCTTCAGAGATTCCGGTACTATTACAACAATTATATGTCTTTACCTTCTACCTAATTCTAGGAAAATGAATTGTAAACTATTAAAGATCACGCGAATCCTTAGGGATCGTACAGTCTAACCTTTTTTTACAACCTGGTAAATCTAGGACAAGAGAGGAAACTAACTAAACATGTCGGGGTAAAAGAATGAACCTCAAGAATAGTTGATTCTAGGGATACTAGCCCTCTGCTTCCCAGCCCATTGTTCTGGCGCAGGGAGCTGTTGTTCTCTCTTTTAATAGATAAGCTAGCATCCAAAGATAAATATTATGCTGTTTAGTAAATAGCAGCTAAAATGTATGTTTTGCCCAAGGTTGGATACTCTAAATAATCATTGTGGGTCTCCTTTCAGGACTTTTTAAAAAGCCTTTATGTACTTCTTTGTTCCATGCAACCCCCATTTGTAGAATAGTTTTTTGTTTTTTTTTTTTTTTGCGGTACGTGGGCCTCTCACTGCTGTGGCCTCTCCCGTTGTGGAGCACAGGCTCCGGACACGCAGGTTCAGCGGCCATGGTTCACAGGCCCAGCCGCTCCGCGGCATGTGGAATCTTCACAGACCGGGGCACGAACCCGTGTCCCCTGCATTGGCAGGCGGACTCTCAACCACTGCGCCACCAGGGAAGCCCAAGCATGTATTTTTTCATGGAAGGAATTGGGAAATTAAATTTTGGTTTTACTTCTACTGTCAATGGCTTTTTCTTTTTTAACATTTTTATTGGAGTATAATTGCTTTACAATGGTGTGTTAGTTTCTGCTTTATAACAAAGTGAATCAGTTATACATATACATATATCCCCATATCTCTTCCCTCTTGCGTCTCCCTCCCTCCCACCCTCGCAGCCTTCTAGCTGGACACAAAGCACCGAACTGACCTCCCTGTGCCATGCGACTGCCTCCCACCAGCTATGCATCCCACATTTGGTACTGTATATATGTCCATATATACACTACCACTCTCTCACTTTGTCCCAGCTTACCCTTCCCCCTCCCCGTGTCCTCAAGTCCATTCTCTAGTAGGTCTGCATCTTTATTCCCGTCTTGCCCCTAGGTTCTTTAATTGATGAAGATTTCTGTGTTGGTCAAGGTAGGTCTCATAATTTTATCAAACAAAAGTACTTTATATAATTTTACATTTTAAAGAAAAGTTTCTTTTCCATCAAGTGCTATTGGCATGAAATGTGGATAATAGGAAGGAGATGTGAGTTCTTTACGTGAATTCACACAGCCGCTCAATAAACACCTAGCCATATGAAAATATATAAGACCTTTCATTGTTGGACCTCAGTTCCTCATCTGTGAAAGGCAGAAGTAGGAGTGGATTATTTATACTCTCCCTTTTAGTGCGGACAGAAAATGAGTCTAAGCATCTAAGTGCCACATGGATGGTTGCTGGGCTGTGCATGGCAAGCTTTAGGAAGTGCCAATCTCACCCCATTCTGTTTGACCGGCGCCCCCTGCAATTTCAGAAATCTGTGATGTTACAGAGGGTGCTATACAGGAAGAATGCATCTCAAAGGGAACATTATAAAAAATGGAAGATAGTATTAGTATTAGTGCGCGCAGCCTGATAAAGAATCATCTCACTTTTGGCTACGACTCTCCATTAATCTCGTAGTGTTGGCTGAGAAGGCTAGAAGATACTCATTCTGTTCTGACTGAGAAGAACCCGCTTGCTATTGAGATACCATCTTAATTTAGTGAGAATACTGCTGGATAGCTGTCCAGCTTGCAGTCAGGGGCATGGGAAAGAGCCCAACAACAGTTGGGGAAAGCAGAATGTAGTGATGAGCTCAGATGTCTAAACATAGATAGAAGAGAAGCCAAAAACTGAGGAGGAGATTACGCAGGGAGCAGGCCGTGGAAAGGCTGTATATCCTGTAGGCATGGTGACAGAAACCAAGAATTAAAAATGCTCAAAATTAATCCTGCCAATTCTATGAAGAATAACATTTTCCAATTGAAAACGACTTGAGTTAAAGGCACATCCCCACATGTGCATGTCCTTTAATATTGATTCCTATAATGACTAACACTGCTTTGAGTTATGATCTCTGAGACAGATTTTTTTTCACTTTTTGAACTTACCTTGGGCAATCAAACTAGTAGTGGCAGATATTTGAGGTCTCTATTTCAAGACAGGAAAGGATATTAATACAGGAAGTATGGATTAAGAGAAAGAGAGAGAAATCCAGATCAAACGTTTCAAGAATCCTTTTGCAGATTTATTTTTTTTAACATTCTCTAGTTTTAGAAGAAGTAATCAAATAGGAAACTTTAGTGATTTTCAAGTTAGGGAATCAGCTTTAGCTTGACTCTCAGACCAAGATGATCCATACATTTCAGCCCCTATAGCTACACAGATGTCAAAAATCTGCCTAGACAAGTTCTAACCTGGGACACCAGAGGGGAAGGCATCATTCCCACTCTAAAACTACTGACCACTGACCAACAAAAATGGCCCCCGTTGCATTCCTGTACATGGGTGTAAAGGAGAACACAGCACAGCTGCCACATGTAAGTAGGAAGATCTTGCTTTGGTCTTGAGAAAGATCCTTTCTATGGCTCTTTGAGATCATAAAACCATTATCAGAAATTAAGCTGAATTTATACATTTTTCCTTCTAAGTTTCTCAGCATCTCTAAAGGGACAATGAGTCCTTCATTCATTATCATTTATTCATCCCAAAGTGCATATAATCAAAAATGCATATATTATGAGCCAGATGCTGGGAATAAACACAATATTAGACGATAGAACCATTCTGCTCATAAAAGTATTAAAACAAAGGATGAAATTTAGTGATGTTTTTAGGAACCTCAATAAATGAGAAACGATACAAGATCTCTGATGCCATGGATCCCTGCCTACTACAGTGGGAATGATGTTTTTGTGAAATAAGAGCTCCAAGGTGCAGAGCACCGTGGCTCTCGCTATCAAATGCATGTGCTTTGGCACACCACAAACGCCTGATGTCCATTAATTCATGGACTCACGTATTTCAACTGCCCGATCCCTTTCCTTTATGATAATATTATTCTTACATGAGTCATATTTGCTTATGTCAAGCTATGTATTTTGGGGATGCACATGAAATGTCCTGAAACAGATCTCATTTCATTGAGGATACCCCTTCCCCGCTTCAGCCACCAAGATCTAAATCCAGAAGATGATGCCTAAAGTCCCAATGCAGGGACCAGACAAACAGCACCAGCATCCAAGCAACAAGTCAGCCATTAAGTGTCTGCTGTTGTTTTCTCACCCAGTTATCTTGCCTGTGCCTCCCTGCCCAAGTCCTCCACCACTGCCCCTACGTGGTTAAAAATGTCAGCGTTCGGGGGCATATTTACTTAGCCACATACTTCCTGGCTCTGGGATTCTGTTTTGTTAGCTTCTGTCGTCACTACCAGGCTAGAGGCCAATGTTTGTACTGGGTGGGAGTTACAGGGAGGCATAAACAGAATCAACCCTCTTGTGCTTTAAAAAATCAGGCTAGGATTATATACATATTTCATGTCAGAAAAATGAAATGTGTCTTGGCGGTGGATGGGAAGTTGGAGCGCTTGGAGGGGGAGTGGAGATCTGGCAGAATTGCTCCCCTGTTCCTTGGCCCCCTGCCTGACAATCATTCAACCTTTTACTCTTGGAGTCAGCTTCTTCCCTCTCTTCTGAGGCCTTCCAAGTGCTACAACTTCCTTGCCGTCACCCCTAGTATGTTGTCAGGACCCAGAATGGCTTGAAAAGGAAGAGCACTTTGACAAAAAGGGGCATATTCTCGAAATTAGGCAAGGCTTGGGTTCGAGTCGCTAGCGTGAACCTCCTCAGCTTTGCTTTGAGGTTCAGATGGCAGGACCGATTCACCCAAGGATTAATGATCTAAACGAGGACATACGTAAGAATCTACCTCTTCATCAGAAATGGAAATCTCACTTCTCGTGTTTGTACAGCACTAAGATTATTACCTGCTAAAAGTGTTTGCTAAATTTCTCTAAATCCCGTTGTTTCTGTCCAGCTCCCATGGTTCTGCTTCTCTAATTCCTGGTGTTTTCTAGCACCACTCAGAGTTGCAGTCCCTTCTGAATTGTTATCTGCTCAGAACGTGGACCTTGCCATGCTCCTTTAGACTCACCCTTTCACTAACTAGCTCCCAATACCTCCCCCTGTGCTCCCAGGAAATACCACTCCATTTTATTCTGTCTTCCCCCGAAGTCCTCAAACTCCTCACAAAGTGTCCTTCCTGCCACCCGTGGTCTCAGAAACCCTGAAGACCCCTGGTGATGGTACTGCTTGTGTGCATGTGGCCCCTCGATGCTGGTTCTAGGGGGTCTAGATACATTTTTATAGGCCTACACGACAGCTTTTAGGCTTCTGCTTTCCCCCCCTCCTTGAGAAAACCCTCTCCTTTGAGACTCAGGCCACTAGCCTGCTCTCCTCACATGTCTGTCTGTCATCTGCCAGCCTCTGTGTAGGTCATTTCTTCATATTTATCACCTCTTTGTAACCAGGCAGGACATCTTCCTGTCCACCTTACATCCTGAAATGCAGTGATGACTTCACCAACCACACTCCTAAACCTTTGTTAATTTGAATGGCCTCAAACTGTCCGCACCATCTAACCAATTCACTGCAAATGCCACAAGCAAGACCCTGAAACTCTTCATCTTTTTAAGTGCCCTGACTCCCACCAAAATATCACCTTCGGAACCCGCCACCCTTCTAGCTTTGTTCGAAGATACGGTTTAAAAGAGAACGAGATCTTCCAAATTCAGGTGGTATATCCAGACATCAAAATGGAAACAAACACTGTAGTTAGCCCCAAACAAAACTTTCTGGGAAGGACAGAAGAAAAAAAAGAGTGTTGACGACCTTTCCTCTTATAAGTAATGCCTACATCCTCTGTACTGGGGAGACTAATTCAATAGCAAATAAATTGGATACATTTCACTGCTTCTTCAGGAGAAGACAGCATTTTTGCTAGCCCTCCATAAAGTTGCAAGGATGGAGAAAATGAAATATTCCTACGTCATGATTTCTTGGTTTGTTCGTGGTGAAGAATCCACCTTGTACCAGGCTGTCAGGGACTAGTCTACTCAGTCCCTGCTTCGTGGCCGCCCACCAAAGGCCAACTAAAGGTGAAGTGTTCCATCCTACTGAAAATGTGTGTGCACTGTTCCAGATTCTGACATGTCTAAAATAGGAGGCTGGGAAACTTGCCTTATCTAGAGTCGAGCCCCAGATCTTGGCATTGTCCAAAGCAATCCAGGAATTCAAGTTACACTAATGTAATCTTCCTTCCTGTGCCAAAAACAACTTTTGATTGGGTCTTCTACACGTACTTTGTAGGTCATACATTCTCCTCCAAATGTGAACATTGATGAACTAGCATCAACTGATTTCCGAGAATTTTCAAGGCGAGGGAATAACCCCCAAACACTTCTGAATTTTGCTGACTTTCTGTTGAATGGCTACGCCTCCCTCAACTCTGTGTTGTCAGCAGAATTAACCAGTCTATACCATTTTTTTTTTTAGAGATTTTGAACAGGGAGGACCTCAAATCTGACCCCTGTCGGACCCCAGTAAATCTCACAGCGCACAATTAAAGACACTCCTCGGGCTTTGTTTTCCTACCAGTCCATCATCTCCTCCCATGCACTCTGGATACTAGCAAAATTTCTTTTCATCTGAAATTCACAGGATTTTTTTTAACATCTGCTCAAGATCCAAATAGGTTATTACATAGGGTCCAATTTGTCATGTGACCTCCAGGAACATCTCACAGTCCTCCATTAAAATAGGGTCCTTTTCTCATGTGAAACACTCTCATTTCTTTCCTGCATATGCCCCTTAGCATCTTCCTTCTTAAACACTGATCCTCTGGGACTGCTTCTCCTAGAATACTTCTTTCCATGGAAAGTGCACATACTTCACTTGCTCTTTTATTTCAGTTTAAAATAAAGTCATTCAAGGTAGGAAATAATGCAATTGCCAGTTCTGCCTTTATTTGAGGACCGCTTAAGTTTGTTACCACTTGGGTTTAGAGACTCTCAGATTATTAACTTGGAAATCTTTTGAGATCTTTGTTTCTTAAAGTGGTCTGTTTCCGGGGTCCGCACAACAGTATTATTCTTATATTAAGACCAATATTAATCTTAGAGAATAGAATAAGTTCACGTTCATTTTGCAGCTGGGCCAAGACTTCAAAAATATCTTCGAGACATAGATTATCTACTTCAGTCTCTCACCCCAGCAGCTCTGGAGTTGTTTGCTCTGTCTTCTCTTTAGGAAACAAAGTAGGAGAAGTGCCCTTTTCCAAGTCCCTCACAGCAAACATGTGGAAGCCAAGGAGACAGAAAGGGCCTTGGCAACAATCATACGGTAGTCTGGGGCCCCTTGGACTTAAGCTGAGCTCCTCCCCCTTATGGTAGAAAACACAACAGAGTGGAAAACATTAGAAAATATAGAGAAAATGATAATGGTAACTCATAATTCACACCACGGATAAGTATTGTTCATGTCCTGGGGAATGTCAATTTTTATTATGAAAATTGTATTTTACATAATTTGAATCATATATAATTTGGTATTGCTTCTTTTTTACACATAACGATACAACACAAGTATTTTCCAGCATGAGTAAAATCTCTAGTATATTTTTGAAGATCATCTGATGTATTAACAAATATATTTCAACTAACTGCCTAGATTTTCTAGAGTTTTTAATATTTTAAACAATGTAACAGTGAGTATCTCTGTACAAATGTTCTTCCCCTCTATTCCATGATTAACTCTTAGGATAAATTCCCAAGGTCTGGATTAAGAGTACGGATATTCTAAGGCCTTGGTATTTATTGACAATTGTTTTACTGATAGCTTGTGCCAATTTATATTTCCTCCAGGGACACATGAAAGCAACTAGCTCATTAGACAGGCATGAGCATTAGTTATTCTAATGTTTTAGAATTTTCATTATGAAAAAATTCAGATCTACAGAAAAGATACAAGAATAGCACAATAAACTCCTATTTGTTCTTTGTCTATATTCACCAATTATTAATATTTTGTCATGTTTGCTTGCATGAATAATCTCACTAACTATATATTCTTATCATCAATACTAACTATACATTATTACTATTAATGCAATCATTATTATTTGCTGAATGATTTGAGAATAAGTGCAGACCCTTTATCCCTAAATATTTCAATTTTTATACTCTAAGAACACTCTCTTATATTATCATATTTTCAAATTAAGCACATTTAACATTGATAAAACATTATTATTCAATGCACGGTCCTATACTTAAATTGTCCTAATACTGTCCTTTATAGCATTTTGTTTTCTGATCTAGAATCTAATCCAAGATGACATATTGTGTTTTGCTGTTATGTCTTTTTAATCTCTTTAATCTGGAACAGTTTCTCCATCTTTATTTTTCATGACATTGACACATTTAAAGAATACAGACAGGTTGTTTTGTAAAATGTCCCTCCATCTGGGTTTTTCTGAGTTTCTTCATAATTAGATTCAGGTTATACATTTTTGAAAAGAATGTCACAGAAGCAATGTTGTGTTGTTCTCAGTGGGTTACATCAGGATGTAATTTTGTCCTACTTTTGGTGACGTTAACTTTGATCACTTGGTTAAAGTGGTCCTACCATGTTTCTCTGCTGTGAAGGTAACTTTTCCCTTTTGTAATTAGTAAGTAATCTATGGGAAGATACTTGAGACTGTGTAAATACTCTGTCCCTCAATCAAACTATCCCTCTTGGGTTTTAGCATCCATTTTGTTGTGTGTCTGAAATCACTATTACTATGATTGTTGCAAAATAATGATTTTTCTAACTCTACAATTCCTTCTGCATTTATTGTCATTTTACTGTTACAGAAAGCTTTCTCTTTTTCTTGCTATTTTGTATGTATGAATGTATTTTAACAGTTATTTGTTCATTTGTATTTATTAATAACAGTATAGATACATGGATTCTTTTTATATTCAGTATGTTATAATCCATTACAGATATTATTCATTTTGATACTGTAACAGTCCCTGATTTGGTTAATAGAATCTCATGAAAGATTGTCTCTGAATTCTTTAAACATATCTCCAACATATTCTTTTAGTCCTTCCTTATATTCTGTACCTCCTCCCCCCAAAAAGACATTCAAGAGTTGTTCTCACTGTTACCCTGCTCCCATTCTGGGACTGGCCATTTATACACTGGAACTCTTTCAGCGGAAAATAGAAATAATTCTACTTTTTTAATACAAATGTTTTGTTTTTAATTTATGCTTCTCTGGTTATTAATGAAGTCATTTTTTCAAATATTTCTTTTTTGCTTTATGTTTCCTCTTTTGTTATGCTCTTTTTAATTGTATAGTGTTTTCTTTAGGATACCTAGAATACACACTTACAAATAACTTGTATTCTAACATTTAGAATTAAACCACTTGTTTCTAAGGGTAAAATACGTTTTTAATATTGTTTTAAATGGTGGTTAAAGCCCCCCAAAGACTTCATAAAACTATGACAGACAGGTTATAGAATTCAGTCATGCTTTAGAACACATCTCTATAGTCACATTCAGAACTTCAGCTTATGGGAGCTGAAACCAACCTCCTCTGCTTTCTGCATGACAGTGGCCACAGCAAGATTTCCTAGGTGGTGGGGTATGTAAAACCTTTATGGGTAAAAGCACCAAGGGAGTTTGGGAAGAGGAAAGGATGTTTGAAGACAAACAGTGGACAGTGGAAAGAGGCAACTATGAAAAGGAAAAGGAAGAGTTATTCCAGGAGCAGTTTTATAGAGAAAGGAAATGTTTTCTCTCAAGTGGTACCAGTTAAAAAAGAAATCATAAAGCAGAGTGGAAATTTATTAAAAACTTTACTTTTATGAAGAAATACCATGAGGTTGAAACATTCTACAAACATATGGAAGGAGATTATCCCTCTGCTTGTTATAAAATAAGCAGACATGCCTAGAAATATCTAAATTACACAGGGATCACTCTTAAAATGAAATGATAATGAGAAAATTAAATAGCAGATTCTATTTTGGGCAACTATATCAACCATAAATTCACATATTGAACTGTAGATGTCAGATCTGAGATGGTTTTGATGTCAGAAACTCTTTCATCTCATTCACAAACACTGCTGGCCTTTCAGGATGCCACTGCTTGCCCTGAGATGCAGAAGTGATAGGAAAACTCTGTGTTCCGTCTCAGTCAACCTGTCATCTGGGCTTTCCAGCGCCACTGGCCCTTCCATGGCTGCTGAAACGGCAGTCTCTTGACTTTCCATTTCCTGTGAGATCACAGGATTTGTTGTCCATTTAGGCAACTCGCAGCCAGAGACACACATGCCATCCAAACACTCACCAAAGTTTTCAGACGGGAAGGAAATTACTTGATGTTGTCACTGTCACTACCTTGCTTCTCATTTTCTCTCTGGCGCTTTTCCTTTCCTGACTAGAGTCACTTCCTATTGCTCACTGGAGCCTCCAGGGGCCTTTCTTCTCACAGCCTCCTCTGGAGGACATTTCCATGCTAGAGTCTCTTTTCAACAAAATGATAAAACTAATTTGGCTTTTTTCTTAATAGTACAATTATTTTAGAAACTTTGGAAGTACAAAAAAAGAAAAAAAGGGAACTAGAAGCTACATATAATTCCAGCATCCAGAACTGACCACTGTCCACTTTTTAATGTGCATCTTTCCATTCACTCTCTCTCAATCATGTGTCTTCTTTACATGTCTTTATATAATTCTCTCTCTGTGTCTCTGTCTCTCTGTATCTCTCTCTCTCTCAGTATACATATATATAATATATTATATATATATATAGAGAGAGAGAGAGAGAGAGAGAAAGAACAAGAGAGACAGTGAGGTAGTCCCTCCAATGTGTGCGCGCGCGCACACACACACACACACACACACACACACAAACAAGAAATAAACTTATTTTTTGTTAAGTCACTGAGATTTCAGGTTTATGAGATAAACAGAGCTACCCTAACTAATGCAGATATTCCAGATAAGGTAGTTGATGACAGATGGGTGCAGGCAACTGTAAATGGAGGGATGGAGGGTGAAGGAGAAGACAATAAGATGTAATTAAATAAGAGGGGGCCATGGACACACCTGTGATAAGCAGGCGTGCTTCAGATCCAAATAGATTTAAAATAATTAGCCGAGGATTGAGAAATCTAGGTCAGCCTGTTGGTCCTTTCATTCATTCAGAAAGCATTTGTTAATTGCCTGCCAGGTGTTAGACGACAGGATGGGTACCAGAGATCTATCAGGGATTAAGATGCGGTCCCTTCTTTCAGGGTTGAAGTGTCAAGAGAAAGATCAGCTGCTTTATAACTTGGTCAGCAAAAAGAGCTATTTTCTATATAGACCTTCCGGGAAAAAGAAAGAATTAGATGACAGACTTGAATAGTCTCACATTTCATTAAAACCTACTCTGGTTGTTTTTCTCTTTCCCTGATAAACCGAGATTTTAAATGGATTTTGGCCTCAGGCTTTTGCCATCTGTTTACTTCTGGCTTCTAAGAAGATTCTAAGATCCATAAACTGATCAAAGTTCTCAGGTAGGGGGAAGAAAAGCAAGTTAAGAGCCCTGATAAAACAGTGATGGGAAAATCTACACTTGCTTGGCTCCTCTTGGCTAATTGTAGTTAATTAGAAAAGATTCTTTAGAATTTGGAGGAAATTGGGATTTGAATCTCAGAAGCTCCAGGTCATTTACTGTGTGACTAGCCTCAGTGTGTCTCCCTGAGCTGCTGAGGCAGGCTAGTGTGTGTGGTGCAAAGACAAACGAGGACATCTGAGGAGGGAGCTCAGCATCTTATGAGAGACAGGACTGCAGGGGTTTACTCTGTGCTGCACCACAGAGGGAGGCAGAGCAGGGATGCAGAGCAAAGCCGCTTGCCTGAACAAGAGGAGGCATGTTCACTGGAGGACTGAACAAAGAGCAGTGATTGATGGATAATCTTCCTCTTCATGGTTCCTGGGAGTGTCTCCTCCATTTCCTATGTGATGGAAATGATCCTTCTGCATAAATTCAAGTATGTGGAACAGGAAACCCTGCTTCTTTTCTTAAAACTTTTTTAAAACTTATTTTCCATTACGGTTTATTACAGGGTATTGAATATATTTCCCTGTGCTATACAGTAGGACCTTGTTGTTTATCCATTCTATATATAATAGTTGGCCTATGCTAATGCCAATCTCCCAATCCATCCCTCCCCTGCCCCTCTCTACCTTGGCAACCACAAGTCTGTTCTCTATGTCTATGAGTCTGTTTCTCTTTTGTAAATGAGTATATTTGTGTCATATTTTAGATTCCACATGTAAGTGATATATGGTATTTGACTTTTTCTGACTTACTTTGCTAAGTATGATAATCTTTAGATCCATCCATGTTGCTGCAAACGGCACTATTTCCTTCTTTCTTATGGCTGAGTAATATTCCATTGTATGTATGTACAATATCTTCTTTATCCATCTGTCGATGGACATTCAGGTTGTTCAGGAAACCCTGCTTCTGCCCCTCTAAAACAGGCCACATAACACACATCCCTGACCATGTCATCACTCAGAAAGCCTGACCCTTATGTCACTTTTTGCAGTTTTGGTCTCTTTTCTCTGGAATCTTGTATCATAACCGAGCACTTCCCAACTGTATCATTATCTTCCTATGATTCAACTTTCATCTGTATTGGAAAGTTAATGAAGATAAGAGTCAGAAAATAATAATTTATTGCCTTCAAATCTAGAAAACTTTCAGATGGCTGTATCCTCAAAAGGAAAGTGATGTTTTAGAAAGAGGGGTGAAGTGTTGGTAATATTAAATGGTATCCTCCTGGGGATAGGGGGCCAGGAACATTTGAATCCTGCCCTAATCTCACAGCTCCTTCCCTTAAAGTCCCTAAAGGGATTATAAAAATAAGGGGCTAGAGCAAATGGGAAATTAAAGTACACTTTATTATTAGCCTGGCCAATGCCAAATAAACAAATGCAGAACTTTCTGGTAACATGTATAGGACACATGGCATACTCTCAGTTCCCAATCCAGATGCCCAAACTCTAAGCTGAATATTTTATCTTGGAATCTTAACATCCTTGGGCTTCTCCGATGGAACAGGAGACACAAGTCATAAATGAGGAAAGTACTGCATGGACAAGGAAATAAAATTAACCTGGAGAAGTTTCAGAAACAGAATCTTTTATTAAACAAAACAACAAACAAATGAAAAGTACTCAACCATTAAAAACAGCTCTGTCTTAAAAAGCAAGTTCTCATCATCAGGCAGATAGGTATCCTGGATCTAATTCCTAAGTTATAGACATAGAGGGATTGTGGGTCATTTCAACATCAACCCTGAAAATAAGAAAAAGAGAAGAGACGGGTGACCTCAGCCCCCTTCACTAATCCCGCTATGTGACTGGAGGAGAAAGAAAATTGTAGTATATGATGATCTGTCCGCTAGTGAATATGGCCCAAATAGCAGCAGGGCATCTGGCAGAGTTAGTTTAGTACCTTCCTCTGTTAGAAACAGTGAGAACTGGGACAAGAGAATGAAAGGACAGCTTTGCCAAGCACCCACAACTCTGGGATTGGTTGGGAAAGAAAGAAAGAAAGGCTGTTACTTATGTTAAGATTGTTGTTTTATTGTTATGGTCAATACTTCTATTATGAGCCTCTTGCTCTTTGCAGGGGGATTTATGTAGGAACTCCTGCAAACTCAGTTACCTACGATGAAGCTAGATAATCCAATCCTCACTACGTAGTTGAGGAAAATGGGCCTCCGAAAGATTATTTTGACCAAGATCTCATAGCTAGTGTGATGTTTAGTTATCTGAATCCAGAGCCTATGCTATCGTTATTTTCTTTTCATCTGAGGTTATTATGCATGATTTGCAGTATTAACAGGTTTTGGAAATCACTTTTTTTTTTTCTTATTAGTCATTGCAATTTGGCCTGTATGAAAATATTCCAAGTAGATACTGAGTTATATTTTCTGTGCAGAAGGGATACAAAGCAGGCATCGCTCACCATGCCCTTTGCAGTGTTCTCTAAATGGGGTCTTGATATTGTCAAGAACAGACTGACAGAGCTTCTTCACACTGAGCACTTCTACATCCTTCAAAAGAAAACATTCTTTCTTCAAAGTATTCATAATCACTTATTCCTATGCTATTCACCCCCAAGTATCTAGAAACCTGAGTTAGAACAATTACTTAGTGGAAACAACTGTAGGAATATGTACACATATTTTGCATTAAATGTATAACATATTTACTTCCCACTAAGGGAGGTATGACTGGCTTCATTAACAGGTTGCAGAGACATGAGAGTTTTCCTGATCTATGCACAAATGTATATGAACGTGCTTTCTAGCTTTTACATAATTTCACCATCTAAATATTCACATATATAAGTGCGTATATATACATCCACATTCACATAGCACACACTATATGGGTATTATTGTGTTTATTATTGAGAAACAGGTAGAGACATCCGGTTTCTGCTTGGAATGTAAAGAGCTGTAAGGAACGTCACTCCAATCTTTACAACAACAAAAAAAGCCAGACAATCGCCCTGTTCACAACTTTTCTTGACTGCATCAGAGAACTGAGGTTGCAGGGAGAGATGGGACAGGAACTGTGGCTTAGCTGGGGCAGATGCAGTCAGACCCCAGTTAGGAAATACCATGCAGTACAGTCAGGGGATTGGTGGCAGCAAGTGTGAGATGGCAAGAGAGTGTGGCGCTTTTTAGACCTGCAGAGACACACAGGGTATTGGCCAAATGATTGGGCAGTATCCTGAGAAAGTACCCCTCATGGTGCAGCCTGGACCCTTTTCTCTTCCTGCTGACAAAGGGGCACAATCCTTAATCTGTAAGGCAGGAAGGGCAGTTCTGCAACAAACACTATCCCCCTTAGGGCACTGATAAAAACCCGTTGCACCTGGACAAAAGAACTCACAAGAAAACCTCTGCTCCTGGGGCAGGAACAAATATTACTTTCAGGACCCAGAACTACAGCTGAGGGAGGATCTGGGGCACTGACGTACAAACGATGACTGGCCCTCTCCACCAGGTGAGAACACAGCAAGGCGGCCATCTGCACGCCAGGAAGAGAGCTTTTATCAGAAACTGACCCCGATGGCCCCCTGATTTGGGAATTGCAGCCTCCACAACTGACCCCTTCCACGAGTCCACATTACAGTGGATCATCCTGTCCTCTTGGGCTTCTCTTGGCTGTGACAGTTTCTAAGGCTTTCCTTGTTTTTCGAGACCTTGACAATTTGGAGGACGACTGGTCAGAAATTCTACTTGACGAGCAACCAGAGATCATTACCAAGCACTTCAAACCCGCAGTTATTCGGAGACGCGTTAAAAAAAAAACGAACGCGAGACCTTCAACATGGCGGACGAGTAAGACGCGAAGATCACCTTCCTCCCCACAAATACATCAGAAATACATCTATATGTAGAACAACTCCTACAGAACACCTACTGAACACTGGCAGAACACCTCAGACCTCCCAAAAGGCAAGAAACCCCCACGTATGTGGGTAGGGCAAAAGAAAAAACAGAGACAAAAGAATAGGGACTGTACCTGCACCAGTGGGCGGGAGCCGTGAAGGAGGAAACGTTTCCACACACTAGGAAGCCCCTTCGCTGGCGGAGACTGCGGCTGGCGGAGGCGGGAAGCTTCAGAGCCGCGGAGGAGAGCGCAGCAACAGGGGTGCGGAGGGCAAAGCGGAGAAATTCCCGCACAGAGGACCGAGGCCGACCGGCACTCACCAGCCCGAGAGCCTTCTCTGCTCCCACGCCGGGGTGGGCGGGGCTGGGAGCTGAGGCTCGGGCTTCCGGCGGAGCGCAGGGAGAGGACTGGCGGCGGGAACACAGCCTGCAGGGGGCTAGTGCGCCACGGCTGGCCGGGAGGGAGTCCGGAAAAAAGTGTGGAGCCGCCAAAGAGGCAAGAGACCATTGTTTCGGGCTGCACGAGGAGAGGGGATACAGAGCACCGCCTAAAAGAGCTCCAGAAACGGGCGCAAGCCACGGCTATCAGCGCGGACCTCAGAGATGGGCATGAAATGCTAAGGCTGCTGCTGCGGCCACCAAGAAGCCTGTGTGCAAGCACGGGTCACTCTCCACACCTCCCCTCCCGGGAGCCTGTGCAGCCTGCCACTGCCAGGGTCCCGGGATCCAGGGACAACTTCCCCGGGAGAACACACGGCGCGCCTCAGGCTGGGGCAACGTCATGCCGGACTCTGCTGCCGCAGGCTCGCCCGGCATCCGTACCCCTCCCTATCCCGGGCCTGAGTGAGCTAGAGCCCCCGAAGCAGCTGCTCCTTTAACCCCGTCCTGTCTGGGCGGGGAACAGACGCCCTCAGGCGACCTATACGCAGAGGCGGGGCCAAATCCAAAGCTGAACCTCCGGAGCTGTGGGAACTAAGAAGAGAAAGGGAAATCTCTCCCAGCCGCCTCAGGAGCAGCGGATTAAAGCTCCACAATCAACTTGATGTACCTGCATCTGTGGAATACATGAATAGACAACGAACCATCCCAAATTGAGGTTGTGGACACTGGGGGCTTGGGGTTTGCTTTCTGCTTCTAATTAGTTTCTACTCTCGTGTTTAGCTTAGCTTAGCATTTAGACTTTATTATCATTGGTAGATTTGTTTATGCATTTGGTTGCTCTCTTCCTTTATTTATATATGTAGATACATTTTTTTTTCCTTTTTCTCTTTTTGTGAGTGTGTATGTGTATGTTTCTTTGTCTGATTTTGTCTGTATATCTGCTTTTACCACTTGTCCTACGGTCCTTTTTTTTTTTTTTTTTTAGTACAATTTTTAGCACTTTTTATCATTGGAGAATTTGTTTGTTGGTTTGGTTGCTCTCTGCTTTCTTTTTCTAAATACTTTTTAATTTTTTTATTCTTAATATTTTTTTAATTTATTTTATTTTTTCTTTCTTTTCTTCTCCCTTTTCTTCTGAGCCATGTGGCTAACAAGGTCTTGGTGCTCCAGCCAGGTGTGAGGCCTGTGCCTCTGAGTTGGGATAGCCAAGCTCAGGACATTGGTTCTCCAGAGATCTCCTGGCTCCATGTAATATCAAACAGCAAAAGCTCTCCCAGAGGTCTCTATCTCTACGCTAAGACCCAGCTCCACTTAATAACCAGCAAGCTGCAGTGCTGGACACGCTATGCAAAACAACTAGCAAGCCAGGAACACAACCCCACCCATTAGCAGAGAGGCTGCATAAAATCATAATAAGGTCACAGACACCCCAAAACACACCACCGGACGCGGTCCTGCCCACCAGAAAGAGAAGATCCAGACTCATCCACCGGAACACAGGCACCAGTCCCCTCCACCAGGAAGCCTACACAAACCACTGAACCAACCTTAGCCACTGGGGTCAGACACCAAAAACAACAGGAACTACAAACCTGCAACCTGTGAAAAGGAGACCCCAAACAGAGTAAGTTAAGCAAAATGAGAAGACAGAGAAACACACAGCAGATGAAAGAGCAAGGTAAAAACCCACCAGGCCAAACAAATGAGGAAATAGGCAGCCTTCCTGAAACAGCATTCAGAGAAATGACAGTAAAGGTGATCCAAAATCTTGGAAATAGAATGGAGAAAATACAAGAAATGTTTAATAAGGACCTAGAAGAACTAAAGAGCAAACAAACAATGATGAACAACACAATAAATGAAATTAAAAATTCTCTAGAAGGAATCAATAGCAGAACAACTGAGGCAGAAGAACGGATAGGTGACCTGAATGATAAAATAGTGGAAATAACTACTGCAGAGCAGAATAAAGAAAAAAGAATGAAAAGAATTGCAGACAGTCTCAGAGACCTCTGGGACAACATTAAACACACCAACATTAGAATTATAGTGGTCTCAGAAGAAGAAGAGTAAAAGAAAGGGACTGAGAAAATATTTGAAGAGATAATAGGTGAAAACTTCCCTAATATGGAAAAGGAAATAGTCAATCAAGTCCAGGAAGTGCAGAGAGTCCCACACAGGATAAATCCAAGGAGAAACACGCCAAGACACATATTAATCAAACTATCAAAAATTAAATACAAAGAAAACGTATTAAAAGCTGCAAGGGAAAAATAACAACTAACATACAAGGGAATCCCCATAAGGTTAACAGCTGATTTTTCAGCAGAAACTCTGGAAGCCAGAAGGGAGTGGCAGGACATATTTAAAGTGATGGAAGGGAAAAGCCTAAAACCAAGATTACTCTTACGCAGCAAGGATCTCATTCAGATTCGATGGAGAAAGTAAAACATCTACAAACAAGCAAAAGCTAAGAGAATTCAGCACCAGAAAACCAGCTTTACAACAAATGCTAAAGGAACTTCTCTAGGCAGGAAACACAAGAGAAGGAAAAGACCTACAATAACAAACCCAAAACAATTAAGAAAATGGTAATAGGAACATACATATGGATAACTACCTTAAATGTAAATGGTTTAAATGCTCCCACCAAAAGACATAGACTGGCTGAATGGATACAAAAACAAGACCCATATATATGCTGTCTACAAGAGACCCACTTCAGACCTAGGGACACATACAGACTGAAAGTGAGGGGATGGAAAAAGTTATTTCATGCAGATGGAAATCAAAAGAAAGCTGGAGTAGCAATTCTCATATCAGACAAAATAGACTTTAAACTAAATACTATTACAAGAGACAAAGAAGGACACTACATAGTGATCAAGGGATCAATCTAAGAAGAAGATGTAACAATTTTAAATATTTATGCACCCAACATAGGAGCACCTCAATACATAAGGCAAATGCTAACAGCCAGAAACAGGGGAATCAAGAGTAACACAATCATAGTAGGGGATTTTAACACCCCACCTTCACCTATAGACAGATCATCCAAAATGAAAATAAGTACGGAAACACAAGTTTTAAATGATACATTAAAAAAGATAGACTTAATTGATATTTATAGGACATTCCATCCCAAAACAACAGAATACAATTTCTTCTCAAGCGCTCATGGAACATTCTCCAGGATAGATCATATCTTGGGTCACAGATCAAGCTTTGATAAATTTAAGAAAATTGAAATTGTATCACGTATCTTTTCCAACCTCAACACTATGAGACTACATATCAATTACAGGAAGAAAATCTGGAAAAAATACAAACACATGGAGGCTAAACAATACACTACTAAATAACCAAGAGGAAATCAAAAAATACCTAGAATCTAATGACAATGAAACCATGATGACCCAAACCTATGGGATGCAGCAAAAGCAGTCTAAAAGGGAAGTTTATAGCATTACAATACTACCACAAGTAACAAGAAACTTCTCAAATAAACAACCTAACCTTACACCTAAAGCAATTAGAGAAAGAAGAACAACCCACCCCCAAAGTTAGCAGAAGGAAAGAAATCATAAAACTCAGATCGTAAATAAATGAAAAAGAAATGAAGGAAACAATAGCAAACATCAATAAAACTAAAAGCTGGGTCTTTGAGAGGATAAAAAAAATTGATAAACCACTAGCCAGACTCATCAAGAAAAAAAGGGAGAAGACTCAAATCAACAGAATTAGAAATGAAAAATGAGAAGTAACTACTGATACTGCAGAAATACAAAGGATCATGAGAGATTACTACAAGCAACTGTATGCCAATAAAATGGACAACCTGGAAGAAATGGACAAATTCTTCAAAAAGCACAACATTCTGAGGCTGAACCAGGAAGAAATGGAAAATATAAACAGACCAGTCACAAGCACTGAAATTGAAACTGTGATTAAAAATCTTCCACAAAACAAAAGCCCAGGACCAGATGGCTTCACAGGATCAAACATTTAGAGAAGAGCTAACACCTATCCTTCTCAAACTCTTCCAAAATATAGCAGAGGGAAGAACACTCCCAAACTCATTCTACAAGGCCACCATCACCCTGATACCAAAACCAGACAAAGATGTCACAAAGAAAGAAAACTACAAGCCAATATCACTGATGAACATAGATGCAAAAATACTCAACAAAATACTAGCAAACAGAATCCAACAGCACATTGAAAGGATCATACACCATGATCAACTGGGGTTTATCCCAGGAATGCAACGATTTTTCAGTATATGCAAATCAATCAGTGTGATACACTGTATTAACAAATACAAGGAGAAAAACCACATGATCACCTCAATAGATGCAGAAAAAGCTTTTGACAAAATTCAACACCAATTTATGATAAAAACTCTCCAGAAAATAGGCATAGAGGGAACTTAACCTAACATAATAAAGGCCATATATGACAAACCCACAGTCAACATCATTCTCAATGGTGAACAACTGAAAACATTTCCTCTAAGATCAGGAACAAGACAAGGTTGTCCACTCTCACCACTATTATTCAACATAGTTTTGGAAGTTTTAGCCACAGCAGTCCGAGAAGAAAAAGAAATAAAAGGAATCCAACTTGGAAAAGAAGAAGTAAAGCTGTCTCTCTTGCAGAATACATGATACTATACATAGAGAATCCTAAAGACGCTAACAGAAAACTAATAGAGCTAATCAATGAATTTGGTAAAGTACCAGGATACAAAATTAATGCACAGAAATCTCTTGTGTTCCTATACACTAATGATGAAAATTCTGAAAGAGAAATTAAGGAAACACTCCCATTTACCATTGAAACAAAAAGAATAAAATACCTAGGAATAAACCTACCTAGGGAGACAAAAGACCTGTATGCAGAGAACTATAAGACACTGATGAAAGAAATTAACGATGATACAAACAGATGGAGAGATATACAATATTTGTGGATTGGAAGAATCAACATTGTGAAAATGACTATACTACCCAAAGCAATCTACAGATTCAATACAATCCCTATCAAACTACCAATGGCATTTTTCACAGAACTAGAACAAAAAATTTCACAATTTGTATGGAAACACAAAAGACCCCAAGTAGCCAAAGCAGTCCTGAAAAAGAAAAATGGAGCTGGAGGAATCAGGTTCTCTGACTTCAGACTATACTACAAAACTACAGTAATCAAGACAGTATGGTAGTGGTACAAAAACAGAAATATAGATAAATGGAACAGGATAGAAAGCCCAGAGATAAACCCACGCACAGATGGTCACCTTATCTTTGATAAAGGAGGCAAGAATATACAATGGAGAAAAGACAGCCTCTTCAATAAGTGGTGCTGGGAAAACTGGACAGCTACATGTAAAAGAATGAAATTAGAACACTCCCTAGCACCATACAAAAAATAAACTCAAAATGGATTAAAGACCTAAATGTAAGGCCAGAAACTATCAAACTTTTAGAGGAAAATATAGGCAGAACATGCTATGACATAAATTACAGCAAGATCCTTTTGACCCACCTCCTAGAGAAATGGAAATAAAAACATAAATAAACAAATGGGACCTAAGGAAAGTTAAAAGCTTTTGCACAGCAAAGGAAAACATAAACAAGATGAAAAGACAACCCTCAGAATGGGAGAAAATATTTGCAAATGAAGCAACTGACAAAGGATTAATCTCCAAAATTTACAAGCAGCTCATGCAGCTCAATATCAAAGAAACAAACGACCCAATCCAAAAATGGGCAGAACACCTAAATATGCATTTCTCCAAAGAAGATATACAGATTGCCAACAAGCACATGAAAGGATGCTCAACATCACTAATCATTAGAGAAATGCAAATCAAATCTACAATGAGGTATCACCTCACACCAGTCAGAATGGCCATCATAAAAAAAACTACAAACAATAAATGCTGGAGAGGGTGTAGAGAAAAGGGAACCCTCTTGCACTGTTGGTGGGAATGTAGTTTGATACAGCTACTACGGAGAACAGTATGGAGGTTCCTTAAAAAACTAAAAATAGAACTACCATATGACCCAGCAATCCTACTACTAGGCATATACCCTGAGAAAACTATAATTCAAAAAGAGTCATATACCACAATGTTCATTGCAGCTCTATTTACAATAGCCAGGACATGGAAACAACCTAAGTGTCCATTGACAGATCAATGGATAAAGAAGATGTGGCACATATATACAATGGAATATTACTCAGCAATAAAAAGAAACGAAATTGAGTTATTTGTAGTGAGGTGGGTGGACATAGAGTCTGTCATGCCAAGTGAAGTAAGTCAGAAAGAGAAAAATAAATACCGTACGCTAACACATATACATGGAATCTAAAAAAAAAAAAAAAAAAGGTTCTGACGAAACTCGGCCCAGGACAGGAATAAAGACGAAGACATACAGAATGGATTTGAGGACCTGGGGAGGGGAAGGGAAAGCTGGGATGAAGCGAGAGAGTGGCATGGACATATATACACTACCAATTGTAAAATAGATAGCTAGTGGGAAGCAGCCACATAGCACAGGGAGATCAGCTCGGTGCTTTGTGACCACATAGAGGGATGGGATAGGGAGGGTGGGAGGGAGATGCAAGAGGGAAGAACTATGAGGATATATGTATATGTATAGCTGATTCACTTTGTTATAAAGCAGAAACTATCACACCATTGTAAAGCAATTATACTCCAATAAAGATGTTAAAAAAAAAATGACTGAAGGAATTTGAAGTCTCTGGTGCACTGATGGTAACCATAGCAACAATAAATCTCAAACCCAGCCTTACTCCTGACTGGATTAACTCAAACTCTCTCATTAAAAACATGGCACAGGGAGGGAAGGGTAAGCTGGGACAAAGTAAGAGAGTAGCAATGACATATATACATTACCAAATGTAAAACATATAGCTAGCGGGAAGCTGCTGCATAGCACAGGGAGATCAGCTCAGTGGTTTGTGATGACCTATAGGGGCGGGATAGGGAGGGTGGGAGGGAGACACCAGATGGAGGGGGTATGGGGATATATGTATGCATACAGCTGATTCATTTTGTTGTACAGCAGAAAGTAACACAACATTGTAAAGCAATTATACTCTAATAAAGATGTAAAAAATTTTTTAAAAAGAGCCTTTATTGAGATGACCAAAAAAGAAAAAAAAGCAGTGGAAAGAAATGTACATTCACTCCTATGATTAATAAAAAAATTAGTTACCTCAGCATCTACTGTCCTACACAAGGTGTTTGGCTTTAAACAAAAATTTACAGAGTATTTGAAAAAGTAAGAGAAAACAACATGATGCTAAGAGATAAATCAGTCAATAGAAGCAGACTCAGATATGACACAGATGTTGAGACCATCTGAAAGGGAATTTAAGAAATAGCTAGAGGTCCCTATTGATGATTTTCAAGCTGCCAAACTGTGATGTTTCTATAGGATATGGCAGTCTGTAAAACTAGGAAAGTACAACTAAAGCATCCTTTACTCAATAAAGTTCCTAAAAACTATTACGGGTCTTCCAAGAATACCAGTATCCATTTCTTTCACATGTACTTATTCATTATTTATTGTAAACCCAATCCCAAGCATTTTCTTAAAGACAAGGACTGTCTTCTTAAAATGAATAAAATTATACGTTAGATCCCACTCTTCCAAACCCTTTTGGACCTCAGGATTATATTGGGTTATACCATAACTCTTCTTGGCTTCATAGCATCATTTGATGGCCTTTCTTGGCCATCTGCTCATGCACCTTGATTCCATTTAGTATGTACAGTGGGACATGCTGTCACCACAGCATCATTTGCACACTTAGAAATGTGCATCTGGACCCATGAATGTTTCCTGATGAAACAACTCCTTTATTTGAGACCAATGTGAGGTGAAGACCATCACTGTCTGTTGACATTTAATTTGGTCTAGAGTTTAGTTGCTGAGTTATTATCTGTTCTGCTCTTACAATTCTGTATAAGCACAGATTTCAGTCATTCCCTCATTCATTCAATAAACCAGTCTCTAGGGCAAAAAAATGAACAAATGCCTGTATCATAAAATGTGCAAACAATCACTTTGCCAACATCCAATATTGTCAGGAACTGTTCCATCCATTTTCCCATGTATCATGTACTACTCACAACAATGCTCTTAAGTATTATTAAACTCATTTTACACTTGAGGAAAATGGACAGAGTTTGAACAACATTACCCAAGTTGTTATGTCATTACACATGGCTAATGACAGAGCTGGCTTTTTAATAGCCTTTTCAAGTTAGTATCCAGTAAGTCACAGCTGAGTTCATATTGATTTTCAACAAATGTCCATATTGGGATGACTTCTAAGGATGGTCATCTTATTCTTTTTGCCTCCTCTGTTGTACTTTTGGAAATGGATCATAACGTAAATGGAAAGTGCTACAAAAGAAGAAGTTAGAATATCTGGTCTCAATAACAGCTTCCATCTGTGACAAACTTTTGAAAGCTCCTAAATTTAAGAAGCTTTACTTTTTATCATCGTAGTCAGGCATCCTGGCTCATGGAACACAAATCCATCTCTTAAATGAGCACAAAATCTCATGAGGGACTGAAAAAGAGACCAGTGGGAATAAGTCTGCATAGAATCACAACTTCTAAAAGCTGTGAAATTAAACACCAGAAGAAAATCTTCCTCCTTTACATTCCCATCGGTACCTTTCCTGTGATACTTGTTATTCTAATGTGTAATATCATCATCCTGCTAATCCAGGAAACATTATTCATCTTCCCCTGTCCTGTCAGGTGCTAGGCCCTGTATCTTTACCCATCAACCTTTTTCATTTTCTTCACAGCACTAATCATATTCCCTGATGTTTTCCCTTTGTTTCCTCATGGTTTTTCTTCCCCCACTAGAACATAAATTCCACAAGAGCAGAAAGGTTGTCTATCTCATTCGTTGTTGTCAGCATCCAATAAATATTTGCTGAATGCCTGAATCATGTCTAGTATGTGGTTAAATATGCTTTTTGCAATGTCTATTCCATTAGGGTCAAACCATCACTTGTGAGTGGGGAGCAGGGTTTCCCCTGGGGAAGCAGCCCTACAGCCAACCTGGAATAGGACTGAGAAGGAGGGTGGATGCTTCCATATAGGGCCAGGGAGGGGTTTGGCTTAGAGTCTTGGATGTGAAGATTCAATCCTGCCTCAGGTAGGCCTATCAGGGCAAGGTTTGTGTTTGGGCACAGACATTACTCTGTGGGTTCCCCTCAGGCCTTTGGTAAAGTCTTGCTAAAGTCTTAGCCTGCTATTAACTGCAAGGATCAGAGGAGGACTCACTCTCTGAGCCTGGAGTGGAGGAGGGGTCTGCCCAGGGTGGACATGCAAGAAGACAACAGTGCCAGCAGAACAAAGATCTCATTGGGGGATTCCTAGCAGGAAAGACACTAAGAACCTACCAGCAAGACAGAGGGTTGGAGCAGAAGGAAGAAAAGTGTTTTAGAGAAGGTGAGAGTCTGAGAAATGCCTGGGGCTATGTGGAGGGGAGGGGGCAGTCTCTGACAGATGGGCCAGTCAGGGGGTCATGCTTTAATAACATGAGTATTGAGGAAATATTACCTTATTTTGCATCCACGTTTTGTGAGGCTGCTGCCACATGACCCACGGCACATCTGTTTAAATCCACCCTACAGTGTCTCCTCCATGTTAACAAGTGCCAACCACTAAACATTTTTTTGCAATGGATAATCATTCCTTTCTTTTTTGAAGCACATGCTTTGAAAGTCCATGTCACATGGTTTCCTTGGATAGCTACATCACACACATATTCCCTCCATCAAGAATGAACTAATTTTGGTAATTGCCTGGTGGTCCACTTGTTAGAGCTCCACACTTCCACTGCCTGGGGCACGGGTTCGATCCGTGACCCCTGGTTGGAGCATAAGCTCCCACAAGCCTCTGATTTTTTTTTTTTTTTTTCCTTTGTGGTACGCAGGCCTTTCACTGTTGTGGCCTCTCCCGTTGCGGAGCACAGGCTCCAGACGCGCAGGCTCAGCGGCCATGGCTCGCGGGCCCAGCCGCTCCACGGCATGTGGGATCTTCCCGGACGGGGGCACGAACCCACGTCCCCTGCATCGGCAGGCGGACTCTTAACCACTGCGCCACCAGGGAAGCCCAAGCCTCTGATTTTGATTCCTGATGAAGCACTTATTTGAGTTCTACAGACTCTACAATCTAAAATCCTTTCAGGTTTATTGCCATAAAATCAATTTTCATTCGAAAAGTACCATATAGCCAGGCATGGACTGGAATCATCTTATGCAGCTCAGAACCATCTGGAGTGCCATTACTCTGGGCTGTTTCATGTATATTTCCAGTCTATCTTAAATTCTCCCCCATCAGGCAGACGTCCTACCCTCATGCCCTTTCCCTTCTTCCCATCTAAGGCTGCTTCAAAGCTGATTCCATAATCCAGCACCATATTAGTTTTCTGGGGCTGCGTAACAAAGTACTACAAACTGAGTGGGTCAAACAACAGAAATCTATTCTCTCCCAGTTCTGGAGGCCAGACATGTGAAATCAAGGTGTCAGCATATTTGGTTCTGAGGGCTGTGAAAGAGAATCTGTCCCATGCCTCTCTCCTAGCTTCTGGTGGTTGCTGACAATCTTTGGCATTTTTTGGTTTGTAGACACATCACTCCAATCTCTGCCTTCATGTTCACATGGTGTTCTCACTGTGTGCATATCTGTTTAGAAATTTTCCCCTTTTATGTCAAGGTCATATTGGACTAGGGGACATCCTAACGACCTCATCTTAACTTGATCATCTGTAAAGACTCTATTTCCAAATACGGTCACATGCACAGGTTCTGGAAGTTAGGACTATAATACCTTTTGGAGGGACACAATTCAACCCATAAGAGGTGGAGTGAGGGGGATGAGTAGCATGGGGAGAAGATTATGCCTGAGTGTACCACTGCCCCTTCCTACCACCCTCATAACGGTTTCTGAAGTTAATTTCTCAGGCTACTGGTCATGCCTGAGACGTCCTCTTTCCTTCTCAAACTCTCTCTCTCCTACCTCAAAACCCAGAATTTTAACTGTGTAGATAAAACACCTCAGATAATCTTAGTTTGACTTTCCTCTGAAAATGAAATCAATCTTCCCTCAACAAACATTTCTTTAGAAATTCTGGGTGATTTTGTCTCTTTCAAAAACTTTCAACAAAAGGCAGTGTTAAAGCACAGATGAAAGACTAAGGTGGGAATTTATTTTGTTTTCAATGTTGCTGCTTTGTTTTCTCTTTTACCAATTACAGTAAGTCCCCTACGTATGAACGAGTTCCGTTCCGAGAGCGTGTTTGTAGTCCAATTTGTTCATAAGTCCAACAAAGTTAGCCTAGGTACCCAACTAACACAATTGGCTATATAGTACTGTACTGTAATAGGTTTATAATACTTTTCACACAAATAATGCATAAAAAAAAACAAAACATAAAGAAAACATTTTTAATCTTATAGTCCAGTACCTTGAAAAGTACAGTAGTACAGTACAACAGCTGGCATACAGGGGCTGGCATCGAGTGAACAGGCAAGAAGAGTCACTGACTGGAAGAGGGAGAGGAGGTGGGAGGTGGTAGAGCTGAAGGATCGTCAGCAATAGGGGACGGAGGGCAAGCTGCAATTTCACTCACGCCTGACGTTGATGGAAAGCACGTTCGCATCTTTGAAAGTTCAAAACTTAAAGGTTTGTATGTACAGGACTTACTCAATCTTTATACAATTTACAGTCATCCTATTCAACCTTCAGCCAGCATCCCTTGTAAATCACGCTCAGCCACACAGAGCTACTCAGCAATTCTCCAACCAGGACATGCTTTGTCTTTTAACCTGCTGTTTCCTCTGCCTAGAGTAACCTGGCCTCACTTGCTCATCTGGAAAACTCCTACTGAACATTCAAGACCTGGATTAAGTGTCGTCTTCTCCAACTTCCTCAGGGATTTGAACTCTACCTATCTTTCCCCTTCTCGATAATTTATACAAGCTTCCATCCCCACAGTTTGGCCATTTTTTGAGGTGAATTGTTGACATAACAGTCCTTCCTAATTACACCATACCGCTGCCAGTATGGTCACACTCGCCATTGTATCTGGACCCTGGCTGGCTCTTCATAAATATTTGAGAGACATATACAGAGAAGGGATGCATAAGTCACAGAAGAGCTCTTTACAGATCCTCACAAGCCTTGTGTGCAAGAATGGAGTGGATTCATTCTCTGAAACTTGCCCCCAATGCAGTCATTTTTGCTATGAGTGAGCTCCAGGGCAGAGGAAGACATTGCAGTTTAGTAAAATAAACACTGAAGACTCAGAAGAGCTAATGTTTTAAATGGATACACATTCAGAGAGGAGTTTGGGGAGAAACTGTTAAGGACACTGGTTACCCTCAAAGGTTTCTGGTCTTTTGTTCATGTGAACCAAGCTCTAAGCTGCAATTTAAAAGTCAACACCCAAGCAAAGTTATCTTGCTTTCTTGAAAAGCAAAGAACCCAGCTCATTTATCCATTTGGCCCTTCAGTATAATACTCTATTATGCCTCGTCATGTGACGAAAGTGTCAGAAGTCTCAGCTGATCCACGGGCTGAGTCTTGAAGGGTGTTATGAGTCGGTGGTGCCTGTTCACTGGGCAGAGACTCACTCAGAATGGGCTTCATGCCCTCACAGTTCCCAGTCTGGGTGGCTGCTATCTCTTGCCTCAAACACTGACATCTAAACAACCAGCAACTTCTACCAATAACGCTTTAACAAACTCCTTCCCATTCTAAATGTAGCATCTGAAACTCCATAAACAGGAGGGAACTAGTAGCAGTCTGAAGTTGTCATCATTGACAGCTGATGATTTATCTTAACTCTCCCTCGCCATTTGGCCACGACTTTAAGTAAACACTTTCTGTCTTCCTCATGTTCTCGTTACTGCCACCTCCCACTAATAAGAGAGACTGCCAAGAAAAGCATCCAGACAGTTCATTTACCTCCCAAACTTGCCTGAAAGTAGCCGCCCCGGTTTAGACAAGGGGCAAAGCAACTACTGCACATTTTCAACAGATGGAACAATGCTTCCCCAATTATTTACATTAATGTTATTGGCTTTCAGGATGTGTGTAACGAATGGGTCGTTGAATGAAATATTATGGCACAGACTGAAGACACCAGCCGTTCAGGCCAGCCATTTGTGGTGACAGATGGCAATGGGCGCTTTGCTTTCTAAGAAGCTAGGGAGCTTCACGCAGTCCGTCTTTGCTAAGTTCTTGGCACCATCTTGTTCCGTCGAGTGGCTGGAGGCTTGGTCCACATTCTCAGGGAAGTTCCTGTGTAAAGCATGATATGGCCAGAGGACCCCAAGACTGTCTTTGCCTCACTCATCAGGCAGTGAATGAGACTGGTCAAGTGAGTTGGTTGCTACGCAGCTGATCCCAAGAATAAGGGTTCCCTGGATTTTCTCTGAGTGTCATGTAGCCATCCCTAGTAAATGAGAGACCTTTCCTCACCAAACCAATGGAGCCCACATGAGATTCAGCCTTCCTGAAATGTCTAATGGCCTGCCCACGCCAAATCCAAGGTGGCACTGGGTATCATAAGACCCTCACGAGGACCCTATGCCCAGCTGTATTCCCTTTATACCTTTTAAAACAAACTGAGAGTAGAATAGAATGGCCTTGGGCAGATCACCAACTACAGTATGGGAAAGGGTGAGCAGAGTCCCTCTGTTTCTTCAGGCACCCATTCCCTAAACACACACCCTGAAGCTTATACCAGGTACATTAGTGATGTGACAGTCAGAAGGATGCCAGCGTGAGGCCCCCTCCATGCCAGAGTCAATCTCATGGCAAAACCTTCTGAGTTTTCTTGGAGACTCACATAACAATTCCCCATGTGGAATGACTTAAGTGGCCAGGTACTTATTAAGTATTTATTGAGGACATTCAATATCCAAGGCCCTGTGTCTGGTAGGGAAACCCAGCAGGGGGATTCCTTCTCCAGAAGCTCTCTCAGCAGTGGCAAGTGAAATGCCAGCCAAATGCTAAGTGGTAGACCCGGAGGGCGTTTCTCAAATTTTCTTGACCTGGCGGCTAAGCTCATAGGCACAGGCCTGACACGGGTATTTGTCAGAGGACAACAGAGGGTGCGTGGGCGCAGGCTGGGGCTGCCCCATTATTGCATTTACGTTAGTGGGTTGTGTGCTATACAAGGGATGAGCCACCATGGGCTGTGCAAGCCGATTTTGTTAAGGAGCCCACAGAGCAACCTGAAATGTGAGGAGAAGCTCCAAGCATTGTCTCTGGATTTGTCATCAGGGTGTTTATCTCCTGTTTTGTTCTCTCCCTCTCCCTCCCTCTTCTTTCTCTCCCTCTCCCTTTCTCTCTCTGTTTCTCTTCTCTTTAAGGAACCCTCACAAATATCTCATTTTCTCCTCTAGCGTCCTGTTAAATCCTCAGAGACTCCCAGCCTCAGAGCCCTGAGTTTCTCATTCACGGTTGAGTTGCTTCCTCTTAAATGGAATGTTCCCCTTTTCCAGACCAGTGATGGTTTAGCCCAACTGGATTCCCTTTGCAGCGTCTCCGCCTGACTCCATGGCACCTTTAGTCCAAGCACCATGATCAGACACCAGCAATCATCACCTCAGGAGGAGGAGACCCCAGGTTGGGCTATGGTGACCATGGAGTCTGGATAGCTCTGGAGAAACGAAGCCAGAAAGTGGCATTTTGCCCTTATCATTTTGATAAATATTTTGAATTTTGAAATCATGAAGAAAAAGACACAAAGTTTCTGTATTTATCTGAGAGGTGAAATACTTGAAGAAAGCGGCAAGCCCTGCCACACAACTCTTGTGCACCCCGCGCCTGCCCAATGCCGAGGTCTCAGGCCACCACGCTGCAGGGACCACGGCGCCTCTGCGCCCGTCCCAGGTGTCCCACAAATACTCCTGGGCCGCAAGCTCGGCTCTCACGGGAAAGCGTGTTCTCCTGGCTGACCGCACACTCCCTGAGTTTAAAGGCTGGTTCCGTTCAGTGTCCTAAATCCCTTCAGCCCATAGCACGAGGCCTTGCACATAAGGGGAATTTTTTAAACCCCTAAGGATCGCTGCTCTTTGACCAACCAAATATTACAACGAAGTCAATTATGTTTTCATTTTCCAGGGACAACATCCCAAGACACACGAGCCAACAAAACACACAGGCATTAACACAGACATATACATAGGTACCCAGAACATAGTGCTCAGACAGTCACCGGGCAACACACCCAAGGCAGCTGATCACACTCAGATGCAGGGATGCAGGAGCAGATGCTGCCTGGGGCTGGGCCCACACCACACCCACCTCTGACGTCACTCCCTCGCTCAGAGGTCCTGGCTCTGCAGTTTGGGCTCAATTCCTTTGGGCTGGAACCCAATGGGGCCTGACCTGGCTGGGCTGAGCCGGGCTGGACAAGGCAGGGCAGGGCCAGCCAGGGCGAAGCCGCAGGTGGGTTCAGGTGTCGGTCCCCACCTGAGAGGGAGCTCCCCGAGTTCAGGGTGACTCGGGCCCAGCCATACTTGGGTTACTTCAGCTTAACTGCCCTGAAATGGCCTTGCACCCCTGCTGACCACACCAGCCTGCCCCCCTCCCCACCAGCAGGAGCAGGCGTTCCGCTTCCCTCTGGGCTTCAGAGAAGGGGCCTCAGTGTTCCTGCCTTGGACAGAGGCTCCTGGGAATATACCTCAAGGTTCTGTCAGGCCTGACCCTGAGGCAGGCTCCGTCTGCTTCACTTCCGGGAGCCCCGGAAGCTGGGGCTGCTCACTTCCGAGCCGGTGCTCCGGGGACGATTGTGGGTCCCGGTTACTTTAGCATCGTTTGTCTCCTCAGCAAACAGATCAGCTTCCACCCGTGTAAATCCCGGTAACACCCTCAGGCATCCGCGTCTTGGCTCCGGCGGGTTATTCATCAACGGTGTGAGCTATTTTCACAGGCTCACGTCACAAGCACTTAGAGGCCCCTTGCCACGTGGCTGGCTCCGTGCTAGGTGCCAGCGGCACCAGAAGAGTCAAACTGGGACTTCTTCCTGGGGTTCACGGTTGGCTTGGGGAGTCCAGAAGTGAGAGTAGTAAAACAGCAAAAATAACAAGTAGTCCTAGTCTGGACTTCAGACTAGGCACCAACTTCTGCCTCCATCTCTGACTACATGAGGGACTTCGGAAAGTCACCCTAAGGCTCGCTAAGCCTCTATTTTTTTCACAGCTCTAAAACGGGAAAATCTATTTAACACAGGTTCTGTGAGAACTGTACTAGATTCTGTACATGATAGCAATATGGCTAATGACAAAAACAGTGCTGGTTACTTAGTGCTTAAAACGTAAAGAAACTTTAACCTCATTTAGGCCTTACAACTGCCTTCTTATTTTTATCCTGCTTTATTTACTATAGCTAAATTATAAAATTTGCCAATAAAGTGTAGGAAGATAAATACAGAACCCCCATGAGGTATTAAATTTTAAGAGGGGCTCTTGAACATGAAAATGCTTATAAATCCCAAGGAATGGATCTCATATGCTGGAATTTTACACAAGTGGCAGGAAGTAGGAAGGACAATTTTTGATAAGAGATCTTACTAGTTCTCATTATTTATAGCACAAAGGCAGTTTTCCCTAACACTTTTCTTTAACTTCGGCCAAGATCAAAGGATTAGATAATGTGATGGTTGACTGTATCTGTCAGATACAATGGTGCCCAAATATTTAATCAAACATTATTCTGGCTGTTACTGCAAGAGTAGTTTCTGGATGAGATTAACATTTAAATGGGTGGCCTTTGATTAAAGCAGATTACCCTCCATAATGTGGTGGGCCTCATCTAATCAAGTGAAGGCCTGACTAGAACAAAGACTGACCTAGCCTTGAGCAAGAAGGAATCCTGCTTGCAGACAGCCTTCAAACTTGAACTGCAACATGGACTAGTTCCTAAGTCACCATGTGGATGATCCAGCCTCCATAATCACACACACACACACACACACACACCACTGGTTCTGTTTCTCTGGAGAACATTGACTGATACAGACAAGGTGATTTTTGTTGGCTCTGTCCCCGACAGAACTCCAGAGCAAATGGGAAGTGTTTGGGGATCCTAGACTAGGACAGGGTTCTGCAGATTGACTTGAAGAGGAAGAGCCATTCTTATGGGTCCTGGCCAGAATACGCTTGGGAGTCCCAAGACCTGAAGGTGGCTAATCCCAGCCTGTCACTAGCAGTTTCACAGGGATTTAGTCACAGAAAGAAGGAATGGGGGCTTCAGCCATGATGGCTGCACTGTGTGCCCACCTTAATATCTATTGTCCTTCACTTCTTAATGCTCTGTACCTTTCTGTGAATCCCTCACACCCAGGTTCATTGGCTTTTCCACGGTGTTAAGCTCCTTTTCTGCTCTGCTGCGCCATCTTTTCAGGATCACAGTGTCCCTCCTTATCCAGCCATCTACTTCTGTCTCCCCACTTCCTTCCGGTCACCTCGGGAAGCTCCAACAGACTAGCTGTTTAACATTGCCCCGTTTTACCAAGCTTCCTCCCAGGGGAGAAAAGAGGGCACTAGATATGTGGTCAGAAGACTTAGCCCTGACCTAGCAGTCACTTACCATCTCCATGATATAGGACAAGATGCCTGGATTCACTCATTCACTCAAATTATTCACAGAGCATCACCTCCGTGTCATCACTGTGATTGTCACTGGGGGCACAATGGTGAGTAAAACAGACGATGCCATTGTGAGCCTCAGCTTTGCGTTGGCCACCCATTTTCAATTACAATTACAATCTGTGGTCAGGGATTTGAGAATATAGAGCAGAGGGAACTTACATATAGCAGGGCCTCAGGAAAGTCTTCCCCAAAAACATGACATATGAACTGATTCCTTACACTAACAGGAGAAAGCATGGGGAAATAGCATTTCAGATTGATCAAACAATAGCTTATTGAGGCCCAGAGAGAGAAGAGGTGCAGTTCATAGAAACTGGCCATGCATTAGCAGTGGGAGACAGGAAGCACAAGGGAGGTGTCAAGGATGACTCCTGGGTTTCAGGCTGTGGAAAGGATGGATCATGGAAAGGGAAAAGTGGGGAAAAGACCAGGCTTAGGAAGAACAGTGTGATTTTCTGTGGTGGTAACATGTTGCTTTACCATCCAGAGTCGATTCAACCTTCCTCTAGTAACACGATAACCTGCATTTTCTTTGGGGAAATGGATTTCTTCCCCTCCGGTGCATGTGTTTTGGGAAATGGCCTCAAATACTCCAGGGGCAGGTACCAATTGGTTGAAGCTGAGCAGAATAACTGATCTCACTGGGAAAAGTGACTGGTTCTGGACTTGGATGCATCCTCCTGCCTGGAAATTAGGCCCTGGACTACGGATGGTTATGAGGGACACTTTCTCCTCGTGCTGGACTTAAAAGTGAGAGTGTGTACATTTAGAAGATACTGATCTTACAATCACTAGAGGAGAGTCTAACCCATAGCTCACAGGGAGTTATGCTGAATGGGGCAAAAGAAACTTGAGTCATAAAGACATCAATCAAGCCCATGGTCCAACCATGCTTGAAGTCGGACTTTTCAGTTACCTTAAGCAATAAATTCTTCGTGTATTTGGAGCAGGTTTTCTACTCCTTGAAACCCCAAATTTCCAACTGATACCATTCTTGGAGGTTTAACATGGACTAAAACTTATCTTGACTTGTCATACAGATTAGATGGATGGATGGATGAATAAAAAAGTGAATGAATGAATAGAAGGCAGGTATTTTTATTGAACACTTTCTATATGATAAGGGCCATGCTAGATCTTTTATATAAAATTGCCATTAGATCAAAAATATACCTAGATAGTTATTAGCATTATTATCAAGGATAAAGAAATTGCAGTTTGAAGAGGATGAAAGAAAAAGTCAAATGACCGGTGCATGGGCAACCTAGGATTGGTACAAGATCTGCCTCATTTTGAAGCCCACGAACTCCCTACAGTGCTTCCTGCCTTCTCTGAGCCTCAGCTTTCAAATCTATAAAAATGGAAATAATAATACTTCTTTCCCAAGATTGTTGATTGAACAAAAGGAGGTGTGTGTGTGTGCGTGCGCGTGGGTGCGGTATATGTCTCTCTAATTCCTTGGCCTGTGTCTCTAGCAATATCACGTGATGTGAACTTAGCGTTCAAGACAGATGGTTTTGGTTTTTCTGTCCTTGAAACACTGTTTTTTCAGTTTTCCTGATGTCACAAGATTATATGCACACTTAAATCTCGTGTATCCAAAACTGATTTCACTTTTCACTTTGCATGTTAAATTTGCACCACTGTTCAAGACTTACTCACCTAGAAAATTAAAGAAAATCTGTTTTCAGTTAGCCTATGCTAACTGAAACTGTTGTCAAACTCTCCCTGGAAGTTTGGGGTTCCTCTATGTGTGACTTAGGGACTTCAAAACCACTACCGCTCTGCTAACACCACCACCTCGATCACTTTAACCGTCACTACCACGAACAAGTTCACCACCGACACCTCCACCCTCACCTCCACCACCACCATCACCTGCACCATCACCAATCCACCAACTCTAACTACCAATAATACCTCCATCTTCACTTCCTCCATCCCATCTTCACCATGCCCACAACCTCCACCATCACCATCACCACCAGTTACCAACGACTCCATTAACACCATCTCCAATGACAATTCCACCACCATAACCACCAGGGCTATGACTACAACAGCACCTACAGTAAACAAGACACCTGACACTTACAACCCCTCATCTTTACTAGAACCCTATGAAGAAGGTATTTTAATCTTGTTTTGCCTATGTGGAGCCTAAGTCCCAGAAAAATTAAACCACCTCTCCAAAGTCTCACAACTTCTAGTAGTTGGGCAAGGATTTGACACCAGAACCAGTTGAATGGGAAAACATGTCACCTTTTCACTGTAGTAATGTTTCCTTCTCCCATGCATTCATCTTCATTCTGAAAGGCCAGACTCTGTTTTTCTTTTCTGGAACATAGAATGGGATTTCCTCTTTCAGCCTTTGCTGAGTGCAGATATGGTGAAGTAATCTTGCCTGGGAGCAATTGTCTTAATTACCGAAATGATAACAGGAAGTCAAAGTCTACAGAAAGGTAGAGAAGGGAAGCTTGGGGTGGTGGGGGGCACGGGGAGGGTTGGTAAATGTGTAAGAATCATGTGAGATTTAAAATGTCACAACCATGGGCTCTGACTATTGTCTGAAAGACAACAAAGTCTTTCCAGCTGGTGAGGAAAGTCCAGCTGAGGTGAGGGAGGAAGACGGACCTGGCGGTGAGGCCATCTCCCTGTCAAGATTGGGGTGTAGGGTTGCTGTCACATCGGAAATGAGGGCAGGCTGAAGACTGAGGTTAGCATTCGATGGGAGGATTGAAAGGAGACTTTGAAGTCTAGATAGCATTTCTAAAGAATGCCTGACAAGAATTCCAGACTTTTATAGAGGGATATGGAGATTGGATATGTTTTGCTTCTGAACGCTTTTTATTTGCAACTTTATAGTTCTTTCTGCCATAAATTTGAACCGAAATGGATATTAAATTGCAAAAACAACACTGTCCATGCCTATTTTTCACACACACACAAAAGAAGACTTGGAGTAAACTTTGTCTTGACGAGCACGTAGAAGGGAGTTTGGATAATGCCTTTACCCAGGTTTTACTACTCCACCGGAACTATTACCTCCTCAATCCCTTTAAAGAGAAAATTGATTTATTAACTGTTGATATTTGCACTTGGGAAATTCATCAGGCCCCTTGATCTGTAGAACTAGGAATCCTGGACAGCATCCCTGTAGTACAGGAGAAGGTACCAATAAGATAGAGGCGATGTACCTAAAGTTAAGAGTGTTTTAGTGCTTGAAATATTAACACCTCTACCTTGGCTGTTCATCATGGAAAGCATCTTATTTTCTAAACCAAGCATGAGCAGACTATTTCGCTCTAAATATTGTAAGCCATATACTGGCATTTTTATCAGGGCTCCTATAAGACTGTTTTACAAGTGCCCAGCAAACTTACTGTCAGTAAAAAGACATGCAGCAAATGCAGATACTTGCATGTTGTTTCTATATGATTGTCCATAGAAAGGTGCTCATAAACTCTGTCCCATAAGAATAATTGGGTGAGAAATCCTGATTAGCTACCTCATTGGATCCACTAAGATAACAATAGGAATGGTGGGATTTGCACGCTCTTAAAACTCTTCCAAGCATTTGTTCTTCCTTACATTTTTTAAAATAAACAAATAAATAGCTTCATCGGAGAGTTAATAGACCTCTTTGAACCTATCATACAAATATGTCCTCTACAAGAGCTTCCATTTGAGTCTATTTAACACTTAAACTGTACATATATAGATAGGGCTCACAAACTAGTCCCTGGGAAATAGTTCTTGCGGCGCTGATAACTGCTAAGTCGGATGTTTTAGAAATCACATTCTGCTGATGAATGAGATAAACTGTCTTATGTGAATACTGCGAAGGCCCCGAAGTGCCGATAGGAAGCCTCCTGGCTGGGTGAGGGTCTCTATGAAGGGAGAAGGCTGACCTTCCTCCATGGAACGCAAGCCTCCTGCTGCAGCCTGAGCTACACAGTGGGCATTTGTGGCTATACTGGCTGCTTTTAATCCCTCTGGGTAATAATCTGAAGGTTGCATTCATAGTGTTAATGATTATTAATGCCAGTGCCCATAGTTGGCACCAAATGTGGCATGTTGATAATTATCTTTGGTCCTAAAGAATGAGGAGCACAGGAGGCCTGTGTCCCACTCTATATGAGGCCTTCTCTCCCCTGCAGAGTAAGTTGGCATCTTTCTTTGGCTTATTGCAGAGAATAGGTTTCCAAGCCAGCCATGAACAGCCTCTGGAGCATTTTCTGAGCCAGCTTCTGGTGGGGTATCGGGCTCTGGTGTATTCTGAAAAAAGCAGTTGGCATACTCAAAGAATGAGCATATTTGTAAATCACAATCACATCAATGTGAAGGGAAACACAATGTCTGCCAGCAGTGTCTCTGGCCTGTGTATGGCATAGACTAGTGAGCAGTGGAATAGACTAAGCTGTGGGTGTCAGAGCTGGAAGGGACTTCAGCATCACAAGGGCCAAAGTCACAAGGATGACAGAGAATAAGCAGCTTTTCCAAGACCACTCAACCATGAAGTGGCAGATCTGGGACTAAGGACCTGGTCTACTAGCTCTGGCCCAAGGGTTCTTCTATTGCACCAAGGTCCCTTGGCGCCCTCATTTATTAAAAAAAGGAACAGCAATACTTGTCCGGCCAAATACCTGTCATGATTAAATGGGTCAACATCTATGTAACAGAGATTGGCCAACAGAGATTGGCCCCCAATAAATGTTGAGTAATTTCGTTCTTACCAGGTTATTACCCCTTGGAGCCACATCTCTAAGCATCATTCATTCTTGCCATGCTCAATGCTGATGCTACACCACCTTCCCATATATGTAAAACCTGCTGCGGTGTTGAACCATCACACATGCCAGGTATGAGTTTCTGCCACAAAACTTACCTCTTGGCAGTATAAAAGATGAATTAGGGCTTCCCTGGTGGCGCAGTGGTTGAGAGTCCACCTGCCAATGCAGGGGACACGGGTTCGTGCCCCGGTCCGGGAAGATCCCACATGCCGTGGAGCGGCTGGGACCGTGAGCCATGGCCGCTGAGCCTGCGTGTCCGGAGCCTGTGCTCCGCAATGGGAGAGGCCACAACAGGGAGAGGTCCGCTTACAGCAAAACAAAAAAAAAAAAAGAAAAAAAAAGAAAATACCTGGGAAGAGGGATAAATTAGGAGCTCAGGATTAACAGATATACACTACTATATATAAAATAGATAAACAATGTGGTCCTACTGTACAGCACAGGGAACTATATTCAATACCTTATAATAAGCTATAATGGAAAAGAATCTGAATATATATATATATATATATATATATATATATATATATATATATATATATATAAATATACCTGAACCACTTTGCTGTACATCAGAAACTAACACAACATTGTAAACCAACTACACTTTAAAAAAGAAAAAAAGAAAGAATCTAGATCTGAGGAAACCTCTCAGAATGCCACCAAAAATCTACTAGAGCACATCAATAAATTGGGTAAAGTTGCAGGATACAAAACTAATATACAGAAATGTGTTGCATCTCTATACAGTAACAACAAACTAACAGGAATAAAAATTAGGAAAAGAATTCCATTTACCCATCACAGTGAGACACAAGAAGCAAAGGTGAGAAAAAATGAAAAAGTAATTCTCTCAATATTGTGTTAGGAACAAATCTAATTAAGGAGGTAAAGACCTGTACTTGGAAAATAAAGTTAACCATAAAATGTACAAATTAAAAAAAGAAAGAGTTAATAATACAATAGTTCTCTGAAACTAACCAATTAATTGTATAAACTTTCAGAAAATTAGGCAAATATGACAAAATGAGAGCTAAGATGGAGAGACAAAGGACAAAATTATAAAAAATAGTAAGTATATATACATATTTTTCTAATACATATGAAATCCTGATGAAAAAAAAAAAACACTGTTTATTAACAAGATAAGATCAACTTGGAATAGAGTGCCTAAGGAGAAAAATTTACACTATCCCAAAACATGCAAATAATCATAACAAACTCTAAGCTTGAATGGTTTTATTGGAAAAGTATTTCACTTATTTAGAGAGAAAGATTACGTCTCATACTGCATAAGCTATTCCAACAACATACTCCAAGCCTTTAGTCTAAACTATTATTTTATCTCCATACTTCATAGCTTGGAAAGAGACCTTGACGTCCTCTCAACTTGTGAGGAAACTCTTACAGAGTGAAACAGAAGTCATGCCCAGCACCAGGGCTGGAAGACACCTCTCCTTTTCCAAACAGATTTGGGAAAACCAAACAGATTTTCCCTGCTCCAGCTTCAATATTGCTTTGTCCTTGAAAGGTCTTTTCCCAGTGTGATCCCTTTCCTCCACCCCCTGTCAGTACTGCCAGGCCAGCCCAACTCTGAGAATATGCGGACAATCTTTGTTTATAGGAACTCTGTCCTTACGAGTGGGAGATAATGGACGTTTTACCAGAATGATTATTCAAAACAAAATCCAGGCTTCTGGTTTAAATGAAAAAACAAATTCACATTTATCTCTGCTGCACCTTGAAAATACATCTAAACCCAATACAAACTACAGAATGAGAATAAGTGCATAAATACACTGGCAATTTAGAAAAGGAAACATCAGCAGATCAAAGATATTGTTCTTTTAGATTCTCCTCTATTTTCTCTGCACTGCAAAATAACACAAACTCATTGCAACTGACAGAAAAAAAAATGAGATAACCAGCTTCCTTCTTCCTCCTTAAATTTTTCTTATAAACTTAAGGTAACCAATATCAACCTGTTAGGTAGAATCGTGTTAGGATTATATACCTCTTAAATATAATCTTTTAGGTATAATGTCCATCCTTCCTTATGGACAAGGAAGACAAATATAGAACATTCATTCACACATAAAAGGATTCAGAATGGTCGTTACGGTGTCTTTGACTTTTATAAAAATATTTACGATATTACTGGGCAACTTCCTTATTTCATTAAACAATGCATTACAGGCATCCCTTCAGGACTATGGTATCTAACTCACTCTTTTGGATAACTGCATAATGTTCTACATGATCGGTATTACATAATTTGTGCAAGCGTAACTACTGATGGGTGTTCATTTCATTTCCAATATTTTGCTACTAAAACAATGCGGCAATGAACCTCCTTCAATATGATGCTTCTATTTTTATAGAAGACAGTGTCAATGTAGGGTTGCTAAATCAAAAAAATTTGATTTTTTAATAGCTGTTACCAGATTACTTTATAAAAAGCTACAGCAATTCACTTGCTGAGCAGCTACATATGAAAGTGTCTGTTTCTCATAAATACCACCACTGGGTATTATCACTTTAATTTGTGACAATCTAATGAGTGAAAAATATGATCTTTGTTACTGCATTCATCTGCCTTTCTCTGAATACTAGTGAGGTGGACATCGTTTAATATGAGTATGATCGGGCCTCCCTGGTGGCGCAGTGGTTGGGAGTCTGCCTGCCGAGGCAGGGGACTTGGGTTCGTGCCCCGGTCTGGGAAGATCCCACATACCGCGGAGCTGCTGGGCCCGTGAGCCATGGCCGCTGAGCCTGCGCGTCCGGAGCCTGTGCTCCGCAACGGGAGAGGCCACAGCGGTGAGAGGCCCGCGTACCGCAAAAAAAAAAAAATAATAATAATAATATGAGTATGATCTGCTTAGATTTCTCTTCTTTGACTTTTCTGTTCACATCTGCCCATTTTTCTGTGAGTTTGTGTCCTTTCCTGATCAATTTGTAAAACTCTAAGGATTGTAGGGGTATTAACTCCTCCCATTCTTGAGTTTGAGAAATCTTTTCCCTATCATCTATCTATTTTTTAAACACACACATTCATATGTAAACTGTTATAAATATTATATATGTACATTAAGTTTATATATAACTAAGTATATATACTATATATATTATATACTATATAACATATTACATATATGTGTGTATACTTAATGTATACTGTCACCATATGGTAGTTATTGCACATATCTCTCATGATATATATTTCACCTATTGTGGTTAGAAGTATCTGCTATTGTTTTTACTTCTGAGTTTTTCTTTCCTCGAATAAGGAAAGATATTTCCTTAAGGAAATAAGATATTTCCCCCAGCTTTTCTAAGCATCCTCTTGATTTCTTTCCTGATATACTTAATCTACCAGCTAAGGATATGTATGTGAGGTAAAGGGCCTAGATTTGCTTCAGTAGTGCCTGTATATCAGAATCATTTCCAAAGTGAATGTTCTTTATCTACTGAAACAAAATACCATATTAACTTCTCACATTTACTTGGATCTATTTCCCAAGCCTTTTAATTCTGCTCCACTGATTCATTTTCCTATTTCTGGGTCAAGACCACATTCTTTTATTTAAGGATGACTTTTTTTTTTTTCAGTTTTACTATATGGGAAGATATTCTTTATTGTAATTTTCCTAGCTATTTTTAGACATTGATTCTTCCATGCAAGCTTTAAAAACATTTATTTAGTATGATCATTATTATGTTACATTATACGTTACTTTTAGAAATACTGATATTTGATGCCATTCTTCCTTCTAGTATTCTTCACTGATTCCCTCCATATCTTTCTTGTTTAACTGATTCCTATGTTATTAAAATTTTTGTTGCTATTGTGAATACAATTTACCCTTATTTCTAATTGGTTATTGCTATTACAGAAAAAAAATTTTGTGTATATGTACTTTATTTAAGAATGTGCCAGGTTTAGAGTATTTTTTAAATTGAGATAGAATTCACACAACATAACACTCACCATTTTAAGATGTACAAACAATTCAGTGGTCTTTAAGCATTTTCACTACATTGTACCACCACCAACACTCCTTCCAGAACATTCCCATCACCCCAAAAAGAAACTCCATACCTATTAGCAGTCAGGAAAATTCGCCCTATCCCCCTTGACGGCTAATATAGTTCCCATCTCTACGGGTTTGCCTATTCTGGACATTTCATAGAAATGGGCTCATCCAATATATGGCCTTTTGTGATTGGATTCTTAGCATAATGTTTTTAAGGTTCATTTGTGTATGTAACAGTATACTTCAAACTTTTTTAGGTTGAATACTATTTCAATTGTACAGACATACCATATTTTGTTTGTCTAATCATCAGTTAATGGACATTTCGGTATCTCCACATTTGGCCAATTTGAATAATGTTGCTGTGAATATTCACTTCCACGTTTTTATTTGGACATATTTTTTCTTATGATAGACATAGCTGGCATCTCTATTTTATTTTTGATTTTATGGAAAATAACTTTGGCATTTCAATATTTGATAAGTTATGACTAATTAACTAATATATAGTTTATATATAACTGTATATATTTACATATATAACTTTATCTGTAATTAATCTTCATCCTTTATTCCTACTTTACTTAGAATTCTTATTAGGAATTGCTCCCCGTAAATTTTACAAAGGACTTTTCTGCACCTATAGATATAATCATGGGCATTTTCTCTTGTAATTTTTTGATATGAGGTATTATGCTAATAGACATCCTGATGTTGAACTATCCCTACATCTCTCTAGATGAACTCTACTTTGAAATGGTGCAAGATGTTTCTGATGCCCTGTTGACCTTGTCTTCCTAAAACTTATCAAAATCTGGACAGAGATTAAAATTACATCAACTTGAGAGTGTCTCCCTGACTCCCAATCTCTCCCACCATCCTCTCCGGAGGATGGAGGGACAGCTCAATGTAGAGGTTGCCAATTTCCCTGGGATGGGAGCAGGCCTGACTGGTCCTCCCTCCTCAGGAATGACTCTGTTGGTCTGAGACTGGCTTTCAGGAGCTTGCCCAGCATTGGCACAGGATTGAACACTATTGTGCCCTTCATCCCTCCCTTGCTCTCCGCTGTTCTCCAGACCTTCTGCCTGACAGACACCTTTGCTGAAGTTACAGAAAAAGGAGAAGCAGGCAAAATACCTATAACAACACACTTCAGAATTCTCAGGGAGAAGGATATGCATCTAGAAGAAACAACTCCTGTTGTCTGAATAGATGAAAGAGCTCGAAGAGAACTATAAAAATAATAAATAATAAATATTATAGTAAGTCATTAAGAGACCAATAAAAGGCTTTCTGGAACTGAAAAAAAATACACGATTTAAGCTTTTGAGTAGCTATGCTGAAAAGGACACAGGCATTGCTAAGTACCAGTTTAGATCTGAAAGATCCAATGGAAGAATTAGTCACAATACAGAGCAAACGCTCAAAGAGACTGAAAACCTTAACTCCATTTGCCAATCTCTGTATTATTGCTGCTTGTAAAACTGAGGCAACCATGACTAAGACTCACAACCCCATGTCATGTCTCAAAGGATATCAAACCCCATGTAAGATTCTTGAGGTACATCCCAGCTTCAGATGCCTAATGAGGTATTCACAAATAACATATTTTAGTCAAATATTTTAAAATCCATTAATGTGATATAAAATGACAAAAATGAACATTGAAGTATGAGTTAGTAGTTTGTTGGTGGTTGTCTGTGTATAGATGTGTGTGTGTGTGTGTGTGTGTGTGTGTGTGTGTGTGTGTGTACGTGTGTGTGTGCGTGTGTGTGTGTTCCCCCGATTTTGGATTCCTCCTATTGGGAGAAATGACAACTGTCTTCTCCGAAGACTGTAAGCACAAACAGAACTTTCTGCCACTTCTTTGTTGTTCGTCATACAAAGGAGATGCTTTGGTATTTTTTGCAATTGAATTTTTAAGGCTGAATTTCCTTCAAAGTAAATATCTGACTCAAAGGAATGAATAGTTCCATGCTGTAAGCAGGGTTAAACCACTATTTTCAAAAGCTCTGGTCAACAAAGAGGGGGAAGCTTGGAGGTCAGGCTAGCAAGGTAACCTAGGAATGCTTGGGGCAACCCCCCTGAGAGGATCATGACGGACAATGGCTTCAGGAGTTGGGGCAGAAGCCGCAGCAATGACACTGGAAGTCCGTCTTTCTGCTCCATCAAAGTGCGTCCTACATCTCTCCAGAGAGACTGTGAAGCAACTGGGCCGAGATACATGAAGACCATGGGAAGAAAGCAGAGAAACTGAAACAGGAAACCAGGGCCAACCAAGAAGCAGAAATAAAGAAGGAGCCCAAGACTGAGCATCACGTGTGGCTCTGAGATTTCTGGCAATTCAAGTAAACAGTGAAACAGTGAATTATGTGGTTCTTATTATTTGAAAGGAACGAGTGGACCTATGTTTTGCTTGATACTTAACCATAATCAAAATCTCTCAAATGAGTCCTTACACAGGGGGCAATGAAGAGCAAACATATCAACATGCAGAAATAAGTTATTTAAGGTGGTACTTCCGAAGAGCTGGAGTTACAGTCTTCGTCAGAGCTTTGAAGATTCTTCTATTCTTGAGTTTCTAAAGAAAATTCAATTTACAAGAACTCCTTTCCTCCTGGTTTTGGAAATCAGGTTGTTTTTGGTTAAACGGTACCCTCCCCTGCCAAATTCATGTATTGAAATGCTAATCCTCAGGGCTTCAGAATGTGACCTTATTTGGAGATAGGGTTTTTCCAGAGTTAATCGAGTTAACATAAGGTCATTAGTGTGGGCCTTAATCCAACATGACAGCATCCTGAGAAGGAGGAGAAATTGAACCTAGGCACACACAGGGAGAATGCCATGCGAAGATGAAGCCGGAGACCAGAATGATACTCCTATAAGCCAAGGAGTGGATGCCAAAGACGGCCAGCAAACCACCAGAAGAGAACAGATCCTCCCTGGTACCCCTCAGGAGGAACCAAGCCTAGTGACACCTTGATCTCAGACTTCCAGCGTCCAGACCTGTTAGATGATACATTTCTGTTGTTTAAGCCACTCGGCTTGTGGCACTTTGTTAAGGCAGCCCCAGCAAACTAATACACCTGTTGTTATATTTTTTCAGGCCAGGGGATCCTCCAATTCAACTTCACCTGGTGATGAACATTTCTGATCAGGGCCTGCATAGAAGATTCTAGTGATTTAATTAAAAATAAAATCATTGAGAGAAGAATGCAGTCAGGATAATTCCAAGCATAGTCCATGAATGGGAACATTTTCTCAGTAACCAACTTCCCCAGCAGCAACGTGGGTCACATCAGGCCTCCTTCTCCCTTAAAAGGTCCACATGTTTTCTCTGGTCTTGTCCTACTTTATATTGGTTCCCCTTTATGACAAGAGTCCCAAGACCAGGAAGAACTGGCCTAGAACCAAATGTAAATAAAACTCGAAATCTCTGTCGCTTACCTGTTCCCTAATTAGGAGTGGTGAAGCGCTGCACCCTGGCTTTTGCCAGCACAGGTAACAGTGCTGCACGGTCCCAGCAACTCCGTTTATGATTTAGCTGAATTTTGCCAAGTATTTGCTTGGTGTCACATTTATGAGCTGACTTGAGAATCTTTCGTGCGAACTTTCTGAAGGCTTACTTTATAGACTTGCTCCGGAACTAGATTCCTGGGGCCCACTGCACAGTATTTCGAGGAGGCCAAAAGGTAAACTTTGCCTTCCGGTTATTTTCTCCTATCTTTTCTCCTGCCCCTCCTCCGCCTGCTGAGATGTCTCCTTTCCTCCAGGGGTTCCCACTTTTCTAACACACAAGTCAGCTACTTACCTATAAGCAAAATTCTCTTGAGCACCTACCATTGTCCTCTACTTTCTTGAGCACGGACCTGATCTCTATGAATGCGTGTGTGTGTGTGTGTGTGTGTGTGTGTGTGTGTGTGTGTGTGTGTGTGTGTGTGTGTGTGTGTGTGTGTGTGTGTGTGTGTGTGTGTGTGTGTGTGTGTGTGTGTGTGTGTGTGTTTCAGGGAGAACTACTTCACTGGCCATGGATTTATAGAATCCAAATATCTTAGCATTGCAAGCAACTTTCTAAATGTCTGACCCAACTGTACTCCACCAATCTCTACCCCAATGAAAATTTACATTTGCCAGCTGGTCATATAGTTCTGATTGAATTCTCCCAATGGAAAAGTGAGCTCTGCCTTTCATGTAGCCCATGAAATTTCACAGAGTTCTCATTGTTGGTAGTTCTTTCACCTTCAAGATAAAGCTTCCTTCTTGGCTCTATCCCACTGTATCTCCTCTCCTAGATGCTCTCACTCACATGGGCAGGCACTTACAACAAAGTGAAAGAGAGGGCCAGTAGAAATTCAGATATAAAACACTTTGTGATTCTCAGTCATTCAGACAGAAAACACTCCTGATTCTTTCGTCAGATGCACAGGCTATCTTGGTCAAAGTATACCCTCAAATACCTGTAGAACTTGTGGCAGGATGTCGTCTTCTCCTTTACTCTCCAGATTAGTATGAAATCCCCTGGCACAGAGCTGGACTGGGCTGGGCAGCTCCTACCCAGTCATATGGCTGTGAAGGGCAGAGTCAGAGGAAACAAAAGTCTATCATCTTCATGATAGAAATTATAAACACTACTCGCAGATCCCAGAAGGTCTAGATATGGTGTCCACTTGTGAGGCTCTGGAAGACCCAAGTCAGGATCACCAGGCATGAAGGCATGCCTCACAGGACGAGGGAAAACTTAGCGAAGAAGACTCCCGTGTCAACCCCGGGAGCGGCACAGGAAGAGGGATCTTCAGAGACTGGTCTTTTGGTACATCGGGGGAATTTCATGGGACTTACTGACTATAACTATTCTTGTATTCCATTTTCAGTTATTTTAACTTATGTACCCATAACATTCTGAGAGAGTTCCTGGTAAGAGGTGCCTGTTCCTTAAATGTGTCAGACATGGCAAGAGTGGTCGGGAGAGGAGCTGTGGACGGGGTTAAGAGAGCAAAGGTAGTGCTTTGTGATCCCAACTGCAGAGGAATTGTGGGAAAGGTCTGCTGACTCAGGGAGAGGTTCCAGAGACATCGGGCCCAGAGTCTAAGGATGCTCTGCAGAACTCTGGCTGTCCACAGAACGCACACTGTTTTACACAATTCCATCACTCTGCAAAGTGTTTCATTGCTCCCTTCAACTTTAACAGAAACATTTTATTTGAAAAACTTGGAAGAAAACAATATTGGGTGTCCTAAGCTTTTTGATAGATGAGAGAATTGAGAAGTTAAGTGATTTCTTCCAAGCTACGTAGGGAGTTAATAGTGGAGGGAAGAATTTAACCCCTGATCCCTTGATCTTTCTGTTTTTGCTTATACACGTGAATGAGGGTGGTAGTTTAACCTCCTGAATTGTCCTGGCAACTGTCCCATTTACCTCCTTTGCTCAATACCGTGTGGCTGTGACCAAGGGGACCGCATGCAGGACAATGTGACCTGCCAGTTCTTGTCCAAAGTGCCTTAGTTTCCCAGCTCCATCCTAGGCCTTTTGAAAGACTGAACCAGAGTTCCATTCATTGAATAATTTGGTCAGGATATTTTTATATTCTCTTCATGAGAGTGAAAATAGACTTTAGATGTTAGAAAATAAAATAAAATTGACTTTAGACGTTAGAGAATAGTATCTTGTATTCAGGCAAGGGTAAAGGCAGTGTCCAGAATAAGAGTTGAATCCTCCTTGTTCTATTTATATGGGTAAATTATTTAACCACACAGGTTACATTACCAGTTGGGAATGCCTCCACCTGACTAAATATATATTAGTACACGCTGGCATCAATCACCATCAACATAATATTAGCCATTATGGGAGCATTACAACATCATCCTACTCACAAATGTGACACAGCGCAGAGTGTCACAGACACCTCAATGCACTGGGCCCTTAAGTCAAAACGGAAAGTTAAAAACATCTTCTGCAGGCAGCCACTGGCATTACTTCATATTTACATTAGTTTTGCTAATCTAGTCGAATGAACTTTTTCCCTAAGAAAATGTAATAGGAATATTTTATTTGAAAATTTCATGTGGTCAGCAGCTGTCTAAAGTCTTAATTCCTGTTTTCAGTAGGGTAAGTGGCAAATGCAACCAGGAAGAAAAAAAAAAGTTTCCCAAGTGCTAGTAAGGGCAGTAGGCAGTGGAAAAATCCGTGAAAACCCCTTCCAGGAAAACATTCCTACAGATCACTGTGTAAGTACTTAAAGGTTGGTGTAAAAAAATAGATCCATACATCTCTTAATGAGCTTGAGCAAAGGAGCTGGAAAAGCCTCCCAGAAATCAGGAAACAGAGGCAGAGAGAGGGAAAGCAACTTGAGAAAGTTACACAGCAGGAGAGTGATGACATTCAAGGAGCCAGGTCCTGCATCCACTGTCTACTCACCGCCCTACCTTGTACTGCTCCCTGGGGGCCACTGCACCCATGGAGGTGGGGAGAGCTCCATTATTCCCCTGCGACTGCTACCCCCGCGGAGATTCATCACAAGCCGAATGTCATCCTCTGTTGACGTGCGGTTCCTCTCACCGATACCCCTCTGACCCATCACAAAAGCAAGCGTAGGGCTGTGTCGCAGCTTCTGCCTTTTTTAGTCATAGAAATTCAAGCAGAAGCAGAAGCATAATTTGTATTTACATCCTCCATGATTTAGAGAAGGTGAACTGGCGTAGTAGGAAGAGAAAGTTTGGGGATGGTTGAATGAGGGTTCCTGTCTTCGTTCAGCTATAACTTGGAAAGATCACCCAATCCTTGAGCCTCTTAAACCAGGATAATGGTATTTTCCTGACAATTTTTGTAAGAACTAAATGGTATACTGTATGGAAAGTTTATCCTGACAGAGTTACTCAGTAATTTGGAGCCAGCAGTATATAGAGCAGTATAGCCACCAGTATATAAGCAGTATATAACAATATGCAATCATTCCTTTGGTTGCAATGTTTTGAGGCAACACGCACTTTGAGCCAGAAGAAGTGATGGCTCCAGGAGCAGATATAGGACTTAAAAAGAAGTACAACATGCATAGAACACCCATGCCCTCGGTGGGCAGCAGTGCCCACCGTCCATCTTTGTTGCAGCTGGGTGAAGGATCTAGCTGAGTCTGGTACAGAAGAGTCTAGAACCCACTTCATTGGAGGGCTTTACTTTCCTGCTCCCTAGTTTACTCCTTTTTAAAACTATGTGTAAGACCAACGCTTACCGCAAAGGAGCGTTTCCTGTATTAAACAGAATAACGTATGTAGAAGTTCTCTAAATGTAAGGTAGCGCTATTCATAATAAACAGATGGTACGTGACTATCTGATGGATAAGATGGCACCTGAAGGTGTTGAAAGAGCAGTAAAAAGAGAATAACGTTGAGGAAGATGACTCTAGAGAGAATGTACTAATAAAATGGTTCCAGAAAATTACTAAAATCAAATCGTTGGAAAAGTATGACTGCAGAAGTCAGAAAGCCAACTACAGGGGTGTGTTCTCAAAACTAGTCCAGCTCGGGCTTCCCTGGTGGCGCAGCGGTTGAGAGTCCACCTGCCGAGGCAGGGGACACGGGTTCGTGCCCCGGTCCGGGAAGATCCCACATGCCGCGGAGCGGCTGGGCCCGTGAGCCATGGCCTCCGAGCCTGTGCGTCCAGAGCCTGTGCTCCGCAACGGAAGAGGCCACAACGGTGAGAGGCCCGCGTACCGCAAAAAAAAACCCCAAAAAACTAGTCCAGCTGTCTGCCTGGAGCTGGATGGAAGGGATCGTAGAGGATGACATGTGATGGGCTCCTCCCCCTGAACAGAGCAACTGGAAGATTCCCACATTGCCAGACTGACTTAGGGTGCCAGCGTAAATTGGTGTTGGGAGGCTACATGGAGAACTGATGTGAAGTGTGGGAATGCCCTGGCTTTCCCAGACCATGTCCCTACAGCACCACACAGCAGAGAGAAAGTCGCCAGGAAGTCCCCCACCAGGCAGATCGTGGTTTGGTTTTGTTTTGCAGGACAGTTTTTTGTTTGTTTTAAGATGCAAGCGTAGGTTAATCTCTTGGGAGGAGAGCAGTAAGAGAGGTCTAATATTTGGGGATGTTTTGTATTCTTCAAGAGGTGGTCGGTGAGCTGCAAGAGGGGTCGCAGGAGAGGCGCGTGAAAACGAAGTTCATCGTTACTCACGGGCCCTAGAGAGACAGAGTCACCGCAAGCCACGGGGGAAACAGACAGCAGGGAACATCAAGGGAGGGGCTTAGCCAAGCAGGTGGGGAGCTGAGAGAGAGAGTGAGGGCCATGGATCAGTGCCTTTATGGGGGTCAGGGTGGAGTACACCAGTAAAAGGCATGAGGGGACTTTACTTGTGTATACTAGGTCACAGTCAGGGGAGGGCAAGAAGGGGACCTTGTGGCAAGGACCAGCCTTATCACACTGGTGCACCTGGTCACCTGAGCGGGGTGCTCACAGCGTGTTTGTGGGGATATTGGGGTAGCAGGAAAATATGAAGTGGTAACATTTATGATGCAGGGGTCAGTGATTTAATCAACATTGTAGTTCTAGCAGCAAGAGAACTGTGCACAGCCTCCACTGAAACATCCAAGTTAGAGGACAGAAGAGGTGAGCCTGAAAGGAAAAGTCCTTCCCAGGTTAAACTGCATTGTGGGCAGATTATGGGAAAGTTGTAGAGAAATCTGGAACCAAAGATATCCTTCGGAAATGTTTTTCTTTTACACCTTTGTTTGGTCTAAGAGGCATCAAAACTGAGAATTTTTGTATATGAATTATAGTAGTGATATAGGTGGCTCAGTTCACAATATGCATTCACATAATATCTGCACATACCCGTCCCCGACACACACACACACACACACACATACACACCCCACACATCCAAGCAGTGGGTCTTTTGCTTACTGATGAATCCCTACGGGACTGCTACAGCACTTGGCACAGAACTGTACTCAATACATACTCAGAAAACTCATGGAATAAGTTAATAGATGAATGAATGAATGAATGAATGGGAGAAAGAGAGACAGAGGGAAGGAGGAAAAGACAGAGAGAGACACACACACAGAGACACAGAGAGAGAAATATCAATCACTGACTCTAGAACTAGGAGGCAGAGGTGTGGGACGTGAGCCAAGCTTCCCCTTCAATGGGTCTTTAGTTTGGCTCAAGAGGAAACTTCAATTCTTTGGAGAGAGGGCGATGTGTATGTATGAAAGGAGCAAACTGGAGTCAGCATGACCTTAAACTAGCGACTCCAAGTAAAATCAAAAGGCTACAGAGCCAAAATGTCTATAACGTCTTTGTGATGTATTCAATTTTCCTTTAAAAAAAAAAAAAAGCTCTCTTTTGCAAAACCTACATGTAACAAATGTACCAAGAAATCTGCCTGTGGAGCTACAGAATGTTGCATGTGGTTTTAAGCAAGTCGTTTTATGTCCCTATGACACAATTTAGCCATCTGTAAAATACAGTAAAATCCCCCACTCACACGCCTTACGCACATCCTTGAAATGTTGAGAAACGCAGGCAGTAGCTCTGAAGAAAACGTGCGTTGGGAGAAACCTGCAGGACTGTCACTGGGCTACACGTGGTAATAAGGGGCTTTCCCATCATAGACACAATCCAGGTACGCCAGTTAGTGGGCTGAAGCCACCTCTCCTCCGAGGAATATTTTAATGAGATAAACAAAAACCACCACTAACTCATCATTAAATCGGGGGCCCACCTATTAACCCCAAATGAGCTAAATGCCAATAACAAGGGGAGTGGGAAGCGTAGCTCGTTGGTAAAGTCTGTGACTGTGAGTCAGAAGACCTGGGTTTAAGTCCAAGTTGTGTCTCTTAGAAGTTGTACGATCCTGGTCAAGTTAATCTCACTTCCCAGTTAATCTGACAAGCACAGCGCGTCACATACTAGGCCGTTAATGAATGAGAAAATGAAGGGTATCAGATCAAAGAAGACAGCGCATGTGCATTTCTCTGTAACACTTAAAGCACCACATAAATGTATGATTATTACGATTACTAATACAGTAATCGTAATAAGTAATCAAGTTATGGGCATCCCATAACTTGATTTGTATCCTTGAAGATGGATGGATTGTTTTAAGAGGGCCATGTGGGCAGGCATTGAAATTTAACTTGGGGTGCAAGTTGGCTTTTCCTGTTATGCAGATCTGCCCAGCTAGGAGCTCTAGCAATTGAAGCCAAAGGGACAATTGCTTGGAGTCCTTCTGTTGTACACCTGTGCGTGTGTCTGTGTGTGAGATGAATCTGACGTGGGGTTATCAATCGGACATAATGGTAGCACAACTCTTCCCACTGCTCAAGTACATTAAAAAATGAAATCTTTCTTCTTAATGCCTGCTTGGTTTTAACTTTCCCCCCAACCAACTCACAGAGCCAAAAGAAAGGCAGGCATTTTCCACCTTGCTGCCTAACTGGCAGGCTCACATTGGCCTCTCGCAACTTCTCACAAGTTTGGCCACAATGACTAGCCTTCTTCACGCCAAGCAACATCAGTGCTGTTAACACCAGGCAGCAACACAAGCAAAAAGTCTTCTTGTGGTTACAATGTGACTTCATTTCGCTGACATCTGAGCAAAGAAAACACCAGAGAAGTCTGGACAGTTTCTTTATGAGCAAACAGGAAGCAAAGCGAGAGCTGTGGCATGGTCTAGTTTAAGAAGAAGTTGGTGAGTTGCTGTGGATGCCTCGCTGATAGAATTTGCAGAGACCATAAGGATGTACACAAGGTAAAAATATCAACAGAGCACGTGTGGGAGGGGGCGTGTGGTGTTGGTTGATGGGGGAAAGATAAAGCCTGCAAAATAACGTACCACCCTTTCAACACTTTCCCTCCACGTCTCACAGTCTCGATTTCCACAGCTTTCACTAATGTCTTTTATTCTAGTCTAATAAAAAGCTGTCAGGCGAAGCTTTTGTTGAAAATTACTGAATATGCACCCCTTTTGGAGACTGTGCCTGGGGACATGGCTGCTCTCCACGCTTTGTCCACCGTCACTTTTTGGAGAGGCCTGTCTGTGAACTTATGAGGGTTTCGAATCTATCATCCACAAACCAGGAAGGAGAGGGACCAACTGCTTCCTGCTGGTTTGGAATTTCACATACAACTGACTCCATAATCCTGATAATTGTGTCTGCCACGAAGACAGGAAACCCAACTGATCAGGGGAAGATGCTTAGCGTGTCCATCTTTCTCCACGGAATCTGCCAGAGCCCCCCTGAGGTTGGTACAGGCTGTTCACCTGGGTCCCACGTTCTATCTTCTAGGGAGCCTCCTCTTTTCATGTTTTTTCCACCAACCAAGAGTAAGGCCTGAGGACACTCTACTTCTTTGTTGCATTTTATCCTTTCTGAGCTTTTAACAAAACAAAATTACTGGAAACCATGCTTTTCTAGCATTCAGGGCTAACCCTCAACAAAATAAGAAGGAGTTTTCCATTACATGGCCTTCTCTGTGCTTATGGTTCCTAACCTCCCACACAAGGGGCCAGATTGTCCACACTGCTTCCTCTCCCGCTTTAGTGAAGCCCCTTTTATTCACACCAAGACAGGGTTTCTCCATCTCGGCACTATTGGCATTTGGGGCTGGATAATTCTTGTTGTGGGAGGTTGCCCTGGGCACTGTGAGATGCTTAGCAACAACCCATTAGATGACAGAAGCACCTTCTCTTTCTATATCACAACTAAAAGTATCTTCAGACTTTGACAAATGTCCCTTTGGAGACACCATCCCCCTAGGTTGATAACTGTTACCCTAAGAGGGACTTCAGCAACGATCCCTTCCCAGAGATTGCCGATATGCTACAGAGACTGTCTAATAATGATGGAAGTTCAGGCATTCACCAGCTTAATGATCTTCTTGGTGGACCCTGAACTCACTCAATGAAGGCAGCCCCTTCCTGCTATCAAAGTAGCCCATATAGTCATTAGCTAGTTAATCAGAATTATAGAATCGAGACCTGTAATAAACCAATCGCAAGCTTTTGGCCCCAAGCAGTAGCAGTTTCAGGTGTAAAACCCTTCTATTCATTGGACTACTGAGCCAGTGCACTCCCTTAAGATGCTGGAATGACACTCAGCAAGGCAGACGGGATGCTCTCCATTCTTCAAATGATGTATTTTCAAGCTCAGAATATACAGCTATAAAACCCAGCACCTGGGAGCCAGTATCTGTATGCACAGTCTCACACAATTTACAGCCCTAAGCAGAAGGGGATGTCATCAACCGAGGCACATATTCCACACCTCATTTTCCTGTGGTAGGATTTACACTTTCTTGGAGAATGTTGAGTTGGCAACGAGTGTCAAAAGTAAAGCAACAAAGACCCTGGGCAGAGGCACAAACTATCCTTGAAGAGTAAAGCCCTATTCCTGTGTGGTTTGCGAATGCTTCAGCACATTCTGTGCAGTGTAAAATCATTTACCACAGTAGGAGGGAGGGTTGCTTTAAATAGAGGGAGAAAAAAGTACTGTTGCAGTAGGGAAGCCGGCTAATGAGCGTTAGCTTGTGGCAGCGTCCTTTTGGCGATCTGGCAAACTCAGGCAACTGACTGAAACTTAATATTAGATCTACCGACTGGGTTGGGTGACTCCAATCACAGCAAACCAGCGAGGTGAGCAGAGATCCTGCGTCGAGGCACTCTTGTGGAGTTAAGTCAAAGATCCTAGGGCTTCCCTGGTAGCGCAGTGGTTGAGAGTCCGCCTGCCGATGCAGGGGACACAGGTTCGTGCCCCGGTCCGGGAAGATCCCACATGCCGCGGAGCGGCTGGGCCTGTGATCCATGGCCGCTGAGCCTGCGCATCCGGAGCCTGTGCTCCGCAACGGGAGAGGCCACAACAGTGAGAGGCCCGCGTACCGCAAAAAAAAAAAAAAAAAAAAAAAAAAAAAAAAATTGCCTTCTAATGAAAATGAGAAGGACTTTACCACAAAGTTTTGAGGAGAATTAAATTTATATATTTGGCCAATTGTTTGTGTTAACAGAACATTTACAATCCATTCATCTGGAATTTTTAATTTCCAAGTCTATTAAATTTGTATAGCAAATCTCCTGATATTTACATTGGTTCCATTGCTAATGATGAAATTTAAAATGTTGAATGATGTGTCCTAAATCTTCAGAGGTTGTTAATTTCCAATATGGATTTTAATTTTTTTAACTCAACAGTACCCACCACCACTTATTAATATCTGTAAAGGCTCATTTTTTCCCCCACTTTGAGGACAGCTCATAGAATCACAAAACTAACCTTGAACCTGACAGTTGACAACGGCAAAGGCACTTCATTCTTCTGGCAACGTGATCTTCCTTCTAAAAATAATTAACTCATGGTACAATTTTTGCAAATCTATGGCTTTGGGATTAGTGCCTAGGCAACTGAGGTAGAAGCAGCACATTCTTTCTTGGCCATGTGAGCTGCATATTAATCATACAGACTGGAGTTTACAAGACCCAGACATGATGCCAAAGCCCGACACTTCTTACCAAGAAGGAGAGAAGTACATCACGGAAGACGTAACATCATAAGATGTTGCTTGAATTAAAAAAAAAAAAGTAATGTGTTATGTCTGAGAGGAAGTGGGTCTCTAATTTGAGTCTCTGAGGCACGACCATCAGACAGTCCTGCATGTACCCAGCACACAGCACTATGCTTCCATTCGCTCTTCTCTCAGCAATCCAACTGTGTCAGAGCCTCAATGAATGCAAATGGAAGAAGGTTTGGTCCATAAAACTCCCTCTCAAAATTTCAACAAGTCATGTATTTAGGGCATTTTTTCTTTTGAAGTGTAATAACCAGCGTCATGAATTCTTAACTGGTTTGTGGGTGAGGTAGTCTGATCAACTTTGTTCTGAGCCTCTCAAATTTTCTTTGTTGCTCAAACATACCCTCCACTTTTGTTCACTACTATGTCATTAATATACTTTTCTCTCCATTAGTAATCTCCTTCCATGCGAACTCCTCGAGGGATCCCTGTCAGGACTGGAATCAAGCATCAGCTCCACCGGGAATCCATCCATAGCTTCCCAGACAGTGATTATGGCTCTCCCTCCTCTTGCCCCACCACATTGAACATATCTCTGTGACAATGCTTCCCATGTTGTGCTGTGATTGCCTGTGGACATTTTTGTCTCCCCCTTTGAGCCACAAATTCTTCTGGGGCAGCACTGTGTCTTACCCACCTCTGTGTCTGCAGGGCCAGGAACATAGTGATCATCTATACATTTCTAATAAAAGGATGAATGAATGAGTGACAAATGAATGGGCATAATTATCTCACTGACTACTTTCTGCCTGAAGTTGACAAGAATTCCAGGAACATTGGTAAGATTTTTCCACCTGTTACGTCAGAGGGCAACGGAAAGCACTTGGCTTTCTTTGTCTTGTGAAAAAAGGAGCATAATATGGAGAAGGATCTCAGTCAGTTAAGAAATGTAATATCTTGGAGCAGGACCTTATGTCCCCACCTCCGCAACTGTAGTTCAACTCTTTTATTTTTCTAGTTTTAAAAAGTTATTATTTTTGGTAATTTTCCAGGAACACTTTGAATCAAGCATCACATATCAGAGAAATGATTATCTAACTAGGGAGACAATAGGCAAATACCCTCAGAAGGTCACAGAAATGAAAACTCAAGGCAAATACTAGACATGGTGCCTCTTGATTTAAAGCAGCCTATTTCATGACTGTCCTGACCATTTTATAGATGTCATGGGAATAGTAGTAATTAAATTATAGTGCTCTCTCTTTGAGAGAATCTCAGGAAGATGATTTTGTATCAGACATGCATTTGGTTTTGCTTTTCTTGAAGACACAGTATATCATATAACCATCAGCTTTTCTTCTGCCATTGGCTCCTGTCAGGTTTGGAATCCAACAAGCAGCTCATTTCCAGCAAGTCTTTTGACTAACAATTTACACTTCTGTTTTGGTCTCAGTCCTGCCCAAATTTATCTTTCTACCCTTGTATTCCTTTTCGCTTTTTTACCTACTTCTAATGTATGTTATTAGTTTGTGGCATTTTTTACAAACTGCCATACATGTTTTGAAGTAATGGGGAGAGACCTTCAAGATGACAGAGGAAGACATGGAGATCACCTTCCTCCCCACAAATACATCAGAAATACATCTACACGTGGAGCAACAGCTAGCCGGGAGGGAGTCCAGGAAAAAGTCTGGACCATCCTAAGACGCAAGAGACCATTGTTTCCTGGTGTGCGAGGAGAGGGGATTCACAGTACCGCCTAACTGAGCTCCACAGAAGGGCTCGACCTGCGGCTATCAGCGTGGACCCCAGAGATGGGCATGAAATGCTAAGGCTGCTCCTGCAGCCACCAAGAAGCCTGTGTGCAAGCACGGGTCACTCTCCACACCTCCCCTCCCGGGAGCCTGTGCAGCCCGCCACTGCCAGGGTCCTGTGATCCAGGGACAACTTCCCCGGGAGAACACACGGCACGCATCAGGCTGTTGCAACGTCACGCCGGCCTCTGCCGCCGCAGGCTCCACCCGCACTCCTTGCCCCTCCCTCTCCCCCGGCCTGAGTGAGCCAGAGCCCCAGAATCAGCGGCTCCTTTAACCCCGTCCTGTCTGAGCGAAGAACAGATGCCCTCCGGCGACCTACACGCAGAGGCGGGGCCAAATCCAAAGCTGAACCCCAGGAGCTGTGCAAACAAAGAAGAGAAAGGGAAATCTCTTCCAGCAGCCTCAGGAGCAGCAGATTAAATCTCCACAATCAACTTGATGTACCTGCATCTGTGGAATACATGAATAGACAACAAATCATCCCAAATTGGAGTGGTGGACATTGGGGGCAACTGTAGACTTGGGGTTTGCTTTCTGCATCTAATTTGTTTCTGGTTTTATGTTTATCTTAATTTAGTATTTACAGTTTATTATCATTGGTAGATTTGTTTATTGATTTGCTGCTCTCTTCCTTTATATATATAGATAGATAGATTTTTTCTTTTTCTCTTTTTGTGATGGTGTATATGTATGCTTCTTTGTGTGATTTTGTCCGTATAGCTTTGCTTTTACCATTTGTCCGAGGGTTCTGTCTGTCTTTTTTTTTTTCTTATTTTTAGTATGGTTTTTAGCACTTGTTATCATTGGTGGATTTGTTTTTTGATTTGGTTGCTCTCTTCTTTTTTTTATTACTTTTCAATTTTTAATAATTTTTTATTTTAATAACTTTTATTTTATCCTTCCTTCCTTCCTTCTTTCCTTCTTTCTTTTCCCTTCCTTCCTTCCTTCCTTTCTTTCTCTCTCTCTTTCTTTCTCTCTTTCTTTTTTTCTCCCTTTTCTTCTGAGCCGTGTGGCTGACAGGGTCTTGGTGCTCCGGCCAGGTGTCAGGTCTGTGCCTCGGAGGTGGGATAGCCAAGTTCAGGACATTGGTCCACCAGAGATCTCCTGGCTCCATGTAATATCAAACGGCGAAAGCTCTCCTGGAGATCTCCATGTCAATGCTAAGACCCAGCTCCACTCAACGACCAGCAAGCTACAGTGCTGGATACCTTATGTCAAACAACTAGCAAGACAGGAACACAACCCCACCCATTAGCAAAGAGGCTGCCTAAAATCATAATAAGGTCACAGACACCCCAAAACACACCACCAGACGTGGTCCTGCCCACCAGAAAGACAAGATCCAGACTCATCTACCGGAACACAGGCACCAGTCCCCTCCACCAGGAAGCCTACACAACCCACTGAACCAACCTTAGCCATTGGGGTCAGACACCAAAAACAACAGGAACTACGAACCTGCAACCTGTGAAAAGAAGACCCCAAACACAGTAAGTTAAGCAAAATGAGAAGACAGAGAAACACACAGCAGATGAAGGAGCAAGGTAAAAACCCACCAGGCCAAACAAATGAAGAGGAAATAGGCAGTCTACCTGAAAAAGAATTCAGAATAATGACAGTAAAGGTGATCCAAAATCTTGGAAATAGAATGGAGAAAACACAAGAAACGTTTAACAAGGACCTAGAAGAACTAAAGAGCAAACAAACAATGATGAACAACACAATAAATGAAATTAAAAATTCTCTAGAAGGAATCAATAGCAGAATAACTGAGGCAGAAGAACGGATAAGTGACCTGGAAGATAAAATAGTGGAAATAACTACTGCAGAGCAGAATAAAGAAAAAAGAATGAAAAGAATTGCAGACAGTCTCAGAGACCTCTGGGACAACATTAAACACACCAACATTTGAATTATAGGGGTCTCAGAAGAAGAGAAAAAGAAAGGGACTGAGAAAATATTTGAAGAGATTATAGTTGAAAACTTCCCTAATATAGAAAGGAAATAGTCAATCAAGTCCAGGAAGTGCAGAGAGTCCCATACAGGATAAATCCAAGGAGAAATATGCCACATATTAATCAAACTATCAAAAATTAAATACAAAGAAAACATATTAAAAGCTGCAAGGGAAAAATAACAACATACAAGGGAATCCCCGTAAGGTTAACAGGTGATCTTTCAGCAGAAATTCTGCAAGCCAGAAGGGAGTGGCAGGACATATTTAAAGTGATGGAAGGGAAAAACCTGGAACGATTACTTTACCCAGCAAGGATCTCATTCAGATTCCATGGAGAAATTAAAACCTTTACAGACAAGCAAAAGCTAAGAGAATTCAGCACCACCGAACCAGCTTTACAACAAATGCTAAAGGAACTTCTCTAGGCAGGAAACACAAGAGAAGGAAAAGACCTACAATAACAAACCCAAAACAATTAAGAAAATGGTAATAGGAACATGCATATGGATAACTACCTTAAATGTAAATGGATTAAATGCTCCCACCAAAAGACATAGACTGGCTGAATGGATACAAAAACAAAACCTGTATATATGTTGTCTACAAGAGACCCACTTCAGACCTAGGGACACATACAGACTGAAAGCGAGGGGATGGAAAAAGATGTTCCATGCGAATGGAAATTTAAAGAATCTGGAGTAGCAATTCTCATATCAGACAAAGTAGACTTTAAAATAAATACTATTACAAGAGACCAAGAAGGACACTACATAACGATCAAGGGATCAATCCAAGAAGAAGATGTAACAATTGTAAATATTTATGCACCCAACATAGGAGCACCTCAATACATAAGGAAAATGCTAACAGCCATAAGAGAGGAAGTTGACTGTAACACAATCATAGTAGGGGACTTTAACACCCCACTTTCACCAATGGACAGATCATCCAAAATGAAAATAAATGAAGTAATGTAGCAGCAATATTAAATATTTACATAAAAACAGCAGCAATAATCAAAATATTTAAAAACTACTATGGCAGGGCCATTGACCAGTCAGAGAGGTGCTATCCATTAACCAAAAGAAATGCCAACCTGGCGCAAGCAGGTTTTATCACCTTTGTTGGCAAATAAATTAAAGAGCATAGGCTCAGGTGGAAGAGAGAGCACTTGACTGTGATTCAGGGAACCGGGAAAAGCAGCATTAATGAGGATAAGAAGTACTGAAACAAAAGTCAAAAAGATCCGACTTAGAAAGCTTGGCTCTGCCTCTTCTTCACTCTCTAAGTTTCAGGTTTCTCATATGCAAAAAGTAAAACAATACTTGCCTCGTTCATGGGGCTGGTAGAAAACAAGGCGGCATATGAGTTTTCTGCACAAAATCCGTTACTGTATTGAGGTGGAAATGCCGCACTTCATGTGATTATTTGGGCATTTCAGTGCAAATTTTCAGTGCGTCACACCATTTTCTTCCAGTTTTTTTCATAGCAAGGAAACATGGTCACACATTATAAATGTCTCTACCTTGGTCTCCTTGGATAATCTTGCAGATCGCTACTGAAATTGTTGAGTTCCTCCATGGAGCAAAGTAGATACACAGGGCTGCCAGGAGCTGCAACCCTGTGCACAGAAGCCTACTCTACAGCGGCCTTGGGATCAGGCCACATGGCCACAGGAGCAGCCAGAAAGGAGGAGAGGGTGGGTGAGGCCAAAATTCAAGCCAGGCATTTCAACTTCAGCCCTTAGCCGGTGAGGTCATTTTCCATTTATTCTTTGTTTCCACTAGATTCAATGTCTCAAAAATGTTGAACACACAAAATCTGAACCCATATGATGAGCCATCCAGGCCCATGCAATGGCGCTTGCCATCCTGACAGGGTCATCTGGAGCTGGGATTATTGTGTGCGCGTCCAAGAAGCAAGGCTGGCTTGAGATTATACTTTGTCCTCTCCATCCGTGAGCTGTTTGTCCTCAGAGAGAGTAGCCCCCGTCTCCAGAGAGATCACTCTATCATGTCTGTGGTGGCTCAGAGACTATCTGGCCTCCAGTCCCAGGTCTGACCTGGACTATCTGTGTGCCTTTGGACTTCAGTTTCTTGATATATCAGCTGGGAATAATAAGAGTACCGAACTCAGAGCTGTAGCAAAGATTTAATGAGATCATTCACTAAAGCACTTAGCTGCTGCTCACAGAAGCTTCTACATGTGTAAAGTATAATTATTATCTGGGCTCCCACATGAGAATAATACAGTTTCAAACTTGTTAACATTTCAAAGCTGCTACTAGTTGTTCAGGCTTATTCCCACCTTCTCACAAAAATTCTTGGTTACAGGCACCCCTCACACTTGTGTTTTCATACTTGCTCTGCTTTAATTGCTCCGTTTCCTCTGTGTGGAACGCTGTGATGTTGTGACATTAATAAGAAATAAGAAATAGACTTCATTCCCACTTCCTGGCGCAGAGCTTCCTAAACCCTAAGAATTTCCTGGGTTATAGGGGTGAGAGGAGTATCTTTTATTATTCATAAGTCGTTTTCAAACATACTATTTATACTATTGAGGTGATTTTTGGAAAGTTCCTAAGGATGAAGAGCTGGTTTCAAGGAAACCAACCACGTGATCAGAGGATTGTATCTTTCAGTCTCACCTCCCCCAACTTCCTCAGGCAAGGGAGAGGGTCTGGAAACTGGGTTCAATCACCACTGTATGGCCAATGGCTTAATCAATCATGCCTATGTAATGAAGCCTCCATAAATACCCTAAACAACAGGGTCTGGAGAGGTTCTGGCTTGGTGACCACATCGAGGTGCTTGGAGGGTGGTGAGCCCAGAGAGGGCACGGAAGTTCCGAGTCCCTTCCCACCTTGTCCTATGCATCTCTTCCATCTGGTTGTTCCTGAGTTGTATCCTTTTGTAATAAACTGGTAATCTAGTAAGTAAACTGTTTTCTTGAGTTTTATGACCTATTTTAGCAAATTATCCAACCAGACGATGGATTGTGGGAACTCCCAATTTGTAGGCAGTCGGTCAGAAGTACAAGCAACAATCTAAGTCTTAAAATTGGCACCTGAAGTGGGGGGCGGACTCGTGGGACTGAGCCCTTAACCTGCATAGTCTGCACTAACCCAGGCAGTTAGTGTCAGAACTGAGTTAAACTGTAGGACACCCAGTTGCTCTCTGCTGAGAATTGAAGAATCACTTGCTGTGGAAAACCCCACACATCTCGTATCAGAAGTATTGGTGTGAGTATACAGAAAAACAGTGTGTTTTCTTTGAAATGCCTTTACCAATTTTTACTTCTTACTAGATTCTTCAAGTACGAGTTCAAGGCCATCTCATCCAGGAAATCTTCTCAGGTGTATTTCTCAGAATGAGATAGGTGTCCATTCCTTCCTGTCTCATTTTTCACATGAAAATCAAGTCTGTCTCCCACCCGGACTGTGAGCCCTTTGAGGGTAGGGACTAAGTTCCTCCACTTTACTATCTCCCCCAGCATAACCTAACAGAGAATTGGTGCTCAGTAATTACTGAATGAAATTATAGATAGAAAATGAATTTAATGTAGTGGGATGCTGGCATTGTGCACAAGCTTATGAGGTGTCTGCTAACATGGTATGATTTCACAGATGCAAGGAAAAATGTCTGATATTCTCAAAAGCTCTTCCACCAGTGAGCTAATACCTTAGAGCTCCACTCATCTATTTGTCTGTGTATGAGTCCAACTCTATGCTGGGTTCCAGGATTTTAAAACAAATCAGACCTGACCCCTTTAGGACTGTCAGCTTTCCTCTGGGCTGACAGTCCTAAACCCCTACTGAGTGCACATGGTGCATGCACAGGAGACCCTTCTCTAAGTATCCTTTATGCCTTTGTAACGTGAATGAAAGACCTCAGATACTTTTTGGCCGTGGAACTGAGGGAGAAAAGAGGAAAAACCGGGGGCATCTGTGGAGGGCAGAGGAAATGATACATCACCCACGAGGAAAGGAAACTGCTAAAGGAGGTCAAATCAGAATAAGACTGCCCAAGACACATGTCTCAAGGAGCTGACCAAAGGAAAAGGCTTATCAATAATTGGACTCAGTGGGAAAGGGATGTGAAAATAAGCATGTTCTAAAAGCAAGAGCCCAGCTTGGGGTCAAAGAGACATGAGTTTGAATCTCATCTCTCCACTTAGTAACTATAAAAACGTGGGCAAATCCTCAAAGCCTCTGATCTTCAGTTTTCTCCTTTATACAATGGAGATGGCCTCATAGTATTTTTTTATGATGATTAAATGAAATATCAAATAACCAGTTAGATTGCATGTACTCAATAAATGTTGTCACCCTTCTCTCCTAAGGTACAAAGCAATCCCAGGGTTCAGATGCACTTCTAAGCCACACGTCTCTGCAGGTGGATACTTGCTCAGGAAGCTATTCACACACAAATCAGGAGAACAGGAGCCACTGGCAAGGCAGAGTCGATCTGCACACCTGCCTCCGGGCAGGACATGACTGGGGCTACTTGGGTCTACGCTAGGGAAAGCGGCCTCTTTTGTGAACCAGGATGCAGAGGAGACTTGGATGGATTCTTTTCAAGATGAGCCCAGCCTCTCCTTGCAGACAGAGCTCCTGGGAGCACCGGCCTGGGCAGCTGCGGGAGGATCGAATGGCAGGGCTGTGCCAGCCCCCTCACTCCGGCAACTACCACTTGGTAGCCAGAAGCTGGTACCGCTGCTCTCCTGGAGCCCGGGCTGATGCTGCGGGTAGGCACAGGGGGCAAGAGGTGTGTGTGGGGCAACTGTGCAACTTCAACGTCTCTGAGAATGTCGTTGGGCATGGAGGAGAGTCAGGGGCAACTGGAACTGTGGGATTTCCAGTTATAAATGGTCCCATTCAGAGCTGTGTGCCCTGTTGCACAACAAGGGAACAAGGAGACATTTGATGGCATTAAAAGGCCTTGAGCTCAGAACAAAGGGACACAACTTTCCCTGCCTTGTCTTCTAAACTTTAAGGCCTCTCCTGTGTGACGGCGGGTTATGAAAACACGCCACAGCTTATCCCACTCTGCCTTGGCAGAAGGCTTGCTTCTGGACACAGACCCGGAGGCAGTGGCCTCCGACCTGGGTTTACTTAAAGGCTCAAGCATACATTTAATCTACACAGTGAAGGGTCTGGATTAAAGAGCCAGTGGCCCTAGAGGGGTGGGATCGGGAGGGTGGGAGGGAGGGAGATGCAAGAGGAAGGAGATATGGGGATATATGTATACGTATAGCTGATTCACTTTGTGATACAGCAGAAACTAACACACCCTTGTAAAGCAATTATACTCCAATAAAGATGTTAAAAAAAAAAAAAAAAGAAATAAAAGACCCAGTGGCCCAACAGAGACATAACTTTCCGAGACTGATCTCTCTCCCTCGTTCTGATATCCAATCCATTAAAAAATCCCCAGTTACTCACGGGCCCAGCTGGACCGGGGCACGAACCCGCGTCCCCTGCATCGGCAGGCGGACTACCAACCACTGCGCCACCAGGGAAGCCCCTCAGTTACTTTTTACACCACTTCCATCTCCATCCCCACTGAGCTGTCTGTCAGTTTACTCCCTGGGTTCTGAAGGGACCTGAGAGGCACAGTCACTGAGACCGTGTCTGGAAGAATTTCACAATGGCCGAAATCAGAATGCCATCCTGAACTGAATTTATATTTAACAAGTTATTCCAAGAAGCTGGATGAGTAAGAGTATCTTATATGGACATCTTAGGATTTCTTTCTCAAACTTAACCTGTCCAAGGAAACAGAAACTCAGAGAAGTTGTTTAAGGTCAAGTACCAGGAAGTGGTAGCGCTGTGGATTCTGGTCCATCAGCACCACCACGCTATCCTGCTTCAGCCCTTCCCATGGGGTGCTTGCCTTTGCGATAGCCTTTCGTGAACGCCCTCCTCCTCCAGTGGTGACCACGTGGAAGGCAGGAGCTGTGGTGGATATTGTTAGAATCTCCTGGCGTGGATTTAAAATATCTTAAAACAGAGCCTTTGAAAAACTGATTCTAAAAATAACTCATGTATTGATACCAAATATATACATATTGATCAAAATATAAATGTGTTAATTTCTCCAGGCACCAGCTGCTCCATCTCCCATTTCTAACTGAGAAGTGTCACAAAGCTCAGTAAGTGCACACCTGCAGAAGCACAAGTCTAAGCTGCCACAAAACGTATTTTAAAGTGTGAAACATGTAAGCTGCAAGAACACAGTATCCCTGTGCAGAGAGAAAAGGTAGTTACTTGAACGCCAACCCCAAACTGGGAAAATGAAATCTTCACAATGGAAATTTTGTGTTGCTGGTGCACATGTTTGGTCAGAGATATGAAATTTTAAGGAATCTCCGTCTACAGGAATGATGCCAGCTCCTCTCTCCTGTACATCCTCTCGGTGGATTAATCCCCAGGTCCCCGGGAACCACAACGTGACCACTATGTGAGGCGCCTTCTTCCCTGAAACAATGAAGTTCTGTCCGATCGTCTTTGGGAGGCGTTTACAGCTTCAGGACACTACTCTGTTTTACTGAAAGTACTCAGCGCTGGCTTCTTGGGACATGGCTCAAAGGGGTGTTGAGCTGGATTGGGCAATAACAGATGTTCCAGCGGGCCACTGAGACATCCTGGGGGGCAGGATGTCAGCGTGGGGGGTACCCAGCAGGGACACATTTTGAAAGGCGAAGAAGGCATGAGTGTGTTTCACAAAGCCGAGGGTAAGTGAGCTGACTCATTGCTCTGAGGAAGCTGCGTGTCCCGCTCTCAAGTTCTTAGTGGGGTCTTCCCCACCTACATGACAGAGAGGAACACAACTGCCAAAGCCGCGACTCTTTGTGTTCATAACGATGAGATGAAATCGTTTCTATTCGTCTGGCTGGGTAGAGCCTGGAATGCAGTAGCTGTGCCCGGGGCACCATGTGGAGAATACAGAGCAACGCTGTCATTCCCAGAAGAACGTGACAGCCGCCTTGCACAGTAGGCTGGCTCCTCTCCACCCCCAATGTCTAAGGGCAGCAACCAAGAGTTCTTAAAATAATAAACAGCTGGCCGTGGGCTCCCTACACAATCCCCAGAATTCCAGTACAATTAGACTTGATTGAACAGGTTTTAGACCGCAGCACCGGAAACCCAGAGTCTGAAGGTTTCCCACCCGCACCCACTGGCTCGGGCACCCACTTAGAATGATTGCCCTGAAGCTTTGTGTCTGGGAGAGGATCTCCTACAAAGCAGACAAGGGCAGGGGGTTCAAAGGGCTTGAGTTGAGCAATCTTGTTTTCCATCTTTGGAATATGCAAATGCAAAGGTGACTGGGGCTCTGAAATCCTGTGTGGACATGATTTCATTTCCCCATGTCGGAGGGGGCCCCTCTACCTAGGAGGTAACTCACCAACCCCGCTCCCCTACCTCAGACCTGGAAGTGGTGAGAGCATAGGGTGGAAGATGAGGAAAGGCAAGAATCTCGATGAGGTTCATAACAAAGACATTTTTAGTAACCCCGTTTTGAACTTCCAGAGTGACTTTGGTGCAGTGGTGACAGTTGTAACTTATCTGTAGCCTGGAAAAGTGGATACAACTGAGGACTGGGAATCAAAGAGACCGAGTTTTGTTTCTGGTTCTGCTACCTGCAGGTCGTGTGACTCTGATATATTATTTAACTTTTCTGGGCCTCACTTTCCCCATCTCTAAAATGGGGAGAATAAGAAACCTGTCCTGGAGTCATGCCCATAGTAGGTAACTCATAATGACTAATTTTTAACTGACTACTGGTGCACGACTAGTACCTACCTCCAGGTTGCTGTGAGGATTCACTGAAATGATATCTGTGACCCTTGCCTCATAAACGATAAACATGCACAATTTATGGTGGTGGTGGGATGAATTGGGAGATTGGGATTGACATATATACAATAATATGTATAAAATAATAAGAACCTGCTGTATAAAAATAAATTAAAAACAAACAAAAATATTCACAGTCTACACCTCTCCAAGAAGCCCTGAGAAGGCTCCACAAAAATGTGAGGTTTCACAGAACGCGAGGTGCGGAATACTGATTATGTGACATGGTAACAGGCATTCTGTGGGGAAAAGTTTTCATGCGGAAATATTCAGGAAATTGAGTTAAACTAATTTAAATAGGTTTCTGTCCTGTGGGATCTCTCAGGGTGTGTTGTAAATTTCCAAGAGACATAAAAGGCAGCTCTTTTTAAGCTCACCTGACCATTGAACCCCTTTTCACAAGGTTCTCCAAAATCTTGAGTTCTCAAGTGATATATTAAGGAATGCAGTTGGGGAAACAGCTGTTTTAGACATGTCCCCAGGAAGAAGGAGATTTCATGGACCCCGTTCCCCCTCACCCCCACCAAGAAATAAACTCTTTGGTTTCAGGAGCTGTACACATGTTTTCTTCCCTTTGCCAGGCATTTCAAAAGCCTGCAACCACTGCGAATTATTTTTATGCTGAATTGTTTTTTATCTGTAAAATGGAAATAAATATCTGTAAAGAGGACATACCAACCCAAGATTTGAGCTCCTAACTCACCAATATCTAGAGTAGCTTCTGGTGATGGAGATTAGCCATACACTTTACCCCCAGAGTAGGAGCTATATCCACAGAGGTAAAGGGAAGGATCTGGGGATCTGGCGGGCAAAAACAGCCCCCCAACCTCCAGACCAAAAGGACGAGGGGAATGAGCCCTATCCTTCTCTCAGGGTCTGAGAAACTCGGGGAGCCACCAAAGGCCCCGCAGGAGTCATGGTTATGGACCACAGCAGAAAACAGGAGAGTCCAGAAGACAAAGGACTATCTTCTCCGAAACAGCCCATACCTCCGGGTCAATCCAACGGTACCTAGAACCAGGAGCTGGTAAGAGAACTTCATTCCTGCTTATCTTCAATTTGAACGACCAGAGATTTACATAAGCCCAGGACAGAGCTTTGGAACCACTCTGTTAGTGTCAAATGATATCTGGTATTGGTGTTTCCTCAGCACCCTGGAAAATGAAAACTGGGGAGATGAACTGACTTGTCTGGGTGTTGGGGGGATGTCAGAAAATGAGTCCACTACCTCAAAGAGTGGAGCTTCTTTGCCAGGTTGCTAGGTCAACTCAGTGACAGGTTCATGGAAAACCCCAGAATATTCCCAGCCACACCTGCGTCTGCTCATCGTTCTGCAGCCACCTGACCTGGAAGAGATGCCAGGAAGTTGACCCATCTACACTTGGAGCAAAGAGAAGTCAAAAGATGATCCCCTTTCTTGCTGTCTTAAAAATCCTGTTCTAGGGCTTTCCTGGTGACGCAGTGGTTGAGAGTCCGCCTGCCGATGCAGGGGACGCGGGTTCGTGCCCCGGTCCGGGAAGATCCCACATGCCGTGGAGCCGCTGGGCCCGTGAGCCATGGCCGCTGAGCCTGTGCGTCCGGAGCCTGTGCTCCACAATGGGAGAGGCCACAACAGTGAGAGGCCCGCGTACCGAAAAAAAAAAAAAAAAAATCCTGTTCTAAAAGTCCTCCGGTCTCTAGGATAAACGACCTCTTTCTGTATTATAATCCAGTTCATTTTTAATTACTCTCCCACCAAATTCATTTGAGTTAATTAAAATCCTCCACAAATCATTAGAGTAAAAGTGAGAATAAATTAAAACTTAAGGTGCGAAACGAGACTGAGTTAGCAATTGTTTTCACTGGAAAGATGCCTAATTTCCATTGGTCATGGGAGAGGATTAAATGGGAGAGAGAAATAGCACGGCCTGGTGAGGAAACAGAAATAAAAACCCTTAAGTGAGGGTCTGAGACTTTGGATACAAAAGTTGGCCCCTACGTTATACAGTCACTGTAAGTCCCTCTCTTTTCACTTTCTTGGTTCTTCTTCTGTAAAAGAGGTATTGGGTTGGGGCCCTTTGGGTTCAGCATTCCAGAACCAGGATGGGGGAGAATGTTTCCTAACAGTGATTTTTGGATGCGTTTTTCTTTCTGTTTCTGTAGGTCAGGAAGAAACCAGTGATGTGAACTCCCCAGTGAACTCCTGAGAAATAGTGTCTGCATCTACACAAGTCTAAGATATAATCAGTACAGAACTTTCCACCTTTACTGACATTTCTTATCTTCTGTCATCTGCACGGTGACTGTGAAAAATGCTCTCAGTGGGTGTCTCTGATTCATTTTTGTGATGGTCCCACGATGTCTGAAGAAGTTAAAGTTTAAACTCTCTCCCTTCCCATTCTGCCAGTAACTGGGCTGATTCCTAAGGCTTGAGCTTTCTAGAAAGGAAAATGGCCTGACCAGGGTAAATGGCTGTATTTGCTGAGGAGAAAACTCACGGAGCTTTTAAATGGTTCTCTTCTACAGCAGCAATAAATGCGAACCAGTCTATCAATGCCTCCATTTTCAGAGGGTGTTATGAAGATCTCTATCTAAGAATAAACTTCCTCAAAGATAAAACAACAGGCTCAAGCTTCCGAGACAATAGTAATATTGTCTTGGGAGTTTGAGAAGCTGCTCCTTAAGGCACTTAGAGAACTCTTCCCATTGATCTGACAATTTATGTATTGTTCAGGAACTAGCCCCGAGCAAAGTCGGAGAAGAGTCAGTATTTGAGGGCCTTTAAAACATTAAAGTCGAACTGCAGCCTCCAGAGGATAGAGTGAATTTTTTTTTTTTTTTATGTGATGCATTGTGACTGCCACACAGGCCAGGATGCAGGGTGCTTCCTGACTCTCAGTCCCAGTTTCAAAGGTATCTGGAGCGCATGCAAGTGTGTGTCTGTGTGCGGCACGCATGTGTATAGGCGCTGTCCTGTAGTGGCTCATGTGTCTGTGCCGGTGTGCGTGTGTCTCTGTGCAGCGTGCCTGGCTGTGAGCATGGATTGGGGGGCGGGGGGCTGGCAGTGCTAGCTTTTGGTGCAAAAGAGGTGAATGTCAGCACTTAAGGGTACTGGGATGCACACACAGGCACAGCTGTGAGTGTGCAGGTACCTACGTGCAAGCTCACTTACAGCAAATGTGTCTTGTGGGTGATGAAGTGGGCTTTTGTGGAAATGTGTGACTGTGGCCTAGCCCACAGAGTCATCATCAGCCTTCACATTCAACTCAGTGAAGACACCTCTGGTCCAGCCCAAACCCCAGTGGCTCTCAGATTTGTCCATTCACTGCAGAGTTTTCCCAAATGCCTACTGTACGCCAAGTCCTACGTCAGACACCGTAATAAAGGTGAAAAAAAGGAGAGAACACGAGGCTTATGTCCTCAAAGAAGTCACCACATAATATGAAAGATGAGGTGTGTAGACTTGAAAGGTAGAACACGCCTGAGCAGAAGGGAGCCTGGTCCAGTCAGTGTTATCTGACTGTGGTGCTCAAATACCTGTCTGTTACCTCATCCAAGGGTGTCTTTATTTTTTTTTAATTTTTATTGGAGTATAGCTGCTTTACAGTGTTGTGTTAGTTTCTACTGTACAGCAAAGTGAATCAGCTATACGTATACCTATATCCCCCTTTTTTTGGATTTCCTTCCCATTTCGGTCACCACAGAGCACTGAGTAGAGTTCCCTGTGCTATACAGCAGGTTCTCATTAGTTATCTATTCTATACATAGTATCAATAGTGTATGGATGTCAATTCCAATCTCCCAATTGTCTTTAACTATGAAATTTATGAAGGCAGCAAACAGGAATATTTCCAACACACTGAGTGAATTCTCTGAAAGGTAACAGGTTCTTTTTTTTATATACAGTTACTTTAGACTTTGTCTTGTAAGACAAACTATAAATAATATGTTTACCAGTTAGAAGCGTGAGAGGGGCTTCTGATTTTTTCTCAGTAAGGAACTGACAAGGATGTTGTAAGAATTAAATAAATGATGCCAGAGATGATGATGAGGAGGAGGTTAGTACAACAAGATTAATGATAGATGTTAAGTTCTTAAATAATCTGGGTGTTGTGGGAAGTGATTTATGTAGATTTACAAGATGAATTTGGATCACATCTAAGTGCCTTGGGGAGCTCTGACAAGAGCTCTGATGAAGGAGAAGTCTGAAAGGAGAGCCCGCGGAGAACTGGCAGAAGGAGCAGTGGGTGTGCGCATGCGGACGCGGCTTTTTCCCACAGGAACTTGGAGCCCTCCAGGGAGTCTAAGCCTTTCCTTGAGCCTTAGTGCTCTGTTCTTAATCGTGTGTGACTGAAGAGGAGGTCACTCCTCAAGGATTGTTAGTCATCCTTGTGGCCAAGATAGCTATTCAATCACCAGCCGTCCTACTCCCAGACCACTGCTTTAGAAAACCTCGTCCTGAAACACAAACCCCACTGTCTTATATAGGCTTCCCTAGGGGACAGCTTTCAGAGGAAGCACGGACTATAAGTTGGCCACAGCATCTCCATCAGTATCCACGCTGATAATCACACTAATAGCCACACTGTGTTTCCTCAGATTTATAGGGGTCTCTCTAGTTGGTGTGGAGCATTTTCACATCCACAGTTTGATTAATCTGAACAACAATCACCCTTGGGAGTGGGCAGAATTAGGCGATCCAAGGGCATCACAGGGCAGATTAACCTAGGTGAAAAGGTGAAAAGAGTAAAATTACTTACTAGTAATTGCCAAAACATCTACGTATTAGAAGTCATCTACTGTTTAGGACTGGCCCCAAAGCCAACACGTGATAACACATTGTTATCGTCTCCATTACAGAGCACTCAGCCCGCTGCCGGTTGGGCACGTAGCCTCCGGAGCAGACCACCACTCTGAACTGCCTTTGCTCGAGCAGAGAGTAGCTAAGCTGGGGGCTAGAGATGCTTGTGCCAAGGCCATGGGAGGGCCTATTCTAATACTAAGGGAGCGGTCACTAAGAACCGAACTGTAATAACAGTAACCTTCGGTTACTTTCATCAAGATATTTATATATCGTTAATGTCCTGAAATTACTAGACTTATTTTTATATCACTTCTGGATAAAATGAGGCGAAAAGAGTTGTGGTTTTTGTTGTTTGTTTTTAACAATTCCAGGCTTTCCTGTATCCCAGGGACATGTTTCTGAGTATAAGTGTGAATGCTCAAGGACCTAGACTTGTGACCTAGGAAGGAATTTAAGATGAATCCAGAGCGTCCCAGGTAGACTAAGCTGCATTTCGGAGGTCGTCAAGGATGCTGTGCGGGCCTCTGGACTGAAGGTGCTGCCGGCTGTTGTGTGTTATACGTAGTTGGTTTCTAGTGAGTTGAAATTGTGCTGGGCAAATAAATTAAATCAAGTTGATGCTCACTTCTTTGACTATCTAGATACTTTAAAAAAATGTAATCCTGGCTGATTTCTTAGGGAATGCCATATAGGGAAAAATAATTAAGCTGCTTCCATTTCTACCCACTAAATATTAATACATTTCCCTTCTTTCGGAGGTCATAGCTCAGCCTATTTCTGCCTTGCAATCCTCTCACCATCTTCCTGACACAAGCTGATTTTCAGCTTGTCCTTTGTTTTGGCCAACCAAGGTTACCCTCATCCCAAGTTGCTTGATCTCCTCTGCAGTGGAAAGCCACTGGATTTTCGTGAGCAAGGGATGGGCATGGAGAAGGAGATACTTAACTCTGTAACTCTAAGCTGCTGGGTGCAGAATGAGAATATTACCTATTAAAAAATACCTCTAAATAATAATTATGGAGGAGGGAGGGTGATGTGTACAAAGAACTTTGGCTAAGAGTCAGCAGATAAAGAATATCTGATCTTCTAAATCTCATTTCTCTAGCACGGATTCACTGAGTTACTCTGGGCAGGTTACAACCTCTCTCTGGGCCTCTTAAGTTTTCCATTTATAAAATAAAGCTTTCTAAATATCCATCCAGGCTTGGAATACTGTGGTGTTCACATTCTATTCCCAATTTGTAGTGTATGATAAAATGACTTTTCTGGTTCGTGGTTTCTTCCACTCTCTATTGTCAAAGAAGAGACAAGGCATTGTGGGAAGCCCCAGGAAGCGCGTGGAACTTCTCGCTAGAAGAAGCAGCAACATCCAATGCAAACAGAAATCTGCATCTTAGGATCTTTCATGTTAAATGGGATGAGAGAACCTGACCAAAGTAGGAAGGGAGGTCACTGAGTTCATGGTCAGGAGGAAAACAATGAAGCAGTTCCAAATGTATCCACTCTCTACCACAACCCTCCCCCTAAAATCAATCATTGAACTAAAGCAATACACATGCAACTTTTAAAACTTAGGCACCATAAATGATGCCCATAACTTAAAGGATACATCATATATATTCCATTTGGGACATTAGAAATCATTAAGATAAATCTTCTTGTTTTATAAGGTTTTGAATATCCTTAAGGGAAAACTTCTTGTTTGCCTTGGTGAAGCACTGCTGAGGTTTATTCACGGCTCAGAGAGGAGGAAGGATATCTCTATCCCATCCAATGATTTACAAGGCTGACTTGAACATTTCCAAATGAGATTTTTTTTTTTTAAGAAATTTTGCCAGTTTATTTTTTTTCATCTCCCTCTTGGTAGCAACCGAGGTTCTGAATTCAGTGACTATATGTTAGACACTGTTTACTTGAACTTTCTAAAACAAACTGTTCATCTTGGGTGTAACAGAAATGCTCTCTTTTTTATATTACTGTTCCCATGCCTTTCTGCAGAGACTCGCCAATACAAACACCCACTTACAGGGCTGCGCTCCACCACTGTACGCTCTTTGGTGAGTCTGCCATTGGACTTCAGTCAATAAATTTGCATTTAGTGCTTAATTTGTTCAGTATGCCTTACTAATTTGGCAATATTTATTTTGGCCCAGAAAGCATAAGGCAGCTAAATTCTTTTGGTTTGTTTGGTGTGGGGTTTTTTTCATTTTCATAAAAGGATTTGAGATATGAAAAAGTTCCAATGTCATGGACAGGACTGGTTTCCTGTTTATGAGTCACCATAAATATGAAAGGTGCTGGGTGACATTTCTCAGCTGAGAGAGTCCATACAGCCCTGTGTGGAGAGCAAATCCTCAAGCAGGGTGGTCTTGAGGTGACTTGCTGACCTTGTATAATGTCAAGAGGAATTATTGTTAAACTACAGTAGCCAGATCTCACACACACACACACACACACACACACACACACAGAACTTTAATGGTTTTCTCACCCTTATTATTATAGGGACAAGAGTTTCATTGTAATATCTTGCGTTCTCAAAATCAACCTTCATCTTTCAGAAAAAAACTGGCAGAAAGTGCATTCATGTCTGTCTCTTTTTTGTTTGTTTGTTTGGCCTGTGTGTCCTTGCACAAGGCTCCTCCGCAGAAACAAATCCTCCTACACAGCACCGCGCCCAGAAAATTCTTCCATTAGTTATGGGACTGCAGCCCTGTGGCCCCTTCTTTTTCCCTCACAGGAATGCTGCAGCTTGCTGGGCCCTTACACAGGCCTTGAAGAGTCCATATTAAATAATCTCTGAGAACACAGTAGTTACCAGACTCTGACCTTCCTAAGATCAATGCGATCAGGGAAAACTGGCCCCCACGGTCTGAGTTTGACATTGTTTGCTGGAACATAGCGGGCAAATAGAATGCTCCCTAGAGAGGAGGCTGTTCTCACTCAAAGAGAGGTAGCTTTAATGACTGACATCTTGTGAAAGTCTCGGAAGAATTGGGCTTACGGCATCAGACTACGTATCCATCCATCTCAGCTCTGGTTTCTTCTGAGTCCCAACCCACAAACACTCAGAAGTTGTTCTGAGATATTAAGACTGTACTTTTTGCAAAATGAATCAACTTGAGTCATGAATAGCAGTGCTATCAAGGTTGATATTTCTTTTCACACAAATAAGACACTGCCCATGAAATTCTGAAACCCTTTCCAGATCATTCAACCCACTTCCTGAACACGTCATGGTTTTTGTTTTTAGTATAGCTGATACATTTGCCAAGCTATTCCATCAGCTCTGAATGCCCTCTCTAGCCTTCACATAAAAACTCGTATGTACCCTCCAGGAGTCAGTTTCAATGTAACCACTTCAGTGATGTTTTTGCCAACTTCCCAGGCAGAAAGTTCTTTCCTCCGTTTCCCTTGGTCTTTGTACTTTCATTTGTTCTTTTTCTCCTGCATGCCTTATTTCATTTATTCAAATAGTATATATTTTAATGCCATCTGTATGCCAAACACCATGCAAGCCACTTTTCCCAGAATATTGCAATGTTCGTCTATGAAAATTGTCTCTTTAACAAAACAGTAGGGCTTATGAAGTCAGGAAATTTGTCATTTAGATCTTAAAACCCCAAATGCCCAAAGCAGGTTAAATGGTTACCTTACTCAGACACTGTATTTACGATGAACAAATTAATATACTGCACTCCGTAGGTTCAACCCAAACTGATCATTGTTTATTTGATAGTTGTTTACCTACCTACTAGATAACTAGCCATAGTAAGCCTGAGTAGCTGTGCTTCCAAGTACCAGCCTTGAATGCAGGAAGCATTGGATATTTCAAGTTATATGCCTGGGAAAAGTCAGTATCTCAGTTTCTTTATTTGTAAACAGAAAAAAAAATGCTTACACTGTTACTATGAGAAGTAAATAAAATAAAATGTGAAATGTATTTTGCACTGATGCCAATGTTCTATGAGTAGTAGCCATCAGCCTTAATGATCAGGATAGTCAGGAATCATGTCAAAAATAGCATTATTAACTTTTAGAACAACACATAGGGAAAAATGTAGAAACACTGCCAAGGCTGAGTTGAGTGTCTCAAATGTAACACGTGACGTCCACCCTGTGTGTCAACGAAGACGACTGTAGGGTCAGCTCAAAGAATCAAGAGGATGTCACTATCATTCAGCTACTCAGATACAAAACCTCTTGCAAATGTGAGGCTGAAAAGTGACCAAGATACCCAAAAGGAGTTCTAGGGTATACAGTGCCCCAATCAACTCTAATTCACTCATGTCAATAACAAGCACATGTGAAGTGGCCAAGTCCTTGCAGTTTTTTTTGTTTTTTTTGGGTTTTGGGGTTTTTTGCGGTACGCGGGCCTCTCACTTTTGTGGCCTCTCCCATTGCAGAGCACAGGCTCTGGACGCGCAGGCTCAGCGGCCATGGCTCACGGGCCCAGCCGCTCCACGGCATGTGGGATCTTCCCAGACGGGGCACGAACCCGTGTCCCCTGCATCAGCAGGCGGACTCTCAACCACTGCGCCACCAGGGAAGCCCCTTGCAGTTTTTAAGGCACTGTTTTAGGATGACTTCAAGGACTGGCCATCTTCTCCCAGAGCATGGACTGGCATCTTGGCAGCAGGAGTGATATTTTTGCTGGGACAGTATACATAAATAGAACTGTCCTAGGCAAAGTGAAATGTCTGTTTAACCCCTGATAAATTAATTTAAAGATATATATTTTATTAAAGAAGTATTTTAAACATAGTGGTGAAATGGTGTGGTGTAAGCTTCTAGAATTTCACTCTAACTGCTGTGTAGGGAATGGACTGGAGGTTAGTGAAATCAGGATGCAGGGAAAGCACTAAGGAGCAGATCTATTGCAATAGACCAGGTAAGCGAGGGTGATGTTGTAGTCTAGGATGACTGCGTCAGCTGAGAGTTTCTATAGACTAGTGGGGAAAACAGAGCCACACTGACATTTTAAGTATAATTTAATGAAAGCCTTGCTTCATAGTAAATACTTATAAATGTTTATATATTCATCGATTTCTTTATTTAACAAATATTTGAGCTGTATTATGAACCAAGAATTGTCTTGAATACTAAAACACCTACCTTCCCCAACCTTCACACCTAACCATGAGCAGTATAATATAAAGAAGGCAGATATAAAGATTTACATATATATGGATATATATACACACACACACACACACACACACACACACACACACACACACACATAATATTGTGAGAGCTTATTATGGGAATATTTAATGAATGAACGAAGTAAGTATTAACCACAATAAATGAAAGAACTGTAAGATAATGCTGTTTGAGGAGTCAGGAATTACATGCGAAGATAACTGAAGAGGATCTTAAAGAATGCTTTAGAGCTTTTGAAGTGAGGAATGGAACTGGTGAGACAACACGCTTTCCATGCCAGAGGAAAGTATTAGCAAACAACAGAGGCATGGATAACCTGCTGTGTCTGCAGAATGAAAAAGAGTTTACTCTGGCTGAGTTCTTAGATACTGAGTAGAAAAATTAAAATCAGTAGAGTAAAAAATTGTTAGTCCGTCTTGTGGATGATGAAATCTTAAATGACCCTACTTTCCTAAGTCTTAAAGTTCACTACTTGAATTACACCATGTTTACAAATGTCAAGCTACTAACGAACACGGATCTGGATGCCTTGAAACCTACACAATTAGTAAAGATATAGTAGATCTGAAGAATCTGAAGAGCCTAATAATTAGTAAGTTTAATCAAACAGGGATATATAGAACACTGAACACACCAAACAGTAATATATATTCTTTTCAAGCACATATACTTAACAGGTATATGTGGCAGGCAGACTTTTAAGATGGCTCCCAAGAGCCTGGCACCTGGCATACACACTGCTTCTCCCAGTTATTCAATCAAACATTGATCTATGTACTACTGTAAAAGGATTTTACAGATGTAATTAAGATCTCAAATCAGTTGACCTTAAGATAGGGAAATTATCCAGTTGGATTTAACCTAATTCCATGAGCCCTTTTAATCTGAGTCTAGAGGTCAGAGACAAAGAAGATCCAGACATTCAAAAGCATGAGGAAGATTTGATCCAAGAGATATTTTCTGTTGCTGGCTCTGAAGATGGGGGAAGTAACAAGTACAGGTGGCCTCTAGGAGCTGAGAGCTGGCAAAGTAATGGGAACCTCAGTTCTATACCCACAAGAAACTGAATGCTACCAACAAGAAGAATGACCTCAGAAGCATATTCTGCCCCAGTTCCTCCAGACAAGAACTCAACTCAGCTATTTTGAGTTATTTCTACATTGTGAGAACCTGAGCAGAGTACCCAGACTTCTGAGCTACAGAACTGTGGGTTAACAGATGGCTGCCATTTTAAGTCTCTAAATTTGAGATGACTTGCTATGAAGCAATGGAAAACTAATACAGTATCAGTCCATCAGGAAATCCCAACAGATCTCAAATAATTTATAAAACATAGACCACTATCTCTGACTAAAATTTAATAAAATTAGAAATGATAAAACATGCTACTCAAAGTCCCATAAATCTGGAATTTTTTTTAAAAAGCAATTCTAAATAGTCCATGATTCGAAGGACAAGTCATAATAGATATTACAAATATTGAGAAATAAATAATAAAGCTATACTGTGTCCATGGATAAGAAAACTCAATAAAATATATGTCAATTCTCTGTAAATTGAATCCAATGATTACATACAATTCCTTTAATACATCCAAAAAGATTTTGGTGAAAAAAAGCAAGTCAACCCAAATATTCCCATAGAAAATTTTTTTCAGGTTTCTTTTAAAAAACAAGTTGCAATAAACAATCTTCTCCATAGAAATTTTAGAACTTTTATGAGAACATTAAAAGACAAATGACAAGTGAGATGCTGGAGTAGGAGGACCCTGAGCTCACCCACTCCCATGGGCACAACAAAACAACTATTTACAGAGCAACTATCTATGAGAACCACCCGAAGACTAGCAGAGAAGATTTTTCACAACTAAGAGTATAAAGAAGGAACCCCAGTGAGATGAGTTGGAGGAGCAGAGACACAATAGAGTGAAGACCCCCACCACCAAGTTGGTGACCCACAAACAGGAGGATAATCACAGTTCCAGAGGTCCTCCCTAAGGAGTGAAGGGTCCAAGCCCCACACTGGGCTCCCCAGCCCAGGGGTCCTGCACTAGGAACATGAGCCCCAGAACATCTGGCTTTGAAGGCCAATGAAGCTTGCTTGCATACAGTGGAGCTGGAGAGACTCTGCTCTCAGAGGGTGCACATAAAATTTCAGATTCTCCAAGACATTGCACAGAAACAGCCATTTGAAAGAAGCTTGGGTCACATCCACTTGATGATCTTGGAGAGCCTCCTGGAGAGGCAAGAGGCAACTGGGACTCCACTGGGGACACAGACACTGGTGGCAGCCGTTTCGGGGAGCTCACTGCACCATGAGGCCACTGGCGCTGGCAAGTGCCATTCTGGATCCTCCCTCTCACCTGTGAGTGTTGGAGGCTCATCAGCCCACCAGCAGGCAGGCACCCGTCCCAGGACCGCCCATCAGCCACCGCAGCACCTGGCCTTGCCCACCAGCAGGCCAGTGAGGCCAGACTCAGGCCCCCACAGGCCCTGCAGACAGGTGCCCTGGGACCCGGACCCGCCCATGAGTGGGCCAGCACCAGCCCCAGGCCACAGAACAAGTTTCAATACATTTAAGAAGACTGAAATTATATCAAGTATTTTTTCTGACAACAATTGTATGAGACTAGAAATCAACTACAAAAAGGAAACTGGAAAAAACATAAACAAGTGGAGGCTAAACAATATGCTACTGAACAACAGTTGTGTCACTGAAGAAATCAAAGAGGAAATAAAAAACACCCAGAGACATATGAAAATGGAAGCACAACAATCGAAAATCTTTGGGACACAACAAAAGCAGCTCTAGGAGGGAAGTTAATAGTGATACAATCCTACATTAGGAAACAAACAAAAAATCTCAAATAAACAATTTAACTTTACGCCTACAGGAACTAGAAAAATAAGAACAAAACCTAAAATTAGTAGAAGGAAAGAAATAATAAAGATCAGACCAGAAATAAATGATATAGAGACTAAAAAAAAAACAGTAGAAAAGATAAATGAAACTAAGAGCTGGTTCTTTGGAAAGATAAACAAAATCAATAAACCTTTAGCCAGACTCATCAAGAAAAAAAAAAAAGAGAGAGAGAGGGCCCAAGTTAATAAAATCAGAAATTCAGAAATGAAAGTGGAGAAGTTACAAATGACACATCAGAAATACAAAGAGTCGTAAACAATTACAAACAATTACACGTCAATAAAATGGACAACCTAGAAGAAATGAATAAACCAGAAACATAAATCTCCCATCACTGAATCAGGAAGAAATATAAAATATGAACAGACCAATTACCAGTAATGAAATTGAATCAGTTATTTAAAAAATCTCCCAACAAACAAAACTCCAGGACCAGATGCGGTGGGGGAGGTGCAAAATAGGTGAAGGGGATTAAGAGGTACAAACTTCCAGTTATATAATAAATAAGTCACAGGGATGTAACATACAGCATAAGGAATATGGTCAATAATAGTGTAATAACTTTTTAAGGGGACAGATAGTTACTAGACTTATCATAATGAACATTTCATAACGTCTGCAAATGTCAAATCTTTATGTGGTACACCTGAAACTAGCATATTGTACATCAACTATTTTCAATAAAAAAAGTATGAGATTATTAATTCAGCCAACATGAAAAAGTTTTAAAATATCTACTTGGTAAATATATGGAGGAATAGAGTCTCATAAAAACTGTTGATGAGTGGGAATTCCCTTGAGGTCCAGTGGTTAGGACTCTGTGCTTTCATTGTGGAGGGCGCAGGTTCAATCCCTGATTGGGAACTAAGATCCCGCAAGCCAGGCGGCACGGCCCCCCCGACCCCGAAAAAAAAAAAAAAACAACTGTTGATGAGTAATTTCTGTAACCATTATAATTTAAAATGGCATAACTTTTAACACAGCAAGTCAACTTCTAAAAATATGTATTATTTAATACATGATGAGGAATTTTCCCTTGATATTCCTCTACTTTTCTATATTTTCTTAATAATTTTGCCTGCTTATACTTTCAGGTAATTTAAAAAATATTTTCTCCTAATTTAGATTTATTCTATTATGATATATTTTAATTCTTCAATTCAAATTTTTATGTTCATCATTATTAACAATTATGAAAAATGAAACTTATGTAGTTTTCCATGAGTATAGATCTTGATATGTAATAATCTAAATTTCTTTATTTTCCAAAGTTATTTTAGAGTAAACTATTATCTGATAAGTGTTTTATTTTTGTTTTAATTGAAAAACTTATTTGCAATTAAATAATTGTAGGACAATGATAATTACAGTTTTATTGCACGGTCTGAGAATTACCCCTATAAAATTTCTTTTGTATGTTTTGGAATTTATTGAGATTTTTTTTTTTTGATTAGCTAGTTTATGATTACGTGTGTCCCTTTGCACTCCCATGTTTCTTTGTATTTCTAATTGATTTTCCTTTATATATCCAATATTGTATTATTGAATAAAGATTAACAACTATTACTACATATATTGTGGATTTTTTTTGTAAGGATATTATATTAGTCATGTTTCTTATTTTTTGTATATTATGATGTTTTGACAGCTTATGGCTGGGAAGAGACTGCCCTTCCTGGGTGCTAGCCAAATTTTTAAACATAGCAAAGAATTCAGCCAGAAACATGCCTTTTGTTTTTTTGTTTTTTCCCAAACACTAACCTTGGAGGTAATATAAAACATGATGACTATAGTTAACACTGCTGTACAGTATATTTGAAAGTTGTTAAGAGAGTAGATCCTAAGAGTTCTGTTCACAAGAAAAAAAATACATTTTTTCTATGTTTTTTGTATCTATATGAGATGATGGATATTAACTAAACTTATTGAGGTAAGCATTTTACAATATATTTGTCAAGTCGCTATGCTGTACACCTTAAACTTAGTGCAGTCTGTCAATTACATCTCGATGAAACTGAAAGGAAAAAAAAAAATCCTGTAAAGCCAAGGAGCCTGAGTCCTCCTAAAAATCTGACAATTCTGAATTGGATTGGCAGACAGTGGAAGAAGGAAATACAATTTCTCCCTGATTTAGTGGGAGCAGGTTTCCGCTGTTCTTGGCGACATCACATGAGCAGGGCTAGATGAGGTTTCTCCATACAGACTAATGGTTTCGTGGTTGTTGAGTGACTCTCAGTTTTAGATAAAGTATGGATGTTAGTCCTAAATGTTGGTGGAGGTGTGAGATTTCATCTTCTATTGTGTCTCCGTGAGAATTTTAGAGGAAATTTGAAAGATCCAATTGGATCTTGATTTTCAGATGCTTGGCATTAAAAAAAAAAAAAGTTTCTAGCTAAATCCATTGAGTCAAATCTAGGCTCTGAGGTCATAAAACTTAAAAGGTTAAAATTATGTCAGTCACTTTTACAGAGGCAGAACGTTAATAGTCTAATAGCAAGAGCAAACGTATTGGCCCCCCAAATACATGGGTTTGAATGCTGGCTTCACCAACTAGTAAGTAGGAGGCCTTGGGCACTTCACTCAACCTTTCTGTACCTCACTTAACTCATCTGTAAAACGGGGACAAGTATAATAAAGATGATCAAAAGTTACCAGCACATTACAAATATCCAAAGAATGGTAGTTGCTACTGGGATAAGATATCGTTTTTTTTTGTTATCACTCTCATATGATTTGCTTTTCCTTCTGGGCAACTGTGGTGATTGGCTAGCAAAAGCAAACTTATATCAAGTCCCATGGCATTGGTCAGCATGAGCTCTGTTAACTGTATAAATAGATTATGAAGTACTTAGTTGATTTACACATTTCTGCAGCTGAAGAAAAATATTTACTGGGCAGATTCAACTGAATTTAAATAATCAGATTAAAAGCAGCCTGGAGGCTGCCCCTCAACTCAACAAGGGACAAGTTGCCTTGCTCTGGGTAGCAGACTAATGCCAGCTGCTTGTCTAATTTTAGCAGTAACCTGGGGAGGTGTGATTAGAACTGCAAAAGGGACAGAAATGCTTGAGAAGGAGGGCTTTTTTCTTCACACTATATCCACATCACAGCTCCGGGGATGGACTCTAATTCACTAATTCAAAGCAACACAGATAAGGACTGAAAAGTCTGAATGAGAGAACATGGGCTTAAACTTGGATGAGATAGGAAGTTTAAGTTTCCACGACAGGTTAGTGTCATCTAATAAATAAGTCATTTTTTCAAAGGCGAAGTGGTAAGTTAGCCCTTTATAATTCAGAGCAGATTTCCTTATAAATGTAAATTTATATTCAGTGATCAGGTGATCAGCTTCCCAGGGGGGCCACACAATATTTCTAATCCAAAGAGCATAGTGTGACAAGTGCCACAGGCAAACAACGTTAAACCCAATAAAGGCATGTTCTATAGCCTGACTGTTCTTTTTTTTTTTTTTTTGCTTGCTTGCTTGCTTTTTAGATGGTCCATATAAAGTTGAATTCGCTTCAGGTACTGTTTTTAAAACAGTACTTAATGGCCATAAAGAATATTATTAAAACAACGTAGTTGCTTCTATGGACCTTCTAGGTTATATTGGCTGCATTTGCTTAGTTATATCACAGGAAATACTGCTTAACCCCAAATTTACCAAACTGTGTTCCATAGCTCCAAATTTACCAAACTGTGTTCCATAGCTCAGTGAATAGCAAACTAAAGAAAAGGTACTTTGTAAAATAAATCTGGGCAATGTAGTACACTAAAACCCCCTCTTGAAGATTCACCACGCACGTTCAGTTATTAAAGATTATAAGCTAAGGAAACCTTTGAAACTTCATGTCATCAGCTGTCATTAAACTTAATTTCAATAAATAACAAGTTTTTGTTTTATATTACCCCAATTAAAATTCTGAGAATAGTGTTCAGTAAGACACTAGCTTGGGAAATACCAGTCTACTTATTTCCACCCAGTAGTGTATGTGTTACATAAAACTCACAGGAGAATAACAGCCCATTGCACACACAGTCCGTTACATGCAGTACTGTCATGATGAAAACAATATAGTCTAGCTGTATCACAGAGAACTTGAATTTTTACAGACTGTCTGTCTTTAGAAGGTAATGATTCTATCTAACAGAATATTCAGGGGAAAATAAAATTCACTGTTCTGTTGAAAGAGACCGTAACCCTTCTTCCTTCTATCTCTGAAGTTTAAACCGTGACTTTCAGGTTAACATCTTCCCCAAGGACTAGGTGCCCCCAGGAGAATTTGCTCACAGGGGAGCTTGGGCTCAGAGTTCGCTTGTAAGCAGGGGTGTTATCGATTTATACCGACAGTCTTGCTGCTGAAAAATACTTTCTCCAATACATAGATAAATTGTCTGCTTCCAGGGTTTTCAATGTTATTTTCTTCTTCTTTCCCCAAGGAAGTAATTGGTCTAGGCTCTTCACAGTCTTCCTTATTCTGAAAATGTATATGAAAAGCCCTGTCCCGGGCTTCCCTGGTGGCGCAGTGGTTGAGAGTCCGCCTGCCGATGCAGGGGACGCGGGTTCGTGTCCTGGTCCGGGAAGATCCCACATGCCGCGGAGCGGCTGGGCCCGTGAGCCACGGCCACTGGACCTGCGCGTCCAGAGCCTGTGCTCCGCAACAGGAGAGGCCACAGCAGTGAGAGGCCCGCGTACCGCAAAAAAAAAAAAAAAAAAAAAAGGCCCTTTCCCTATGCAAGAGTATAAAAATAAACTTGAGTTAGGGTCCCAAGCTCTGAGGGAGAGGGTCCTGAATTGAGATTTCATAGTCTGCTGATGGTAACACACATGAGGCAGTGAAAAGTCCAGTCCCTTCTGGTGCTAGAAATTTGTATTCTGGCTGAGCAAGGCCAGGAAATTTGGGGGGGCTTTCAGCAGAGGCACTGCTGATCTGACCCAGAAAGGCCCAGGCCCAGCTCCCATCTGCAGTTCCGGCAGCCCTGCTGGAGGCCAGCAGCTTGCTTTGGCTAATGTAACTACCTCCCTAGCTGGTGACATTCGTGCTGCTTTCTACGGCACTTGAGAACTGCCGACACCGAAGGGTTTGGTTTCATGTTCTTGAACTTGGGTGACACAAATATTTCAGTGGTGAATCAGTCCTGAAAATGGGAGGTGGGGTAAGGTAGGGAGTGTTTATAGAAGACATTTCATCACTACTAGTCAAACATGTCTCATTGTTGGTTCAGGAGGGCCTGGTATTTTCCTCTTTGAAGGGGATACTCAGGGAGCCAAGAGCTTCCAGCTTGGAGCTCAACTCCAGGGTAGGGTAATAGCCATTTGCACACAGGAAACCTGCAGGACTAGTTGCTTTGGAATGTTGACAGTCTTAGGGAAATGGTTTTACGTCTTTCCTCAGGGGAGAAAAAAATACTTCGTAGATCTATGTAAAGAAAGCCTGGGCTGCTGCAGAGAAACTGTCCTTCTGCCTGACATTTTTTTCTTTTTAATTGAAGTATTTCTTTTAAAGGTTTCCCGGTTGCAGAACCCCAAAGGTGAGGTCAAGAAACTTGTAATTTCAGAAAAGCAGTACTGCTGATATCAATGGTATAAAAGCTTGGTTGGAAGATGAAAATATGGGATTTCTTTGGCTTGGGTACATGACTTGGACTGTAAGTGATAGAAACCCACACCCTACACAGCAGTCTCACGAGCCCTCAGCCTTCAGGTGAAGCAGAGCTGGCACCATGGTCCGGAGTGCCCTGCCAGCCTCGGGAGGTGGAGGTCACCTAAACAGCTTGCCGTCCTTCTGGGGATGTGGCACTGTGCGAGGCAAAGGGGTCTGAAGAGGACTGCGTTTAGAAAACCCATAACCAAGCCATGCCAAGAAACACAAACCAAAAGGAAATATTTTAAGAAAATAAACAAAGCTACTGAGTCAAACATACAAAGCAGGAAAGCGGAACAAAAGATTATTTGAGGCCTGAGTTTTGAACATTTTGAAGCCACACATGTAATGGGCCAGCCCAAGAACATGAGGAGCCTTACAGCTGTGTAAGCGTTGAGGCAGCCTGCTCCCACCAGGGGCTCCCCAGCCGGTGAGGCTCCGAGCAAGCCCACCGAGCTAGCCGACTGTGCACTTGAGCTCAGCCTTGAGCTATGCAGAAACAGAGCTCCACCATCGCGCGGGCCACACAGATACAGATATGGCTGACAGGACTGATCCCACGGACTGAGTAGCTCTTGTTATATACATTTAAGTGTCCTCCAGGTCTAAATTTGTTGTTCAGGAACCCCAAAGAATACCCGTGTTATAATATAAAACAGTACTAACGATGTATGCATGTTGAGTTTTACAAGTTTGGCTCTCAGAGTTTCTAACCAAGTACCTGTCACATCAATATGACACTGTCCTCAGAATCCCAAAATTCTGGAACTGAATTTGTTGCGCTGAATCATCTCACGGCCCAAGGATTTAAACTTTGTAAAATAAGCCACGCGTTGGATATGTATGTTCTAGTGAGTAGAATGAGGCTGCCGTGCCCAACAGCCTCTATCAGAGAGTAATGTCTCAGTGGTACTAAATTTGAATCCACGTTCACCTTCTTTGGTGTACCCAGAGGGCTTTTTGAACCAATTACCTTAGACACAACAGAATACCTTTCACTAAGATGTGCTACAATGCCAGGCCCTTGGCTTTCATGAGGGGTTCAATAAAGCACAAGCTATACGAAAACCACTCTGAATTTGCTGTAAAACTATTGTCAAGAACATAACCATATCTGATTGCAAGTTATTTTTGTGAAAAAAGGTCAGAATGAGTGTATTTCCTCTATTCTGTTGAGGGGTTATATCAGGTTTTCCTTACTGCTGTGGTTGCCAGGAAACTGACGTATAAATGTCATGACTGTAACTCCATAACTTCTCACAATCAGTATAGGAAAGAGGAGGTCAAAACTGTACTGATCATGAGAAATTATGGAGTTACGATTATGACACTTACATTTACATATATATACATATATGCACACACACACGTATATGTATATACACGCACGTGTGTACATACACACGTGTGTGTGTATACACACACACACACACACACACACACACACACACACACACACACATATATATATATATATACACACACACACACACACCTGGAATTAGGACACGAAGATCAGGAAGTGTCGCTCCAGTATGCGAAGCAAGAAGTCTCATAAGTATATGGCCCTGACCATCTGCAGATACTATTGCAGAAGGAACATCCACTTTCTGCCCATCTCCCAGTTTGGGAGAGAGACTCTGTTTTGCTAAAGGAGAAGCAGCATAATTCATATTGTGGTGGCAATAACCCTTCCCTCTGGTCCTTGCCCCTGGAAGAGGTTGGTCAGGAAAGGAGAAAAAGCATTACCCTTATAGATGTAGAGCTGAGCACATGAAGGCTCAATACAGAGAGGTCAGGAACTGAGGCAGGGGAATGCCAAATGGGCCCTGAATGATGGAGGGGAAAGTGTTTGGAGAGGTGCTGGAGGGTTGTGATGGTGGGGAAGGGGTGGAGAAAGGACAGAAGAATTTAGCAGGAAGCTGGAGTCTAAGTTGGCAGAAAGGATCAAGGGAATTTTTTTGGAATAGGAACGTTTATATTCCTTTGAAATTATCTAATCAACAAAAGTATAAGAAAATCTAGTTCATCATTATATTATTACCAAAATCATGTCTTTCAGTTTGTATATAAGGAGGATGCTGATGGAGAGGCAGACAGGTGAGGATTTAGAGAATGTTATCAGGGGGAAAGGACTGGGGTCCCTGTTTAGTTGAATACTAACAGGAAATAAAAAGAAAAAACCAGGGCAGAAAAGTAAAACATGGAAAAAGAGAATTGAGTATCAGCAGGTAACTGGAGTGAGAGGTCACTGGCAGAAACCCGAGGGCTTGAGCACCTGCAAACCCATGTGGACAGGCCACTCCCCATGGGACACGGACTGCAGGAAGAAGGCTCATAGCGACAGTGTCTAAGTCTCAGAGGCAGTAGGGAGAACTTGCTAGTCTATATTTGCAAATATATTGATATTTCAGGTCTCTCAGGAAGGCCTCAACCTGAGATTTTCAAGCTTCCTTTTTACCAGTCGATGTGGGTCACAGCACATGAGTGTGGAAATTGCCTAGTAATACAGGAAAGGGCATAGGATGGATGTGATCAGTGCCCAAGGAGACACATCAGGTATCAAAAGAGAGGTTTCTGTAAGTTAGACTGTCCAGAACAGGCTTTATGTAGGATGCAGATTAGACACAGACCTTGAAGGATAACAACTGCTCTATGCTTATCTGTTGACCTACTGGATGAATGCATGAATATTTAGACTGCGGGTACTCTAAAAATGTACTTCGTACATCTCTTAATAAAAGCTATGAAGCCATGAGAAATGCCATCTGAAGTCCTTAATAACTTGGGCCCAGATCTAGGAACAGAGCAGAATAGATAGATATTTTATTTTATTCTATATATGTGATTTATTTGTGAGTTACTGTCAAGGAAGCAAATTACCAGTGTATTACTATATTGGAAATGGTAAGTCCACATCTGACTTTGGAGAGAATAAATTCTAAGCAACAAAAAAGACTAATTAGCTGTCATAACTTGGATCACCCATGTGAAAGGAATTCAGTTTTAAGACGCTTTATCACTAGAACTTTGAACTCAAGAAGCAAAGATAGTTATAATTTAGAATATGGTTAAAACACCTAATATCTGGTGATATGTTTCTCAGCTTAAGAAGAAAAAATTTTTAAGTCTACATTCCATTATTCTACGTGTATATATGTTGGGTTTTATTAAAAATTTTATGAATCATTTATAACCTGCCTATTTCCAAGGAAAACAATTATTTGATATAATAGTTAAAAAGACAATAAATTGAATACCAGAAAGCACATACAAAGAAGGGTGTGGTAGAGTCTTTAAAAAGTGGTGCCTTGAAACAATACTTAGATAGAAGGGATAAGATTGAAACTTCATAGCTGCCTTTCACTCACCAAGCTCTTTATTCCCTTCTACCTGAATGCATTCACAGGTATTTACCCTTTGTTGTCACCTGAGTATTTGATTTGCTCAGCACATGGTATAAATGTGTTAATTTAGATTATAAAAGCCTAGAGGATTTATATAGTTTTCCTATAAATAAGTACTTAAAAATAATAGTGATGTGTATGTAGTGCTGTAAGGTCTACAAAACACATTCACATACATCCCATGATATCAGTCTCCAAACACTTGGAAACTAGAACTTTCATATGCTGTGTTCTAACACCGTGTCTGCTTTTTAAAGTGTTTCCCTCACTATTCTCATTTTACCCTCAGACTGTGAAGTAGTAAAGACTTTCTTATTCTGAGTTTATAGATGAAGAAACTAAAATGCTACCACCAAGTTGAATTATTACTTAGAATGAGCCTTAAGAAAACATATATACCCCTGCTTATAAATTCATTTACTTTTACTCTTTGACTTACAGATCTTCTTTTTACTTTTTCAGAAATTTCAATATTAGTGTTGCATTATTTCTCCCATCTTAGTAAAAAACAAAAAATCATTATCAGCTCCAAGAGGTATATTTGTCTTCCAATTCCAGCAACAAGGTAGACTGACCTAAAGTGGAGTCCCTTTTTCCACAAATAAAATATTACCAACAGAAAACTGTTGAAAATACATAAAAGGACTCACAAGAAAGAGAAATGCCCAGCTATCAGAAATAAAAAGCTAATTGAAAGACAGAGGCTGAAATAATAATGTATAAAACTTGCGGAAGGCAACTACACCAGTACTTACAGGGGTATATACACCGGCAAACATATATACATATGGAAACCTATAAGCTAAATGTGTAACTTAAGGTACTCTAAAGAAAGCTGGAGAAAGGAAATATTAAAAAGCAAGATAAAATAGAGAAAAACAACAAATTCAAAACTTATTCTTTGAAAGATAATAAAATAGTCAAATTCATCACAAAACTAGTCAAGAAAAAAATTTTAAATGGGATATAACTACAAGGACAGTGGAGACTTTTTCCATTCTTTACAGAATGTTGGAAATCGCTTTATGTCAGTAAATTTGAAAACAAGGATGCGACAAAAAATTTTACAGAAAAAAAGTGGTAAATTATCAATACTGATCTAAGAAAAATAGATAAACTGAGTATCTATTAAAGAAATTAAATTGAGAGTTAAAAAAAATTCATCACATTACCCCCACCTTTTCATAACCCTCGCCTTCCCACAAACTCAAACATCAACACCATCAGACTCAGACAGTTTTACAGACAACTTTTACTAAACCTTCAAGGAACACAAAAGCTCTGTCTTATACAAACTGTTCCAGAGAATAATAAAAGAAAGAATTCTCCCAAACTCGTTTTATGAGGCTAGGATGACCTTGACTCCAATACATGACAACTGAGGAAAATTGTAGACAGATTTCACGTACTAGCATAAATGCTAATATCCTCCACATAGAATAAACAAAATCTTTCCACCTTCTTCTTCCCACAGTTATCAGAGACCAAGAGGAGATACTTAGAATAGCTGTAAACCAGCCTTCCCCAGTCATCCTTTATCATCAGTCAAGAATGTGGAGTACTGGCTGCGCTCCCCCGAAGAGATGAAGTGGGAGTCCCTCGCTGGATCTATGACCACACCCTCCACCCTCAGGGCTTCAACCTCCTCCTGTATGCTCAGGAATCAGGAGAGGGCTTACCAGCACTGAAGAAGGATTCCTAGTGGAACTAAGTCTATACCCCCCAGACCTTTGGGCCTCTTTGAACAGGGGTCAAAAGGGAACCCATAGGGTTCTACATGTAATAAGCTAGGAAGTCACCACTCCATCTTAACAACAAGTAAAAACTGAACAGACTGAATCAACATTTCCTGGATCCGTAAGAGAGAGAAGGACACGGGGCAGAGTATGGCCCCCCAAACTGGAGAGACAGACAGGAAAATGCAAGAGGTCATGGCTCACCAGAAGAGAGACTCACGAGCAGAAACTGCAGAGGGAACCAATATAAGGTAGGAAAACTTGAACCGTAACTGATGAACCGCTGTAAGCTCAGTGTAGACAACTCTGAGAGTTAAAAACTCCACAGAGAACCACTCACTTGTGGGGGGGGGTTCAAGAATTTTTGAGATTTACCTTCAGGAGCTCAACCAGGTTTTCCCAGTAAATGCTGGAGAAAAAGCCCCTTGTGCTTCTGGCAGGAGAAGGGAAAAGAAACCATTGTGAAATACACCAGATCACTCTGTTCTTAATAAAACCTGTCCACAGGAAAAATCAGTTAACCAGAGGTAACCTGATGAGGTATTATCAGAGCCTAACTGATCTGGGGGAAGGGAAATACCCAACTCCAGTCCTCCTTAGCCTTCCACGTGGGAGAACTGAGCTACCCAACTCCAGTCACTCTAGCCATCCTGTACCATATAAGGGGGGAGAGAAAAACTGAGAGACAGTTGTGAAGTTCACAGCCCAGAGTCTTTTGTTAAAAGACTGAGACCTAATTGTAGGACTATGGAACACTTCCTCTCCTCCCACATCCTACCACCATATTGTTAAAGGCCTATTAACAGTAGTTCCTTTGACCTGGTATATCATGTCTGGTTATCAAGAAAAAAAAAAAAAATTACATGGCATACCAAACAGCAAAAAAACACAATTTGAAGAGACAGAACAAGTATCAGAAATAGACATGGTAGAAACGTTGAAACTGTCAGTCTGGGGATTTAAAAAGACTGATTAATATGCTAGGGGCTCTAATGAATAAACTAGACAACATGCAAGAACAGATAGGCAATCTAAGTAGAGAAATGGAAATCCTAAGAAAGAAAGAAAAAAAAAAAGAAATGCTAGAGATCAAGAACAGTATATCATAAATGAAGAATGCCTTTGATGGGCTTATTAGTAGACTAGACAAGTCTGAGGAAAGAATTTCTAAGTTAGAGGCTATATCAATAGAAACCTTCAACTCTGAAAAGCAAAGAAACTAAGACTGAAAAAATAGAACAGAATATTCAAGGACTATGGGACAACTACAAAAAGTATAACATATACATAATGGGAATGCCAGAAAGGAAAGAAAGAAAGGAACAGAAGAAATATTTGAAACAATAAAGACTAAGAATTTCCCCCCAAATAATGTCAGACATCAAGTCACAGATCTAGGAATCTCAGAAAACACCAAGCACGATAAATGCCAAGAAAAAAATTCACCTAGGGACTTCCCTGGTGGTCCAGTAGTTAAGACTTCACCTTCCAATGCAGGGGGTGCAAGTTCAATCCCTGGTCGGGGAGCTAAGATCCCACATGCCTTAGGGCCAAAACACCAAAACACAAAACAGAAGCAATACTTTAACAAATTCAGTAAAGACTTTAAAAATGGTCCACATCAAAAAATAACTTAAAAAAAAATTCACCTAGTCATATCATTTTCAAATAACAAAAAAGCAAAGAGAAAGAAAAAGATGCTGAAAGAAGCCAGAGGAGGAAAACACCTTAGAGGTACAAAGATAAGAATCACATCTGCCTTCTCCTCAGAAACCACGCAAGCAAGAAGAGAGTGGTGTGGAATATTTAAAGTGTTGAAAAAAAAAAAAAAAAGAAAGCATCAACCTAGAATTCTGAGAAATTATCTTTTTAAAATAAAGGAGAAATACTTTCTCAGACAAACAAAGATTGAGGGAGTTTGCTTCTTGTAGACCAGTCTTGCAAGAAATGTTAAAAGAATATTTTTTAGAGAGAAGAAAAATAACATGGATAAGCTACTCAGATCTACATAAAAAAGAAAAAGCATCAAAGAAGGAATAAGTGAACGTAAAATTAAAATTTTTTTCCTTATTCTTAATTGATCTAACAGATATAACAGATATTACTTGTTCCAAATAATAGAAACAATGTATTCAATTATATATGCTTATGTATCAATATATATCATGCATCTATACATATATGTACTTGTGTATATACGTATGTATATGTATACATATATATGCACATGCATACTAAATATATGTGCTTAGGTATGCTTATATATATGTAAAACAAATGACAGCAATGACACAAGGGACAGGAGAGGGAGGAATTAGGATTATTTTGTTATTATAAGGCACTCACACTACCCATGAAGTAATATAGTATTACTTGAAAGTGGAAGTGGACTTGGATTTGTTGTAAATGTATGTTATAAACTCTAGGGCAAACATTTAAAAAGTAATAAAAGAAGTATAATTGATATGCTAAGAGAGAAGACAGAATTATACAAAATGCTAAAGTAAAGCCACAAAAGGCAGAATAAGAGTGGAAGGCAAAAATACGACAAAAAACAAAGGCAACATAAAGAAAAAGCTAACAAACATGGTACATAGTAATCTGATTATCAGTAATCACTTCGAATATCAATATTCTAACGGCACCAATTAAAACACAGAAATTGACAGAGGGAACCAAAAAATTAGGTCCAACTCTATGCTGTCCACAAGAATGTCATTTAGATATAAAGACGCATATACATTGGAAGTAAGAGGAAGGAGGCAGGATCAAGATGGCAGGGTAGGAAGACCCTGAGCTCACCTCCCCCCACAAACACATCAAAACTACAACTACATATAGAGCAGCTCTTACTGAGAACAACCTGAAGACTAGTAGAACGGCTTTTCTTCAACTGAGGCTATAAAGAAAGAACCACGCAGAGTCTGGTAGGAGGGGAGGAGAAGTAGGGATTCACACCCCTAGTGGGTCACTCAAAAGAGGATTAGGATACCACAGGCCTGGGAATACTTCCTAAGGAGAGAAGAGTTAAAGTCCCCCCCCACACACACACATATGCACACACTGAAGAAAAAGAAGAGACAGCTCAAAAGTGTGGCTCCAACCCCTTGGGCCAGATCCTGCCTGTAACCAAGGCAGATACCATTCATAGAAGCATTATTTACAATAGCCAAGGTATGGAAGCAACCTAAGTGTCCACCAACAGATGAATGGATAAAGAAGATGTGGTGTGTGTATATATATATATATATATATATATATATATATATATATATCATATATATAAATATAATTATATATATATATATTTAATGGAATATCAACCATAAAAAGAATGAAATTTTGCCATTTGCAACAACATGGATGGACCTGGAGGGAATTATGCTTAGTGCAATAAGTCAGACAGAAAAAAACAAATACTGAATGCTTTTACTTATATGTGATATCTAAAAAACAAAACAAATTAATAAATCTAACAAACAGAAAAAGAGAACAAACTAGTGGTTACCAGTGGACAGCCAGGAAGTTCCTTCAACAACACACTTGTAAACAAAGAAGGAATCTTAAGATAAATTTTAAAACATTTTGAACTAAATAAAGGTGAAAGCACAACTTGTAAAAATCCGTGAGATAGAGCCAAAGCAGTGCTTAGCGGGAAACTTATAACGTTGGATGCATATATTAGAAACGAAAAAGATCTAAAATCACTAATCTAAGTTTTCACCTTGGGAAACTAAAAACAGAAGAGCAAATTAAATACAAAGTAAGTAGAAGAAAGGAAATAATAAGAATTAGAACAAAAATCAATAAAATTAAAAACAGGAAATCAACAAAGAAACCAAAAGCTGGTTCTTTGAAAAAAAAATCAATAAAATTAATAAGTTCCTAGACAAGCTAAGAAAAAACAAGAGAGGACACAAGTTACTAATATCAGAAATGAAAGAGGGCATATCACTACAGATACCAAGAACGTTGAAAGAATAATTAAGGAATACTATGAACAATTCCATGCCCACAAATTTGGTCACCTAAATGAAATGGACCAATTCTTTGAAGACACAATTTCCCAAAACTTACACAAGAAGAAATAGACAATGTGAATAAGTCTACATCTATTAAAGAAACGGTATCAGTAATTAATGGTCTTCTAAAACATAAAGCATCAGGCCCAGATGGGCTCACTGGTGAATTCTACCAAACATTAAAGGTATAAATTATGACAATCCTTTACAATCTCTTTCAGAGGAGAGAAGCAGAAGGAATACTTCTTAACTTGTTCTGTGAGGCCAATATTAACCTTTATACCAAAACCAAGCAAAGATATTACAAGTAAAGAAAAATACAGATCGATCTTTCTTATGAACATAAATGTAAAACTCCTCAACAAAATATTAAAACATCAAATCCAACAATGTATAAAATGAATTATATACCATGACCAAGTGGGATATATCCCACGTATAGAAGGCTGTTTCAACATTTGAAAATCAATTAATATAAATCATCATATCAACAAGCTATAAAAGAAAAATCTACATGATCGTATCAATAGATTAATAAAAAGGGATTTGGCAAAATCCAACATCCATTCATGATAAAAAGAAAAATTCTCAGTAAACTAGGAATAAAGGGAGACTGCCTCAAACTGATAAGAAATATGTACCAAAAACCCCAAAACAAACAAACAAAAACCCCTACAGCTAACATCATAATTAATGACGTATGAAACTCTACTTTTCTAATAGAGAACAAGAAGCTCTCCTACTAAGATCAGAAACAATGCAAGGGTGACCCTCTCACCACTCCTTTTCAACATCATACTGGAAGTACTAGCTAATGTAACAAGACAAATCAAGGAAATAAAAGGTATACAAATTGGGAAGGAAGAAATAAAACTGTCTTTTCACAGGTGAAATGGTCATCTATGTATAAAATCCAAAAGAAATGACAGAAAATCTCCTGGAACTAATAAGTGATTATCACAAGGTTGCAGGATGCAAGATTAGTTTATAAAAATTAAGTGCTTTCTTACATTCAGCAATGAACAAAAGGGGATTTGAAATTAAAAACACAGTATTATTTATATTAGCACCTAGGTATAAATCTAACAAAATATGTACTTGACCTATATGAAGAAAATTACAAGATTCTGATGAATGAAATTAAAGAAATAAATAGATGGAGAGAGATTTCATGTTCATGGATAAAAAGACTCAATATTGTCAAGATGTCATTTCTTCTCAACATGATCTATAGATTCAGTGAAATTCCAATCAAAATCTCAGCATGTTATTTGGTGGATATTGACAAACTGATTCTGAGGTTTATATGGCGAGGCAAAAGTTTCAAAATAGCTAAAATATTATTGCAAGTAGGAAAATAAAGTTGAATAACTGACATTACCAGACATCAAGACTTACTGTAAATCTCCAGTAATCAAGACAGTGCGGCATTGTCAAAATAACAGACAAATAGATCAGTGGAACAGACTAGAGAGCCCAGAAATAGACCCATATAAATACAATCAACTAATCTTTGACAAAGGAGCAAAGGCAATACAATGGAGAAGCTGGTAATTCATATGCAAAAAAAAAAAAGAATCTAGATACAGACCTTACACATTTCACAAAAATTAACTCAAAATGGACCATAGTTTTAAATGTAAAACGCAAAACTATAAGACTCTTAGAAAATAACATAGGAGAAAACATAAACAACCTTGCATATGGCAATGACCTTTAGATGCAAAACAAAAGCACAATCCACTAAAAAAAAAATAAAGGATAACCTGGACTTCATTAAAATTAGAAACTTCTGCTCTGTAAAAACAGTGCCAAGAGAATGAAAAGGCAAGCCACAGACTGGGAGAAAATATTTGCAAACAATACATCTGATAAAGGAATGTTATTCAAAATATACAAAGAACTCTTAAAACTCAACAGTAGAAAAGCAAACAACTCGATTTAAAAATGGGCATAAGACCTTAACAGACACCTTAGCAAATAAGATATATAAATGGCAGATAGGATGTGAGAAAATGCTCCACATCACATGTCATCAGGGCAATGCAAATTATAAAAACAATGAAATATCACTACACACCTGTTAGAATGGCCAAAATCTGACAACACCAAATTCTGGAGAGCATGTGGAGTAACTAGAACTCTTGCTCATCGCTGGTGGGAAGGCAAAATGACACAGTCATTTTGGAAGACAGTATGATGGTTTCTTACAAAACTTGGTATTTATCCAAAGGAGCTGAAAACTTAGGTCCAAGTAAAAATCTGCACACACATGTTTATAGCAGCTTTCTTTTTCCATAATTGCCAAAACTTGGAAGCAACCAAGATTTCCTTCAGTAGGTGAATAAACTGTGGTATATACAGACAATGGAATATTAATCAGCAGTAAAAATAAATGATCAAGCCATAAAAATACAAAGAGGAACTTTAATGCACATTACTAAGTGAAAGAAGTTAATCTGAAAAGGTTACACACTGTATGATTCTAATTATATGACATTCTGCAAAAGGCAAAACTAGGAAGACAGTAATAAGATCAATGGTTGCTAGGGGGCTGGACGAGGTGAAGAGGGAAAAATAGGTAGAGCACAGAGGACTTTAGGGCAGTGAAACTACTCTGTATGGTACTATAATGATGGAGACATGTCATTATACATCTGTCCAAACTCACAGAACGTACTACACCAAGAGTGAATCATAATGTGAAATATGGACTTTGGGTGATTATGGTATTTCAATATAGGCTTATCAAATGTAACTAATATACCACTCTGATGGGGGATGTTGATAATTAGGGAGGCTATGCATGTGTGGGGTCAGGAGGTATATAGGAAATCTGTACCTTCTTTCAATGTTGCCGTGTACCTAAAACTGCTCTAAAAAATTAACTCTTAAAAAAATAGAACCCAGACATCCCCTCCCTACCCCACTAGTTCACACAGCCTCATCCCTATTATCCACGCTGTATCTATGGAGCCTAATTTTACTATGTTCAGTATACCCAGTTATCACTACAAGACACAGACTTTTGAGTTACCTCTCAACTCCATCATTCTAACCTTAAATTTCTATGAATATGCTTTATTCCATTCTCATCTCCTAACACCACCTCAATTTTTAAATTTGGTCTACCATGATCTCTGGAGCTCGTTGTCAATTAATTGTAATATTTACTGTGTATTCAAAATCATCTCTAAACATCCTTTATCCTCTTGTTCTTACAGCTATGTGACTCTCCTCTGAAATGCTGCTTCTACACAGCTAGCCCTCTTAATTGCAAAAGGGGCAAGTATCCTCCGTGCCCCTAACTGCCGCTTCTAAATCATTTTCCCTTACTCCTCACTTAAAACCCCAGTTTTAAATTGCATGGCATCAGATTATATCTCTGCTACCATTGCTTGTTGGTATCATCCACCCGTTGCCCTTCAAGTCTCAATGTTCATAAATCTTGGCTCACTGCTTGTACCATTATTCCTATCTTCATTCTTGGTGATTTCACAGTGCATAAAGATCATTCTTCCAACACCTATTAATTTCTCAAACACCCCTCTTCAGATAAGCTTGTTCTAGGCACTCATTCTCATGGTTATATACCAGAACTTACATTTCTATAACTGCAGTCTCTAAATAATTTCAGTTGCATGCATTCCATTCTCTGACCATCATTTCTATTTTCCTAGTTCTTTCTTCCTAATACCGTGATTCCAACCATAGACATTCAACGTTTATGGACAATTTGAATGTAATTCATTTCATTATCAGGTAAAAATATTATTGATTACTGAAACACATGCAAAAAATAAGTATTTGAAAAGTTAACACCTGACTTTTAGTACAAATGTTTTAGCGAACTAGGAACAGAACAAATTACCTTCATTTGATCAGCAAAAATAAGCAAAAATAAGCAAAAATCAATATGGGATTTTAAAATACCAAGAAGAGCTAAGACAAATTTGAAGAAAAATAAGTAGAAATTCACCCTACTAAGCTTTCAAAATTTGAACTTAATATAAACACAAGGTTAGTTTATTGGTGAAAGGATAGACAAATAGACCAAAGAAACAGAAAAGAAATCCTAGTCAAACACATATAGAGGAACTTCATATACATCAGAGATGACAAAATAAATCAGTAAGAAAGTCAGGAACTAGGCAATAAATGCTTCGGGAACAAATGCTTACTCATATGGAAAAAAACTGAACTGTATCTCTGTCTCATATTTAGAAATAAATTTATGTGTAATAATATTCTAAATTTAAGTTCAAAAATTTTAATTTAGGAGATAATAGAATAAAATATATATATAAATATATATTTTTTCTCAAAATAGGAAAGAATTTTACAAACAAAATAAAAGTCTAACCATAATGGAAAAGATTGATAGTTTGTCAGCTCAAAAATTAAACTTCATTTTGTGTGTGTGTGTGCAGGGTTACCATGTTCAATAAACAATGTGAATGTCTGAAGTTATGTATATGAATAGTACTGTGGTAATGTATATATTCAATAAAGAAACCAAGAAAAAACTTCAAAGCAAGCCACAGACCATAGGTTGGTAGAATATATTTATAAAATATGTAACTGATAAAAGAACACTACTGAGAATATATCAAGAACTCTTTCATTCAACAATATGAAGTCAAATAACTCAAAAGAAAAATGGAAAACTGGATGGCTTTTTAAAATCACAGAGCAGAGACTTCTCTGGTGGTCCAGTGGTTAAGAATCTGCCTTCCAATGCAGGGGATGTGGGTTCAATCCCTGGTTGGGGAACTAAGATCCCACAAGAAGCAGGGCAACTAAGCCCACATGCTCTAGAGCCCATGCCACAACTAGAGAGAAGCCTGCATGATGCAATGAAAGATCCCACATGCCACAACAAAGATCCCGCGTGTGGCAACTGAGACCCAATGCAGCCAAATAAATAAATAAATAATTTTTTAAAAATCACAGAGCAAGAAAAGAATACATAAATCTAGACACACATCTTACACTTTACACAAAAATTAACTCAAAATTGATCATTGGCCAAATGTAAAAATGCAAAACTATAAAACTTCTAAAACATTTTAGAAAATCTATGTGCCTTTGGGATCAGTGATGAGATACAACATCAAAATCATAATTCATGAAAGAAAAAATAGATGTTCAACTTTATTAAAATTAAAACCTACTCTGCAAAAGATGATGTGAAAAGAATCAAAAGCCATACACTGGAAGAAAGTATCACATATCTGATAAAAGACTTGCACCTAAAATATACAAAGAACACTTAAACTTCACCAATTAAAAAACAATTTTAATTTTTAAAAATAAGCAAAAGAGGGGCTTCCCTGGTGGTGCAATGGTTAAGAATCCACCTGCCAATGCAGGGGACACGGGTTCAAGCCCTGGTCCAGGAAGATCCCACATGCTGTGGAGCAACTAAGCCCATTGCTCCACAACTACTGAGACTGCACTCTAGAGCCCGTGTGCCAAAACTAATGTGCCCACGTGTCACAACTACTGAAGCCTGTGCGCTAGAGCCTATGGTCCGCAACAAGAGAAGCCACAGCAATGAGAAGCCCTCACACCACAACAAAGAGTAGCCCCTGCTCAATGCAACTAAAGAAAGCCCATGTGCAGCACTGAAGACCCAACGCAGCCAAAAAGAAATTAATTATTTTTTAAAAATAAGCAAAAGATTTGAACAGACAGCTCACAGAAGAATATAGTATATATATCAAATAAACGTGAAAAGATGCTCAACATAATTTGTTATCAGTGAAATTGAAAAAAAATTAAAACAATGAGTAACTCTACACATCTATTGGATGACTACAATACAAAAAACTGACAACACTAATTTCTGGTGAGCATTCAGAGCAATACAAACTCTTATTCATTGCTAGTGGGAATGAAAATGATAAGACACTTTGGAAAATAGTTTGACAGTTTCTCACAAAGCTAAGCATAGTCTTTCCATACAATCCAGCAATCAAGGTACTAGGTATTTACCAAAGTGATTTAAAACTTATGTCTACACAAAAAAATCTTCATATAATTGGTTACAGCAGCTTTATTCATAATCATCAAACCTGGAAGTAACCAAGACGTCCTTCAATAGATGAATGGGCAAACCGCACATCTATGCAGTGGAATGCTCTTCAGCGATGAAAGAGAATGAGATATCAAGCAATGCAAAAGCACAGATGCATATTGCTACGTGAAAGAAACCAATCTAAAGATTACCTCCTGCATGATTCCAATTATATGACATTCTGGAAAAGACAAACCTATAAAGATGGTAAACAGATCAGTGGTGGCCAGGTGTTTGGGAAGGAACAACATAAGAGATTTTTTTAGAGCAGTGAAACTAATCTGTATGATAGTTGCAACGGTGGATACATGACATGATGCATTTTTCAAAACCCACAGAAATTTACAGCACAAACAGTGAGCCTGAATGCATGTAAATTAAAAAACATTTATTGGGGGGTCAGAGGCGATACCAGGTCAGGGTGCAGACTGAGACAAAAGATGTAACTTTATCTCACTGAAGAGAGTGTGAGAAAAAAAGATGCTAACCTCAGTAACTATGGAAGTGAGTGGCATCTATAGGATTAAAGCAAAAAGAACTGCACACAAGCACTGTACTCTAGCTGACAAAGTTGTTTCCCACAGGAATATGAGTTAAACAACTCTGACACCACTATACATCTATACTGGAACTGAACAACTAAGGAATGGATGGCAATGGTGGGAACCAGACGTCTCACTTCTGGAGTGGGAGGTTACAGACAAGCAAGGGGAGAGGGCTGGAATGATTCACATAGTAATGGATTAGAGCTGGAAAGATCTTGGCTTAATATAGATGTAGATGGACACACATGGAAATATTTATAGATATGTTTATATATGTGGGTTAGTAGTCCTTCATATATTTTCTTGCTCTGTCAGCTGAAAGGGCCTAGAAGCAATGACACCCTAGTAGCAATGAGCACATCCAGCACCTAGATCTTGGTTTCTAATACCCTTCTGCAATAAAAGGAACCAGGGCCCCTTGGAGAAATGGCTGGGCATTCCAGGGCAGGGATGGAGAAATATAAAATGAGCCTGGAACATCTTGTACTGTCAGAAAGTGAGGAAGTACTAAAAAACAAACAAACAAACAGACCCATAATGATGAGAGTATGTCAAAGAGGCACAGGAGCTAACTGAAAGAGTCCCCAATACCAAAGCTGGAAAAATTTGAGCAGCAAAAAAATAAAGTGGTTTTGGTTATAACCCAAAGTACAAAATTAGTAAATGAATAAATTAATAATTATAATAAATAGGGGGAATAGAAAAATATCCCATGAAGAAGAACTCCAAATAATGTATTTATGCAGATATTCTGTCTTCAAGGAGGTGAGGCATAACTCCTCACTCCTGCATCTAGTCACTTAATTCCAAAAAGTACAGAATGGAAAGAGGAAAAAAGAGTACGATGAAAGAACCTAACAAACACCACCTCAGCCAGGTGATCAACAGGAACCTCAACTGTGATGAGTCATGTTCGTAGTATGTGCCCTTGATCTGATGTGATGAGAATGGCAATTACCTCTGTGGGTCTTCCTCCTCAAAGTCCATAAACAGTCTAATCTTAAGAAAAAATTCAGCCAAATCCCAGTTGAGGACATTCCACAAAAACTTGACCAGGACTCCCTAGAACTCAAGGTAATAAAAAATACGTAAAACCTGAGGAAACTCTCATAGCCAAGAGGACCATAAGAAGACCTGATGGAAGTCTGATGTAGTCTCCTGGGTAGGATTCCAGAACAGGAGAAAAGTATATTAGGTAAAAAGGAAATCTGAATAAAGTGTGGACTTTAGTTAATAATAATGTATCAATACTGATTTATTTATTGCGACGTATGTACCATATTAATATAAAATGTTAATTATAGGGATAACTGTATAGGGGTATATATGGGAACTCTCTGTACTACATTCATAAATGTTTTGCAAATTTAATACTACTCTAAAATTAATAGTTTATTTTTAAAATCAGAAAAGAAGTTAATAGATTTTCCAGTAAATTATTAATAAAAATTAATTCAACTTCACTAATAAACATGAATATAAATTTAAAAGGGAAAAATGAAAAGACATGTTTCTGATGGATTATCTTATATCAAATTAATCCTGCCAAGAACACCTATAAAAGATGAATCATTTTTTTTTAAATTGTTTAAACCTATTACAACAAGAGCATTCACTCTCCCTCTACCTATCTGAAGGCAGCCAAGGACTTGTGGAATTTTGGTCAACATCCCTGTTCAATAAATTTTGACAAAAGTATACAGTTGTGTGACTACCCACAAACTATATGGAACATTTCCATCAAGTCAGCAAGTTTTCTCAATCCCCTTGATAGGTAATCCTCCTTTCAAACCCAGAAAGGCAATTGCTGTCTTTCTGCCACTATACTTGCCTCTTCTGGCACGTCACACAAATAGACTACAGTACGCAGTATTTTGTGTCTGCCTTTTGTCACTAAGCTTAATGCTTCTGAGATTCAATCATGAACGCAGGGAGCAACACTTTGCTCCTTTTCATTGATAAGTAGTTTTCCTTTATATGTATATACCACAAAAATTTTAATCTATTCACCAGTTGATAGATATTTGGGTTGTTTCCCATTTAGTCTGATTATGAGTAAAGGTACTATGAGCATTCCCAAACCAAACTGTGTACGCATATGTTTTCATCTCTCTTGGATAAATTTTAGAGTAGGAATATTGGGACATATGGTAAGTGTATGATAACTTTATAAGAAAATACCAAAATGTTTTCCAAAGTGGCTACCACATTTTCATTTCCACTTGCAATATATGAGAGTTCCAGTTTCAATACCACTTGGTATTTTTTTTAATTTAGCCATTCTAATAGGTGTGCAGTATATCTCATTGTGGTTTTAATTTGCATTCCTTTGATAACAATGACATTGAACATGTTTTCAGGTGTTATTGGCCATTCATACATCTTCTTTGATGTAATGTCTGCTTAGAGTCTTTGTCCTTTTAAAAAAAAATTGAGATTTTCTTTTCCTTTTTCTTTTTTTTGTTGTATGAGTTCTTTATATCTTACAGGTACAAGTTCTCTCTCAAATTTTTTCTCCCAGTCTGTGGCTTATCATTTAATTTTCTTAACAGTGTCTTTTCTTACAGTATATTTTGAAGAACAGAGGTTTTTATTTTATCTGTGCTTTTGGTGTATTAAGAAATGTTTGCCTAAGAAGGAGCAGTCCTAATGTTAATGAAATACACATGATCTCTTTTCAAAAGGAGACAGTCTGGGTGGCTGACTAGTAGGAAGGCAGCAAGTTAGGCTGGGTGATAAATGGAGTGTGTGGGTGTCTAAGGGTTCAGGACTTTTGGACAAATACACTGTTCTCACCATAGGCCTTTGCAGTGAAACCAGACCCATGTAACCTACACTGATCTGAGTCTTCATGCTCTCTGCTCTTCTGCTAGATAGAATCTTTTTTGTCCTTAAGTCCTCTATGGCCCTTTGGATATTTTAAAGTGTTTTAAAATATTTTCATGTATTTGATCACTACAGCCCTGTGAAGTAGGAACTAAACGTCTATTGCTTTGTTTTGCTTTGTTTTGTTTGACGCACAAACTTCTACTATCCCATATTCATAGTTGAGAATTTAAGTGACTTGCCTAACGCCACATAAATATTGAGCAACAAAGTTAGGACTGGAGCCTAAGTCTCCTGACACGAAACATGGTGTCTCCTGCTTTCCTTACTTAAATGCTTGAGCAACTACGGCTAAACCCAAGTCCTCTCTGTGGATATGGTAGAGCCAGGGTAGAGAGGTTGGGTTAGGGAGAGAGGCTATTCATAAAGAAGGTTTGGGAGAACCTGATAACACATTACCATCCCATGTCAAAACAAAAGGCATTGTGGTACAGTAGGAAATTAGATAAATGTGAGTTCTGAATCCAGTTTGGCTAGCTTTAAAAAATTTTGTCTTCTGAGTCAATGTGTTCCCCTAAAGTATTTGAGAAGACTAGTCTCTCACTCGTTAGCTATGTATTTCTTAACTCTGATTAATCAGTGTCCTTTTAATTATATGAGCTAAAGTTTTTTGAGCATCTATGTATCAGACCCTGCAATCCATTTTATTTACTGCATTTAAACCTCAAAACGTCTCTATGAAGTAATCTCATCCCAATTTATCAAAAAATGAAACAGAGATTATGTTTTGCCTGAGCCCCCATAGAGCATATGCTAGAGATTTAAGATTTTCTGACTCCACACCCATGCTCTCAGGCACTTAAGTCTATAGTGCCTCTTGTATTTAAAATGAGCACATTCATTCTTACTGCATACAGTTGCTTTGCAAATTTGGAACAATTCATGTTAAAAGTAGATTGTAAATATTTGTCTTTATTCAATTTTACTCCCCTTCTCGTTGTATGAGAGGATTAAATTTCCTAACCCAACTTGCAGTTGCGGGGTGGGGGGTGTCTTATGATTAGTCCTTTCTAATGGGTTATGGACAGAACAGGCTTGTGTGGCTTGGGGGATGGAAAATTTAATCGTCAGTGTAAGATCATTCGGTTCTCATTCTGCCTGGGAGATTATGGAAGTGTGTGCATACAAGTGCCACGATTTTCGAGTACCCTGGAATGCTGAGCCGACACGTGGAGGACAGCTGCCTTGGCAAGTTTTGCAGAGTGAACTTTGTATGAGACAGATAAACTTGTCTTCAACCACTGCTACTTGGGGGCTGTTTGTTACCATAGCAAAACCTAATGCATCCTCACCTACACACCATAGCATCTAGGGTTATAATGAGAGTGGTCATATTTTAGTGGTGGTTGGTCTTGATGTTATTGTCCATAAAGACCATCGGGCCATTTCCAAAAACAACCCCTTTATGGTCCTTGGCCTCTCTTTCATAGACAGGCAAAATATTTTCATTATCAAAGTAGCAAAATTAAAATGATGTCTTTGTAAAACATAATTCAATGACATAGACAAGGAATGGATATATTGTCTGGAGTGTTCAGCAGAAGTTTAAGCATCAGATAAACAGTCTTTTCCCTTGAGTTGATTCTCTCAATCTACTTACAAGTAATTATAAAGGCATTAAACTCACAAGCATGAATGGATTACAAACCATTCTACCACTAAGTAAATTTAAGCAGTCTTCTTGATCTCTATCAGGAAGGCCTTCCCCCCTTAACAAGTTCCACATTGCAGACAAACCTTTCTGCCATCTGCTCGAAGGGAAACATGTGCCAGGATCTTGCACTTCAACATTTTGCCCTTGGTAAGGAAAAAGACCTTAGGGACTTTTTCTGGAAAACCACCCTCTTGGCACACAATTTGTAGCCAAGCTTTGCCCTTTGTCCCTTGTGCGAAATGATCTATTTTGATATAAATGTCACTTTGAATAAATGTGTATGAGGTCATATTTACATATGCTAACCACTCGTGTGGTTTCTGGTGGTGATGGTGATGGTGGATCCCCATACTGCCAGACTGAGGATTTGAACTGGGTGATGATATCAATGTCTCCTAAGCCACAGAAGGAAACGAGCCATCTTTTAAAAGCTCCGTAGCCGTTCTCTCCACTGTAGTTGCTGCATGTTGCACTGCTTTCCTCCTCTTTCTTCTTCATCGAGCTCATGCTTACTGACTCTTCCTAGATGCTTTCTTTGGCCATGCCATGTGGGTTAAGTAACTCTTCTCTTTGTTCCTTTTACCCTGTTCTTATCCCTCTCCTAGTATAATATGAAGGATATTCGGATATGATGTGGCTAGAGCTTTCTTGCTGACTGGAGGAAGTGTAATGATGTTTCAAAGCTGTATCATCATGTGTATTTTTTCCCTGCCATGGGCATCAATTTTCATAGGAAACTTCAAGCAAGAATTGGAACATCCCACGATAGGTGATTTGAAGCATTCTCCTCCCCAAGACAGCACACATGAGATCAATTCTCCAGAAGCCACCAAAGAGAATTCAAATAGTTTCAAGAACTCTGAGATTAGAGAGGAGAAAAGATAGAGAGGATCATAGTCATCGAACTAAGCAAGAAGGCAACTTGCATTTCGCAGAGCATACTTGATGTAATCCAAGGCATCTGTATGGATGCCTGCTACATACTCAGACTCTACAATTTGATCAAGTGTATTGGCAAAACCTAAGGATTCAGTGTGACTAGTAACAAGGGACCCAAGATGAGGCAAGAAGTAGACATCCAAACACACATTTAACTGGAACGAGAGCGAACATGGCAAATGCCAAAGATGGTCCAGTTTGGATCATAATCAGTTGCAGCTTTGTATTAAAACATTGCAGTTTTATAATTCACACTAGAATCTTAGTGGGAGGTAAGGGTGAGGATTTTCAAACTCACACACAAAAAATTGACACATAAAATTTGTTTTATAATCAGCCGTATATGACTCATTCTTAACAAATTCTTCTATGGTCTTCAAATATTATTATAGATAAATGAGACTAGATGTTCCTGCCTGTTTCAGTCAAGTTTTAAGGGTAGATGTGAACAAAACTATGTAAGTTTTCCACTTTACAGAATCCTGTTTTAAGGAAGTGTTTTTCTGCCCAAGTGTACTAAATGCTGTAGCAGCACTTACCATGTTCTACGTATCTGTCCAGGGGCTTATTTCTCGTGAGAACAGTGTCTCACACACTTTTTATGGCTCACGTGTGTAACATAACAATTACTGAATTAAGACATTAGTTAATATAACTGGCATGGCAGAAAACTATCATCCTAATCATTGGGGAGACAAGGATTTCTTGAAATGACAAAGGAACTAGGAATACAAAAACTGAAAACTTGTTCACACTAAAATCAAAATATCTGTTATGACAAAACACTCTTAAAAAATCAAATCGTTAAGGTAGAGGCTGTGTGATATGTTGTCACATGTGCAACTGACATCAGCAAAAGCATAAAAAATATAATACTTCTACAAATCAAAAAGAAGACAAATAGACAAAAGACATAAATAGGTATTTTATAAAAGAGGAATTATAGGGACTTCCCTGGTGGCCCAGTGGGTAAGACTCCACTCCCCCAATGCAGGGGGCCCGGGTTCCATCCCTGGTTGGGGAACTAGATCCCGCATGCATGCCGCAACTAAGAGTTCGCATGCTGCAACTAAAGATCCCGCATGCCGCAATGAAGATCCTGTGTGCTGCAATGAAGACCCAGCACAGCCAAAATAAATAAATAAATAAATAAATATTATAAATAAATAAATAAAAGAAAAAAGAGGAATTACATATGACCAATTAATATATGAAAAACCATTTGATTTCATTAGAGATGAGAGAAATGCAAATCAAGATCACAGTGAGATAACATTTTAGAACCATTCGATGGCAAAAACCAATGGTAAGTTAGAAGGACCATGTTCTGCCTCTCAAAACTGGCATAATTTCACCGTGTGCAGTACAAACAGGAAGACTTACTTACACATGAAACTCATTATTAACTCTGTACTCTGTAACACTTGCTAGTTACCACAGTTCTCGATGACAAATGACATAGTGTTCTTATTTGACAGAAGGTTCCTCATGTAATATGTAGAACTGCTTTTAGAGTGTCATAAAATTTGATCTGTGCTATTCCTTGTCGAACATTAAATTGTAGTATTTAAACAAAAAAACAAGGACTGACATCTCCTCCAATCTGAGTTTTGTTTTACATTACATTGAATGTTTCTGAAAGAATCACCTGTTCCTAAGAGATAGAGACTGATTTCCTAACCTCTTTGTGTAAGTTCAAAAAAAATATGAAGGTTTAATAAATTTCTAGAAAAGGTATAGTAAACACAGTATTAAGGATGATTGCCACCTTAACTGGGGAGAGAAAAGGAGATACAATGGGAAAATCACATAGCATGCTTTTGTCAATACTCTAGTTTCCACATTGAATGATGGGTGCATTGGTAGAAAAAAATTCTAGTTTAATTCCTAAAAGGCTTCTCTAAAACCAAACTAAAATCCTTAAACTATGAAGTTGGAAAGTAATGAGATTTGTAAATGCTTCTCCAATTTGAAGAAACTGCTTTTTGATCATATAAAAACAGCTGTGAAAAATACATTTTAAAATTTTCTGGTATCACTCATCTTTTCAAAAAGAAGAACAAAAATACCCAAGGAGAAAAAAAATGTCCATTATAAAGGACCGAATCAGAAAAGTCAAAAATACGATGAGTAGTTTCTTAGGGATAAACATCAACACTTTGGGTCATGTTTTCATTTTATCACTGTAGCATGAGATAATGGGGATTATTCAGCCAATTTAGAAATGTATCTTTTCAATCATGAACCTCATTTTTAGCGCAACCTATAGGAACTGGGTCAAGGATTTTAGTGTGCTTCTTTTCCCTGCCCGAAACCCACGCATATCCAACCACCATGAACCTGAACTTCGCAAACTGCCTTTACCATTTAAGGCACCTAAAGTACATCAGTCAATGTCCTGCCCCTTAATTATGAGCACTATTTACATAAGGTTACCGAAGGTCTAATTAATAAAATATATAAGAGCATAAAGTAAATATTAAGTGTGTACTCAAGGTCATTACTCACGGTTAAGGGCATAACATGGTATTTTTCTTTCCTGGTTCTTCATCTCAAGTCCTTTCATGTGTGCCACATCCAACCTCCAAGTGCCACCCTCTTCTGCTGTTCAGCAACTCAGCTCGAACAGGAACACCTATCATGCAAACATCCAGCGCATGTGAATGCCTGACCCGTCCCCTGCGAGGTGGAAGGTACTTACCCTCAAACCCTGATGAGGAAGAAATTTGACCTGAGCTAATAGCTACTGTATTCACAGCATGGAAACTGAGATATATTTCTCCTCCTGAGTTCTATTAGGTTGGAAGCAAGAATCATCACAGAGAAACACCGTGGCTATATCAAGGATGTCCACGGATGTCAACTGGACTCATTATATTCCTGAAACGTCATCCTAAAATCTGTCTTAATAACAGAGCTGGTTAACAAGACTGATTTTTCAACCGGGGACTGCTTACATAAGTTAACTTCTAAGTCAAGTTATCAAGAGAAGACCTTTTCCCCAGATTATTACTACCTCTATCCCTCAACATAAGAAGATAAGCTCAGGGAAAAAGCAAATTCGACAAGTGTTTCTTACATGTTTACTCCGCTAAGCATTACCATAGAAGCTACAGAATAAAAGTCACAAACTATTGAATCCCAGCTACGTGCCAGATATTTTGCATCCATTTTCACTAAAGTTCACAACTCTCCACATTAGTTGTGAAATTCTACATTTTACAGATGAGGAAACTAAGTTGCCCAAGGTCACAAAACTAGTAAAACCTGAGGCTGGCATTTGAATCTAGATCTGTCTCAGTCTGAAGGCTGCAGGCTTTTATTATAAGATGGATGATTTTAAAGAAATTTACCAGCATACTGGATAGTTCAAAAAGCCACAAGTTCTCTACAACTAAAGGTACACTGCCTTTCATGAACATTTGGAAACTATAAAAGGTCAAATCAAGCCCCTCTTCACCCCCTTCTGTTTATTATAACAATGTTACATGACAAACTGAAATCCTCAACCAAGACCCCCTAATGGCTTGATAGGTTTGTTCATTTCTCCCATATTCCCCTTTTCCCAGTGTACAGACCAGCTCACCTCAGCCTACTGTATGTTACACTTTGCTCTGCAGGGGTCTGCAGGGGGGAGTGAGTGGAGGGGACTCCTATTCTAATCTTTTTGGTTACAAACTAACTCACCAACAGACCCATAGGTGTTTTGTGACCAGCCTAATATCCCAAATATTAGCATTGATGGTGTTTGGGAAGGTGCTTTCTTAACATCAAAGATCAAAACTATAATTTTATCTAACACATTCAACTTCAAGAAGACATGCAAACGATTCTTTAACAACTTAGAGCTTCAGGAAATCAGAAACTGTCTTTAAGAAAATAAAAACAAGCCACGTGTATCCTATGTGGAACTAAGTGGACAGAGAAATTAAACTGACCTGAAGCTATTTCCTTTTTCCTCTCTCTTTGAATACACACGGCCTTGAAAGGCTCATCTCCAGGTAGTAAAGCAGCATCTGTCAGCAGCGGGCCTGGAAAAACCATCTCTCAGATGGAAAAAAAAAAAGAAAGTTTGATGACCAGATGTAGGAACGTAATTTGAGACAGAATAGGCTGAATTTAGGAGACTAGAATGTCCCTTATAAAGAAGCAGACCAGTGAAGGGTGTTATAGGCCAGTGCTTCCAAATTGTAAAAGTGCATATAAATCACTGGGGAATCTTGTTAAATTCAAATTCTGACTTGTGAGTTCTAGATGAAGCCTGAGATTCCCAGGTGACGCCAGGCCGCTGGTCCTCAGACCACACTTGGAAAACCAAGGTTATAGGGCAGTGGGTTGTTTAATGGCGTCAACTGATATTCTGTGATGGTAAAAGACAATGATTCGGGGAGAACAGTCATGCCAGAGGAGACTAGCGCAGGATGGACAGGCTGGTAGGGTCTAAATGGCCCACCTGCCAGGAGGCCACGGGAAGAACCCGAGTCCTGGGTCTCACCCTCGCGTGCTCCTGACTTGCAGTATACAGTGGACAGATATCCTCCAGGACTAACATTATGAATTCATTCTCGTATAGCCGAAGGGACAAATACATTTTGGAGTGCCATAATTTCTACCATCATTTATAAATTTATTCAAGAATAGTGTTGTGTGGCCATACATCCGTTCTGCTATGATCTGAATGTTTACGTTTCCCCAAAATGCATGTGTTGAAATCCTAATCCCCAAGGTGACAGTATTAGGAGGTGGGGCCTTTGAGATGTGATTAGATCATGAAGGCAAAGCCCTCACACATGGAATCGGTACCCTTATAAAAGAGACCTGAGAAAGCTTCTTTGCCCTTTTCAACACGTGAGGACACAGCAAAAAGACTACCATCTGAGAAGTGGGCCCTCCCCAGGCGCCATGGTCTTGGACTTCCCTGCCTCCAGAACTGTGAGAAATAAATTGATGTTGTTTATAAGCCACCAGTTTGTGGTATTTTATCATAGCAGCTCACACAGACTAAGACACTCTACGTCCCTCCTCCATCTCCCAAATCACTTTTCCCACCGCTTCTGGAAATATCTGAATATGGGATAGGAACACCGGAATCAAAAGTCTGCGAAAAGCTTTGAATGACAGTAAGCACAAACATCAGGCTCCTGATTGGACGCCGCTTGTAAAAGTCATCCTCATTCACACCCGTCATTACATTATTTCTCTCAGGAGGGCATGTGTTGCTCACGCTTCTCTGTTCTGCTTTCTACCATCTCTCAGTTCTCCATTGTGTGCACTAAATTCAAAGGGACGGGAAATTCCATTTCTACTCTATGGTTATATCATCTCTCTAATCACTTTATTATGAAGCCTGGGGGTAACTGTGCCATTTGACATACTTTCCATCAAAGGCATGGAAATCCTGGAGGCAGGACAGGCATGGAATGTTCACTGTTGATCAAATGAGAGGAGCACTTGTCTCTTCTTGTAGGCAATTACCATCTAGCTGTCCCTTTGCCACCCCATGATCCCTTCTCAGAAAGACCTCCAAAGACTCCTCTTCTTCCCAGCTCTCAATGGCCCTCAACAGCTGGCCCTATATCCAAGTCTAATCGCATGTTGTACCAAAGCATAGAGCTACTTTAAAACACATCCCCATATAAAATATCCAATACAGAACAGCTCACTCTAATAATGTGTTTGTAAAGAAAGTAAGTTGAGCTCGTTGGTAATTCTATCAAATATCCCAACTTTCCATCATCATCCCCACGCATCCATCCAACCTTCCACAGATACCAAATGAGCATGAGTCATGGGCATGAAGGAAACACAAGGGCAAGGACAGCACGTACTGTCCTCAAAAGATTGACGGTCTCTTAAGGTAAAACACACCAATTTTCTTTCATTTAAACATTCATTGATTTACTGAATCCTCAGTGAGCCCTAATCATACGCCAGGCACTATGGTAAATTCTGGGAATAAGCCATAAGCAAGATGGACATGAGTCGTACTTTCTCAAACCTCATGGTATATAGCAGAGGAGACAGAAGAGAGTGACAGAGCACATAATAAGCAGCTAAGGACAAAGCAGGAGATAAAGGCAGATGCTGCAGCTGCAACTCAGTGAAATGAGACCCAGTGTCCTGCCTGCATGGGCAGAGGTGGTGCAAGGAAGCAGTGAAATTTGAATACAGCTGCAGTAAGTACAAGGACTTCAGATACACAGGATCTTCTGAAAGCTTAAGTAGTTCCTAGGGGCCAGAGAAAGTCGAGAAAAATTTCCTAACTTAAGTAGAAGGTTTCTGTTGTATATTTTTTCTTAAACTGAGGAATATTTACCCTTGGGAGTACCTGGTGGAGGTGCCAGGAGTATAAGAATCCATGGTAAAATAATAAAACATCTTCCTGGGGTAACAGTTTTACTAAATGGTGATTTAAGACATACGCGTGTGTGTGTGTGTGTGTGTGTGTGGAATAGAAAGTAAAATTTACATGAATATTTTCTAACAGAAAACTTCAAAGCCATGCCTTGTTTGTGTCGGATCACTTAGGCCTCTACAGCCACACCTTCTCCATGACTGCCAACACATCACATTCTCATTTCTGTATGTTGAAGAATGTGCTTACAGGAAGGAAGAAACCCTGCTCTGCCGAGAAAAAGAGATACGCATCAGGAAAGCTGGCGTGAGTCATTACATGAAAGATTAAATGCCGGACTGAGGATATTAGGTTTCATTGATGATACTGGAGGAGGAGGTATGGGACTGAGTATCTGTGAGCTGAGCAGGGACTCATGGGACCAGGCAGACAGCTGCATTTCTGAGTCTCACGTGTGGATGATAGTATGTGGATCTTTACCTGAAGGCCAGGGGTGAATACGACAACAAAACAAAGGCCACCTTGGAACAGGTATGGGCCAGATATATGCACAGGGTGCTGTCCCTGTAGTCAGTCAGAGCTACCAGGTGTATTGTCTTGGAGACTGCACAGTGGAGGTGCTTGGAGAAAAAGGTCAAAAAATGTCAGAGTCCGAGGAGAAGTAGGAACAAGTTGGGGCTCAGGCTCAACTCCCCCTGAGCAGGGAGGGTTTCCTCTCTACACTGGTGTCAGTCTTGCATCAAGAAGACATGGTGATCACCTGTCACGGTTTTCTCGCTGCCACGTCACAGGGCAGGATGAGGTTGGGAGATGCTGTCCCCTGGGTCAGGTCCAGATTTAAATCGCTAATCATTGCTCGAAGGCAGAGGAAGAGAGAACCTATTAGGGATCACTCTGGTCTTGGGGAAGGAGCGATCCCCAATACCTGGTCTTCTCACATAGATATTATGATGAATTTCAAGCAGGGTTTTTGCTTGGATGTATCTCCCCAGGTTACACCCACAAGGGCTTGGTGTAAATGACTCCTAGAAAGACACAGGTTGTGTGGACATGACCCCAGGAATCTTGCCTGACTCCTATGCCTTGCTCTACCCCACTTGCGTCCTGGAGTGGGGCATGGATCTGTGTGGGCAGGGACTATTTTTTCGGTCAGGTTTAGATGGTTCTGAACACAAAGCATTCGGTGAAGCTCAAGACCAGCGCTGCCCAATAGATATACGTGAGCCACATATGAAATCTTAAATTTTCTAGTTGCCACCTTAAAAAAATGTAAAATGAAACAGGTGAAATTCAAATACATAATCAGTATAAAAACTATTAATACTATTTTACACTTTTTATTTCCTAAGTCTTTTGTAGTCAATTTTACACAAACCGCACATCTCGGTTTGGGCTAATCACACTTCTAGTGGGTAACAGGCACAATTGCCGAATGGCTAACATATCGGACAGCACACTTCTGGACTGATCTCAAGCCTGTGCATCACAGTAATGCCTCCTGGGCATTCCTGCAGTAATCAAGGTCCAGAAATACCAAGCCACTTGCCAGAGGTCACAGGAAGTGCTGGAGTCAGAGCCAAGACGAAATCAGAGTCTCTCAGAGCTAATCAAGTCTTCTTTCCAGCACAATCGACGCTGATTTCTCTCTTCATCGTCACAGCTATATCATCAGCGGGCTCTCTTCCTTCAGCGCACTCTCACACTCTTCCTCTCTGCTCTGGCTGCCACCACCCGACTCTGGCCTTGATTGCAGTAACCTCCTAATCAATGTGCTGGCTTTTGGTCTCCCCTTCCAGCCTCTGGCAAAACCTGAACTTCGCACAGCTCTGATTAAAACAAGTCCGCTGCTGAAAACAATGAGTCCCTATCTTTTTAAACAGATATTAATTTTTAGAGCAGTTGTAGGTTACAGAAAAAAATAAGTAGAAAGTACAAAGAGTTCCCATATACCCTCTCCACCCACCTCCTGGTTACCCCCATTACCATCTTGCATTGGTGGGGCACAGCTGTTACAATTATGAGCCACTACTGATAGTACAATATTATATAGTTTACACAAGGGCTCACTCTTTGTGTTGTACAGTTCTACAGGTTTTGGCAAATGCATAATGCAATGTATCTACCATTACGGTATCATAGAGAATAGTTTCACTACCCTAAAATCACTTGTTCTCTACCTATTTATTCCAACCTCTCTTTTCCTGAAACGCCTGGCAACCAGTCATCTTTTTACTGTCTCCATAGTTGTGCTTTTTCCAGAATGTCAAATGGTTGGATTCATACAGTATGCAGTGTTTTCACACTTGCTTCATTCACTTAATAATATGCATTTAAGGTTCTTCCATGTATTATTGGCTTGATAGCTAATTTCTTTTTATCATTAAATGGTATTTTGTTGTCTGCATGTACTTCAATTTGTTTATCCATATCCTTCAGATATACTGAAGGATATCTTGGCTGCTTCCAAGGTTTGATAATCATGAATAAAGCTGCTACAAACATTTGTGTGCAAGTTTTTGTGTTGATTTCCTATTTTTAAATGATTCAAATACTTTCCATGGTCTGGTATTAACAAATATCTCTATATTTTTTCTATAAAAAATGCTTTCTCCCTCAAACTTTGTTCTTCTTTTTCAAAACCCGTTTTGGCTATTTGAAGTCCTTTGCACTGTCACATAAATTTTAGAATCTACTTGTCAATTTTTATAGAAACACCTGATGTTTTGATTGAGATTGCATTAAATCAGTAGATCAATTCACAGATAATTTGTATCTTAACAATACTGAGTTTTCTGACCAATCAACAGATATTTCTATTTATTGAGGTCTTCTCTAATTTTTCTCACAGTGTTTTATAGTTTTCAGTGTATAGATCTTGCACTTTTGTCAGATTTATCCCTATGCATTTCATATTTTTATGCTCTTATAGATTTTTAATTAAATTTATGATTGCTGCTAGGATATAGAAATACAACTGACTTTTGTATATTGATCTTTTCTCCTGCAAACTTAGTAAACTCAATTAGTTCTACTAGCTTTTTTGTACATTACATCAAATTTTCTACATAGATGATCATGTCATCTGAGAATAATAACAGAATTGCTTTTTCCTTTCTAATCTGTATGACATACATACATACATACATTTATCTCTCTATATATATTTATTTATTTATGCCTTATAGCATTGACTAGAATCTCTAGTACAGAGTTTAATTGAAGTGATTAGAGCAGTCACCCTTATTTTCTTCCTGATGTTAAAGAGAAAGCATTCAGTCTTTCACAAGTACGATGTTAGCTGTAGGTTATTTCATTAATGCCCTTTATCAAAATGAAAAAGTTCCTTCCTGTTCCTAGTTTACTAAGAGAGTTTTTAATCAGGAATGGAGTTTGAGTTTCATTTTTAAATGCTTTTTTGGTTTTTATTGAGATTATCATGTTTTTATCTTTTCTAGTTTGTTAATGAGATAAATTACACTGATTCATTTTTTTTTTTATTGTTAAGCCAACCCTACATTTCTTGGGTAAATTAATTCAGTCATGATGTATTCAATCAATTATATTTTTGTTTAGAATTCTTACACGTGTTTATGATTGGCCTACAGTTTTATTTTCTTGTAATGTCTCTGTCTAGCTGTGATATCAAGGTAATGCTGGCTCATAGAATGAGTCGGGTAATAGTCTCACCTTTCAATTTTCTAGAAGAGCATATTGCCGAATTGGTAATACTTTTTTCTCTAAATGTTTGGTAGAATTCACAAGTGAAACCAACTTGTCCTGGAGTTTTCTCTGAGGGAATATTTTTAACTATGAAGTCAATTTTAAAAAATAGATACAGGGCTATTTAGGTATCAAATCTTCCTCGAGTGAGCTATGGTAGTTTGTGTCTTTATAAGAATTTGTTCATTTCATTGAAGTGGTTGAATTTATTGACATAAACCTGTTTATATTACTCCTTAATTATCTTTTTAATAACTGTAGAATCTATAGTGATACTTTTTTCATTCCTTATATTTGTAATTTGTGTCTTTTTTTTCTCCCTTATCAGTCTGACTAGAGGTTTATTTATTTAATTAACCTTCACAAAAAGAATCAATTTCTGGTCTTACTGATTTTCTCTATTTTTTTTCTGATATTAATATCATTGACTTCTGCTCTTTACTATTTCCTTTGTTCTACTTACTTGGACTTAATTTTTTCTTCTTTTTCTAGTTTCTTAGAAACTGAGGTCATTCAAGACCCTTCTTCTCTTTGATATAGGCACTTACTGCTATAAATTTTCCCCTAATTACTGCTTACACAGCCTCTCACAAATTTTAATATGTTTTATACACATTTTGATTCAGTTCAAAATACTTCCTTTTCCCTTTCGATTGCTTCTTCGATTCACAAGTTATTTATAAATCTGTTACGTAATTTCCAAATATTTTGGGATTTTCCTGAGATCTTTTCATTATTGATTTCTAATTTAGTTCCACTGTGGAATCATTTACTCTTGCTTTTTATTACCGACCCTGGCATTTATTTTTAAAAACTGTGATTTCTTACTTGCAACTTTATACCTCTTCCCACTTCTCTAGCCAGCAAACTCCTATGCATTCTTCAAGGTCCAACTCAGATATGATGTCCTCTGTAAAACCTTCCCAAATTCTCCAGCTTTTTCTCTCTTGCGCCTGCAAAGTCCTTTCTGTGAACTCATCTAAAAATTCTTGTCATACTGGGTTGCAATTATGAGTTAACAAATTTGTCTCTCTCCACCAGACTTCGAGGTCTTCAAGTACAGTGGTCAAGTTCTCTGCAGGTTTGTCTCCACAGATCCTGGCACACAGCAGTTTCTTGAATGAATGAATGAAAGAAATCAGTGACAGAGCCACTAAGTTTTGAGCCCTCCTCAGCTCATGCCTTCAGTTTCCAGAATGACTCAGCTACTGAAAACAAAGAGAAGATGTGAATATCAAGAAAGAGAGAGGGAAGCATAAATAAGTATCTGTGTGAAAGAACCAGGGACACGAAACAGGCCCCCTCAGGTATGGCAGGATGCCTGCTTTATGTCCAGGTTTACTCTATGCCTGCAGGAGCTGGGCTGGTGGCTCACGCTAGGCCGGCGCCTTACCTATGCAGATGGTAACCAGGCCTGCCTGTGAGTGAGTGCAACAGACACAAAGCAGAGCCACGCAGGTGCTCCCCACTCCAGCTGTGGGAAACCTCTGGGCTGGACACGGGGAAATAATGTCTGCACCAGGCTTGGGCCCAAGTGTGCACAGCAGTGTGTGTGCACATGTGTGTGTGGAGGGGGGCGGGAGAAGGGGGAATGGAAGGAGGCGAATGACTACTAAATCTGTACTCACCAGGAAAGGAGAACAAGCAGAATCCTTATTTCCATCCCTGGCTGAACTCAAACCGTATACTTTCTCAGTGATCTCATCTAAAACTGTCTCACCTTCCCTAAGACCAATCTGTGCCTGTCAGTGACTAATACTGATCTAGAAATTGGTACTTTTATAGCATTCCATAGCAGCAAAGGAGGCTTCCCCTGTAATAGTACATGCCCGTCTAGGAAATTTTCTTTATAAAAAGAGATCAGAATACCAGTTTTCACTGGGAGATTTCAGACATCAGCCAGCATATAGGGCAGATATACAATAGCCTTTCCACAGAAATGAATAACTTGGCTGGAGAGTAACTTCTGTATGCCTCTCTCTGCAGCCCTGTGCCCCACTGTTTCTACATAAGCCCCCTACGTTCCTAAAATACTGGACCTCTTAGCAATCGGGAAAAACAGACAAACAAAAAAACAAGCTCTCTATATTCCCAAGTCTTTGATCAATATGTAAGGCATTCAGGCAGCATTCTGCAAAAAGAGCTGCTTATGTGGCTTGGTCTCCTCAGTAAACTGATGGACTCCATTCAGTCCATATCTGGAAAAGCCTTTAGCTCTTTAATTCAAGGATCAGTTGAGAATAATTGGGCCTATGCTCTTGCATGAGAACTTGATAATTTACCCTGGGTCCTTATGGGTGACAGAGGGTGAAAGTCACACTGTACCTACAGCCTCAGTCCCTAGTAGCCCCTCTCTAAGGAGCTGGTGAGGACTTTTAACCAGGGTGGCTAGAGGTCCAGGTGTGTGCAGTCCTCTTGTGTGTGGTCTGTGCTGGAGTTTCACAACGTCAGCCTGGAGTTGTTTGCTCCTTTCTCCGAGCTCAGTATTTGAAAACTCAGACCACATTTGTTGATTCCATAGGGGTATAGCTTTCCTCCAACGTGCTCTGCAAAGTTATGGCTGCAGTTCTGAGACAGCACGCCAAGAGCAGATCTGTTGCCTGGTCCTCTCCCAGAAAAACATGAGACCTAGATTTGGAAACAGCCCTAACCCAGCCAGTGGGCAGCAGTCATTTACCCTCAGAGGCGGCTGTTAGTTTGCATTGAAAGAGCTCACTCTAGGCTCTGAAACATGAGAGAAGCCAGCCTTTTTGAGTCTGACCCTAGTGGACTGACTACCTGTTCTTTAAGATCCTAACCTTGAACTTGCACCCTCCTTCTGCATCACTATTCCCGAAGAGAACCTTCTGTTTTCTTCTGCTGATACTTTTATTTCTTGACTGTTTTACAAGAAAACGGATTTGACATCTACATCTAACGACAAATTCAAATCCTATTATGCGACACGTTTTTCCACACAGGGGCAGAAATTACCAGGAAAGCAACAATAAAGGGTCTTTGGCAAAGCAGCTCCTTATTAAATGTTTGTTTCATTTACTTATTCATTTGTTCATCGTACATTTCCTGTGTCCTTACTTTGTACCAGATACCATGCTAGGCACTGGGGATACAGAGATGAACAGACTCCTGCCTTCTTGGAGTTCACAGCCCAGTGGGGTGACAGACAGCTAAGCAAGGATTATGTATTGCCAGATGAGCTATGCTAATCGTCTGTGTAGGGTGCCCTGGGATCCTGGGAGAGTGGCCGGGTTAGAGCTGAGCATGGGAGGGGGGAAGAAGGACTGAAGAGAACGCATTGTCATCAGATACAACTAAGCTTGAATCATAGCCCTGCCTCTGCCCTTTATTAGCTGTGAGATGTTAAGAAAATTACTTAACCTGTCTGAGCTTTAGCTTTATTATCTGTGAAATCAAAATAATTTTAATGGACTGTTTCAGAAGATGAAATAAGATCATATTTATAAAGCACTTAGCGCAGTTGCTGGCATCTGGTAAGCGTTCAATAAATGTGACCTCTTCGTTCATTTCATCATTATTATTTTCTCTGCAGTCCGAGTCAACTTCTGACATACCAGGAGAGGATCGGTGCTAAAGACAAGATACGGGGAAATCAGACAGCGACTTCCTATCCAGTTCACAGAGAATACCTATGTTCTGTTTATTGGGAGCTGTCAGCCTGCCTCATTTTGCTATAAAACCCACTTCTTTTCCAGTTGCTGGTTGGGAAATTCTACCCCGAGTTATCAGTTTACGAGGTGTGTGGCAGAGGCAAGGTTGGGAATTGGTCCTGCCACCTTATCTGGTTCTCTGCCTTGGCAATGTCCTCTTCCTCTATCCCCTTTTCATTATGCATTCAGAGTTTAAAGCAGAGAGGACTGCATTTCCTCTTGTCACTGGCATGACTGTGTCTGTCTCCTGGACATGTGCCCGCTGTAAATGGCTCCAACTTTTCTCCCATTAATACTGCGTCTGCATGTATAGCTGTCTAGGCCTTTGTTTAAATATTAAGAATGAGTGCGTTCAGACAGTCAGCACACAGAAATGTAGACGCATGGCCAAGAAAAAGAGTGTGGCTGACATAAAATACAGTGGTGAATAAATACGCAGAATCTGAGAAATTGTAAAGATTCGATCAGTTTTTTTCATCCACAGGTTTATTCAGTGTAATGGGGTGGGAAATGGCATGTGATGCCCAGACACAGAAGTAAGGAGAGGTTTTTTTTAACATATATTCTGTTTATAAATTCATTCGACAAGCAAATTTGCCACCAACCTTTCTTTTACTTGACTAATCCTAGCAAGGATGGAGAGAATGGGAAGGCAGGTGCCTTCACAGATCTGCTCTGGGTCACCTGTGATGCTGGGAACCACCTGCAGTAATTGTCCCACAAGCACACCTTCCATCATCCCTAGATCCTGAGACAAAGTACCAGGGTTACAAAGGACAACAGTGCCCATTCATTCCTTCACCTAATGGCATTCCCACTGCCTAGAAAACCCTGTGTAAGATTCTGTAAGAAATACAGAAATGAATAAAATCAATCCTAGTCTCCAGGGAGCTCATGATCTAAAGGGGGACACATATTACTCTAACATCAGATACAAAGGGATGTAAAAGATGAGTCAAGGTTATTAAAAGAGCCCAATGTTTACTATGTAATCTGTATTAAATGCACTATCAATGGGTCATTTCTGAAGGAGCAGCCAGAGTATTCATTATATAACTGCACCAATTATACAAAAACGGCAACTTGAATGAAAACCTGAAAGTTTAAATCAGATATTCTGCCTGCTGTTCAACAGAAATAGTATCACATGACCATATATGCTCAGATCATCATAACTAATATTTCTAGAACATTTTGCAGTAAAGTGCTTTTTGTGTTAACTTCTGTGTATAGAGCTAGCATTAAACCCATGGTCCTATACATTAACATATATACTTAGATTTGGAGATGTATTGAATTATAAGGTCACCACTTCCAAATTATTCAGATATTGGAGTGTCAGTAAAACCCATTGTTGTCAAAATCAAACTTCAGAATGTTTCTCATTTTCCTCAAATTAGAGGTACAACATATCTGAAGCACAGTATGTTAAAAGGACTGCCCAATATTGAGGGAAATAGAGATGCCTAATGCCAAAAAAAAAAAAATTTAAATGGCTGATGTATTAGGTTTGAATGTGAAAAATACGAAAATCCTCAAATTGATTGCCAGCTTACACCACACATCAAATCTGATCCTGAAAAGTGAAAAACGCCAATGTCTGCGGCAAGAGTCAAAAGGAAAAAAAGCTTCAAACAACTTAGAAGCAGCATGTTTACTCAGTGTATAGTATTTGCATATCATTCTTAATTCTGTTAAATCCTGAGGCTTCTACTGGCAGACATTTGATGTCATACCAGGAGCAAAAGAAGGGGGCATGAGGACTTGAAAGGTAACAGAATGATATTGCTTTCCTGAATGGAATGTAATTCTGATGGACTTTTTCAAAGTTATTTGGGATTTTTGAGGTTTGACACTGATTGAGCAGATGTAAGACAAACACATGTTTTGTAAGCTAACTTGCCCCACTGCATTCTGTGTGATAAAAGTAGTTTTGGGGCTTCCCTGGTGACGCAGTGGTTGAGAGTCCGCCTGCCTATGCAGGGGACACGGGTTTGTGCCCCGGTCCGGGAAGATCCCACATGCTGCGGAGCGGCTGTGCCCGTGAGCCACGGCCACTGAGTCTGCGCGTCCGGAGCCTGTGCTCCGCAACAGGAGAGGCCACAACAGTGAGAGGCCCGCGTAACGCAAAAAAAAAAAAAAAAAAAAAAAAAAAAAATTAAAAAAAAGTAGTTTTAAAGGGAATGTGTATATGTACAGCTGATTCATTTTGCTGTACAGTAGAAACTAACACAACATTGTAAAGCAACTATACTCCAATAAAAATTAATTTAAAAAAATAAAAGGAATATCAAGTACAAGTGTAAAATTCTGCACACTCCTCCAGAAATCAACATTTTAACCTTATATTTAAAACACTTAAAACACTTTATTTAAAATAAATTCAGTGGAGGAGAAAGGACAATTTTGATAAATTTAAATTAGCATTAACTGTTAAAAATACCAAAAAAATAATAATCTATTTGGGGAATTATTTAAAATCAAGGAGATTAAATGACTAAGTACTGATAACAAGAAAGATGTTCAGAAGGAAAGCAAGGATATTGGGCTGACGTGGACTATGTTAACTGAAGCATGAATGGTAAAAAAAAAAAAAAAAATTAAGAGTAACCACTGAAAGAATAATGTATAATTTTCAACATACTAGAGGAAGAAATAGAAAAAAAATAAAATAACCTATCCAATAAAAGGAGAAAAGGAAGAAAATGTGAACAGAAAATAGCATGGCAAATTGAAAACACAATATTGATGAAAAATATCAAATTAGAAACTTACATATTTAGGAACAAATTACAATAAAAGCAATTTATTTCTACACATACCACACATTGTAGTTATGGTTGTAGTCATGATTATATGACTGTTTCTATTGGACATTTGGCATCTAAAGAGTTCTCAAAGGAAAATTTAAGGTCTTACATCAGAAAAAACTAAAGATTGTAAATTAATAAAATAGGGTTTTTAAGCTGAAAAAGAAAGTAGTAAATCGAGAGATAGTGTTGGGAAGTCAATAATAGAGATAAGAGAAAAATTTATAAAATAAAACAAAGAAAATCATAGGGATAATAGACAAACCTAAAAGATAATTAATTGCAATAGCAGAAAGAAGGAAAGAAGGAAAGATAGAAAGAAGGAATGAGTGAATAAACAAACAAATGAATGAACCCCTGGCATGGTTAAGAGTGTCCCAGGAAGGTTGAAAGTAGACAGGATCTTGTTTCTCAGACAGGGAAAACACATGCCAACCGTGAATTTTCCTGCCACATCAGAGAAGAGACCCCTGACATGAAGACCAGAATCCTTCCACCCTGGATTCTTTCTCTAATTGGGACCCCAAGAAGTCCATCTGGAGGAAAACTGAATTAAGGCCAGATCCCTGAACATAACAGCTTCCTTCTTAACATATAATGGACGCATAGTCTCTGAAGCAATTCAAAACTCTTTTGGACTCAGCTCTGTAACACCAGTTTTTCAAACTTTATTCCCCGTTATGTGAGGTAGTACCTCTTTGTCTGCCACAATACTCTCTTTGACCTTTAAACTTCAAGGTTTTCAAGCTCTGGGATATGGAAACTAGGTTGAACACAGAGCATCAAGGCTCCTAATTATTTGATCATCTCTTCCTACTTACAGGCCTGGTCTCTAAGTTCTAGCATGTTCCATGCCTAGGAATCCCATCATTCTATGGTACCTGCCTAATTGTGGCAGAGCATCCCAGCTGTAGCTGAGCACCTGTTTCTGAGGGTAAGCATAAGAGATAAGTCTCACTCTGTGACCTGGCAGCGCTAGCACACGTCCCATGGTTACTTTAGCTGGAAAAACATGAAGGAGGAGAGGGTTGGTGGAGATCTTGAACAAAGCCAGGATCCAAGCCTGCAGTTCATGATTTCTTGCAGGTGTGTTTGATCACTTTGTACCTACCATCAGGAACTGTGAAACATGGCTACCAATTTGTTTTCATTCTTTGTTTGGCTGTGTCTAATGATGTCAAAACAACCTGTCAGTTCAACACAAAGATATGAACTGGTTCATTGGAGACACTCACTTACTGCTTGACACTGTGGAGGTAGAAAAACTGGGAGCTGGACTGCCCTCTCCCATCCCTGGCCTCCCTCCAGCCACTTCTAATGCATTTGTTGTTCTGTTAGTTGATTGCAAGGTGTGAGAGAGGTAGCCAATGTGAGACCTGATGAAAGTAGAGTGGCTTTATCCTTAATGGTTATTTGATCAGCATTATCACTCACAATGAGCCCTGCTGCAGTTGAAGCACATACAATACTTCATGAAATTCAATGTACTCAAAGAGACCTACTGTTGGTTTATGGCTGGATGAGGATAATTATTAAAGTAATTATTAGATTATTTCCAATAACAGGAATTTGCTCGTTGTCTTCACCTTTATCTTCAAAGCATTAGACACTGACTTGATCCTTTAAACACCCTCTGCTTGGCCTATTTACATCAGCCAATTGCTATACATGTTAATCTTAGAACATAGCAAGGGAAATACCCCCTTCCTATAGGTATGATCAGTAATGACAATCTTCTGAGACTGTGGCTGCCCTTTATCTGCAGCTACCTTCCTTCCGGCATTCAGCGTACTGAATAACGATTAATAGCACTGCTGGGTGGTGAGAGATGCTGAAGGGTCGTATGCACAGAGCTTAACAAATCACCTTCCAATGCAAATTTTGTGCAAGTAAAAGTACCTTGCTGAGTGTATATTTTTTCATTTGGAACTCTGAATTACAGAGATCAGGGAAAAAGTGGTCGATACATAACAAGCCACATAGCTGCAGAAATAAGAGAGGTCTCAGTGCATTAAGGTAGTCCAGAGAGCATGAAGAAAATCTAACATTATCAGCCTGCAGTGTGTTTGCTACGGCTACAGAGAAAAGTATTTTTAGCTACTTTTTTTTAAGTAATCAAAAGGGAGAAAAATATCTACCTTCACATTTTAGTTTTTTAAATCTTGATTTATTTCAATGAGCAATTTGCTTTATAATTTTATCTTTACAGACTTTTAAGCAATTAAATAGTTTAGTCTGGTAGCCCTTAATTGCATAGTTATGCAATATTATGAGTAATGGATGTTTGATCAGGTGACAGTTCTCAGCAACCAGAAATTGTTAAAAATTGTTTTCTTGCACATCCACATACCACATGGAACATTTTTTCCTTAAGCTGAGTGACATTTCTTGACAATTGTATCAGACTTATTTGTACAACATACAATGGAATATTTCCCTATTTCAAATTGAAAATCAACTTTCCTCCTTTATCTCTTCTCTATAAGGAAGCTACATTACCTCCAAAGGGTAATGCTTCTAGAGCTTCAATTGTGGTGAACATAAAGGTCATTGGCTGCATGTGGCACCAGACACTGTGGGGTGAGGTGCTTCACTCAGACTGCGACAGCTTGCTGAAAGAAAGGATTTTGAATCAGACATGAATTTGGCAGGGTTGAAATCTGTTAAACATCTTCTACCTTATCAGGAAACATCAGGTGATTCTCCCCAGCAGCTGTCTCTGTCTCCTAGTTCATTCCTGCAAGAAAGCAGGAAGCAGCTCAATGCTGAGACCTGCCCTTCGGGTCAGTTTCTGAGCACCTGGGGACAATGAAAAATCCCAAGGCTTAGAGTCTGGAGACCTGAGTATCTGCTCAGGCTCTGGTATAAGCTCACTCGAAGGCCTTAGACAAGACACTTCCACTTTCTGAGCCTCAGTTCACCATTTATAAAATGAGAAGAGTTCTGGTAAAGATGACATGTTAAGTTTGTGTCTGGTACACTCTGTCAGCTTTAAACATATAGCAATGATAAATTAAATATAAAAAGAGAAATCCAAAAGACAGAGTTGGGCACAAAGTCATAACAAATATCACCATGGACTGAAATAGAAGTTAAATGCAAAGCAGTGAATAGAGCTGAAGCCACAAGGCTCCTGGGTCACAGTCCAAACCAAAGCAGTGGTAGCCAGTAACCCAATTCCCATGGGGTAAAATGGACAAAAAGTCCTCCCTGAAAACTGGCAGATTAAAGCTAGATTCAGTACCTGAATTAAAGTGCTGTAGGGGAAATTCCCAGCTATGACACAAAGGCCAAAAGCAGCTGTTGTTGCTTCTAACTAGAGTTTTTGCTATGGGAGATTGTGGTCAAAGGGGAGCAGGAGAGCACAGAGGTCAGAAATAGAACCAAGCTACCTGGTGGCCTAATAACAGGATTTGACATTTCCACAAAACTGCCACAGGAAAGGAGAGCTAAAATGCCATTAGAAGATGTGGGCTAGGCTACAAGTTCAGGAGAGTTACAAGGTGGCATCTACAAACTTTATAAAATAAGAAGAATACATACAGAGGGGAAAATGCGGAAAAGAAACTTTAAAATCAATGAGAATAAAATTGAAAATGCACACCTAAGTCTTAGGGTAAAGAAGGCAGACAAAAATTGTTAATGATCGAAAAGCTGCTCTTTTAAGATGAAATTAATTTTACAGGACAGTGTGAGAAAAACTACAAAATAAATTTGTGTAGGAACATCTGAGAGATAAAGAATTTCTATGAAAATGAACAAAAAAATATGAAACAAAAGTTGGCAGAAATTGGACAAGAACAGGAATTGGAAAACAGAGTCATTAAAAGGAGAAAAAATATAAGAATATCCAGACAGGACACAGTAGAAGAGGAATTAGTGGATTGGAAAACAGTGCAGAGGAATTTAATTAGGATATCAGTTAAGAGATATAAAAGCTAGAGGTAGAAAAAAAATGCATCAAGTATGTATTTTTAAATAAAGAGAATGGAAAAGTAAGAAAATGGAAAGAACCAACAATTTTACAGAATTGGAGGAAGACATGAGTTTGCAGGTAGAAATACACATCAACTACTGAATAATACAGTCATGTGTGAATATCACATAAAATAAGAATAAGGAGAAAAATTATAAAAACAGCTGGAGAAAGAAGATAGGCTACCACAAAGTTTTAACAATAGGACTTAAAGCAGACTTCTCAATAGAAAGCAGAAAATAATGGGTTAATATATTCAAAGTGCTGCAGGAAAATATCCAAAATCTAGAATTTTACATGCAGCTCAAAAATTGGGGGGAACAGGAACAAAATAAAGACATGTACACATACACCAAAAATAGAAGAGTTTAACATCCATAGGCCCTCACTATGAGAATTTTTGAAGGATTAAATTATACACAGAGAGAGAAAGCAAAAATTGATGAAATGTTAATGTCACAAAAACAAAGCAATGCAGATTATCAATGAAATTGAAATCTGCTTTGTTGAAATAATCAATGAAATTCAAAAATCTCTAGCCAGATTAAACAAGGAAAAAAACCAAATTACCAATGTCAGTAATGAAGAGAGACATCACTAAAGAGTCTATAGATTAAAAGGATAAAGATAATAATATAATTATATGTATGTATTATTTATATACATATAAATTCCACACATTATAGAAAGATTCCTTGAAAAATTCCTTGAAAAATATCTACTACTAAATAGATAAAAAATAAATAATAATACTTAAAAATCACTTAGTAATATTATAGTAAGATTGATAAAACTAAAGAATATTAAAAAATACCTGGGTGAAAAAAATGCAATACAGTAGAATAGTAATAAGAATGACAACAAGTTACACAACAGAAACCATGCAAGTCAAATGACAAAGTAACAATATCTTGAAAGTACTGAAATTTTTAAAAGATATCCTTTTAATCAACATATATATAATAAAAATATCCTTCCAAAATGAAAGTAGGGTTTTTGCTGTCAGTATAGTTTAGTATCTCCTAGTACACTGGTCTCTCATGCAAATAAAAACTACAAATTCTGGGCAACACACACAGCAACAATAACAACAACAACCTAACATTGCTGGAGCCAAGCAAAAGTAGCAAGATTCTGGAGACAGATTAACACTTAGAAGAAGGAATGACACTGTACACATTCCCTGTTACTACAGCTTTTAGCCACAGGGTATAAACCCTAGTGAAAAATCTAAAGTCTTCCTGGCCTGAAGAACTAGAGGAAAGAATTTGGGCAACTATAGAGTTAAGAAGTAAAGGGAAATTTCCAAAAAGGAAATAACCAAAGAGGATGTATATTATCATTTTAACAAAGGATGAACAGGACAGCTACATTGAAAGCAGCAAAGAAAATGCTTAAATAAATTGAAGACAATCTAAATAAATGAAAAAGCATACCATATATGTCTCAGTCCATTTGGGCTGCTGTAACAAAATACCATAAACTGAGTAGCTTATAAACACCAGAAATTTATTTCTCACAGCTCTGGAGGCTGGAAGTCCAAGATCAGGGTACCAGCATGGTCAGGAGAGGTTCCCTCCTCTGGATTGCATTTCTACTTCTGTCCTTACACAGTGGAAGGGGGCAAGCAAATTCTCTGGGGTCTGTTTCATAAAAGCACTAATCATATTCATGAGGGCTCCAATATTATAACCTAATCATTTCCCAAAGGCCCTATCTCTTAATAATATCACCTTGAGGGTTAGGATTTCAACATATGAATTTGAGGAGGATACAAATATTCAGCTCATAGCAATATTCATGGATTGAAAGACTCAATATTGTCAAAATATCAGTGTTTCCCAAACCTATCTATATATTTAATGCACTCCAATCAAAATCTCAAGAAATTGACTAATGATTCTAAAACTTTTATTAAAGTGCAAAGAATTTTGAATATCCAAAGCAATCTTGAAACAAAGGCCAAAGGTTCAGTAAGTGAGGTATGTGGTATTGACAAAGGAATAAAAAAATAGACCAGAACAGTTCCAGAAAAAAAATTCCCAATTACAGAGTTACTTGATTTTTGACAAAAGTGCCAAAACAATTGAACAGGAGAGGAGATCCTTTCAATAAATGATGCTGGAATAATTAAATATTCACACAGGGAAAAATTAACATTGAACCCTACCTCACACTATAAACAAAAATTAATTTAATATAGATCATTGACCTCAATATAAAAAGCTAAAACCATAAACTTTCAGGAAAAATCATAGGAGAATATATTATTCACTTTGGGCTAGGCAAAGAGTTCTTAGGTCACAGAAAGCAGTAAACCATAAAGAAAAAAATAAATGATGATTTAACTACAAACAAACTTTAAAACTTCAGTTCATTGAAAGACACCACCATGAAGAAAATAAATAAGCAAGCACAGACTTGAAAAAATTTACAGAACTTACGTCTGACTAAAGACTGGTCTCCAGAATATATAAAGTTATCCAACAATTCAACAATGAAAAGAAACAACCCAAAGAAAAATAGGCAAAAGGTTGATAAAAACAAAATTTGGGGATGTTATAAAACTGAAATTCCCACGTTGTTAGTGAGAATATGAAATGGTTCAAACACTTTGGAAAAAAATCTTAGCAGTTTCTTATAAAATTAAACATACACCATGCTATGATACAGAAATTCCACTTCTAAGTATTTACCAAGATATCTGAAAACATAAATTCACAAAAAAATTTGTAAAATGTCAACATTATTATATTATTATATTCATAATAGTACAAACTGTGAATAAATGAAAGATTCATTAATAAAAGAATGGATGAACAAACTATTGTATATCCATACAATGGAATACTATTCCACAAGAAAGCGACTGAACTACTGATACATGTAACAGCATGGATGAATCTGAAAAAATTTATACTAAGTAAAAAGAAGCCTTACACAAAAGAATGCACAATGTATAATCCCATTTGTATGAATACTAAAACAAGCAAAATTACTCTGTGGTGGAAAAAAATGGGAATAGTGATTGCTTCTGGAAACTTTGGAAAAAGTTTGTATGTGAGGGAAACGAGGGAAATTTTTGGAATAATGATCATGTTTCATAACTTGATAGAGATTTTGTTTATATAGGCTTGTAAATTAAACTCAAAAAATTTATTCTTATGACTTGTGCACTTTACTGAATTTACATTTCACATCAAAATAAAATATTTTAAATAAACATTGAACTTTAGTTAGGAACATGGAGGCTAAAGTATTTGGTGGGAGGTGTATTGATCTTTTGAACATCTTTATTGGAGTATAATTGCATTACAATGTTGTGTTAGTTTTTGCTGTATAACAAAGTGAATCAGCTATATGCATACTTATATCCCCATATCCCCTCCCTCTTCCGTCTCCCTCCTCCTATCCCTATCCCACCCTTCTAGGTGGCCACAAGGCACCTGCGAGATGCAGCTGCTTCCCATTAGCTATCTATTTTACATTTGGTAGTGTATATATGTCAATGCTACTATCTCACTTCGTCCCAGCTTACCCTTCCTCATCCCCGTCTCCTCAAGTCCATTCTCTATGTTTGCAATCTTTGTTCCTGTCCTGCCCCCCTAGGATCATCAAAACCTTTTTTTTTCCACATTCCATATGTACGTGATAGCATATGGTATTTGTCTTTCTCTTTCTGACTTACTTCACTCTGTATGACAGACTCTAGGTCCATCAAACTCACTACAAATAGTTCAATTTCGTTCCTTTTTATGGCTGAGTAATACTCCACTGTATATATGTGCCACATCTTCTTTATCCATTCATCTGTTGATGGACAGTTAGCTTGCTTCCATGTCCTGGCTATTGTAACTAGTACTGCAGTGAACACTGTGATACATGACTCTTTTTGAATTATGGTTTTCTCAACATATATACCCAGTAGGGGGACTGCTGGGTCACATGGTAGTTCTATTTTTAGTTTTAAGGAACCTCCATACAGTTCTCCATAGTGGCTGTATCAATTTACATAGCCACCAACAGTGCAAGAGGGTTCCCTTTTCTCCACACCCTCTCCAGCATTTATTGTTTGTAGATGTTTGATGACGGCCATTCTGACTGGTGTGACGTGATACCTCATTGTAGTTTTGATTTGCATTTCTCTGATAATTAGTGATGTTGAGCATCTTTTCATGTGTTTATTGGCAATCGATATATCTTCTATGGAGAAAAGTCTGTTTAGGTCTTCTGCCCATTTTTGGATTGGGTTGTTTGTTGTTTTGATATTGAGTTGCTTGTATATTTTGCAGATTAATCCTTTGTAAGTTGCATCGTTTGCAAATATTTTCTCCCATTCAGGGGGTTGTTGTTTTGTCTTGTTTATGGTTTCATTTGCTGTGCAAGAGCTTTTAAGTTTCATTAGGTGCCATTTGTTTATTTTTGTTTTTATTTCTATTTCTCTAGGAGATGGGCCAAAAAGGATCTTGCTGTGATTTATGTCATAGCATGTTCTGCCTATGTTTTCCTCTAAGAGTTTTATAGTGTCTGGCCTTAGATTTAGGTCTTTAATCCATTCTGAGTTTACTTTTCTGCATGGTGTTAGGAAGTGTCCTAATTTCATTCTTTTACGTGTAGTTGGCTAGTTTTCCCAGCACCACTTATTGAAGAGGATGTCTTTTCTCCATTGGATACCCTTGCCTCCTTTATCAAAGATAAGGTGACCATATGAGCGTGGGGTTACTCTGGGCTTTCTATCCTGTTCCATTGATCTATATTTCTGTTTTTGTGCCAGTACTCTACTGTCTTGATTATAGTAGCATTGTAGTATAGTCCGAAGTCAGAGAGTCTGATTCCTCCAGCTCAGGTTTTCTTTCCCAAGATTGCTTTGGCTATTTGGGGTCTTTTGTATTTCCATACAAATTGTGAAACTTTTTGTTCTAGGTCTGTGAAAAATGCCATTGGTAGTTTGATAGGGATTGCACTGAATCTGTAGATTGCTTTGGGTAGTATAGTCATTTTCACAATGTTCTTCCAATCCAAGAACATGGTATATCTCTCCATCTGTTTGTATCATCTTTCATTTCTTTCATCAGTGTCTTATAGTTTCCTGCATACAGGTCTTTTGTCTCCTTAGGTAGGTTAATCCTAGGTATTTTATTCTTTTCATTGTAATGGTAAATGGGACTATGTCCTTAATTTCTCTTTCAGATTTTTCATCATTAGTGTATAGGAATGCAAGAGATTTCTGTCCATTAATTTTGTATCCTGCTACTCTACCAGATTCATTGATTAGCTCTAGTAGTTTTCTGGTAGCATCATTAGGATTCTCTATGTATAGTATCATGTCATCTGCAAACACTGACAGTTTTACTTCTTTTCCAACTTGGATTCCTTTTATTTCTTTTTCTTCTCTGATTGCTGTGGCTAAAACTTCCAAAACTATGTTGAATAAAGAGTGGTGAGAGTGGGCAACCTTGTCTTCTTCCTGATCTTAGAAGAAATGGTTTCAGTGTTTCACCATTGAGACAATGTTGTCTGTGGGTTTGTCATATATGGCCTCTATTATGTTGAGGTAGGTTCACTCTATGCCTACTTTCTGGAGAGTTTTTATTATAAATGGGTGTTGAATTTTGTCAAAAGCTTTTTCTGCATCTATTGAGATGATCATATGGATTTTATCCTTCAGTTTGTTCATGTGGTGTATCACACTGATTGATTTGCATATATTGAAGAATCCTTGCATTCCTGGGATAAACCCCACTTGATCATGATGTATGATCCTTTTAATGTGCTGTTGGATTCTGTTTGCTAGTATTTTGTTGAGAATTTTTGCATCTATGTTCATCAGAGTTATTGGCCTGTAGCTTTCTTTTTTTGACATCTTTGCCTGGTTTCAGTATCAGGGTGATAATGGCCTCGTAGAATGAGTTTGGGAGCGTCCCTCCTTCTGCTATATTTTGCAAGAGTTTGGGAAGGATAGGTGTTAGCTCTTCTCTAAATGTTTGATAATTTGCCTGTGAAGCCATCTGGTCCTGGGCTTTTGTTTGTTGGAAGATTTTTAATCACGGTTTCAACTTCAGTGCTTGTGATTGGTCTGCTTATATTTTCTATATCTTCCTGGTTCCGTCTCAGAAGGTTGTGCTTTTCTAAGAATTTGTCCATTTCTTCCAGGTTTGTCCATTTTATTGGCATATAGTTGCTTGTAGTAATCTCTCATAATCCTTTGTATTTCTGCAGTGTCAGTGCTACTTCTCCTCTTCCATTTCAAATTCTGTTGATTTGAGTCTTCTCCCTTTTTTTCTTGATGAGTCTAATAGTTTATCAATTTTATCTATCTTCTCAAAGAACCTGCTTTTAGCTTTATTAATCTTTGCTATCATTTCCTTCATTTCTTTTTCATTTATTTCTGATCTGATCTTTATGATTTCTTTCCTTCTGCCAACTTTGGGTTTTGTTTGTTCTTTCTCTAGTTCCTTTAGGTGTAAGGTTAGATTGTTTGAGATTTTTTTTGTTTCTTGAGGTAGGATTGTATTGCTATAAACTTCCCTCTTAGAACTGCTTTTGCTGTATCCTACAGGATTCAGATCATCGTGTTTTCATTGTCATTTGTTTCTAGGTATTTTTTTATTTCCTCTTTGATTTCTTTGGTGATCTCTTGGTTCTTTAGTAGCGTATTGTTTAACCTCCATGTGTTTGTATTTTTTACTGTGTTTTTTTCCTGTAATTGATATCTAGTCTCATAACGCTGTGGTCGGAAAAGATACTTGACACAATTTCAATTTTCTTAAATTTACCAAGGCTTGATTTGTGAATGAAGATATGGTCTATCTTGGAGAATTCCATGAGCACTTGAGAAGAAAGTGTATTCTGTTTTTGGATGAATGTCCTATAAATTTCAATGAAGTCCATCTTCTTTCATGTGCCATTTAAAGCTTGTGTTTCCTTATTTATTTTCATTTTGGATGATCTGTCCATTGGTGAAAATGGAGTGTTAAACTCCCCTACTGTTATTGTGTTACTGTCGATTTCCCCTTTTATGTCTGTTAGCATTTGCCTTATGTATTGAGGTGCTCCTGTGTTGGGTGCATAAATATTTAAAATTGTTATATCTTCTTCTTGGATTGATCCCTTGATTGTTATGTAGTGTCCTTCTTTGTCTCTTGTAATAGTCTTTATTTAAAAGTGTATTTTGTCTGATATGAGAATTCCTACTCCAGGTTCTTCAGATTTCCATTCGCATGGAATATCTTTTTCCATCCCCTCACTTTCAGTCTGTACATGTCCCTAGGTTTGAAGTAGGTGTCTTGTAGACAGAATATATGTGGGTCTTGTTTCTGTACCCATTCAGCCAGTCTATGTCTTTTGGTTGGAGTATTTAACCCATTTACATTTAAGGTAATTATCGACATGTATGTTCTTATTACTATTGTCTTAATTGTTTTGGGTTTGTTATTGTAGGTCTTTTCCTTCTCTTGTGTTTCCTGCCTAGAGAAGTTCCTTTAGCATTTGTTGTAAAGCTGGTTTGGTGGTGCTGAATTCCCTTAACTTTTGCTTGTCTGTAAAGATTTTAGTTTCTCTGTCAAATCCGAATGAGATCCTTGCTGGGTAGAGTAATCTTGGTTATAGGTTTTTCCCTTTCATCACTTTAAATATGTCCTGCCACTCCCTTCTGGCTTGCAGGGTTTCTGCTGAAAGATCAGCTGTTAACCTTATGGGGAGTCCCTTTTATGTTATTTGTTGCTTTTCCCTTGCTGCTTTTAATATTTTTTCTTTGTATTTAATTTTTGATAGTTTGATTAATATGGGTATCAGCATGTTGGGTTTATCCTGTATGGGACTCTCTGTGCTTCCTGGACTTGACTGACCATTTCATTTCCCACGTTAGGGAAGTTTTTGACTATAATCTCTTCAAATATTTTCTCAGACTGTTTCTTTTTCTCTTCTTCTTCTGGGGCCCCTATAATTCGAATGTTGGTGTGTTTAATGTTGTCCCAGAGGTCTCTGAGACTGTCCTCAATTCTTTTCTTTTTTCTTTATTCTGCTCCCTTGTAGTTATTTTCACCTTTTTATCTTCCAGCTCACTTATACGTTCTTCTTCCTCAGTTATTCTGCTATTGATTCCTTCTGGAGTATTTTTAATTTCAGTTATTATGTTGACATCACTGCTTGTTTGCTCTTTAGTTCTCCTAGATCCTTGTTAAATGTTTCTTGTATATTCTTCATTCTGTTTCTGAGATTTTGGATCATCTTTACTATCATTACTCTGAATTCTTTTTCAGGTAGGTTGCCTATTCGTCTTCATTTACTTGGTCTTGCAGGTTTTTACCTTGCTTCTTCATCTGTAACATTTTTTTGTCATTTCATTTTTTTGTTTTTTTGATGGGTGAAGCTGTATTCCTGTCTTACTAGTTGTTTGGCCTGAGGCGCCCAGCACTGGAGTTTGCAGGCAGTTGGATAGAACTGGGTCTTGGTGCTGAGATTAGGACCTCTGGGAGGACTGACTCCAATTAATATTCCCTGGGGTCTGAGGTTCTCTGTTAGTCCAGTGGTTTGGACTCAGAGCTCCCACCACAGGAACTTGGGCCTGCCCTCCAGCCTGGGAACCAAGATCCCGCAAGCTGCATGGCATGGCAAAAAAAAAAAAAAGAAAAGAAGAAAAGGAGCAGTACAATATCAAAGAATAAAAAACAAAATACAATTAGAAAGATAAAACCTTGGGCTTCCCTGGTGGTGCAGTAGTTGAGAATCTGCCTGCCAACGCAGGGGACAAGGGTTCGAGCCCTGGTCTGGAAGATCCCACATTCCGCGGAGCAACTAGGCCCGTGAGCCACAACTACTGAGCCTGCACGTCTGGAGCCTGTGCTCCCAACAAGAGAGGCCGTGACAGTGAGAGGCCCGCGCACCACGATGAAGAGTGGCCCCCGCTTGCCGCAACTAGAGAAAGTCCTTGCACAGAAACGAAGACCCAACACAGCCAAAAATTAATTAATTAATTAATTGAAAAGAAAAACAAAAGAAACTGCGAAAGTGTTAAAAAAAAAAAAGAAAAAAGAAAAAGAAAGAAAGATAAAAAATATACTAGGAAAAATAAAAATATAATTGAAACAATTGGTCACTGGGGGTTCCTCCCTTCCCCTTAGGTGTCCGTGGTCCCCCACCGGTGCCTGGTAGGTACCCTAGTTGTGTGGAGAACGAATTCCATGTCCTCCCAGTCCACCATCTTGACTCCGCCCACTGTATTAGTCTTGATATCTGTAATTTACCTTGCTTTTCATTAAACAAGTGGGATAGCTCACGAATGGATACAGATAGACAGATGTACAGATAATAAAGCCAGAATAGTAAAATGTGAATAATAAAATCTAGTTAGTGAGTATATTGGTAGGTGTAGACTGATTTATAACCCTCAGATTCCTTGGAGTTTCACTATGGAACATGATGAAGCAGAGAAAGTCAGTCCCTGGCTCTAGACGTGCATCCCATGGATCCCATGCCCCCTTCTACAACCCCTTCTTGTTTCACACACAGATTTATATCACATTCTCCTTCTTGTTTCACACCCTTTCTTATCCCACAGAGAAGATCTTCATGTTGATAGACATCCAAGCTATGTCCAATATCCCACCATTCCATCACATCTCCAGCTTAGGGATGTACAGTCTAGTGTGCATGTACCTGTGGTGCCATCCCACCCACAAGAGACCTGACTCAGGGAAGAGTCCCACACTATCTTTGGATGTAGGTTCATTACTATCTTTTTGAATAGGTAATTTGAGTTCTGAGTACTAAGCATATGCTCTAGAAGTGGAGGTAGAGAGACCACATGTTCTAGGCTGCACACTCTTCACATTGTGGTAAGGAACATGGCAGCAGTAAGCCCAGAGCAGGGCTCTCTAGAAACATAGGACTGAGGACAGGGACTTTGTAACAGATTGTACATATATATTTTAAGAAGCTACAATAATATCTCCCATCCACATATTTTTATTATGTGACTGACAATTGTCCCATCTTTCACTGGGGTTTATATCCCCTTCCCTTGAAATTGCGAAGGTCCTCTGATAGCTTTGATTAATAAAGTACAGTGGAAGAAATTATGCAACTTGCAAGGCTAGGTCAAAAATATCCTTCACTTTTGCCTTATTCTCTGGGAAAGCTCATGCTTGAAACCCAGCAACCATGCTGTAAGGAAGCCCAAGCAACCTGTGGAGAGGTCCACAGTGAGGAACCAAGGATCCCATCTTACAGCCATGGCTGAGCTCTTAACCAACAGTCACCACCAAACTGTCATCCATATGGGTGAACCATCTTGGAAATGGATCCTCCAGCTCCTAGTTGAACTTTGCCAGCTGATGGCATATGGAACAGAGATGCGCCATCCCTGCTGAGTCCTGTCCAATTCGCAGATTCGTTATCAAAATAAATAATTACTGTTGTTTTCAGAAGAATTAAATCATTAAGTTTGAGGGTGGTTGGATTACTGATACTCAGTAATAGCATCTGAGACAGGCTCTGCATGCCCAGAACTCTGGACAGTACACTTTACTCATTTTCCTTCCTGACCACTGTAAATTTTTCCTTTAACACCTTATCCTTTGTGAAGTTGTACCAAAACCCCATTTGGTTTAACTATATTCTGTGCTTCCATAACACATTGTGTATTCTCTATCCTAGCATACACGACACATATTCAATTTATACATTTACGTATTTGTCCTACTAGACTGTTAGGACAAAGACTACACCTTATCCCCTCTGGAGCTTCAGTATCTGGCACTAGACCTTACATACAGGAAGGATTCCAAAATATTCACTGAAGTAAAATTAAAGTTACAGCCTGCTTCAGAGTTTTCCATTAATGATTTAACTAAGGGTATTGTAGATATGGCCATAAACAAAAACTGATTGCTAACAGAGAGCAATGTCAGGGAGAAGGAAAGTCAAAGTCTGCCACTCAAGGGAAGACCAAGGAGGACCAAGAAGATTTAGTGCTAGTGTTACCTGCTGCCTGCAAAGGAGTAAACATTACCCTCAGATGTGGTAATGGTGCTTTTATAGGACAAGCACAAAAGGTTTTCTTTCAATATATTTGCCTCCTTTCTTGAGAGCTGAGTCCATTGTGAGCATTTTCACTCCTCAAGAAATTTTGGGATTCCCTGGTGGCGCAGTGGTTAAGAATCCGCCTGCCAATGCAGGGGACACGGGTTTGAGCCCTGGCCCAGGAAGATCCCATATGCCACGGAGCAACTAAGCCCATGCGCCACAACTACTGAACTGCACTCTAGAGCCCATGAGCCACAACTACTGAAGCCCACTCGCCTAGAGCCTGTGCTCCAAAACGAGAAGCCACCGCAATGAGAAGCCCACACACCATAATCAAGAGTAGCCCCTGTTCACCGCAACTAGAGAAAACCCGCACACAACTACGAAGACCCAACGCAGTCAAAATTAAATAAATAAATTTATTTTTAAAAAAATGAAAGAAAGAAATTTGGATGGGCTAGAATGAGTCCAGAATAACCCATTACTCTGAAAATCAGAAGTTTCAAGAGTGCATTTTCTTTGACAATTGTAAAGAAAATGGACACAATGAAGTATTCCAGTCTTTGGTATTTTGAGAACTACTCCAAACAAAGAAAGGAAATGATCAACTATCACCATTACTATAAGAGGAGAATGTGAGAAAAATAAACTGTACCATGGTCTATTTCAACCCAGATAAGATTTACAATTTTGAAAATACATTAAGGTTTCAGCACTATGAAAGTTTTTTGATTGGTTTCCTCTTACAAGAAAATTCTTTTCTATTTCCTAGGAGACTGCTCAGGAGAATTCTAGACAGGAGTTTAAAAAGAATTTTGTCTGGGGGAGACAACCTTTTTTTTTTCTTTTAGTGATTCTGGGCCTCTCATTCCCATTCCCAGGTTAAAACCTGATTTGTACTGCATTTGACATTATTCCCAGCCCTAATATCTCTGTCTGGGCATAGGCTGGAAGTGTCAACAATCTGTGAGATACCCCAATTCTCACAGTACTCAAAAGGCTCACCTTAGAACTTGAACTTACCAAGGGAAAATAAATTAACCCAGTCCCTCTAGGAGGTAACCAAAAACCAATTCATTTTTCACCCCAGTTCTCCCTTCCAAAGATTGAGTTTTATCTTAAGGCTGGTTCCTTTTGCCATCATAGGATACCTACCAATAGGTATCTTTCTTCATTCTTGCCAACAGGTGAGATAGACCATCTCTTGAGGTTTTTCTTCTAATCAAAAAAATTTTACCAAAAACCTGTAAAAAAAAAAGAACTGGAACTCCTGGCTCGGGGTCCCTCCCCTCCGCCGTCACCAAGCTGCCCTGGAGATTCAGGGCAGAGCAGCCCCACACCTGGCACCCAGAACAGAGCCCACTTTTGGGCAGAGCTGGAACTCCTGGCTTGGAGTCCCTCCCATCCACCGTCACCGAGCTGTCCTGCAGCCCCAGGGCAGGGCGGCCTCACTGAGCTGCCAGCTCTGGAGGGGCCCCACCAGCTGAAGCCGTGACCCTCTTGGGGACCACAGGCCAGTTGTTTCAATAAGTAGCTTAAAGACAAAACAGAAACACAAGGTTTGTGCCTGAGATCATGTTGATGTGAAACCAGGGATGGCCACCTTGGGCCAGCTTGCGGGATCTTGGTTCCCAAGCTGGAGGTTGGGTCTGAGCTCCTGTGGTGGGAACTCCGAGTCCAAACCGCTGGACTAACAGAGAATCTCAGACCCCAGGGAATATCAGTTGCCCACCAGAGGGCCACATCTCAGCACCAAGACACAGCTCTATCCAACTACCTGCAAACTTAAGTGTTGGCAAACTCAGGCTGAACAACCAGTAAGACAGGAATATAGCACCACCAATCAAAAAAAAGAAACGACAAAGAAATATGTTACAGATGAAGGAACAAGGTAAAAACCTAAAAGACCAAATAAATGAAGACGAAATAGGCAATCTACCTGAAAAAGAATTCAGAGTAATGATAGTAAAGATGACCCAAACTCTTGGAAACAGAATGGCGAAAATACAAGAAACATTTAACAAGGACATAGAAGAACTAAAGAGCAAACAAAAAGTGATGAACAACACAATAACTGAAATTAAAAATAGTCTAGAAGGAATCAATAGCAGAATAACTGAGGAAGAAAAACGTATAAGTGAGCTGGAAGATAAAAAGGTGGAAATAACTGTGAGGGAGCAGAATAAAGAAAAATGAATGAAAAGAATTGAGGACAGTCTCAGAGACCACTGAGATACCATTAAACACACCAGCATTCGAATTATAGGGGTTCCAGAAGAAGAAGAGAAAAAGAAACGGTCTGAGAAAATATTTGAAGAGATTATAGCCAAAAACTTCTCTAACATGGGAAAGGAAATAGTCAATTAAGTCCAGTAAGCACAGAGAGTACCATAAAGGATAAACCCAAAGACAAACATGCCAAGACATATATTAATCAAACTTTCAGAATTAAATACAAACAAAAAATATTAAAAGCAGCAAGGGAAAAATAACAACTAACATACAAAGGAATGCCCATAAGGTTAACAGCTGATCTTTCAGCAGAAACTCTGCAAGCCAGAAGGGAGTGGCAGGACATATTTAAAGGGATGAAAGGGAATAACCTACAACCAAGATTACTTTACCCAGCAAGGATCTCATTCAGATTCGACAGAGAAGTTAAAACCTTTACAGACAAGCAAAAGTTAAGGGAATTCAGCACCACCAAACGAGCTTTACAACAAATGCTAAAGGAACTTCTCTAGGCAGGAAACACAAGAGAAGGAAAAGACCTACAATAACAAACCCAAAACAATTAGGACAATGGTAATAGGAACATACATATCAATAATTACCTTAAATGTAAATGGGTTAAATGCTCCAACTAAAAGACATAGACTGGCTGAATGGATACAAACACAAGACCTGTACATATTCTGTCTACAAGAAACCCACTTCAGACCTAGGGACACATACAGATTAAAAGTGAGGGCATGGAAAAAGAGATTCCATGCAAATGGAAATCAAAAGAAAGCTGGAGTAGCAATTCTCATATCAGACAAAATAGATAGAAATAAAGACTATTACAAGAGACAAAGAGGATACTACATAATGATCAAGGGATCAATCCAAGAAGAAGATATAACAACTTTAAATATTTATGCACCCAACATAGGAGCACCTCAATACATAAGGCAAGTGCTAACAGCCATAAAAGGGGAAATCGACAGTAACACAATAATAGTAGGGGAGTTTAACACCCCACTTTCGCCAATGGATGGATCATCCAAAGTGAAAATAAATAAGGAAACACAAGCTTTAAATGACACATTAAACAAGACGGACTTCACTGATATTTATAGGACATCCCATCCAAAAGCAACAGAATACAATTTCTTCTCAAGTGCTCATGGAACATTCTCCAGGATAGACCATATCTTGGGTCACAAATCAAGCCTCGGTAAATTTAAGAAAATTGAAAACATATCAAGTATCTTTTCCAACTACAACGCTATGAGACTACGTATCAATTACAGGAAAAAAACTGTAAGAAATACAAAAACATGGAGGCTAAACAATACACTACTAAATAACCAAGAGATCACTGAAGAAATCAAAGAGGAAATAAAAAAATACCTAGAAACAAATGACAATGAAAACACGACGACCCCAAACCTATGGGATGCAGCAAAAGTAGTTCTAAGAGGGAAGTATATAGCAATACAATCTTACCTCAACACAAGAAAAATCTCAAATAAACAACCTAACCTTACACCTAAAGCAATTAGTGAAAGAAGAATAAAAAAAACCCCAATGTTAGCAGGAGGAAAGAAATCATAAAGGTCAGATCAGAAATAACTGAAGGAAATGATGGCAAAAATCAATAAAACTAAAATCTGGTTCTTTGAGAAGATAAAATTGATAAACCATTAGCCAGACTCATCACGAAAAAATGGGAGATGACTCAAATCAACAGAATTAGAAATGAAAAAGGAGAAGTAACAACTGACACTGCAGAAATACAAAGAATCATGAGAGATTACTACAAGTAACTCTATGCCAATAAAATGGACAATCTGGAAGAAATGGACAAATTCTTAGAAAAGCACAACCTTCTGAGACTGAACCAGGAAGATATAGAAAATATAAACAGAACAATCACAAGCACTGAAATTGAAACCATGATTAAAACCTTCCAACAAACAAAAGCCCAGGACCAGATGGCTTCACAAGCGAATTCTATCGAACATTTAGAGAAGACATAACACCTATCCTTCTCTAACTCTTCCAAAACATAGCAGAGGGAAGAACACTTCCAAACTCATTCTAGGAGGCCACCACCAACCTGATACCAAAACCAGACAAAGTTGTCATAAAAAAAGAAAACTACAGGGCAATATCTCTCATGAACATATATGCAAAAATCTTCAACAAAATACTAGCAAACAGAATCCAACAGCACATTAAAAGGATCATACATCATGATCAAGTGGGTTTTATCCCAGGAACGCAAGGATTCTTCAATATATGCAAATCAATCAATGTGATACACCATATTAACAAACTGAAGGATAAAAACCATATGATCCTCTCAATAGATGCAGAAAAAGCTTTTGACAAAATTCAACACCGATTTATGATTAAATTCTCTCCAGAAAGTAGGCATAGAGTGAACCTACCTCAACATAATAAAGGCCATATATGACAAACCCACAGCCAACATCACTCTCAATGGTGAAACACTGAAACCATTTCCTCTAAGATCAGGAAGAAGACAAGGTTGCCCACTCTCACCACTATTATTCAACATAGTTTTGGAAGTTTTAGCCACAGTAATCAGAGAAGAAAAAGAAATAAAAGGAATCCAAATTGGAAAAGAAGTAAAACTGTCACTGTTTGCAGGTGACATGATACTATACACAGAGAATCCTAATGATGCTACCAGAAAACTACTAGAGCTAATCAATGAATCTGGTAGAGTAGCAGGATACAAAATTAATGGACAGAAATCTCTCGCATTCCTATACACTAATGATGAAAAATCTGAAAGAGAAATTAAGGACACAGTCCCATTTACCCAAGCAACAAAAAGGATAAAAAATATAGGAATAAACCTACCTAAGGTGACAAAAGACCTGTATGCAGAACACTATAAGACACTGATGAAAGAAATGAAAGATGATACAAACAGATGGAGAGGTATACCATGTTCCTGGATTAGAAGAATCAACATTGTGAAAATGACTATACTACCCAAAGCAATCTACAGATTCAGTGCAATCCCTATCAAACTACCAATGGCATTTTTCACAGACCTAGAACAAAAAGTTTCACAATTTGTATGGAAACACAAAAGACCCCAAGTAGCCAAAACAATCTTGAGAAAGAAAAACGGAGCTGGAGGAATCAGGCTCTCTGACTTCAGACTATACTACAAAGCTACAGTAATCAAGACAGTAGGGTACTGGCACAAGAACAGAAATATAGATCAATGGAACAGGATAGAAAGCCCAGAGATAAACCCATGCACATATGGTCACCTTATCTTTGATAAAGGAGGCAAGAGTATACAATGGAAAAAAGACAGCCTCTTCAATAAGTGGTGCTGGGAAAAATGGTCAACTACATGTAAAAGAATGAAATTAGAACACTACCTAATACCATGCATAAAACTAAACTCAGAATTGATTAAAGACCTAAATCTAAGGCCACACACTATAAATCTCTTAGAGGAAAACATAGGCAGAACATGCTATGACATAAATCACAGCAAGATCCTTTTTGACCCATCTCCTAGAGAAATAGAAAAACAAAAATAAACAAATGGCACCTAATGAAACTTAAAAGCTTTTTGCACAGCAAAGGAAACCATAAACAAGATGAAAAGACAACCCTAAGAATGGGAGAAAACTTTTGCTAATGAAGCAACTGACAAAGGATTAATCTCCAAAATATACAAGCAGCTCGTGCAGCTCAATATCAAAAAACAAATAACCCAACCCAAAAATGGGCAGAGGACCTAAATAGACATTTCTCCAAAGATATACAGATTGCCAACAAACATATGAAAAGATGCTCAACATCACTAATTATCAGAGAAATGCAAGTCAAAACTACAATGAGGTATCACATCACACCAGTCAGAATGGCTATCATCAAAAATCTACAAACAATAAATGCTGGAGAGGGTGTGGAGAAAAGGGAACCCTCTTGCACTGTTGGTGGGAATGTAAATTGATACAGCCACTATGGAGAACTGTATGGAGGTTCCTAAAAAACTAAAAGTAGAACTACCATATGACCTAGCAATCCCCCTACTGGGGATATATGTTGAGAAAACCATAATTCAAAAAGAGTCATGTATCACAGTGTTCACTGCAGTACTAGTTACAATAGGCAGGACATGGAAGCAACGTAAATGTCCGTCGAAGATGAATGTATCAAGAAGATGTGGCACATATATGCAATGGAATATTACCCAGCCATAAAAAGAAATGAAACTGAACTATTTGTAGTGAGTTTGATGGACCTAGAGTCTGTCATACAGAGTGAAGTAAGGCAGAAAGAGAAAAACAAACACTGTATGCTAACATATATATATGGAATCTAAAAAAAAAAAAAAGTTTCTGATGAACCTATGGACAGGACAGGAATAAAGACACAGATGTAGAGAATGGACTTGAGGACACAGGGATGGGGAGGGTAAGCTGGGACAAAGTGAGAGAGTAACACTGACATATATACACTACCAAATGTAAAATAGCTAGCTAGTGGGAAGCAGCCACATAGCACAGGGAGATCAGCTTGGTGCTTTGTGTACACCTAGAGGGCTGGGATAGGGAGGGTGGGAGGGAGACACAAGAGGGAGGGGATATGGGGATATATGAATATGTATAGCTGATTCACTTTGTTATACAGCAGAAACTAACACACCATTGTAAAGCAATTATACTCCAATAAAGATGTTAAAAAAAAAACCTAAAAAATATCATCTTATATTTCATTGCTTGAATGTATAATTCCTGCTCATTTATAAACAGGTTTTTTTTCCAGCAGGGAATGCCACATGGTGATTAGCTTAGGCCTGAGCTCCTACATTATTCTTTGGCAACTAGAGAAGGAATGGCCATGACTGATTTGATGTCACCAAGAGCCCAAACCTGGAGCAGAGAAGCTCCACAAAGGAAGCGCTAGGATGCTTGCTGGAGAAACAAACAGTGCTCACAGAGTATTGCTGTCTACTCTAAAAGAAATGCTGTCAAGCATTTGCTGGGCTGGTTAGTTTTTTGATGTGTGCCTTCCATTTTATATTTTGTTTTCCACTGGTGCCTTGCAAGGATTTTTTTAGTAGCAACAAAACTAACCAAAAGCAGAAAGTGGCACTGGCCTATTCTGCCTTTCAAGGGAAGACAACCTGGCAGGGACATTTGCTTGTGAAGGTGAATAAATGAAGCATGGTGCTTCAGAATCTGAGAGGAAATTCCAGATTCAGATCTTCTTAAGGAATGAGATACCTCAGAATCTGTCAGATTCTCTGAGGGGTGGGGAAAGAGCCCTGGGGACTTTTGGGCCCTTGTTGCCCTTGGCTAAGATCAGGAGGATCCTGGTGTTTGAAGAGCTGGGGAGGAAGGTTGTGTGGCACTGACTGACTCAGCAAAAGGACTTCTAAAGACATGTTCTCAGCTTTATCCTCTCAGTACAGGTTACACAGCACTTTAAAAACTTCTGCCTCTGTGGCCCGATGAGATTGGGAAATACATTTTCTGTTCCAGATATTTATTTAAAAGTTTCACTTTCACTTAATAAATCCATAGCCATGGCATACATGAAAGGTTTCCCCAAATGGTAATTTATGCTTATTGAAGAATTACTTTTCAAAGTGCATGGGCCACCTGTCACTGAGGGCAATTGCGGCCACTCAGTTTTTAGACTTATTGGCTGTTATAGATTTGGGAGTTGATACATTTTTGAAATGTTTATGCTTTCTTTTTCTTGTTAATTATCGATCTAAAACTTTATGGATTCTGAGAGATTTGTGAACAAGGCTTTCATTAATCCCCAAGGCCGCTGAGGAGTCCAGGCAATAGAATTCCCAGGTCACAGATATGCAGGAAACTTGGGAACCAACAGGCTAATTCCCAGGGTCACACAGTGGGTCAGTGCTGGCCAAACTCACAGAGTTTATAACAGGGACACCAGCCATCCTGCTGCTCACCAAAGACGACCCTTTAGCTGCACCTAGAGCGCATGGTCAAGGGTGGCCCAGAAGCAATGGGATGTAGACACATCCCTTCCCAACCCTCGTGGGACCTCCTCTACAACCGGGACGCCTATCCTGTGCCGTGTGCCTACCCCTGCCTGAGTGTACACCACCTTCCAGTGGATTTGTCCCCTTAGCCTAAAGCGTGCATGGAAGACTTCCAGACGCTAAATCCCTCCTCTTATCTAACACTCTCTCCCTTCTCTTCCCTCCTATCTCCTACCTTCCCACCATCTAAGGCAACGGAAGGTCTTAAAAATAGAAACATTGGCTAGAGTCTCTCAGAACACGATGCTCCCCAGAGCATCAGAGTGTGGGGAGTCCAAGGTGACGGGCTTTCTTGATTCTCCTCATTGGTGCGAGCCAGTGGGGGGCCTTAGACCAGCCACAAGCCCTGCCACAGACGGGGCAGGTACAGGAGCCACAGAGCCCACGCAAGGATGCCACCTGCTCAGGCCCACAGAAGGAAGAAGGGAGGAGGGTGGCGCTTGGTTTTCCCACTGTGTGTCCTTAAGGGACCTGAGGAGAGCCTCCAGGGCCTCGCTCGCTCCCAGTGATTTCCTCAGAGGATATTTGCTAAAGAGAACACTCAGAACCGTTTTCCCTTCCGTATAGAAGCCTGCCTTCACCTGTCCAGCCTTCCAAAAGTATTTTAGTATTGATAGCGCTGAGCCTCCCTGGCACTTCCTTACCTCTTACTTCCTTGGAAGTTCTGGCTTTGAAGTAAACACAATGCAGTTTGATGGGGATAATGCAAAAGCAGATCCTGGAGACCTTAAATGCTAAGGTGAAGGTAGACGTCACCCAGCGGGCTGTACAGAGCCCTTTTCCACAGTGTCCGCTTCCCCCTTTGGGAGCTAGAGGAGACCCAGCCTCCTTCCTTCTTGGGCCAGAGACACCACGAGTCCTACTCCGTTCCAAGCCTGCATGAGAACGGGCGGGCTCTCACAGCTAGACCGCCGACCCTGTCGCGGCTGGACACAGGATGTCCGTGCTGGGGAGGCCCTGAGAACCCTCCCTGCCCAAGCCCCTCATGTGTCAGAAACAAGGACATGACACGGAGGCCCTCTGGGTAGATATAAAGGCACCAATCCTTCCATCACATGCTCCTGATTACAAATGCAGCCATGAGGGGGCCCGGATGGGGTGCCTGCCTCCAGGAGGCCTGTGGTTTTACGTGTGTGCGCAAACACATTTTGTTTAAGTAGACCTTCTTCCTGCTCTCCGCCTCCAGCCCCGCCTCCGACACCCCGTCTTTATTCATTGCTAACAGATGCGGCCAGGATACAGCCCGGCAAAGCAGGAGCACACGGGCTCCCTCGCGGGTGAGAAGAGGGAAAACTGATGAGCTGCCACAGAGCAGTGTGTGTAGGGCCTTGGCTTTGAATTTTGATTCCTCCCCACCTCTTCCCCCCACCGCCCAGCCCCCAGCTCACCAGGCTTTCCAACAATTTCTGTTCTGTGTCCTTCACATCTGACGATGGCCAGATGAAAGGAGCCTATGCGAGCAGCTAAGGAGTGGGTGCTCATCCTGACAACCGCATTGAGGCCCAGGATCTGGTCGATAGCCTCCTCCCGAGGTGCCCAGCTGGAAGGCTCGTGCTGAGAGCCCTGGAAGGAGAAGTTCCCTATGGAGCCCACAGCCACCTCCCCTGGCGCTGCAAATGTGGCTGGTCTGCAGCACAAACCACCTCAAACCAGAGACAGAGAAGGTCAAGGCTGAGAAGGAGCCTGAGAAGGGGGCCAAGAAGGGGCAGGGGTGAGACTTGAGTAAGAGCCCATGACCACAGCTCTCTCGAACCTCCTTCTCATCCATTTGAACATCTTAGCCTGCCGGCAACTTACAGTGTCACATGAAAGATTCCCCTGTAGTCACGAGCTTGCCTAAATGTCCTGCTAGGTAATAACCACTATGACCATCCTCAGGGCGTGGGTCCAGGGACGCCTCTCCTTGGAAGCCTGCTCTGATACCCACTGCAAGGTGGTCACCGCTGCCTCTGGGCTCCACAGCTGGGCTTGCACGCATGGTACTCTGTGCCTGAGGAACTCGTGAATGCCTCTGCCTCCCTCTCAGGGATCCTCTCTCCCGTGCCCCAGCCCAGGGCCCACAGCACAGCCGTTGCTCAATAAATGTGAGTCTGATCAATTACAAGCTAGAAGCATTAACGGGCTTGGTGTCAGAGACCTGAATTGGAACCCTGGCTCTGCCGTTCACACCAGCTGTGTGACCCTGACTGTGTCCCACAGCCACAGGAAAACTTGGCCTCGTCACTGAAAAATGGAATCGCTGGTCTCATTCCTGCCCTCTACACCATCACTTTTATGGGCTCAAATAAGAAATCAGATGTTAAAGGGCTGTATCAGTTGTACAACACAGCACACAAGTGCACTGACATTACAATCGCTGTGCCTTTACTACTGCCATCATTATTACTCCAAGGTTTATTACTATTAATAATGGACACTGGAAGGAGGACCCTTCTGAAGAAGTTCGTTTCAATTACTCAGTAATTTTTTCTAAAAGGAATTAATTTCATTTATTCTCCTCTTGAGGTCAGTTTCAGCACAGAGTAGAGGAAGGGACAGGAGATCCCTCAGGTGGAAAACTGAAGAGTTTGGGTCAACCCCTCCCACCCATCCACCCCAAATGTACTGACCCACCGGTCCAATCTGTGTGCTCTCATAACCTCAGGAGCTCCTGATCTCTCAAAGTGGGCAGAGACCACCTTCCTGGGACCTAACATGGTACGCACAAAAGTTTAAAAACTGAATGTGGGGCTTCCCTGGTGGCGCAGTGGTTGAGAGTCTGCCTGCTGATCCAGGGGACACAGGTTCGTTCCCCGGTCAAGGAAGATCCCACATGCCACGGAGCAGCTAGGCCCGTGAGCCATGGCCGCTGAGCCTGCACGTCCGGAGACTGTGCTCTGCAACGGGAGAGGACACAACAGTGAGAGGCCCGCGTACCACACACACACACACACACACAAAAAGAATCCGCCTGCCAATGCAGGGGACACGGGTTCGAGTCCTGGTCCGGGAAGATCCCAAATGCCATGGAGCAACTAAGCCCATGTGCCACAACTACTGAGCCTGTGCTCTAGAGCCCATGAGCCACGACTGCTGAGCCTATGTGCCACATCTACTGATGCCCGCGCGCCTAGAGCCCGTGCTCTGCAACAAGAGAAGCCACCACAATGAGAAGCCCGCACACAGCAACGAAGAGCAGCCCCCGCTCACTGCAACTAGAGAAAAGCCCGCAAGCAGCAACAAAGACCCAACACAGCCAAAAATAATAAATAAAAAAATATAAATTTATAGAAAAAAATGTAAACCTAAATTTAAAGAAAAAACTGAATGTGCCATGAAAAGACATGGGGGAGACATGAACGCATATTATCACCAAGTGAAGGAAGCCAGCCTGAAAAGGCAACATACTCTATGAGCCCAACATTATGACATTCTGGAAAAGGCAGAACTATGGAGACAGTAAAAAGATCAGCTGCTGCCAGGGCTGAAGGGGGAGGGATGAATGGCCAGAGCCCAGGGGATTTTTAGAGCAATGGAAAGACTGTGTATGATATAATGATAGAGACATGTCATTACACATATGTCCAGATCCATAGACTGTACAACACCACGAGTGAACGGTAATGCAGACTGTGAACTTTGGGTGATTATGATGTATCAACATAGGTTTATCCACTGTACAAATGGACCACTCTGGTGTGGGATGTTGACAATGAGAGAGGCTGTGCCTGTGTGGGGACAAGGGATTTAAGAGGAAATTCTGTACATTTCAATTTTGCTGTGAACCTAAAACTGCTCTAAAAGAATCTTTTTGAAAAAGGGAATATGTGCGTCATAAAAGAAACTGCTATTTGCTTCTTTGGGAATCCTGAAAGCTGACCTAGCTGTTTGGCTTTTCATAAGATTTGGGGCCACTTTCAGGGCTTCCTGAGGGAGAGCAAAGTGGGACAGGAAATTAACAAGGACGTTAAGGACCAGAGGAGGACACACTAGGAGGGAATGGACATGAGAAATACAGCCCAGGGCATGCCCAGATCCCAGCTCAGCCACAGGCCCTCCAGTAATGGAGGACCATGGACTTTCTGTATCTTTGGTTATCACTTCCTGCCCAGTGCTTCATGAACTTTCTTGCCCTCATCACCTTTGGCATGAGCCTTGCCGTTTTGTCTCTCCATGGCTGGAAGCAAGAGCAGCAGATGGACATTAGGGAGGAGGGTGGTCTTGGGCTCTTTCCCTTGTGAGTCTTCCTGTGAGCACTGTCTCTGCATTTATGATGTGCTTCCTGGCCCTGCCTGGCTAGGTTTTCCTCAAGCCACTCTGGGGACACCACTGTTGGGCGGGCGGGGGGCCCTGCGGAGGCCGTGGGAACAGGCACAGGTGCTCAGAAAGTGCCACTCTGGGGTCAAGGGGAGAAAGAAGGTTCTGCTTCTGCCCCCGGGGATGAAACTCCCCCAGAAGTCCCAACCCACTGCGCTGCCTTTCAAGCGGGTCTAGTGGCAGAATTTAGACGTTTTGGTTACTAGCTGTGGGCCGTGACGCTTCAAGGACACAGATGTGAGTAGTAATTCTCAGGTCGTGAGAACGGGGACACTTGTCCTTCAACATGCAGTTGCTGAGCTGCCCCTGCCGTGGTCCCTAGCCACCCTCTCACCAGCCCCACAGCAGGGCGCATGGCCTACTCCCACTCCAGGTTGACCTCTGCCCCTGTGTTTATTACATGATATTGAAATGATGTGCCTTCTTCTCTGGCTTCCTCAACAAACCATACTCTGTTAGAGGCCAGGGATGCTGCCTGTACGACCAGTTTTGGTGACCCAACCTGCCTTTGTGACCCACGGACTTGGCCAACTATCTGGCAATTAGCAGGTGCTCAGTAAATGTTTCTGGAATGAATGAAGGGACAGCCAAACTTCAAGGATCCAGGAGGTCACAACAGAAGTGGAGAGGGGCCACTGGATTTCCAGAATCCAAGAGGTTTCAAGCCAAGAAAATAAACAGTAATGACAAAATAAATTCATAGTTAGATAGATATCGATAGATAGAAAGATGATAGATAGTAGATAGATAGATAATAACATTGCATGACATATATGAGTCAATAAATATGTGTTAAGCATTTTTCAGACATTATCTCATTTAATTCCCCTATGACCATATGAAGTCCACAGTATAGCCCAGCTGCTTCAATGCAGGAATGGGGTCCTGAGAAGGAAATCTTCATCAAAGATGCTCTCTACAGATCTCCTGCCCCTGCCTGGAGTGATTCCCGGACTGGTGTTTCTGATCACTTGGAGAAACGGGAGGAGGACAAGACACTGCGTTCACTGAGCGCCCACCACATACCAGGCCACAGGCTAGGTACGCTACACAAACATTCTTATTTAAGCTCACAGGAATCCACAGGGAATGGTATAATCATCTATAACAATTTAACAAATGAAGAAACCAGGACTTAGAAAGGGGATGAGAAAAGGTAGAAATGAGCCCAGGCTCCAGAGGGGGGGGTCCACAGAACCTGGTTTATAATTGACATTCAATGACTATGTATTGAATTAAATGGAATTCAGTTGAATACCGTCTATCCACAAAGGCAAATTTTATTTTAGGGTGCCTCCTTTCAGCAGACCGGGCAGACTGCCACCCTCACTCCCTCCTTAAAAGGCTGCAGTGAGGCCCCTGGAGCCATTTGGAAGAGTGAGAGCAAGGAGTGGCACCTCCCACATTCACAAAAGCGTGCGACGGATTTGAGCTGAGGCTGTGGCTTGTGGGCCACAGAATCTCATCAGCCTCGTAAAGGGAGGTGTAGTTACGCAGAAGCCTTGCCAGTTGGACGGCACGGGGCTCCTTCTCCCAGAATACCTTAGGAAGGCAGCTCTGGTGGTAGCAAGGGTGGCTGTGAGCCAAGTTGGAGCTGTGTGCAGCCCTCCTAGAACACAATTACAATGCTATTTATTATATTTGACATAGAAGCCTATGGCGCTTGGATGCCTGGGTCTCCAGCAGCGATCCAGAGAGGAACAGGGTAATCATTTTAAATAACTGCAAATAATTTGCTTTAAAAAATGTGTGTATTGGTTGTCTCTTACCTAGAAACATCTCTCGGTGAGGGAATGTTAATTTCACTTCTGCAGCTCGCTTGAAAACTAGTACTTACAACATATTCAGCTGGTGGCACCAAAAGTCCATGTAGTTTAATATCACCAGATTTAATATTTTAATTGGAATGTGAGCTAGACATTCCAGCACACGAATCCTCCTGAGAACTTCACCATCCCCTTGTTCACACAAGTCATCCAGTCATGGAGTTGGTTGATGGTCAACAAGAAGGTCAGCTGGAGGCCCCACCCTTTGGACTGCTTTTTTCTTTTCTCTTGAATACGTCAAAATATTAGAAATGTCAGTTACTCCCAGCCTCGTGGCTCAGACGGGCTCAATAATCAGTGGCTTCCCCAGCTGCGCCACAAAGGCTGGGGGAGGGGGATGCAGGGAAAAAGGAGAGCTGAAGAATTTGAAAGCAATTACAGTCAAAACAGGTCATCTCTTTTGTTTCTGCAACTCTAGTGCAAAAAGTCCTTCCCTGCTACTGTTCCTCGGGCGCCAGAGTCTGTTTCCCCCTTAGAAAGCAAGCAAAAGCTTGCAGCAAGCTTTTGTTGACATGAATTCCATGTTGCCTGGTGCTTTTGTTTGTTTCACACATAATTCACATTTTTCTATCTTACATGCATTTTTCATAGTCTGTACTAAAGCAATGTCCTGACTTCCATCCGGGACTCCCCGTCTGGGGTCAAAGTCCCTGCAGATAACTGGGTTAAGGGTGTTGATAGAACACTCTGCGGGATGGAGCTGACATATTAGGAAGTAAATTCCTACAATACAGAGATTAAAAATCACTTTGGATCAGATCCTAAACCAAGCACGAAAATGAGCAATGGCTCAGGTACCACAGTCTTAAGGACAAAGAGTCAAATTTACTTCTATTCTTTTCTGAAGGAGTTTTCACAAAAATTCACGTGGGGAACAGGAGAAAAGGGTCAGCTTTGAAAGCGTCTCATGTGGGGCCCCAAAGGGAGAAGAAAGGGGGGACAGAGAGCAGAAGTAGGGGACGCACTGGGTATCATCGGTACGACCAAGGGCATTCATAAGCTCTGTGACTTGTCACAACTCCTTAAACCTTCAAGGAAATGTCCTGAAAGTGAAGATCACTTTTCTATCTCCCAGCTCCAGGACATGAGTAGGGAGCTTCTAAACATGACTTTTCTACTTACGGCAAATTCCATGGTAAGCACTGACTTTATGGAACTTTAAAAGACCAAGACTAGAAGAGTCCTCAGAAGCTACCGTTCCAACTTCCTACATAATGCGGGACGCTGCTCTGCGGTATCTCCAACAACCTAGGCACCGATTAATAGGGTGCCCACTGTTTGACAAGGTTACCCATTTCCTTATTCAAAGCTCCTCTGTGACCAAGCTCCTCCTTCCACTGAGATGAAGCACAAGGCCCTCCGTCTTCCACTGACACGTGTCAATTCTGCCTCAGAGTCATAAAGAACAACTCCCTTCCTTTACCCATGGCTGGATTACATGACGGTTCTATCAGCGTGGGTTTTGCACTCACCTAAGGCAGTTCCACCTCCACCACTTACTTAACTTTGGGTAAGTTACATAAGTTCTCCAGCCCTCAGTTCATCTGAAATATTAGCACGGTAGCAGGTTCTCTCCCAAAAGTCAGGTTTGCCTTTAGGAGGTACAGTGGTGGTGGGGTCACACGGCAGAGAAGGAGTGCTGAGCCATGCGTCAGAAGACTCAGTGCTTTGTCCTGGCTTTGCCATCGTGAGTGTGAATCATATAAGTCACTAAACCTCCCTGCAGCTCACTCCTCCCTCTGGTAAACGTCACAGCACATGCCCTGCCTATTAGCATCCAGGTGCTGTTGTAGAGATCAAATGCCAACATGTGACTTTCACATCTGTGCAGCTGTAGGTCTATGGCGCAGTCCCAGTGCAGGCCTAGGCAAACACTCGGTGCTCAGTAAAAGCCTGTGGACTAAACTGCGTCTGTGCTTTCTGAGAGGAAGATTAGGAATTGTGGGCTGAGAAGGGAAGCGGCTTATTAGATGAGGTTTACAATTTGGCAGGCTCCTTGGGAGGAGAAAGTCCACAGAAAGCAGAAGGTGTGTGTTTGGGCTACCGCAGAAAGACCTGGGATCTAGGAAGGGCTTTAGGTGTTACCTGCTGCAAAAGAACTGGAAGAGCAGGAGTGATGAAAAAAGCAGACCTCTGGGCTCCAGAAGGTGCTCAGTGGTTGTCTCTGTGGTGCCGATGAAAGGGAGCTTCAAGGAGAGGTGAGCAAAGAGGGGATTGTGAGAGGATACCAGCTGGGCTGACGAGGGCCCAGAGGGTGGGGAGACGGGCATGGTCCCCACCCAGGAGGTTTCTCAGCTGAGCAGCTGTCAATGGAAACTCCGTGCTGCAGCGTTTAGGAAAACAAGCCCCGGGGAGGGGGTTGCCTGAGGGTGGAATGCAGCGCCTGGCAGCCAGCTTTCTCTCTAATTCTCCAAGTCTCACTCCTCTTTCAAGACCAAGTTCAAATTTAACCTTTCCCGGAAAGCCTTCCCTCAACTCTGGAACAATGAGAAACCTACCCCCTTTCTAAAATTTCTATAAGAATTTTGGTCTGTATAAATCATATAGTAATTATGAGTATAAAAATACAACTTCCGGATGATTTATCTATTGCTGTCTTAAAATAAGGTTACTTAACATTTTACAAGTAAAATATATTACGTTCTCCATTCAGCCACCTAGCATCCCCCTGGAACATACATCAAGCATGACACAGAAGGGATTTCTAGCTCATTTCATCCTCGCCTTCGCACTCCGGAGCTTGTTGCCAGCTCCTCCTGTCTTGGTCTTGCTTCCATGTCTGAAACAGTGGCCAGCATTCTCTTTCTGGCCATGACTTCGCCTCTTCTCTTGTTTTCTTTTCCAGTTTCCTCCTTGGTAGTCCCTCTGCCCTGACTCCACCCCATGGAACAACGTGTTTCCACGAAGCTGGCTCAGAAAGGGCCTGGACACCTGCAGGGAGACCACGGGGTCCCGCGGAGGAAGCTGAGCCCAGCTCGGGGCCTCCTCTTCACCCTGACCCTGCTGATAGCAGAGCTGTCCACAAGCTGGCCACGTAATAAAAGAGGGTAAGACTAATTAACCTTTAAAGAAAGTGGCAAAATGATCAGCGGAAGCAGCAGCGTGTGTGAGAACCGGTATCAGAAATGAACAATGGATGGATTTCCCTCAGTTAGAACAATGGGTCTTGCACACAGAAGGTGCTCAGTAAATACCTGTTGAATAAAATCTATAGACCCGAGGCAAAAGGAATAAATATTGAACCCCCCAAATGTTAAAGCAGGTAGGGCGGAACCAAGAAAAGAAGCACTTACTGACAAGGGAAAGGTTGGCATGAGGCAGAGCCCCTGCTCTTAAATATCGGCCTCAGCTCACAGGGCAACACAGAGCGGGTGCTGCCGTCCTCTGACCCCCGTGGGCCTCAGTCGTACAGGACAAAGGTGCTCCTGGCACTGTGCTGCGCATGGCAGGTTAGGAAGGTTACTAACGGGAGGCCAAGAAGGGAGACCGTGGCTGCCCATCACATCCACCGCACCTTTCCACATTCCCTTTGCCTATGTCCAGATACCCCCATGAGAATACGTTCAAAACGGACTCCAACCCCACTGACAAGTCGTTCTGCTTGAACTCAGGTATGTGCTGGCTTTGGAAGCCGCCTACGCAATGAGGTGGGGTGAGTCATCTGTTTATCACAATGCGGACTGGGATGGAGAACAGCCCATAAGGACAAGATGACAGGAGAAGTGGTTATAATCTCCACCCTCAAAAACTACAGCCCTAGGGCTTCCCTGGTGGCGCAGTGGTTGAGAGTCCGCCTGCCGATGCAGGGGACGCGGGATCGTACCCCGGTCCGGGAAGATCCCACATGCCGCGGAACGGCTGGGCCCGTGAGCCATGGCCACTGAGCCTGTGTGTCCGGAGCCTGTGCTCCGCAACGGGTGAGGCCACAGCAGTGAGAGGCCCGCGTACCGCAAAAACAAAACAAAAAAACCCTACAGCCCTAGCAATTATACTCCAATAAAGATGTAAATAAATAAATAAATAAAAACTACAGCCCTTCTGAGAAGCCAAGTGCCTCGTTTACCTTCAGCCATCATTGTGCCCACATCCCCAACCCTAACATGCCTCTTTCAAATCTGTTCTTTTATCATTTGTGTGTACGTAGCACATAGATACCTCATATGTAAATGCCAAGTTCATGTTGTTGTTCCTTCATATAACAATCATTTATTAAGTGCCTTCTATGTGCCTGGCACGGTGCTAAATGCTTTCTCATAGTCTGTACCATTTAGCACTATCCTTATCTTTATAAAGATAACTATCTTTATCTCCATTTTACCCTGAAGAAACTTAAACACAGAGAAGTTAAGTCACTTACCCAAGTCACACAGCAAGTAACGAAGTTAGATTAAAATCCATATTTACTGAAGCTAAGACCAGTGTTCCTTTCATTGGACCACACTTGCCTTTAAAAAGTGTATAATAATGCTTATGAATTCAAAATTATGAATAATACTTAGGAACTATAAATCCCATGGGAGGGAAGACCTCTACGGTTTTATGTATTACATTTAATTTATTAATATACATGTAATGACTTTAGTGTTTAGAGTATATATGGAACTTTGTTGTTGTTTCCGTTTTGTACTTTGCCCGTTACTCATGTGTCCTAGCAGCATCTCTGACATTGCTTCTTCTTAGACATCTAGAGTCAGGTGCTTTCCATGAGTTGTAACCCCTCCTCCCACGGCAGGTATGGACCCTACCATTTCCTCCTCCCAGGTGCAGCCCACAGGACAGGTTTGCAGCCTCAGTAGTGGTGAGCCACACATATTTGGGGTGCAGTGGGATGTCTTTAAGTTCTAAATAACACAAATTTGGGACATAGTCAAAATGGAGCCTACAGTCATAAGCAACCATCATCATCTTGGGACAGAGTGGAGTTTCTGGGGAGTTAAGAGTGAAGATGATGCAGGTGGAATGTCTGGATCTCCACTTCAATCAGTTTTGACATAAATCTGAGAAGAAGTGGCTATTCCCTGGACCAGTCATCTCGCCTACAATCTAGTGGGTTTTGGACATGTGCAATTTGGGCTGAAAAATCCAGTGTCCAATAAAAACAAAAGCTTAAAATGGGAGACACTGACATAAAGTAGTGTGAAAACATGCTCTGTTCCAATAAAGACAGCTGAAAGAATTCCCCCTTTTGTAACACTGAGGAAAAGTGATGACATATTTGGTCTCACGCTGAATTCATGAAAACAGAGACTTTTTTTGCAGAGGGTGAAAACATATTATTTGGTGTCCTTTTCCCACAATAAATTCTAGCATTTCACAACAGGTGAACTTTGGAAATCGGAGAAAGAAGCCGGAAAGGGCAGCCTTTCTAAGAACAGGGCTTTGGGTTCCTTCTCGATGTTCACACCAGAAATTTCTGGAGGCCAGTTTATTCTTCTACATTGTTTCTGCCTGTTGTGAATTAAGTTTGAAATACCTTCTCCTGACATGTGGCATTTCACCTTGGTGCTCTTTCTTCATGGAAAATCTTGCCCATCTGTTTTGAGGCAACTTGGCATCAGAATCTGATTCCTCTTGGAAACTTTAGGATAGGACTGGTCATCAAAGCACATTAATCTCAACTAAACCTGCAGCTGGACACAGGCATCAAAAGCCCCACTGCCTGGTGTGCAAGTGTTCTCACCCCGCACACTGCAATCCTACAACTTACTCCACTCCACGGGGCTCCCCCTTTCCTGCACACCCCAAGCTCCCCATCCTGCTGCTGGGATAAGATCCCTAGGCTTGTTTGCGTATTTCAGCCTGCTCAGGCTTCTGTTTAGCTTTTGTTTTTCTTGGCATTTCAAAGCATTATGTCCATTTTTATTATACCCTTGACAGACCACAATGAAACAAACACTTATAATTTATAGAAAAAATTCAGAATATATTTTCCATGGAGCCTAGAAGTTTCGTCACCTGGTAAAATACTGCAGGCAGGACAGTGGGCTTCTACTGCACTTCTGTGAACTTCAGAACTGCCTCTGATATTTGAATCTCTCTCTCTCCCCCCCACACACAACTAATTAAATTCTGGTATAGATGTCTATTAACTTTCATAATGCTGCCACAGCCTAGCTGAACTTTTTAGCATGGAAAAACAGCTGTTATTTTAAAACTATGAAAGACTCAGAGTCCCAATTATTTCAACTCTGTCTATATGAGATAGAGAGCTTAAGCTGGCTACTCTCAGCTCCTTCTTTACCGATCAACAATTTTTCCCTAAAGACTAAAGGCTACAAGGAAGGCTTGGGCTCCACTAGTCATGTACTTTCTCATCCAAACATCTTACCTCTTGACAAGTTCCATCTGAGTATTGAGGCTGCTCCTATTGTCTACTTGTCAAATAGCCAGAAGTGGGTACCACCATAGCAACTATGAGGTAATCGTTCCTGGGCTTAAAGCTATGAGTCCCCAAGAGGAGTGTAAGACAAGACCCCTGCTCTTAAGAGAATTAATCTAGTTGAGAAGGAAAATCTTAATATACCTTGAGCAATCAGTACATATTCTGTGCTCCGCTGATATATTCATAAGTTTAGTTAACATTTTCCAAATTTCTTTAATTATGGAATATATAATAAAAACTTATGGAGGATAGAGAGTTATGACCCAGTGGGGCCCCACTGGGATTTCAGGGACGCCAGTATTGTGCTCTTTTGTAATCTAGGTGGGCACCACATGGGTATTTGCTCTCTAACAATTGGTTACAATGTACATGTAATTAACTGTTCCCAAATCCTCAAAATTATCTACCACAGCTGGAGAGCTGAGATCTAACTAAATTTATGACTGAGAGGAGAACTGAGTGACCTGAATCTTGTCACTCCTCAGATAGTGTCCAACAGGGCTGGGGAGACTCTTCTTAGAGTAGCCATAGGACCATAGCTCCTCAAATGCTAGGGTCAGAGGCTTCACCCCACCATGTCAGACTTTCCCAAAATGCTATTTCTTTCATACTACATCCTGCTAAAGAGCTCTCTCTTGCCCACGATATTGATTCTAACTTTTCCAAAAGGCATCTTTAAGATGTGGCTTCACATCTGTGATGGTTAATTTTCTGTGTCAACTTAAGAGTGTTTTTAGATGAGATTACCATTTAAATCAGTGAACTCTGAATCAGCAGACTGTCCTCCATCATGTGGGTGGGCCTCATCCAATCAGTTGAAGACCTGAATAGAACAAACAGACTAGCCTTCCCAACAGGAGGAAATTCTCTAGCAGACAGTCTTCAGACTTCATCTGAACCATCCGTTCTCTTGGGTCTCTATCCACCAGCTTTTGGAGTGGAACTGCGTCACTGACTCTCCTGAGTCTCCAGCCTACTGGCCCACTGAAGAGTTTGGACTCACCAGCTTCCATAATCATGTGAATAGTCAAGAGAGACAGATAGATAGGTAGGTAGGTAGGTAGATAGATAGACAGACAGATAGACAGACAGATAGACAGATAGATAAATGATATAGATATATAAATAGGTTCTGTTTCTCTGGAGAACCCTAACTAACACAACATCTATTGCTGCATAACAAGTTACACCAAACCTCAGAGGCTTAAGAAACAATACACATTTAACCTCTCACAGTTTCTATGGGTCAGAAATCTGGGCACAGTTTATCTGGGTCTTCTGCTTCAGAGTCTCTCATAGGCTTAAATCAAGGCATCTGCTGAGGCTGCAGTCTCATCTGAAGGCCTGCATGGGGAAGGATCTGCTTCCAAGTTCATTTATATGCTTGTCTGTAGAATGTGGCAGGGGGTGGGGTGGGGAGGGTTTGTGCCCTGTGGTGATGAAAGACTCAGTTATTCACTGGCTATTGGATAGAGACAGTCCTCATTTCCTAGCCATATAGTCCTTTCTATAGGGCAGGCCGTGACATGGCAGCTTGCTTCATCAGAACAAGAAAAGCCAGGGAAAGAGGGCTAGCAAAAAGGAAGTCACACTCTCTTACAGCCTAATCATGAATGTGATATCCCATCACTTTCGCCATATTCTATTGTCTAAAAGCAAGTCACCAGGTTCAGCCCAGCCTCAAGGGCAGGGGACTGCACAAAGGCACTAATACCAGAAGCTGGGGACCACTGGGAGCCACGGAGAAGCTGCCTACCCCACCCATCCAACCTGCCTTCTCTGTTTTTCCAACATGAACACTCAGTGCAGCCCTGAGATCTCTTAACTGGCACCCAGCATAACTTGTACCTCTGCCAGACTGTTTGTCCTACCTACAGGGATCTTCCTTGTTTCTGCTTCCTGTCAAATTCTACCCACAACTCTGGATGTGTGTTTCAAAAGCCGTCAGTTATCGTATACATGTAAACACTTTAACTTGGAGTGGGGGGTAGAATTTATATCTAGAGTTGTGCTATTTAACCTCAGGAGATGTACAGGTTCAGTCTGAACAAGCCATCATTTGTGTCACTAGAAGAAATGAACCTAATTTTATTAGAGAATTACTACTCAGAACTTGGGCAGTTTGCTTGGGAAGCATCCCGGTCTATCTGGAAATAGAGAAATGGCCATCCTTATCAAGTTTCCATTGCTAAAAACCATAACGGTAGAAACACAAGTCTAATTTAATTTGAAGGGAAACAGTTTCAACCCTCAAGAGAATGACTGGTTTTAGATCCTCGGTTCTGTTTCAGGGAGGCATTTTTTGTTTTCTTATTGCCTTCCTTCTACTCCATGGAGGTCTGTTCCATTTCAAAGAGAATAGTATTTAAGGTTGGTTTTCTGTCTGGTGAAGGATTTGCATGCCACCTCATCACAAAGGTATTTATCTTTCTGAGTAAAAAATAAAATGATACCAACGTACAGTTGCCAAACAAAGCTTAAAAATCCAAATGAAGGGTCAGATATATATGATTGCTATAATCAACAGGTTTCTCTCAATCCAATAGAGAGACAGAGAGAGAGAGAGAGAGAGAGAGAGAGAGAGAGAGCGAGCGAGCGAGAGAGCGCGAGCGAGAGAAGAATATACAAAGAGAGGTAAATTTTTACCTTCCCAATCATGGGTTTTTAAAATTAGTCCAGGGATTAAACAGTTTATTATGGGAAAGTTAATTTTATTACTGTTATACATAACATCCTCCTTCCCTTTGTTTTCTCAGGTGTATCTATTGGTCTACTGTTACTTCATTTTTCCAGACCAACAGTGGTTACAAAAAATAGCATTAGCAATCACTTTGAATAAAAAGCGTGAACATCAGATTCCAAATGAAAATGAGAATGAAATGGCACACGTGTGGGTACACACTCAGAATTTTTCAACATGAAGGTATAAAGGTATGTATGGAGGAGTGAGAAGGATTCATGAATGCTGACAGAATTAAGAAAGCTGCTGAGGTGGTTTCTTTGGCTTCAGCAAAGTCTAAGACGAATTTTTTTGGCAAGAATTACATCTTTAGGGACGCTAAGAAAACAATAAGATCGCTACAGAAAGAATTAACTCTTCCAGTGCTTTGGAAGCTCCTCTGAGTGGTGGACTAATACGGCACATCACAGGGTTAGGAATGGGGGGAGACGGCAGAGGTGAGGAATCCAGCTCCTCCAGTCGATGTGGAGAAAGGCACAGTCATCAGTGTAAATAAGGCCCCATGATGACCGTTTGCAGCAGTGACAATAGTGACAATTGTTCTTTATTCTCTCTCTCTCTCAAATGGAGGTCTGTGGCACTTCCTACTCAACCCAGTGGTGGAAAGGGGTGTGTGCAAAAAACAACGTTTTTAAAAAATACTAAACCAACCATCCAGCAATCAACTGTCTTATACTGAGTACTTACTATGAGCCTGGCGTAGCATCAAGCACTTTACAATTTCATTTAAGACTCACAAAAATATAATGAAAAGTGTTACTACTATGTCATTTTACAGACGGGAAACTCAAGTTTGGCCAAGTAAATGGTTTAATCAAGGATTCCCAGCTGGTGACTTCAGTGCCAAGGTAAGAGCCATGTCCCCTAAGGGTCAACTCCTCCTACCCGCAGTCCAGATAAGACCAGAGCCAGGTCACTAAGCCTCGATGTTACGCCACTGAACTAGAGATGCATGCAGTCTTTGATATTTTAACAAATTAAATACGGGACCCACTGGGGCCAGATCTTTCAGATAATATTTCACTGCTTTACTTCAACTCATCTGCAGGTAAGATGTGTCTGGAAAGCAGATTCACACTGAAGGCTATGTAAAGCCATAAACGAGGAGCTGTTTCCCACCCTGCCACTAGCATAAACCCTCTCCAGGCCAGAGGTTCCTGAATCCCACCACAGGGAGCACTGCCCCTCTTGATGAAGTCTTCATCAGTCAGCGGCAATGTAAGAACCAGTACAAAAAATCAGGCACATAGAATAGCAGCATAAGATGGCCATTCCTTTAGTCTGAGATTTTTATTCTTCCTATACTTTTTGGTGGTAAACCATGCTATTTATATATACAGAATAATGAGGATAGCATTTGGTTTTAAACATTCTTACTTATTACAAGCAAAAATTGCCAATTTTTGGATATTTATGCGTACTTTCCAAACTATTTAATATTACTTTTTTAACTGGTTCATGAAATCCAAAAGTCTTAGCATCACTGATTCATGGAGCACATAGTGTTCTAACTAACAAGAGTTAAGCACTATAGCAGATTGCAAAAATGGCTAAAATTCCCCATTCATCTCTGCATCCATGTCACTTTGACTTCGCACTGTGATTTTGCAACTCCTCCCACAGAGGGACAGAGGCTATTGCCCCTCCCCCATGAATCTGCTTGGCCTTATGACTTGGCAACACAATGCCATGGAAATGATGGTGTGCCAGTTCCAAGTCTAAGCCTCAAGGGATTTGATCACTTCTACTCAGTCTCCTGGAACCTGCAACCACCATACGAACAATCCCAGGCTAGCCTGTAGGGAAAGAGGAACGATGTACCCCCATGTTCCTAGCACCCCAGCAACCAGCAGCCAGTTAATCCCCGAAAGCAGTCATCCAGCACACATGTAAGGGGGCCCAGCCCAAATCACCAACCCAAAGAGTCTCTGGCTAGATAGATGCCTATTGCTTTAAGCCTCTACGTTTTGGGGTGGTTTGTTACACAGAAGACCTAACTAACACAGTCACATCTATAGGCATTGGATAGAATTTGGAACAGATATTGGCAAATCTTGTCACTTAAAGCTCTGAAACCAACCTCGGAATAATTCCTTAACATATTCTTTTATCTAAAAGGAAGCTTCGATATCACAGTTTCTGATCTTATTTTAAAGTTGAAGAGGTTACAAAGACATAGCTGTTGTGAGAATACGCAAGCTCATATATCTAATTACTAGAAGAAATCAATCTAGAAGCCTAGAATGGTAGAATTATTTCTCTATGTGCCCCGAGTGCACCAAAATTACCTTTGTTTACTATTTCATAGAGATTAAGTGGTGTTTTTATGACACCGTGTGTGGCGCTATCAATTACCTCTGTGGAATAAATGAGACTCTAGGAGATGTTTTTTGATAAACTGATTAAAGGAACAGAAACCCCACTCCTCACATACCAAGCTGCCCCTATTTTAAGTTAGAAATATATTCAATGCTTGTCAATCTACTGGAGTAGGTAGGAGTCAGGAGACCTAAGTCTAGCAGACGTGGGTCCCAGTGCTGTCTGTGCTGGTTACTGGCCCTTGGACAAGTCCCCATCCCATTCTTCTCTTCAGATTCTTCTTCTGTGAGGTAAGGGGGCTGGACTCAGTGAACTTTATGGTCCTCACCATTCCCACAGCATCTCAAGGCCTTAATCTGGTCACTCATATTCTTGGAAACAAGGTCCCAAAGATAAATGCATGAAAACTCTCTGGAGACTGAAAACCTGGCATCTACTTTAGTAGAGTCTACTCTGCTGATTTTCCAAAATCCAAACAAAAGAAAATTTGGTTTACAGGTGTTATCGTTATGGGTGATTGTAGGGTTTTTTTCCAAAGGTTGCTTTTGTGCACATTAAGATTGTGCTTTTCCATGGTCATTAACCGTACTCTGTGACTTCAGTTAAAGTATATGCAAGGATCCACATGAAAATAAAACCAGGCACATTGCAGCTTCTCTTGTGATATTTATCACTGATGGCGCTCATGTGACTGCAGAGCTCCATAAAACTCTGGAGGGGTTACCTTCCCTTAATGGCGTCCTTCCCTTTCACTCACCAGCCACTTCTTATTGCAAACAGCTGCTTGGAAACGAGAAAACATTTTCTATTTCCAAGGGACATTGCTGGCTCTCAAAGTACTTTGCCCATTTTATTTAACAAATGTTTAAGTTTAATCAAATTTCTAATTCCAAAAAAGAGCCAACCTTGCATTTTGAATCACTAGCTTGTGAGACTTCTACATTTAAAAGAATATAGAAGGAATCAAATTCAAGAGCCAGAAAAAGAGTGAAGTATGTGGCTCCCATGGCTTCAGCTTACTCCTATGATGTTCTGCCACCCCCTGACCAGCTGGCTTCTGCCCATGCTATGATTCTAAGGGGACCGACCATCTCAGCTTATAATGAAGGCTTCCTTGAGTTCTGATAGAAAGCTCATTCCCAATAACCCAGTGAAACTGCATCAGCACCAAAGTAAGGGGGGAAAACAAGCATCATATAAACTTTATTAGGACTTTATTATGAAATAAACTAGGCTTACACTTCTTTTGGAGGGGAAAAGGATGAATACAAAAAAATACCGTATTTTTACTTACTAACGTGCACTTGTAAAATGCATGGCGTGCTGTTTTATAGGCAGTAGCATATAAAATACTTTTTCCAGATGTGGATTCATAATTCTCGAAAGGCTATAATAGTTATCATAAGATTTATGGAGGATAACTTATTAATCACATTTTTTTTCTTTTAGAGATCTGTTTAGTAAGATGAAAGAGAACTTTAAAATGTCATTTTAACCAAATGTAGATGGCCTAATATCAAGTTACTCCTTTTGTTCACATTATTTTTAATGACTTTATTTGTTTTATTGCCTCCACAAGTCAGTGCCAACTTGGTGGTAATGATCTATTTAGGAAATCTCTTAAGATTTTTAAAGTAAAACAGAGTGGAGCTCTTTTAAAAACTAAATGAACTGAACTATGTGAGTTGATTAGTGCTCATTTGAGAGACACAGGAGCTACTAAAGCTTATTTTTGATAAGATTTGGAGGAGACAAATCTTGTGAAAACTGTTGCTCCCTGAACATTCGTGTGGCTTCTTCAACAGAAACTTAGAAGCCCACGTGTGTCTGAAGTGCTACAAGTAACACACTGTTAAATAACACACATTTTGAACATGGATCACTTTAATCTGCCTTAGATCATTAAAAACACATCTGTGTCAAATCCATATTGTGGACCCAAGTCACATGATGAGTAAAAAAGCCCAAATGACCCTCTTTTTGTCAGTCACTTGAAGTAAGTTTTGTCTAAAGCGTAACACTGACAAAGTAAAAAAAAGATAACTTTGCAATTCAGGGGGACTCATCAGTCCTAAGATTACTGTCTTCTCACGCTCACACACCATCCCCTCTTCTCCAATCCATGGCTTCACGGGCAGAGGAGTTAACACTGTACTATGGGTAGAGATCGGTCCTGAATTAAAGGTCAGCACAGAGACTCGCCATCCGTCTTCCCTCCAGACTCTTACAACAGTCATCAGAGTTCCCTCATCTCTAACACAAGCATAACAACATTTACTTTGCAAAGTTATCACGAGGATGAAAATAAAGTGGTGCATACAAATCATCTAAGCCTGGTGCACAGCCCGTACTCAGTAAATAGAAGCACTATAGTTACCATGTGCACAGGTGCGTGAGAAATTTTTTTTTTACTTTTGAAAGAGCAATACAGTCAAGTAGTATTTACTGACAGATTTGAAAATAAAAGTATGAAAGACAGAAACATACTGAATAACTACCATGTATAATCCACTATTCTAGGTTTTGTAAGGGACAACTGAGGGAATCTAGGATCCAAAGCATTTATAATCAATGAGGGAGCTCCAAAGCATGTGTTGACAATCCCAGCATCATTTTAAATCAATGGCCATGTGAAAGCACAACACCGGAGCTACACCTGGAGTACAAGTGGCAGTTTCCACGTGAAGGGTGTTGGCAGTGATTCCTGAAAGTCAAGAAAAGGTTGAGAATGGTTGGGTAGGTTATGAAGACTTCATGCAAGTTGGGCTTGAGTGACTATAAGAAAGTGGGGTGGGAGGGTCGGGAGAAGGAAACTCAGGAGCATCTGATATTTAAGTCAACCAGGTAGTTGACGCGACTGAACAGCTTGAGCAATGAGGCCATGATGCCAGAAGAAAGGACCTGAGAAATTGAGAACCAGGTTTAGTTTCCGTATAGAGACACAAGGCCTCTCCAAAGCTCTCTGGACGTCTGAGAGAATGCTGTGATTAATACCAGTATTAGTCCCCGAAGGAGAAAATGTTCTACCTGTGATGAAGATCTGTGCTCAACGTGGCCCTGACCATGGCTGTTTCCCATGAGAAAGGAAGAATGCGCGAAGTAGCTATCAAGGACACAGCCCTGCAGCCGCACACCTCACAGATTCCTTCACGGCCACCGTCTCTGCACTCCTGGCAATTCTCTCTCGATCTACAGACCCGCTGCCCCAAGGCTATGAGCTCCTTGAGCACAGGAATTATTTTCTCTCGGTTTCCCTAAGGTCATGGACAGAGTCAGCAGTCCAGGGATGTCTGTTGAATGGTCTGTTCTTGGCTGCGAGGCCGGTGGTAATGACAATTGTCAAAATGAAGTGTTTACAAGATTCTCATCTGGTTGAAACTGCCATTAGAAAAGAGGGAAAGAAAGAGGACAGAAGGGGGTCCTGAAGGCCACGTGGGATGTGAAGTCTCCCACACTGCCCTCAATAGTCTAAGAGCGCAGCCTGGTTTTTTTTTTCCCCAAAAGATTTTCTTTAATTTCATAAAATATTTTCATGGACACATGAGCTAGCAAATACACATGCATCTGTGTGTATTTTGACAAGATTATCCCCTGTCCCTACCCCCCTACTCCCACAGCAAGGTGGACATAAGACTGGAGAAATGAATACAGAAGATGGAACAGATAGAAAAAAAAGGATTAGAAGGATGGAATATAATATTGTGCTTGGTTATTTTCCTATGTCACAACCGAACAAAACATTTTGGTGCAAATAGTTGATGTTTCCTCTTTTCCATTTAAGTCTGGTGGAGAAAAAAATACTTTTTATATAAGAAAATATGTGGGGTTTTGTTTTCTCTAGGGATACTTTTAACCAGTAGCCAACTAGCGATCTACTTAATATCAAACCAGACTCCATCTGGATCCTTTCTCCTCTAAAGGAGGGACCGGACAGGACCAGGTCATGAGGAAGAGGCAAAGGGTCTTGAGCACCCCACCCAGGAGCCCCATGCCCTGACAGTGAGTGGAGGCCTGATCTCTGCCTGAACCTCAAAGCCCCACAGCAGGAAACAAAGCAGCATCCTTGGACCATGGGGAAATATGCTTACCTACTAGCTCAGCTGTCACCAATCTGGAAAGCAAAGGGGTGTTCTGTCCACATGAGATAACACACCTTGCCTTGCCTGTATGGGGAAGCTCTCCCCAGGTCTACTGTCCTACTCACCTAGCCGGTGTTCTGCTCACCTGGAAGGCACTGTCTAAAGTCTGGGGGAGATGCCCTGGAATGAACTCCACATCTCTTCCAAGCCATGGTGACTCTTAACCTTTACTAATGCTTCTTGGCTGGGACCGTGAATACAAACCAGAGGTTGACAGATGTGCACAACAACGGAGAGGCCATGTGGGTAGCAGTAAAGAGAGCCTCATAGAATAAGTCCAAAACACACCACCTTTGTCATCAGTCAGGACCAAGTTCCATAGCCCAGAATACATGCATTGGAGCATTTCAGAGAGAGCAGAGAGAGCAATGATTAGGTAGATCTTCTCTTGGAAGTGGCTTTTCCAGAGTAAAGTAACCAAGAATGAGAACCACTGGATATATCTCCTTTTGCTAAGTTGGGGCCGGATCAGGGTGGGCCCTGAAGGGCTGCCAGAGGAGTTTATACTAGACGGTAGGTGGTTATTGACTGAAAAGTCAGCATGCAGACTCACTTTCCCTTTTCCAGCCTCCTCCATATCTGTTTCTTCAGGGAAACAAGAGCTCACACATCTATAACAATTTGTCTCAGGCAATATTCTTAGTGCTTTGCTCACAGTAACTCAATTATTGCTCACAACCACCCTATGAGTTACATACTGTCTTCATCCCCACTGTTACAAGTTGAAGCACAAGTGGAAGGTTGACAGACACCCTGGTAGGGAAGCTGGAATCTCAAATGGTGTTTAATCTTCTAATGGGCAAATGTTTTTCAGGGCCCAGAGTCTATAAAAAAGTAAAGTCTCCCCTCCTCTCTGTTGAAATCCAGAAGTCGGTAAAGTTTGAGAGAATAAGTGGCATTTAACTCATTAGTCTGCAAATAACACCACTGTATGTTCTCTTCACCGCTTTAGAGAACAGAAGTCAAACCAAAGGTGGGAGCTCAGGGCATAAATTTACCATCTGCGATGAAACGTAATCAGATCCAAAGAGTTTCCACTTTGAAGTCTTCCTGAATCTGTGTGGGTTACAGGTCTGAACACATCACCAGCTTTGACAGGTGGCTTTATTTTTCATTTCAAAGAGGGAGAAAGCAAGCCGGGAAACCAAGCGAACACGTGCACAGCGGAGCTTTGAACGCTGCCCCCCGAGCATTCACAGAGGCGCTTTTCTAAGTTCGGGGTCACACGTTCAGAGGAGTGAAAGCAGCTGGGCTTTGGTCCGCCCTGGACTCCGTCCTTCCAGTCACAGCTCTGTGAAAGCTGCCTTTCTCCAGCTTCGGTGTCCACCGTCTTCTCAGCCCCCACACTAGCTGCAAACTGGGCCTGAGCTTCAACCAGTGCTGCTGAGGCCGGGTGACGACTCCAGGCAAGAAAGGGCTCAACTAGGGGAGCAGCAGTTGCCATGTCATAGTGGAATGACAGCACTTCTAAAGGCTGAAACCCAGCTGCCCTTCAGAATTATTCAGCCCCTAGCCTGCTTGGCAACGCTGAACCCGTCTAACGGATACCTTTAACATCCTGAGCAAAGCAGGGCAGAGAGCCGTGAGGTGGCCGACAGCTCACGCAAGGTATGAGGTCATTAACGTGTGATTTGAATCCAAAAGCATCACCTGCTATTTATTCATGAAAATGGCGCAGTTTGTGCCTGGTGTTACCCAGCACAAACCCAGACAAGTGCAAGCATGTCACGGCCTGCTGGGAGCCTCCTGCATGAGGTCCCAAGGAAGAAGCCCCTGGAAAGGCCAGTGCTGACATTCACCACACCCCACTGCAGGAGAGCCCCTCAGCCTGGACACCCCTCCAGAAGGCAGTACACTGGGCGGGGGAAGAACTTTCTTCAGGAGGAAGGAAGGGGGCTGGTGTGTGAGATCAGGTCAGGTGCTTGGCCTCGTAAGGAAGAGTAACTACACGTATCCTGGCGAGGTGACACTCATTGTTTTCCAGCCCAGCTTCCTCTGGGCCAGTACGAGTGTCCTCGGGAGAGGGGCTGAGAGTTAGTCCCTTAAACAGGTGTATGGCCAGAGCTCCTGGATGAGACTGAGGGCACAAAAGCAGCATAACTCATGGGCATCCTGGGCTGAGTACTGCACGGCAGGATTTGTCTTTTTATTTTTAATAAATAACATTTATTAGACTTTTTTTTTCTGATTATAAAAGTAATACAGGCTCATTATAGAATGACTAGAAAAACTGGGGAAGCACAAAGAGGAAAACAAACATTACCTGTAATCCCACCATTCTGGTCACTGTGAACATTTTCTTTACTCAAGTCTTTTTCATACTGTGAATATACTTTTTAAAAATAAATACTGCTCTGTAAGCTGCCTTTTCCCTTAGTAATACTGCAAGAAACCTTTCCCCCATCAGTATATATTCTTCCACCACACAGATTTAGTGGCTAAGGTCCTGTAATCTACTCAAACTTCTTGTAGACCATTAGTTTAATGCCATCATTTTTATATAATATATAACACTAAAGTGAAATCTTGCAGGTACAACTTTGTGTACATCTCTGACTGTATCCCTAGGATACATTTTAAAAAATATGACCATGGAAATGAAAGGTTTGTATTTCCTATTATTAAGATTTTTGTTATGTGTTCTAATCTTGTATGCTAAGGGACTGCAAAATCCATTCAGATTGTTCAGTGGATGCCCTTGGCTTCGTGCTTACTGGAGGTGGCTCTGTCCCCTGTGTTCTGATGGCAGCACTTCAGGTTGTTCTTCAGTCGCTGTCATGAGGTAAATGATGGATGATGCCATCACTGGGAGTAGCCCCTTATCACATAATTGACCTTCACCAATGCTCTTCTCCACTTAATAGTATTGCAAAGTGTTTCCAAGATTGGATTTGGGGGTCAGGTAAGCCTGGGTTTGGATCTCTGCTTCTCTTCTTATTATTTTGTGACCTTGGCCAAGTTAACTTAATCGCTTTCAGTTTCCTCTTAAACTTGCTGCTATTGCTATGGCCACCTACCCCCTACAACCATTCCAAACCCTGCCCCGGATTTAGCTTATGATGATGGTCTCATTTTCTGACTGAGTTAAAAGATGTGAGAAAATTTTACTATATCAGAATTTTCTGGGTGTCAATAAAGCAGAAACCAATTAAAAGTCATGAAGAGTTACAGAAAGCATCTTAGGAATCAATTAACCCCGCTCTCCCATGCCGCTTTTCAATGAGAAAAGGCAAGGGAGGAAAGGGGAGGATCAGCCCTGCTTGCGAGTTTCCAGTATAGTCTTTGTACTCCAGCTTTTTTCTCACTGCCTCCCTCTCCACTGTCACGTAAGTCTCTGAAGCAACAGAGGGGAACAGAGAAGGTAAATCGCATTTCCTGCAGAACTTTTGGCATGGAAGAATTGGAGGTATTTGACCTGCCAAAGGTCTTATAGAAATGGTGGGAGAACGTGAACTCTCCCCCGGGACAAGAGGGATGCAGTCCAAGTCCTGCCACTGGCTGGAACTGGCATTCTGTGAACCCTACCTTCAAACAAAGGCAGAGACGGGGTTCCAGTAATAAATGGTGAGCATGAGCTAGACAGTGACTCTTTGGTATCTCTTGGTTCAACTTTACTGGTCACTACAGGCTTGTGCGTCCTGGGAATTAGCAAATAAATTAAAACTAGTTAAACCTGGTTTAACACTGTGAAATTTGTGAACAATCATATTTCCCTTGGAGGAAAAATCTATGCCCTCTCTCCTCAGAAATCGAAATACAAAGAAATTGTTGACAATATATAGAAGTTTCATGAAAAACTGTCCTATGATCCCAAGACAGAGAAAGTTAGAACAAGGATGGAATTACAAGGCACTGAGGTGGGTGTAGCAAAAAGGTTGGACTCTATTTAACTTTTAAGCACTCTGATTGCCAAGAGTAAAGGGGAAGTACGTTGATTTAATAATGGTTATTAGTTACAAAGCCAAAGCATTTAAATCCATCTTTAGAGACACATTTATTTCTAAACTTAAATTCAAGGGAAAAATTACCACATGGATCTCGATAGCACACAACCCAAAGTCTTTAACTTTGATCCCCTTCAAGGATCTAGGAAACTGAGATCATCCTTCCAATAATCTAATTAACTACCTTTCAAGGGTAAGTAAGGACCCATGGTGCCCACAACCCCTTCTCCCGGGGTAACAAGGACCCTGTGGCTTGTCATCATTAAGAATCCCTTTCCTAGGACACCACGGCTAGGACATGCCTCAAGGCCCAGTACACTTACCCATTCATTCATTCACAGACATTTTTTCTAAGGGCCTGTTTTATGCCCGAAGTTGGATTAGGCACTGGCCAACAGGAACTAATAGATAACAGATGAGAGAATGAGCTATGGCCAGAAAGAGGCAATTTAATGAGATGTAATCATTTTCACCTGTGAATCTCCATATGCCTAGCAGCAATCCTGCGTTATAGAAGGGAGTTCCGCTCTCCTGTATGCAATACCGTCTTTTACACCAGCTAGAAGCTCCCTTAGGGTCAGGGGCTCTACGTTGCGTCTGTGTCACCTGCAGTTTTGATGGTGCCACTGGGTGTTTAGTAAATACTTGCAGAGAGATGGGCTCATATCCTCTCCTGCGCCCTTAGGACTCTCCCTAAGCCTATGGGTGTCTGCCTCATTAGGTTTTCGCTAAGCCTGCGTATAATCTGTTTGACCCCTTCTGGGGCCTGGAAAGTTGTCCTTCCCTTAGTACCAAACCTGTTCCTCCTAGTGGGGCTAAGACAACACTTCTTTTCCAAGCCTGACTCTCAGGACCCCACGTGGCTTTCCTGTCCTTGTGCACCATCCATGTCCTTCATAAAAGACTCCCAGACCAGCCCCATTCATGCCTCAAGCTTCCGGCACTGGAAGCAAGAAAGAGGCAGCAAAATTTGCCTTTCTTTTTTTTACTTTTAGCTTCACAAGAGAGTTACAAAAGTCATCTTTGGTCACACTGAACAAAGCAGAAAACTGGCCTGTGGTCGTCAGGAGTCAGGTCATGGTGATGCCACACTCTTAGTGCTTTTTAAAATAAATACTGAAATTACCAATTTAAAATAATATTTAAGATGGCGGAAGAGTAAGACGCGGAGATCACCTTCCTCCCCACAGATGCACCAGAAATACATCTACACGTGGAACAACTCCTACAGAACACCTACTGAACGCTGGCAGGAGACCTCAGACCTCCCAAAAGGCAAGAAACCCCCCACGTACCTGGGTAGGGCAAAAGAAAAAAGAATAAACAGAGACAAAAGGATAGGGACGGTACCTGCACCAGTGGGAGGGAGCCGTGAAGGAAGAAACGTTTCCACACACTAGGAGCCCCTTCGCGGGCGGAGACTGCGGCTGGCGGAGGCGAGAAGCTTCGGAGCCGCGGAGGAGAGCGCAGCAACAGGGGTGCGGAGGGAAAAGCGGAGAGATTCCTGCACCGAGGATCAGTGCCGACCGGCACTCACCAGCCCGAGAGGCTCGTCTGCTCACCCGCCGGGGCGGGCGAGGCTGGGAGCTGAGGCTCGGGCTTCGGTCGGAGCGCAGGGAGAGGACTGGGGTTGGCGGCGTGAACACAGCCTGCAGGGGGCTGGTGCACCACGGCTGGCCGGCAGGGAGTCCGGGAAATGGTCTGCAGCTGCCGAAGAGACGAGACTTTTCCTTGCCCCTTTGTTTCCTGGTGCGCGAGGAGAGGGGATTAAGACCGCCTCTTAAAGGAGCCCCAGAGACGGCCGCGAGCCGCGGCTAAAAGCGCGGACCCCAGAAAGGGGCATGAGACGCTAAGGCTGCTTCTGCCGCCACCACGAAGCCTGTGAGCGAGCACCCCCCCTTCCGGGGAGCCTGTGCAGCCCGCCACTGCCAGGGTCCCAGGATGCACGGTCAACTCCTCCAGGAAAACGCACGGCGCGCCTCAGGCTGATGTAACGTCACGCCGGCTTCTGCCGCCGCAGGCCCGCCCCTCACGCCGTGCCCCTCCCTCCCCCACCCCCACCCCGGCCTGAGTGAGCCAGAGCCCTCGAATCAGCGGCTCCTTTAACCCGGTGCTGTTTGAGCCAAGAACAGACGCCCTCCAGCGACCTACATGCAAAGGCGGGGCCCAATCCAAAGCTGAGCCCCTGGAAGCTGTGAGAACAAAGAAGAGAAAGGGAAATCTCCCCCAGCAGCCTCAGAAGCAGCGGATTAAAGCTCCATAATCAACTTGATGTACCTGCATCTGTGGAATACATGAACAGACAACGAATCATCCCAAATTAAGGAGGTGGACTTTGCGAGCAAGATATATTATGTTTTCCTTTTTCCTCTTTTTGTGTGTGTATGTGTATGCTTCTGTGTGAGATTTTGTCTGTATAGCTTTGTTTCCACAATTTGTCCTAGGGTTCTATATGCCCGTTTTGTTTAGTTTTAATTTTTTTCTTAATTATTTTTTATTTTATTTTACTTTATCTTCTTTCTTTTTTTCCTTCCTTCCCTCCTTCCTTCCTTCCTTCCTTACTCCCTCTCTCCTTTCTTTCTTTCTACTTCTACTAATGCTTTCTTTCTACTTTTTCTCCCTTTTATTCTGAGCCCTGTGGATGAAAGGCTCTTGGTGCTGCAGCCAGGAGTCAGTGCTGTGCCTCTGAGGTGGGAGAGCGAACTTCAGGACACTGGTCCACAAGAGACCTCCCAGCTCCACATAATATCAAATGGCGAAAATCTCCAAGAGATCTCCATCTCAACACCAGCACCCAGCTTCACTCAACGACCAGCAAGCTACAGTGCTGGACATCCTATGCCAAAAAACTAGCAAGACAGGAACACAACACCACCCATTAGCAGAGAGGCTGCCTAAAATCATAACAAGTCCATAGACACCCCAAAACACACCACCAGACGTGGACCTGCCCACCAGAAAGACAAGATCCAGCCTCATCCACCAGAACACAGACAACAGTCCCCTCCACCAGGAAGCCTACAGAACCCACTGAACCAACCTTAGCCACTGGGGACAGATACCAAAAACAACAGGAACTACGAACCTTCAGCCTGCAAAAAGGAGACCCCAAACACAGTAAGATAAGCAAAATAAGAAGACAGAAAAACACAAAGCAGATGAAGGAGCAAAACCCACCCACCAGACCTAAAAAATGAAGAGGAAATAGGCAGTCTACCTGAAAAAAAATTCAGAATAATGAGAGTAATGATGATCCAAAATCTTGGAAACAGAATAGACAAAATGCAAGAAACATTTAACAAGGACCTAGAAGAACTAAAGATGAAACAAACAATGATGAACAACACAATAAATGAAATGAAAAATACTTTAGATGGGATCAATAGCAGAATAACTGAGGCAGAAGAATGGATAAGTGGCCTGGAAGATAAAATAGTGGAAATAACTACTGCAGAGCAGAATAAAGAAAAAAGAATGAAAAGAACTGAGGACAGTCTCAGAGACCTCTGGGACAACATTAAACGCACCAACGTTCGAATTATAGGGGTTCCAGAAGAAGAAGAGAAAAAGAAAGGAACTGAGAAAATATCTGAAGAGATTATAGTTGAAAACTCACCTAATATGGGAAAGGAAATAGTTAATCAAGTCCAGGAAGCACAGAGAGCCCCATACAGGATAAATCCAAGGAGAAACACGCCAAGACACATATTGATCAAACTATCAAAAATTAAATACAAAGAAAACATATTAAAAGCAGCAAGGGAAAAACAACAAATAACACACAAGGGAATCCCCATAAGGTTAACAGCTAATCTTTCAGCAGAAACTCTGCAAGCCAGAAGGGACTGGCAGGACATATTTAAAGTGATGAAGGAGAAAAACCTGCAACCAATATTACTCTACCCAGCAAGGATCTCATTCAGATTTGATGGAGAAATTAAAACCTTTACAGACAAGCAAAAGCTGAGAGAGTTCAACACTACCAAACCAGCTTTACAACAACTTTCTCTAGGCAAGAAACACAAGAGAAGGAAAAGACCTACAATAATGAACCCAAAACAATTAAGAAAATGGGAATAGGAACATACATATTGATAATTACCTTAAACGTAAATGGACTAAATGCTCCCACCAAAAGACACAGATTGGCTGAATGGATACAAAAACAAGACCCATATATTTGCTGTCTACAACAGACCCACTTCAGACCTAGAGAAACATACAGACTGAAAGTAAGGGGATGGAAAAAGGTATTTCATGCAAATGGAAACCAAAAGAAAGCTGGAGTAGCAATTCTCATATCAGACAAAATAAACTTTAAAATAAAGACTATTCGAAGAGACAAAGAAGGACACTACATAATGATCAAGGGATCGATCCAAGAAGAAGATATAACAATTGTAAATATTTATGCACCCAACATAGGAGCACCTCAATACATAAGGCAAATACTAACAGCCATAAAAGAGGAAATCAACAGTAACACATTTATAGTAGGAGACTTTAACACCCCACCTTCACCAATGGACAGATCATCCAAAATGAAAATAAATAAGGAAACACAAGCTTTAAATGATACATTAAACAAGATGGACTTAATTGATATTTATAGGACACTCCATCCAAAAACAACAGAATACACATTTTTCTCAAGTGCTCATGGAACATTCTCCAGGATAGATCATATCTTGGGTCACAAATCAAGCCTTGGTAAATTTAAGAAAATTGAAATTGTATCAAGTATCTTTTCCAACCACAACGCTATGAGACTAGATATCAATTACAGGAATAGATCTGTAAAAAATACAAACACAAAAAAAAAAAACAAAAAAAAAACAAAAAAAAAACAAACAAAAAAAAAAATACAAACACATGGAGGCTAAACAATACACTACTTAATAATGAAGTGACCTCTGAAGAAATCAAAGAGGAAATAAAAGAATACCTAGAAACAAATGACAATGGAGACACGATGACCCAAAATCTATGGGATGCAGCAAAAGCAGTTCTAAGAGGGAAATTTATAGCAATACAATCCTACCTTAAGAAACAGGAAACATCTCGAATAAACAACCTAACCTTGCACCTAAAGCAGTTAGAGAAAGTAGAACCAAAAAACCCCAAAGTTAGCAGAAGGAAAGAAATCATAAAACTCAGATCAGAAATAAATGAAAAAGAAATGAAGGAAACGACTACAAAGATCAATAAAACTAAAAGCTGGTTCTTTGAGAAGATAAAATTGATAAACCATTAGCCAGACTCATCAAGAAAAAAAGGGAGAAGACTCAAATCAATACAATTAGAAACGAAAAAGGAGAAGTAACAACTGACACTGCAGAAATACAAAAGATTATGAGAGATTACTACAAGCAACTCTATGCCAATAAAATGGACAACCTGGAAGAAGTGGACAAATTCTTAGAAATGCACAACCTGCCAAGACTGAATCAGGAAGAAATAGAAAATATGAGCAGACCAATCACAAGCACTGAAATTGAAACTGTGATTAAAAATCTTCCAACAAACAAAAGCCCAGGACCAGATGGCTTCACAGGCGAATTCTATCAAACATTTAGAGAAGAGCTAACACCTATCCTTCTCAAACTCTTCAAAAATATAGCAGAAGGAGGAACACTCCCAAACTCATTCTATGAGGCCACCATCACCCTGATACCAAAACCAGACAAGGATGTCACAAAGAAAGAAAACTACAGGCCAATATCACTGGTGAACACAGATGCAAAAATCCTCAACAAAATACTAGCAAACAGAATCCAACAGCACATTAAATGGATCATACACCATGATCAAGTGGGGTTTATTCCAGGAATGCAAGGATTCTTCAAAAACGCAAATCAATCAATGTGATACACCATATTAACAAACTGAAGGAGAAAAACCATAAGATCATCTCAATAGATGCAGAGAAAGCTTTCGACAAAATTCAACACCCATTTATGATAAAAACCCTGCAGAAGGCAGGCAAAGAGGGAACTTTCCTCAACATAATAAAGGCCATATATAACAAACCCACAGCCAACATCACCCTCAATGGTGAAAAACTGAAAGCATTTCCACTAAGATCAGGAACAAGACAAGGTTGCCCACTCTCACCACTCTTATTCAACATAGTTTTGGAAGTTTTAGCCACAGCAATCAGAGAAGAAAAGGAAATAAAAGGAATCCAAATCGGAAAAGAAGAAGTAAAGCTGTCACTGTTTGCAGAAGACATGATACTATACATAGAGAATCCTAATGATGCTACCAGAAAACTACTAGAGCTAATCAATGAATTTGGTAAAATAGCAGGATACAAAATTAATGCACAGAAATCTCTGGCATTCCTATACACTAATGATGAAAAATCTGAAAGTGAAATCAAGAAGACACTCCCATTTACCATTACAACAAAAAGAATAAAATATCTAGGAATAAACCTACCTAAGGAGACAAAAGACCTGTATGCATAAAATTATAAGACACTGATGAAAGAAATTAAAGATGATACAAATAGATGGAGAGATATACCATGTTCTTGGATTGGAAGAATCAACATTGTGAAAATGACTCTACTACGCAAAGCAATCTACAGACTCAATGCAATCCCTATCAAACTACCACTGGCATTTTTCACAGAACTAGAACAAAAAATTTCACAATCTGTATGGAAACACAAAAGACCCCGAATAGCCAAAGCAATCTTGAGAATGAAAAACGGAGCTAGAGGAATCAGGCTCCCTGACTTCAGACTATACTACAAAGCTATAGTAATCAAGACAGTATGGTAGTGGCACAAAAACAGAAAGATAGATCAATGGAACAGGATAGAAAGCCCAGAGATAAACCCATGCACATACGGTCACCTTATCTTTGATAAAGGAGGCAGGAATGTACAGTGAAGAAAAGACAGCCTCTTCAATAAGGGGTGCTGGGAAAACTGGACAGGTACCTGTAAAAGTATGAGATTAGATCACTCCCTAACACCATATACAAAAATAAGCTCAAAATGGATTAAAGACCTAAATGTAAGGCCAGAAACTATCAAACTCTTAGAGGAAAACATAGGCAGAACACTCTATGACATAAATCACAGCAAGATCCTTTTTGACCCACCTCCTAAAGAAATGGAAATAAAAACAAAAATAAACAAATGGGATCTAATGAAACTTAAAAGCTTTTGCACAGCAACGGAAACCATAAACAAGACCAAAAGACAGCCCTCCGAATGGGAGAAAATATTTGCAAATGAAGCAACTGACAAAGGATTAATCTCCAAAACTTATAAGCAGCTCATGCAGCTCAATAACAAAAAAACAAACAACCCAATCCAAAAATGGGCAGAAGACCTAAATAGGCATTTCTCCAAAGAAGATATACAGACTGCCAACAAACACATGAAAGAATGCTCAACTTCATTAATCATTAGAGAAATGCAAATCAAAACTACAATGAGATATCATCTCACACCAGTCAGAATGGCCATCATCAAAAAATCTAGAAACAATAAATGCTGAAGAGGGTGTGGGGAAAAGGGAACCCTCTTGCACTGTTGGTGGGAATGTAAATTGATACAGCCACTATGGAGAACAGTATGGAGGTTCCTTAAAAAACTACAAATAGAACTACCATATGACTCAGCAATCCCACTACTGGGCATATACCCTGAGAAAACCATAATTCAAAAAGAGTCATGTACCAAAATGTTCATTGCAGCTCTATTTACAATAGCCCGGAGATGGAAACCACCTAAGTGTCCATCATCGGATGAATGTATCAAGAAGATGTGGCACATATATACAATGGAATATTACTCAGCCATAAAAAGAAACGAAATTGAGCTATTTTTAATGAGGTGGATGGACCTACAGTCTGTCATACAGAGTGAAGTATGTCAGAAAGAGAAAGACAAATACCGTATGCTAACACATATATATGGAATTTAAGAAAAAAATGTCATGAAGAACCTAAGGGTAAGACAGGAATAAAGACACAGACCTACTAGAGAATGGAATTGAGGATATGGGGAGGGGGAAGGGTAAGCTGTGACAAAGCGAGAGAGAGGCATGGACATGTATACACTACCAATCGTAAGGTAGATAGCTAGTGGGAAGCAGCCGCATAGCACAGGGAGATCAGCTCGGTGCTTTGTGACCGCCTGGAGGGGTGGGATAGGGAGGGTGGGAGGGAGGGAGACACAAGAGGGAACAGATATGGGAACATATGTATATGTATAACTGATTCCCTTTGTTATAAAGCAGAAACTAACACACCATTGTAAAGCAATTATACTCCAATAAAGATGTAAAAAAATAATAATAATAAAGTAAAATAAAATAATATTTAAGGTAGACAGTGAAATCACTAAAATAAGAAGATAAAACCCTGACTCCATTAATGTTCTAGGTCCTACTTTTAAGAAAAAGTTCAAATCTTTAGTTTCGGGCACTTAACACCATAGCTATAGTTCTGGATAAACTTAGGAAAGAAGGAAACAATGTTTAGTGTCATTATTTCTAAAAGTAAGCCTGTAGGAAAAGACCTCCCTGTGATTTCGAGTTGTGTAATATGATCTCAGCTAAGAAAACTGGAAAAGGCGAAGTATCGCAGGAGAAACTCTGGTCTGTAGCATCAACCGTGTTGCTGCTGCCCCCATGTAACAAAAGCAGCTCACCTCTACGCCATGTTCTCTAAGTGCCTGCAATATGATGAGTGTGTTACACACATTATCTCATTTAATCCTCAATAACAACCCTATGAATCCGTTATTATTATTCCCTTTTTACACATAAGGAAACTGAGACTTCAGAGGTGAGCTTAGACATTTGTAGGTGACAGCTGGGATTAAAATCCAAGTGTGTCTGAGTCCACAGTATCTTGCTATACTTAACTACTGTATTATATTTAAGCACTGCCTCTTATAAAGCATAGGACCAGATCGTTTGATTTCTATATTCCACTTCCAATACAATGTGTTGCATTTACCACAAATTCTGTTTTGATTATGGTTATTGGTAATGTCACTGTGGTTAATGAGAAAGGTCATAAACAATTGTTATTATTGCTATTGATAAAACCAACATGTATTTAAATGTCATTTATAGCTTATAAGACACTTTTGCAATTATATTAATTTTGATTAATTTTTCAACAACTCTATGAGGTGGGCATGTCCCTGTTTTACAGACAGGAAACTGAAGCTCAGAGAGTTTAAATGATTGGTACAAATCTGTTAACCTGTCGATGTTACGTAGACCCCACTGGCACAACCCTGAGAGGGATGCCTCCTTAAACCCTGTGCCCCAGGCATCCCCCTAGGTCCCGTCCTGAGAACAAGCCTCAACTTGAACTCAATTCTCCTAGTTATGCCTGTGATCAGTTTCTGTCAGCTTGTAAGATACTGATGTTCCTGATCTACTGGAAAAGAAAGACGCGGTAAGTTAACGATGAGTAAGGCAGACTAAATACAAATGAATCAAGATTTCTAAGACTCTTGGCGAGATGCAGCTTCTTCTTGGGCCCTTTGACTGGGGAGCCTCTGGGAGACTGCAATTATGAATCATTTATCTCTGCACCTGCAGCCTTGGCCTTGGGCTTGATGCACAGTGGGTACTTAATACTTCTGGAATGATGAAAGAATGAGTGAACCAGTCAACAGATACTTCTGAGTTTGAAGTTCTCCAGTATCTTCTTAACCTAGTGCTTCCTCTTTTGACTTGTTCTTAGGATTTGGAGAAGATGGAAGGAAAAGCAGGGAGCCTTGCTGAGCCCCAGGCAAGGTAGGACATAAGGGAAGGGGGTCGTGCAGTACAAGCCTGTTGTGTCTTCCCGCTTCTCACTGACTCAGATCCCTGACCCCCAGATACCTCCCTCTGTGGTCTTGGAGGTGGCAGGGGAGTCCTTACCCTTATGGGAGGAGACATTTCACCTCAACGTCCCTGTTCCAGATTATTCTCTAGGAAAACTGGGCTCTTTTCATATGCAATCCAGAAGCTGCCACCACTCTGTAGAATGTTGCAATTTTATATTAAGATTCTTTCTTTCTATTTTAGCAAGAAAGAGAAGCAAGACATCCCAGTTTTTAACATGGATTGAAAATGGAGTTTTGCCAGCTTTCTGGGTTTTACCCTGCCATGCTCTGTCAGCCACGGTAGGCGAGGAAGAAGCAGTCTGTGTTCCTAGAGCATTTTTTTCAGAACAGGAAAATGTCAGTGATTTAGATAACTGAGTGTCTGGATGAAAATTTACCTGTGCCATAACGTTAAATAAAAAGGGTTTTGATTAAATGATATCAGCAAAACAAACAGGATGAGGAAGTAGAATTTCTGTCTGATTTAATGAAATACCTATTTCTATTGACTGTGTATATAAGTAATGGTAATTGTGATCCAATTCCATCTACTTATTAAAACATACGGCCTTCTACTAATCAGGAAACATTTATTAGTCTAGTTTGGTTACATAAATGCCTTTCTTGGGTTTTGTTACTGTTGACAACAGACTTTAGCCTCCCTCTTGACAGAGATTATCTGTGTCCATGAGGTTTTACCTGGGAAAATGTCTCAGGGGAAGGGCCTGCTGGAGAAGTGTTTGTCAAGACCAACCCTGGCCTGAGAAAGGTGATAAAACTGTGCAAGGAAAAAAAACAAACAAACAAAAAAAACTGTGCAAGGAAATGGAATGTATACAGAAAGGTCTTTGGATGCAATTCCAAAAGCGGATGAACCTCCACTCTGGTGCTACGATATTCAGTAGCGTTGAGATCTTTCAGCATGCTCCTTTACACGATAAAACTGTTAAAAGAGGTGAAGAAATTGGCCTGTGAGGCAGTAATTCCATCCGTGCCCAAATATCTTGTAAATAAGGAGAGGTTTTAAGTGCAGAGTGACTCCCTGCTTTCAGGAGCTGCCAGGGTGAGGCGGTGCTGAAGGAAGATGTTGACAAAGAGCAAAGGGAAGCTGACAAGGACCCTTTTCCTTCCTGGCCTGGGAAACAAGCCTGGTCTCAGAGCTGAAAGGACCTCCAGACGTTACCTGGGCAACGACAGTACCACTGGCGTAAATATAAATATCTCCCTAATAAGAGTTCACTGATGAGACCAGCAGAAAGTTAGTGATGCTGGGAAGGTGAGAACTCAGGTTTTCTGCCACTTCAGTGGAAGGAATCTGTGTAACTCTGCTCTGCTTTCCCTGGCCTGGCCAGCCCTCCATGTTTGTGGAAGAAACATCAGCACAGAGCATCACAATGTATCATGCATCTTTACACATCACAAATAAGAGTTGTACCATGATGTAGCAAAGCACCAGCCTCCGAGTGCCTGGGGGACTCTCCTCTCATCTCCTCTCTCCTCCTTACACACACACACACACACACACACACACACACACACACACACACACACACGCAGGTTTGTATTGTCCGAACTCTTCTTCAAAACCTTCCTGGACCAAGCTCACCATAGCGGTCCCTCCATCAACTAAAATACCAAGGAACTCATTATCAACTAAAATACCAGGGAACTCATTATTTCCTCTGCCAGAGATTTCTTGTCACTCCCAAAAGAATTAGCAGCTCTCAATCAAACATTTCACTGTCTTTCACAATGCCTGTACTTAGTCGGCACTTAGATAAGATTTTCTGGTCAAGTGAATAACTTCAGTTCAATAAATAAACACCCAGAAGTTACTCCTCCTTCCCTCTCATCTCCACGTTTGTCCCCCATCCTGTAGCCCTTCAGGACCCCTGGGTAGCACGAGGCCTGCTGGGTCAGTCGTGTGATTCGGGGTCAGTCCCCTCCCTGTAAGCTGAAGGGGCTGGGCTTCCAGTCTGTAGGGGCCTTTCTGGTTTAACCTGATGGACTGATGTGATGCCAGACTTTTCAAATGGTCATTCGTTCGTGCCTCAGGCAGCAGTTTCATAGTTTCACTTTCAACCTTTGAATAAAGATTTAAAATTAAGTTTTTCCGTCTCAGTCTCTGTGGCTCCTTGTTTTCCTCTTGATTATCCAAGTGCATTTCTGCCCCTGGAAAAATGGAGACCACTGTCCTAAGTGCTGTCCTGTGTCCACTAGGAAGCACTCCCCAATCCCCATCCTGCCCCAACCCTTTCTGCCATGATTCATGCAGGGCTCCCCTCTCCCTGGCCTGGGAGGACCGTCACCCCCAGCCAAGCCCTCTGCCCTTCACCTTACCTGACCTTCTCCAGGGCACCCTCCCCCGCGTCTCCCCCACCTACCGTGCTGACAGCTGTGGGACGAAGGCTCTGAGCGCCCTCCTACCAAAAAGGCCCTGCTGTCCCATCCCCTCAAGACTGGGACCTTTCGTTTGAAAGTCTTACGGTCCTTGTTATTTGATTTTGTTTGTTTGTTTTCTATTGGTGGGCTTCTATTACCTTCCTCTCCACACACTACCCACCCAACCCCTGCTCTCCCTGACATGCCCCGCTGGCTCCCCCTCGTCCTCCAGATCTTGGGAGACCCTCGTGTAGAGACAAGGAACCACAGCTGCCTTCCAGGCTTCCACTCACCCACAAACCCAAACAACCAAGTGTGCAATTATAACTGCATCCTCCCTCCTAAATCAAATTTCCTTCTGACTGGGAGCTGGAAAGGCAGCTGGCGTAGCAGCTACAGCCCCATCAACCTAGCCAAGAAGGCCCGGTGTCCTCCCAAGGGGAGGAGCACCTGCCCAGACACACCTGCCCCGGGCTCCGACCCCAGGCCACGCCCTCTGTGTTACCAAGCCCAGAGCGCTACCATTCCGTGCCCGGGCTTCCTAGACTACAGCTCTCAGAAAATCAAAACTATATCTCAGTCACTTTACGGCCCCCCCACACATTCAGGCCTGGCACATAGCTGTGGTCAGCAAGTCTCGTTGAATGAACAAATGAATGAGTAAGCCATCTGGCCACGCTCCTTCCTCTACACGCAGATTTCTCATGCTGGTGAGGCCTCCAAACTCATGCTCTGCGTCCCATGACTGGCTCTGTGTCTCCTCCTCTACGCTCTGTTCTCACTACCTACTGTACCAATGCTTGTGAACTGCAAGTTACCCCCCTAGGATTTAAACTAGACGGGACCAATTCTTTTGCCTTTCTTCACAAAACTTGCCTTTTCACCATTATCTTCCTTGGATTTGGACTCTCTCCAGATGGTCCGCCTCCCTCCTGAGTTGTCAAGCTGAGAAAGAGGTTAGGTTTGTAAGACCAAACCCTTAGGTTTTATCTATTGAGATGGGAGTCTCTGAGAAGTTTGGCTTTTTGCTCTCGGAGAGGATCCTAAGTTTCAATGAGGCAGAATGACAAAATGACGCCAAAAGCAGCCACTTCCCCTATGCACTGGTCATAGCTGCAGTGGGGTGTGACCACTGCTCGTCACCCTATGAGCACATTTTAGGAGGTCTGTACTGCAGAGAAGACAGTCTTTACAATCAAGGTGGGAATTAACTGGCAAGAGCATGGTGGTCCAGGATACTACTGTGGTCTCTGCACTTCCGCTGGGAGGCCCATCATCCTCTTCTGTTTACCAAGGTCTTTTAAAAATTATTATTGCTGAACACCTAGGACTGTAGGGTTCATGAGCTGCATGATAGGAAGGCTTAAGCTCAAGTCGTCTGAGTCCTGGAAGAGGATCAAAACCCAGGCTGAAGCTCCTTCCCGCCTGACTCCCAAGGCCATTGTTATTGTGTTTAGCTTTGGATAAACTTTCCTATGGAACGGGACTGCTCACAGCAGTTCATTTTAAACGTGCTGGCTTAGCTCTGGCTTCATGTGTGAGCGCAGGCCTGTCATCATGCATTCCAGGTCACTCTCTGAAATGAATTTGTCTTTCCTCAGTGTTTCTCTGAGCCGGGGAGCAGACATTCCTCCGGCTCTGCATTAATCCAATTACTAAACACCTGCAGACATGCAATAACAGTTTGGGTGCCAAGAGCCTTAGAAATGGTTTTAGAGCCGAATGTAATCTGCTGTCCTGCTATCAGGAGTCACGTTACACACCTGCCAAGACCCAAGCCAAAAAAATAACATTCCCGGTTCTCACTCCAGGCAGGAATGCTCCGCGCACGTTACAGAGACAGAGTGACAGGCACTTTAGCTTGACTACCACAGAGCCCATTAAACATTTGGAACTGCTCAGTAATTGGATCCAAAGTCACTTTAGCACTAAAATATTTACAAGGAAAGTGTGACAAAACAGGATTTTTCTTCCAGGGACAGGTAAGGCAAAATCCTCCCCCACCAAAACCAACTCAGTGAACGTGATGACGCGTGCTGATCCCCTGTGCTTCCGAACATGTCAGAGGGGGCTTCTTACAGGGTAATCTCCAGGATGCCTCGTGGCCACAAGGATGCCTGAAGGGAGAAAATAATCCCACCCCATCGTCTCATTCTACCTCACTGCAGAGCGTCTGAGTAATTTAGAAATTCAGAAGCCAAAGACACTTGATGTTCCTGAAGATCCTGCACTCGAGCCTAAGACCAGTGATGCGTGGAGGACAGTAATGATACCTTTTTCCAACACAGCCACCTCTAAAAGAAATGAAAGAAGGCCTCGGCGAGCCTGTCGAACAACCCAAAACAAGCCTCGATTGAGAATTGTTCTTTTTTTTTTTTTCTAGGCTGGTTTTGGAAAAATTCTACTGCTGCCTATGGTAAGAGTTAAATAAATCATTCACAGAAATCCCTTACTTCCATGCTTTTTACAAGAAGTTTCTCTACAACCGGAGATGCCATGTTATTTCATCTTCACCGACTTAAGCTCTTAAGGCTGGGGACAGTGTCTGCTCATTTCCACAGACTCGGGACCTGCAGAGAGCGGGCGTGGATTACAGTGGCAAATGTTCGCTGAATGTATGCTTGGGTCAAGGGTCCTTTCCCATGATGTGCACCACCCTGGGCTAAGCAGGCATCCAAGTGAACATGAGGACGTCCTTTCCTTCCCTCGGTCACTTAGTCTACATAAAGAAACCACTGGAAAGATCAGCGACCAGGATATGAGAGTAGCAAGTATCCAGGGGAAGGAGGCAGAAAAGGGCGCATCCTGTACACGGCCTCCTTTGAATTAGCCGCCCTCGCCTCTGAACAAACCTCACTCTGAACCGAGATTTGCAGACTCCCTCAGGCAGCCTGCCACCTCCCACCTCAGAGCACTTAGAGTCCACACCCCTCATCTGGCACTCCTGCAGCACTAAAATAGGACACATGATTGGTCACTGCATGTGTGAGTCTTGTCTTCCCAATGCGGGCCTGAGCCCCCAGGGGCAGGAAGGGACATGTTTCTCACCTCTCTGGTTTGGCCTCTCCTAGCTCCAACAGTCCAGGCACTTAACAAAGAGAGGGCCCCTCACGGTTTACTCTCCTTGGATTTTCTTTCTACAAAAATACACAGCTGAGACCCTCAGCTAACTTGGTTTCCAGCTATAGTCTAAGTCTTTGCCAGTCAAAGTGTGGTCCATGGGCCAGTAGCATCAGAACCACCTGGAAGCTTGTTAAAAATGCAGAATCTTAAGCCCCACACTAAACCCACTGTATCGGCCCCTGCATTTCAGCAAGATTCTCAGGAGATTCAAATGCATGTGAAAGGCTGGGGAGCCTAGTGAAGCTATCACCCCCTCTCAGAATGGGACCCTGCTGAACCCTGGGAGTTCACTATCTCTGGCAGAGTTGTCTGTGTGCTCCACGAGCTGCACGGCTCGATACGGCTCCCATGGTGGAGAAAGACACTGAGAATCCAAGGGGTCTGAGCTGGAAGAGAAGAAGCAGCAAACAACAGCATCTCCATCGTGTGCCTGAGAGGACCATTCGGTGTCCAGAGAGCACGAGTGCACAGCCAGAGGCAAGGAGGCCAGAAGCTGGCTCCCGAGGAGCATTCTGAGACGAGACGGGGGGCTCGATCTGCCAGCCCCTCCCATGCAGCCCAGCGCTCCCAGCCCACATGTAACCTTCAGCCCCTGCCCAGAGCAGTCAGCGTGACAGTAATAATAGTAGTCACGAGAAAATGCAACCTCGATCATGCTAACAACTTTTGAAAAGTAAAATGCTCGGGATATGATTTCAATTAAAACTCACATTGTCTGACTTGTCTCTCTGCATAGCAAGAGTTCACCTCCTCTTGCCCCCTTACCTCCTCTTTTCAAAACGAAGGCGGACAGGAGGAACTGTGTTGACGCCTGCTCCCACCTTGAGGTGTGGGGCTCCGGATGCCCGACATCACTTCCTACGCCCTGTCTGCTGAGCCCCCATAGCAAAAAAAAAATGGCCTTCATGCTGACCTCACCCCAAATAAATCCCCCAAGTTGTGGGCAGAGTCAGAGTCCCTTTCTCTCTACCCCGCCCCACTCCCCTTTGTGTGTGTGTGTGTGTGTGTGTGTGTGTGTGTGTGTGTGTGTGTGTGTGTGTGTCTCAGTTTATGAATAAACAATTCTGAACTTAAAAGGAACTGCTCTTGCACAAATGGAAAGAGCCTAAATTCCTTGCCAGGGCTTGTCTCATGCAGACAGCCCCAGTGAGCTCCAGTGATCTACCTCATTTGTGTTGAAGGTGGCTTTTTCTAAGTCAATTCTGATCACCCAGCAGGTGAGTGCCAGACAGCCAGACGTGGATGGGGAGGCAAAGGCCTCGTCAGAATCCTGGTACATACCCTCCCCAAGGAAACAGACTTGCTGTCACCCTGGAGATCTCTAATGCCCCCTTTCAACAAGATGCTAAACAGAATACAATATACAAGGCCGGCATCAGCCATTAGGTTATTGTGTAAACAATGATTTACACAATAAATAAGTGTAAATATAATTTACACTTATTATATAAGTGTAAAATATTATATAAGTGTAAATATTATATAAGTGTAAAAATAATGTGTAAAAATAAAAAATAATGTGTAAAAATAATTTATTGTGTAAATAAATAATTTACACAATAAATAAATGTGTAAACAATCATCTTATGCTTCTTAAGAAATTTATGAACTAATGCCGCAGACACTTGTTGAGTGTTTGACCCTCTTTCTGAATCTTCTCCTCCTTTCTTACCCAAGTAACACCTATTCGTTCTTTACAATCAGCTCAAATGTTATCTACAACAAAACTTTTCTACATTTGGTAGCATACAATAAAGATGTTAAAAAATAAATAAATAAATATTATTGTTTACGTGGGAAATTCCAAAAAAAAAAAACTTTTCTAAATGCTCCCAAATTTCCCAAATGCTCTCCCATTCTGCTTGGGGTAAGTATCCTCCTTTGATGGGGGTTTTCAGGAAAAACAAAATTAGCAATTGTTGCTCAGATGGTTTCTGTCTATTACTGTGAGGGGAATTAACGGTGACTTTGAAATTCAGATGAAGTAACTTCTGTTATAATGCCATATATATGTTCCTGATAAACTTCACATTTTGTAAAACCACACATTAAAAGCAGCAGGGCTTTGGGGAAAATAAAGTTAAGAACAGACCCCCTCAAAATTTTAACCAAAGCACTAACAAAAATAGTAACAATTAGTAATACAAATAACAAAGTAGTTAAATCACCACGGATCTTTACTCCCGGCATCAAAGCCACCCCATTCTTTACATCTTTAAGTTCTTTAATTTTTAATTTAATTTCTGCCTTTGAGACACAGGTCCTATAGGGCATTTCATCTAATAGAGATCAGTTTCATCAAGATGAAACATAAAATCCAAGGTGTAAACCCTCTTCAGCAGTTAATTTTTTTTAACACTAAGGGAAATGTATTTGCAGCACCTCCCTTTGCATTTATAGCTTCCCCAAACAGTTTAAAACAGAAGAACGTGTACTGGTACTTAAACCCATCCCATTAGTCACTTCTCGCTCTAAAGTAAAGTACGTGCAGGATTTTCAGCCTTTTTCTTAAGGTCTTTATATATCACAAAGGCTTTCTCTTTACTTGAGAACAAATGGGTCCTCCTTTCTGAAAACATTACAATGTTTTATGAAAAATCACCATTATACTGATACCATTTTTCCTATTAAAAGAAACATGTAACAGAATGGACTGTATAGGCACTTGCAACTAATACTATGTGAGTGTTTCAAATATCAATTGTGTGGTAGACATAATAGGAAAGAGCAAAAGGGACTTAACCTTGAAGAGGTGATTAAGGCTAAGGATATTAAGATGGGAAGACTATCTTGGATTATCTATGTGGGTTCAACCTAATCACAAGGGTCCTTATAAGAGGGAGACAGAGTGCCAGAGTCATAGAGAGCGACACGGTGACAGCATCAGATGTGGGAGTCACGTGGGACCACAAACCAAGGGATGCAGTCAGACTCTACCAGCTGAAAAAGCCAAAGAAACGGATTCTTCTCAAGGGCCTCCAATGGAAAGCTGGAACGCAACTGCTGGCCCACTTTAGACATCTGACCTCCGGAACTGTATGAGAATAAATCTGTGTTGTTTTAAGCCATGAACTTAGTGGTAATTTGTTACAGAAGCAATAGGAAACTAATACAGACAGTAAAACCACCACAGTAAGGTCAACATCAGTCTTTATTACCTCATCTATCCTATTTACCATCACCACCTCCCAGTTTTCAACTGAAGAAGCATAAAACTTTTTCACTGTGGGCATGCCACCTTAAGGGTTTTGCCAGTATGGTCTCATAGCAGATGCTCATGTACTCAAAGACTGAGACAATAGAGTGATAAATACAATCAAAAAGGACTTTGTTAAATATTTAACATAAACTGAATAAATCCTTATACTTACTATATAAAGCCCCAAGTGAAATAATTCCTCAAGGTACGGCACTGAGTAGTATTTAGATCAAAGGAGTCCATCTAGATACTGACTTCAGGTCGTAGCATCAATTATGTGCATAATAGGTATAACGGGGCCCCAAACTCAGTTTTATCCAATCTGGGAGAACTACTCATTACACTTGCAAAACTGTGCGTTGCTACTACCCCCAAAGACCGCCAAGCAGGCAGCAAATAGAGCCTCGTCCCCAGACTGAGTAAACAGGGAGAACCCATGTCTGGAGCCACCAGCCAGTGGGCAGGGCCTCAACCTCACCTCCTTACTCCAAGCTAAGCCCACAGCTTCAGATGCCTTTTCTTTCCAGGATCAGAAGCAAGCAGCTAGAAGAAGTATGTACAACACAATACACACGACAAAGTATTACTCTCAAGCCAACTCTATCAACTTCCTACTGAACCTCTTTCCAACGAAAAACAGAAAACAGAAAGAGAAATGGCCAGAGACCTTTAGCACCTCCTCAGGGAAGCTGCCGAGGCCATTCTGACTGATCTCAGACTTCACGTAATTCGCTGTCACGCCGCTGCAGGGGTGTTTTAATGCGGGGTTTCCTCTCCTATCTTTCTACCACTCTTACCAGTTAAAGTATCATGTCCATATTCTCGCTTTTCAGTATGAGACAGCAAAGCCTCAATGATTCACTTCTGTGTTGGGTAACCAACACATTTCCAGATCAAAAACAGATTTAGTGAGGTGATGTAAAGTAGTCATTTGACAAACATAAAAAGCAGCCCTGGAGGGTTTATGCAAAGTCCAAACAGAAACAGGAACTTGGTTTACTTGATAGATCTGAGCTGTGGTTGGCAGAGCTCAAAATACACAGCCCTTTCTTATCTCACTCCGATTTCTCACCATGACTGCTCCTCTCACGCCCTAATATTTTCAGATGAGTCTAAGAGGGAAATTCAATTCTTTCCTCAAAGGTAGGAAAAGTGAGTTCTTTTCTCTTGGGAATCAAGAGCACCCCAACCATGCCGCCAATGCTTTGGGTCACTCTGTGTTGCGGGGGCCCAACTGCAGCTCTCTGAAAAACATGGGGTGTGGTGGAACGTCTGCAAAGATGGTTGAAGAACATGGAGTGTGGTGGATCGTCTGCAAAGATGGTGCCAAAAGTCCCTCCCAGTCCTGGGAGCTCACGTCTTCCCTCTACTTCCTCTCCTCTAAATGCCGGGCTGCCCTGTGACTTACTTTGACCAATGGAATGTGGTGGACACCAGTTCTGGGCCAGGCCCTAGGAGGCCAGGTAGCTTCTGCTTTCTACCTCTCGGAAGCCAATTCCCGAGTGAAGACACTCAGGTTGACAACTGAATGATGAGCGGCTGCATGGAGAGAAAATGGCCACACAGAGGAGAACCAGAAAGAGATGACTCTGCCAGCTCCCGCATCATGACACCATCGCCGAGTCAGAAGCAAAGAATTGGTGGTGGTTGTTTAGCCAGTACATTTTGGGGAGATTTGTCATGTGACAATAGAAAAACGAAACAGAGAGGCTGTAGTGGGTGATTGCTGAGACCACTTCTTGTCCTAAAATTCTTTTTTTTTTAATTTATTTTTTTAATTTATTTATTTTTGGCTCTGTTGGTTCTTCGTTGCTGTGCATGGGCTTTCTCTAGTTGCGGCGAGCAGGGGCTACGCTTCGTTGTGGCGCGCAGGCTTCTCATTGCGGTGGCTTCTCTTGTTGCGGAGCACAGGCTCTAGGCACACGGGCTTCAGTAGCTGTGGCATGTGGGCTCTAAAGCGCAGGCTCTGTAGTTGTGGTGCACTGGCTTAGTTGCTCCGCGGCATGTGGGATCTTCCTGGACCAGGGCTCAAACCCGTGTCCCCTGCATTGGCAGGTGGATTCTTAACCACTGCGCCACCAAGGAAGCCCTTGCCCTAAAATTCGTGGCTTCTCATTGTTTCTCAGCACAAAGTGCTCCTCTGAAAGTGCAAAACTAAGATGTGATAAGTTGAGAGGACAATATTTCCAGAGACACCCTCCTACCTCCCCCCAGAGGGGCTCTGCCCTTATCCCACCAGGCATGACGGAGAGTTCAGTGGCTGAGCTGGCTTCCACCAAGCTTCGGCCCCTGGCAACCTCCCAGGAAGAGAGGGTCAGGAGGTGGGTGTCTTAAACCTCAATGCCCAGAGCCCCAGACAGGGAAAGAAAGGAAGAAAGTAAAATGGTTACAGAGAAATTGGGTGGATAACTGAAAGTGGATTACGCTGTAATAACAGTGAGGATTGGATTTCATAAAGTCTTCGGTTCATAAGTTCATGGCCGGAAACAAGGTCCCCCCGAAGCAGCAAGTTCAGCAGTCTTGAAAAGCCAGCGCAACTTTCACATCTCTGCTTTCTCCGCCCTGTGAATAAGACCTGATGTGTGACTGCAGCTCAGCCGGACGACAGTCGAGAACACAAAACTTGGCCCAGCGATGTGGGAAAGCAGTGCCCACCTGGTGTGCCTCAGAGACACCATCCAAAGAAAGGAGGCACAGGGTGCGCCCCATCCCGGGCGCCAGTGATGGAGGAGAGATGGGGGGAGACCAGCCACATCCCGGGGAAAAATAAAAACAAAATGAGCCTCGACAAAAAGAGGTCAGAAGGGCGTTCCAGAAAACACCCTCCAGCACACGCTTACAGTTTAGTGATTTCAGCGTTTAATGACGTCAGAGGTTGTTTCACAGGTTACCTGGCAGAGGTGGAAAGCCCATGATTTGGGTAATAACAACCACATTGCCCAGGCTCTCCTTGTAGAGGAGCAGACCCTGGCTGCCGAGGAGTCCCTGGAGAGCAGCCAGCCTCTGCTCTGCCAGGCAAATGAGCCCACCGCAATCTTTCAAATCTGGACACCAGCTCGTGATCCAAACGTGCAATGTAGGCACCGGTTCTTTGTTCAGGATAAAGTCCTAGAGCAGCGGAAAGGCATGGAACTGGGACCCCACCAGGAGACGCGGGCACCAGCCAGATTTTGTCTGCTACATGACCTGGGACAAATCCTCTCTACTCCATTGGTCTTCATCCCTTCCTCTGTAAGATGAGAGCGTCGGGCAGGATGACGGCTTAAGGAACCTTTCTAACACCTTAATTCTGTTTCTTTAAAATCATTTGATATATTTCTTTCTTTTTAAAAATTAACATGAGGTTGCCTGCAGTAAATTTCTATGCTCCCCTCCTGGGGGAGATTATTTCATACTGTTCCCCTTGTTGTGAACATTATAACAGCAAAGAGTACAAAATACCTGTCCTTAAAGGCAGAACTGTGATGGTCGAAACAGAGGGACCAGGAATTCATGTAGGGCCTCACTAATGACTGAATGCGTTAGTAGTTACTTTGTATTAAGGCTTTTTGGTCAGACACTGTGGTCAATGCACTTTCTTTTCGGGACCTGAGAGGTGTTTTTTATTGAGATGTTCCTTGTGGCATAAAATATGAATAATTCAATGTTGTAAGTGTCCCAAGGACACTTGAAAAGAAGGAAGCTTATCCGTAAGGACATATAGTGGATCACTAATGTAAAAATTCAAGCTTGTTTACCCCAGAACTCTAGGTCCTTATTCATGTTTTTCCTGTTTCATTCTTATTATCGCCTACTTAAACTATTATACATTATATAGTATTAGAATTCAACTATGTTAAAATTTAGCACGATGGTACTGTTGATGATTTTTCCTCAGACTCCTAAGTTTTAGCACTACCTGTGGAGACGCTGTATTATGCTTAACATACAAATTTATCCCATATTTTCATTAGTAATCCATTCTTTGATCAATATGGAACGACCCTTTGAGCCCCCTTATTGCATTAATTTCTGCTTTATCTGATACCAGTGTCAGCCACCTGATTTCTTCTGTTTTTTCCTTCCCCCTAATACACTATTGCTCACCATTTTATCTGTAATCCTTTGGTGTTATTTTGCCTCGACTGGTCTCTTACTACCCTTCAATTTAATTTAAACCAATCTGAGTGCTTTTTTTTCCTTGCAATATCAATCTTATATTTGATCTTGCTTCTGTCATGTAACTTATTTTGTACTTTTTTTTTTTTCTGTTTTCTTGCCATTTCTTTCAACCAGGGAGTTTCTTCTGTTGGTCGTTTATTTTTATCTTGCTGCGTCTTTACTGTTTCCTCTTTTAGAAATTCTCACTGTGTGTTGTTTGGTCTCCAAGATCTATTTCCCACACCTCTTCATCAATCTCTTGTCCTTTTCCTTTTAGTTTTTCCTTAGAGTTCAGGAAGACTTTTTCACGCTCTCGTCTCCTCATTTCTTCTACAATATCCAGCCAGCCATTCACTGTTCCAAACATGATTTTAAATTTTTTAATAAAATACTTCTTCCGGATGGGGTATGGACTCACCTTAATTTTCTCCTTGTCAATGACGTGGTCCACAGGCCCTGCTCCCTACGGAGTTTATGAATATGCATCAAATACTTCCTCAAATGCTCTTGTGTTCTGACAGTAAAGTGATTCCAGAGAAGTGGTTCTGAATTGTCAGGGTCTTTGGCAGCCAAGCCGCTTCCTGACACGGAGGACGCTCTCGGGGGCCTGCAGTGCTGCCCTGTCCGGTTGCCTCACAGAACCTCCCCTCTTCCTGTAGTGAGCGCTCAGTCTCCTACGTAAGTACTCGCAGAGGTCTTCTAGGGTCTCCTCCTACTCACTCCTTAGTCAAGACTTCTTGGTTGAAAGTGGAAAGTGGCCAAAAATCCACCTCAAAGCAGATTAAGGAGGGTCATGGGGGACGCAGCAGAATGACCAGGTTAGAACGGAGACTTCTGGGATCACTGAGCTCCAGAACCAGGGCTCTCCTGGGACCACGGTCTAGTCCCTTATTCATAGGGTGGCACACAGTTAGGAGTCAGACTGCCTGGGTTCAAATTATTTCTCCACCACTTGTTAGCTCTGTGACCTTTGCTTACCTTGGTTTCTCTACCTATAGAATAGTTGGAATACAGTACCTCATAAAGCTGTTGTGTGGATTGAATGAGGCAACGTAAGCCCATTACAGCATCTAGCACAGAATAAGCGTGATAATGTCACCTCACATTGGCTCACGTTCAGGTAGGATTGAAGGTGGCATTTGGGAGAACCCCGCATGCATCCTCGTGGCGGAAACTTTAACAAAAGAAGCTCCATGCACATTAAAGACACCAAAACAGGGAAAACAACTCAACCCAGCAATGGAGTGACGATTGGGAGAACTAGCATCCCGAGCAGATGGTGTCAGGAAGCAGAAAGCGTCACACCCGAGTGACAGTTGGGAGCTTCATCTCAGCACAGACACGGACACAGGATCCCTTGGCTGGGACCCAGGTGGGTGTTACCACTTCTACCAGGAACGAAGCTCTGGGCCTCCTTCTGCCGCTGATGGGGACAGCACTGCTGTGCCCCCTCCACCTGGATTAGCTCTCATTTACATCTTGTCTTAATCAAGCCTCTTTGGTTGAAAGTAACAATAATCCAAATCACACTCTATGAAGGGGACAGTAAAGAGTGGAAAGGATGGGAATAGACTGCGGGCTTCATAAGCAATTAGACCTCGGGACTCAGTATCCTGAGGACTTCCGCAGCATCTCTCTCTCTGCCCCTCGTGAGTGTGCCTTTCTTCTCTTAGACAAGCTCCCCCAGGTGGCAGAGGCATTGTTGTGGCAACATCCTCTACTCTGTAACCTAAGAGTGGCAGCTCCCATTAACAAATAATAAACAGACCTTTTTCTTTAACTTTTTGGCCACGCCACGCGGCAGGTGGGATCTTAGTTCCCCAACCAGGGATCGAATCCGTGCCCCCTGCAGTGGAAGGGTGGAGTGTTACCTACTGGACCGCCCGGGAAGACCATTTTCTTTTTTTCCTTTTTTTTTTTTTTTAACTTAGAAGGACCTACTATATAACACAGCCAACTCTGCTCAATATTATGTAGCAACCTAAATGGGAAAAGAATTCGAAAAAGAATAGATACAGGTATATGCATAACTGAATCACTTTGCTGTACACCTGAAACTATCGCAACATCGTTAATCAACTATTCTCCAATATAAAATAAAAAGTTAAAAAAAAATAAAAATGGTAACAATAAACAGAAGGGCCTTCTGTGCTGGCCCTTCCCGCGTCCTGCGGGCCCATGCTTGGAGACCAGGCCTCCAAATATGGGTGCCTCAGGTGCTCCCAACCTGGCTGACTGGTGCTGCTACTAAGCTGCGACAGTCGTCTTCCCACCCACTCTCTCTGTCTGCTCCCTCTAGGGCCTGTCACCATTCTCCCAGGGTGCTTGGACAGAGCCCCGGGGCCAGCCTACAGTGACAGCAGGGTCCTGGTCTCCCCAGTCCCTTCTGATCTGATGCCTGGCTCATCTGCCTCCTGCATTTATTATAAAAATAATAATAACAAACAGGAAATAAGAGGTACTAACTAACAGTTATAAAATAAGTAACAGGAATGTAATATACAGCACAGGGAATATAGTCAATATTTCATAATAACTTTATATGGTATATAATCTATAAAAATATCAAATCGTTATGTTGTATACCTAAAACTAATATTGTAAGTCAACTATATGTCAATAAATTTAAAAAATAATAAAGATGATAATAATAATAAACAAATGAGCTGACTGACCTTGAACCAACCACAATAGCCAAGGCAATGGGGAGCTGTGTTTGTCATCCCCCCTTCAGGATCACAGGTTTGGTGTAAGGAAGAAGCAGCTCCCACAAAGAAGGGGATGCTCTTTTAAGAGGATAAACAGTAAACAGCAATACCTCCCTCATACTCCAGTTCAGCAGGTGAGTCAACAGCACTAACGTTCAAAACATTTAACAAGTAATACAGCTTGGCCAATCACAGTGGCCACTGACACCAGATTCTGGAGACCTCTCTATGCTGTATCACGTATTATCCTGTTATTTGCTGGACTGCAGGGAGACTAAAGGGTTTCCAGAGGAGGGAACCATCTAGATGACAAGGACAGCACGAGAGCACTCAAGAGGCTCCGGGAAGTGGCTGTCTACAAGTCAATATGAAAGTATTTCAACATTTCACCATCAGTGGTCATTTCACCATATACTGGCCACAGCTGGTCCCACAGACATCGCCTCTAACCAAATTCCCCCGAGCGTCTAGCAGGTGGATGGCACGAGTCACTGTTCACTCACGTCGATAAAGATTTCTTTTCCCTTTTTGGCACATTCTGTTGATTGTTCCAAGGTGAATCTGAGAGGGAATAAACATTGGCTTCTCATGTTAACAGCTTGCCTGGAAATCTCTGGAATTTTTTTTTTTTTTTTTTTTTGCGGTACGCGGGCCTCTCACTGTTGTGGCCTCTCCCATTGCGGAGCACAGGCTCCGGACGCGCAGGCTCAGCGGCCATGGCTCACGGGCCGAGCCGCTCCGCGGCACGTGGGATCTTCCCAGACCGGGGCACAAACCCGCGTCCCCTGCATCGGCAGGCGGACTCTCAACCACTGCGCCACCAGGAAAGCCCTGGAATTTTTAAGATAAACTTTTTCATTAAAAACCAAACTTCATGGATGCCTAGAAACTCAGGAGCTGGTCTGGTCCCTGAATCTGAACGTGTATCTGCTCTCAGGATGCCCAGGGACACCGGGAAGAAATCTGAAGTCAGTATTTCAGGGCGAGTGTCCTTTGCATCATTGCCCATCCAGAGAAGTGAGTCCCAACCACCTGAGGTCACTGCCTCTAAAATCTAGGGAAAACATAGATCTGGGTCTTTTAAGGATTTGCTGTGTTTATTTTGTCATTATTATTTCATTATTTTGCTTGAGATTTACCAAAACTAAAAAGCAGAACTGAGTATTCCTCATAACCCACTAATTGTTCTACAGACAAACCTTTCTGTTCCTTCTTAATCTCAGCTGGACTCAGCCCAACTGGAATGAAGTAATGAACTTTATCAAGCTGATTAAACTTTCCTGCCACACACATCCATTCCCTCCTCATTCCCCAAATGACCACATACTTTACAGAAAAAAAGACCACAACTGATATCTCTAAGATATTTCAACTCATTTAAAAAAATATAATGTCTTTCCAGGGGCCATTATTTCTCTGTTTTTCTGTCTCTTTCAGAACTCTCAGAATTCTCTGAATTTTTTCCCATAAAGACACCTTCAGCATGAATGGGCTATTTTATTTTCACTGTGTTATAGGCTATAGAATCAGTTTTAAAAACAATAAAAAGTTTTATTTGTTAGCAAAACATTGAAGTGCTTGGAGGTTATTTCAGGCATGTATAAAATTCCTATTTAAAAATAGAGGAGGGCACGGAATAAAGTGGGAAAGAATACCACATCTTCTGAGAAGCATTACCCAGCTTTTCCCTTGTCCGTGATGCACTGGCCATCCTCTGTCAATGATGTCCGCTGGGCCCTCGCCAAATCCATCTTTCCTGTAGCCATCAAAAGCCTGGGTTCAAGGTCTTTCCCTCAGAAACCTCAGATGAAAGTTCTGCTGCAGACCACGCAATTCCAGAGAGCATTTTCCAGGGTTTTGGAGGACAGATGCACACACCACAAGACCATCCTGCTTAGCCTACTGGGGTCAGCTTCCCACACAAGTATCCAGAGGAAGCTAGGTATGACTCATGTAATTCACAGTATTAGGAGCTTTTTGCTGATCTGGTCACTATTCCTCTTGCAATCTTATTTCATCTTACCCCCTCCATGTTGGACCTTGAACACATCAAATGTCTATTTCACACACACCAACATACCACATGTTTCTCCTCGTTCTCTTTTGTCTTCTGAAATCCCCTTCTTCCACTTTACCTTTTGAAACATTAACACAGAATCCGTCCAGTAAATAATATAGAGCTGGGTAAACGCTTACCATCCAGCTGATTAGCAGGTGCTCTCTTCGGCCTCATCACCACCACCATGACCCACCATAATGCTCACAATCATTATCCTCAAAGGTACAGTTCAAATGCCCCACCTTCTGCGAAGACTTTCCTGATCTTCTAGCCAGAATTAACTGTACCACCCACCCATACCCAGTGCTTCTTTGTCTCATGGCATCAGTGACTTCACTTGCATTTTAGTCATTTTATTGTTGTCATTGCAATTGTTGTTATCGTTGTTATAAATAAGCTCCCCCACTTGTGTCTACTCTCCCTGAGAACAGGAAGCACATCTGACGTTTTAGAATGCCCACCCACATCCTGCTCACGCTTTATTCTTTCCCCTAATAGGCACCTGATAAACATCAGTTGAATCGGATTGGTTGTCAATAAGACTTTCTCACTTTGTTGATGCTTTAATACTTGATCTGGGCTCTTGGTTTTGCTGTCCTGCATCTCATATTCTGTGCTACTTTTGCAAAGTTAAACATGCTTATCCTTTCTTTTTATTTCAGAAATTTTCATTTCGTTTTATTTCAGGAATTTTTATTTCAGATTTTTATTTCAGAAATTGATTCTGATGTTGATACATTAATGTTCTCCATCCACAGCAGAATGTGGCCAGTCTGAAATGAACTGCTTGCTGTTCAAATGTGCTTTTCTTTTGGATCCACATAGAAATAAAAGGCTAGGTTGCTCTTGATACTGTCACCGGATATCCTCTGACCCCTAAATTAATTTAAGTTTACTGTAGGAAGCAGTGGAAGGTTTGTTTGGGCTTCAAGTCCCAAAACCTGACCCCCTAACTCTCAGCCCCAAACTACACCGGAAATTTCTAACAGTGAATCAAGAGGCAAAAGTACATTTATGACAGAGCCAAAGACAAGACAAGACTGGGAATGACCAATAGGATCATTTTTATTATAACTTAAAGATAATCTGTCAACACAGCAAAAACCTAGTTATTGGCTGCACACTGTAATGGTGTAATTCTTTACAAGAAAACTCAGTTGTCCCATCTTTACTCTCAGCTACTTCAGCAAGAGCTATACTCCCTGGAAATGGAGGTACAGAGAACACACAGACCTCCCTGGGCCAATTTCTAAACCATAGGATTCATCACCCAAGGTTCAGCTTAAATCATTTGCCTTTATCTACTCTCTACCAATCCTCACGCTCAGATCTTACCTCTATACAGTTGACTCAAATTTGTAATTTAAATCCAGCTTCATGAAGCTCAAGACCATATACCAACTCAACATCTCCAACTGCACAATCCACAAGGACTCACAATCAATGTCCAAAACCACGTCCAAAACTCAGTCTTCAAAGTAGTTCCCCCACACCAGACTGACCTTATTATGATTATTCCAAGTCTCCCAGGCCGGAAGTCTCAGAGGCCCTCTCGAGACTTTGTTTTTCTTCTTCACATCCAGTCAACTGTCATAGTTTATAATTCCTGAACCATACTTTTCATTCAAACTATGCAGCAGTTCCCTAACTATCTCTTCAAATTACTACTTGTATGGCTACTCTTAAAAGATAGCTCTGGTCGTGTTAGTCCCCTGCTCAAAAACTTTCCATGGCTCCCCATTACCCCCTCAGTTTAGCATCCAAGGCTGGCCAAATCACCCTAATCTCCCATTGCTTCTACGCTAGTCACAGATGCCTTGTATTACACAGTTACACATATTCTCTATGAAGGCTTGGTCTATGTTTTCTTCATTTCTGCACCCCCCCCCATAGGCTGACACTGAGCTATCAGTAAGCATTTGATTTGAATCTCATATGCTTATCTTGATTCCAGAGCCCTATGTCTGGACCCACTCAAATGAAACCCTCCTTTCTTCATATACCATATTGTACTCGATCCAGATTCCCCTAACAGGAATTTCTGATAATTTGGGCAGAAGCCAGCCTAGAGTTTATCTTTAAATTAGCTACCTGTGAAGTAAATTAATAGTATAAGTTAGCTAGCAGGACATATGTTTTATCTACTTAAAAATAAACATTTTAAAGCAATGAGAAGGACTTGTCACACTCAATTAGTTTACTTTTTAATATATACTTTTCTTATACCTATCCAACCCTGAATGCACCTTAAGTGAATCAAGATGGACTTCTTGTTAGACATTTTATAATCAGACCGATCCCACTCTATGGATTCAAATCACTGAGCTTTCCTGTGTGTATAATGGTTATCTAACGATTCCTCTTTCTTTGACCTTCTACTTTTCAGTGATAAATGCAAAGTGAGTCTCCTCTGCTTGACATCGAAATCGACTACGCTTTTCTACTTTAAATCCATGTAAAACTATCACTGCACAACTGAGATATCCTCCTAGAGGCAAGAGCAGCAGCTGCAGGATCTCGGCCCCAGCGCTTAGACAGCTGGTATCATGTCCCCGTGCCTTGTGGGTTCCTCGTCTCTGGAAGAGAAGTGATTGATGATTGGTGCTGTTGGCTCTAGGCTCCCACACCGCCCGGCCATATGAACCCAGAAGCATTCGTTTGTCCAAGCCATGAGGACCGGTTAGCTGAGTTGCAAACAGTAAATTCTTACTCCCTGGTTATTGCCAGGTGGGCTCTGCAACCAGCCTGGGATCAGAGTTTACCTTTTTACCTCAATCTGCTGTCCACATCCCCTCAGCTGACTGATGAGGTTCCTATTACCCCAACTGCCCCCAGGAGATAGTCCTCAATCTAGCACAACATGGGAGTAATTTGGAGAATTCTAGGCTACAATGCCTACAGACATCATCGAACTGGGGGTGAATGCTGTGGGCAGATGCTTGATGTGGCGTTAATTGAAAACAACCTGCGCTTTTACAAATGCAGCTGTTCCGCCCCCTTACACTCCTCTACATTTCCAGTTAACAACCATGAATAACAGTCTCTGTCCCTTTAACTTCATAGAAACCACCCATAATTCACTCTAAGGCACAGGATTCCAAAGGATTGGTTCTTAATTAATCTGTGCAGGGGAGACATTTTCCCATGCAAGTTACCAAGTGAGTGATAACCCAGTGTTGCAATATCCACTCAATTTGCCTTAATATTCACACAAGTAAGGAACTTGAGACCTAGGGAAACCAGCAACTCCTTGGAAGACTGCCATCTGCTATCCAGTTACTTCAGCCCCGAGGCTGCCCTTCAGGATATATCATATTAGGAAGTACTTCTTGGGAAGGGGGTGCTTCAGGACAAATTATTCAGCGAGTGAATCATGCCTACAACTGATACATAGGCAAGACCTTGATGTGTTCATTTAACCCTCTAAGCCTCTCTTTTCTCATCTGTTCAAGATGGATAATGATCTCTACTCACTGTACAAGATAGTTGTAGAATAAACGGACATCATTGGCAAATAGCAACTCAATATGTGATACAAGGGAAGCAAATGTAATGCCTTCTTTGCAAAAATGAGCACCACACTGATCATATCCCCCACGAGACCCAAATGCCCCTTTCTCCCTTCCTCAGACACAAGCATGCAACATAAAATGATAGGTGAAGACCACTGCCATAAAAAGAAGAAAAAATAATTAAAAGTGATTGTTAGCCATGTACCCAATATGCTTGGCACCTTTTAAGAGAGGGATAAAGTGGGTCAACCCATGGATGGCAAGCATATTGCCCTAAATCATACCACTGAGAGGGAAATGATATTATATTTGAACAAACAATTCAACATTGCCTAGAAAAAAGAGATATAGAGATAGGAAGACACATACACCCACAATGGTAAATTGTTATTACTAAGAAAAGATTGGCTGTAGTAAAGACCCTTGGAAACTAAAACAATCAGAAAATGGAAACCTGAAGGCTGGGCATGAAAGAGCATGGCACAGCTCAGTCTTTATGGTTTGGCATGGGAGTTATCAGAGGATATAGGATTATTGTAGGGATAGAGTTTTTGTTATTTTTAGTACCTTAATTACAGGACCACCTCTCTGGCTCCCAATCAGAAGCCTCTCTGTGTCCTGTCCAGAATCCTGACTGTCACTTTTGGTGGCTTGGGCATTAGTGGTTTCATGATTAAAATGATCCTTGACTGATCCAAATGAGGGAAGGGAACACAGTCAAACAAGGTTATGTCTTGGGGAAGTATTTTGGGATCCATGGTGCACAGTTGTATTTGAACTCAGAAATGGTAAGAATTAGAAGAGTCCCGCAGAATGCACAGTGCAAATCCTTCATTCTTAATTGTTAGATAGAGGCATTAGAGTTCAGAAAGCCCCAGGTCAAAGTAAGTGAAGGAGAAAGCTGGTAGGAGTTCACTGAGTCAGGCTGGCCTCACATCTCATGTGAACAGAAGGAATCACAGCTATTTTCCCAAAGACTGACTGGGGCGTAGGAGGTGTAACATCACTGTTACTCCCTTGAGTGGTTACTCAGCAGTTCCACTGAAAGTTACTAATAATTTCATTGAAAATAAGTAGTTCAAAAGGAAAATTGGTAGAAAATAATCCTTATCACTAGTTTTTCCCTTCTTGGAAGTTTTTGTACATCATATAGGCAATTTCCCCAAATTTCAACTTTTGAACACAGTATTATATATTTTACATGTAATATATTTGGTTTGAGGTGATATGGTTGTCCTGCTTTTTTCCTTTTATTTTCTAAATTTTTTAAACACTTATTCCTACTCTTCTTGCTTAGCATGGTTTGCACACTTTTTTTAAATTTAGCTTCCCTCTCCAAATGCATCATCTGAAACAAATTTGTCAAAATGAATGTTTGCAATCATCACTTCACGTTCTTTAAACCTGTGTGAAATCAAGAGTAAAGTGCCAATTCTGTCATAAATATCTGGCAACTTTACTTACTCCCTCAGTAACTTTGCCTTTTTCCTAAATTTACTTCTATCAGTACTGCCTACTCTCTCTTTAGCTATCTTACCACCCTTTCAATTGCACATTGCCGTTATGCTTTAGAAACTCTGTGTAACCCCTCTACAACATTATATTGCAATCATTTAATGATATACTGGTGTTTTGGGTGTTGTTTTTTTTTTTCTGAAACTCAAGGCTATGGCGAAAAGTATGAAAAGCATCAGTAAAGATTTAGGGACAATCTTTGCCTGAGCTTTTAGATTTTGGCATTCAGGGCACAAATGCAGAGTAGTGAGATGTGATGTAAGGTGTGGCCTGTGGCCTGTCCCTGAGTGAAGGACAGGCCAACAGCTGGGTACCCTAGAGATGGCATTGCTGCCAGCCTGGGCACAGATACCTACATCAGACATTTGTGGAAGAGTCAGGAGTTGAAATTTGAATATAAATCCTGATCTATATCAATCCTGGGATGGCAGAGGTAAATTCCATATAAGTAAATTCCAGTATATGTTTAATGTAATAAAAAAATAAGCTTCTCTATACAAAAACAAGCACACAGATGTTTATAGCATCTTTATGCATAATTGTCAAAACATGGAAGAAACCAAGATGTCTGCCAGTAAGTGAATGGAAAAATAAACTGTGGTACATACAGACAATGGAATGTAATTTAGCAATAAAAAGAAATGAGCTATCAAGCCATGGAAGGACATGGAGGAAACTTAAATGTATTTACTACATGTGAAAAGCCAATATGAAAAGGCTATACACTGTTTGATTCTAACTATATGACATCCTGGAAAAGGCAAGTAACATGGATACAGTAAAAGGATGGGTAGTTGCCAGGGGTTAGGGGAAAGGAGAGGGGCTTCCCTGGAGGTCCAGTGGTTAAGACTCCGCACTTCCACTGCAGGGGGCGCAGGTTTGATCCCTGGTCATGGAACTAAGAGGTCCTTGTATGCTGTGCAGGGCGGCAGAAAAAAACTAATGCTGAGGGGAAAGGAGAGATGAGTAGGCGAAGCACAGAGGATTTTTAGGGCAGTGAAACTACTCTGTATGATACTACAAGCGTGGATAGCTGTCATTACACATTTGTCCAAATCCACAGAATATACAATGCCGAAAGTGAACCCTAACGTAAAGTATAGACTGGGTGACAACGGTGTGTCAGCGCAGCTTCATCGGTCATTAACTAAAGCACCACTGTGTTGTGGGACGTTGACTGGAGGAGGCTGTGCATGGGTGGAGTCACAGGTATGTGAGAAATCTCTGTACCTCCCGCTCAATTCTCCTGTGAACCTAAAACTTCTCTTAAAAAAAACCTAAAACCTAGTAAAAAGATCTTGAACATCTTTATTAATAATAATAACAGCCAATGCTGAGTGTTTAATCAGTGCCAGACCTTACTCTAAGTCCTTTATATGTATCGATTCACTTAACCCTCAAAAGAGCCCTATACGGTAAGCACTGGTGTGACCTGCACTTCACCGTTGAAGAGGTGAAGATGCAGAGCGGCTTAGTGACGGGCATAAAGCCACGTGGCTGGAGCTTCCACATGCAGGCAGTCAGGCTCCACACTTCAGTTCCTTCCACTGTCTCCAAGGCTCTATGCTGAACCCTCACATCTGAACTGCGGTCCTAATATGAAAGGGAAGGAGGGAATCATTCGAAGCCCGGATCGTGAAGAGTGTTTCCTCAGCAAAGATGAGCAGACCTCCCAGTTGTAGCTGCACTTTGACCTGCGCTGGGGCCCTGACCCCTCACCCCACATCAGCACGGCCACGGCAGGGGGCCTGTGCGAGTGCCATGCCCGGGGGGCTCTGCCCCGCTGCCCAGGCTGTGCTCGGGATGGGTGTGCGGGTCCTCACCCCGCAGAAGGATCTGATTGAAGCCGTGCCGCGCAGGGGAAGCTCACGGGGATTTCACAGCCTCCTCTTCCGACTTGGGCAAAGGGCACCATTGTTTGTTTTTATGAGAACTGAGCTGGAGAAGCAGAAGGTGTTTCCAATGAAGGCCCACCTGTATCATGTTAAGGACACACAGGAACCATGGCTTTGAACTTCAGCACTAATGACTGTCTTTCATGCAATAATGGAAAAGCAGCCTGCGAGTATCTGTAGGGCTCACAGCAGGCTGAGGATCGCTGCCCTGCCCCGCGGACACCGCAGACACCCACCGCGCTGGCTCTGGGCTGAACTTGCCACGCCGAGGGTCCGTCACTGCAGCACGGAAGGCTGCCCTATTTCCAAAATCAAAAGCCCATGACTGCTTCCCACCAAGTAACCATGCACCATGCCGCCCAGCTTCCTTCTCTCCAGAACACGCCCAGGCTGGACGCTCTCGCCTGCCTGACGCCCTCCTCACCCTTCTCAGGAGGGTTAACAGGAAGGAGGTCCCCTGCTTTGCTTCCTCCCAGGGCAGCCTCAGAAATGTGGAGGTGGTGTCTGAGGGACGCCCCGAGGAACAGCGGCCCAGGACCAGATGGAATTCACACCTCCTGGCCAGGAGCACAAGGATCTAAGAGGGAGAAGCTCCTCTGTGCTCTCCCCAGTACCTTCTCCCCACAGTGTGGCCCACTGATCTACTCTCCTGAATCACACAGTAGGCTCCAAAGTCTTCCTAAAACAAGCAAGCAAACACCACAAATTTACATCACTTTAGGGTTGGGTCCTTTCCCAAGTAATTGATAACCCAGCCGACACTGCAGTGATATTCACTGATGGCTTCAACCTCGTATGTTCCTCTCCTACAGGCATCTCTGGTTTACACCAGAAGACTGAGGCGAGCCACGTTTAACCCAACAGACGGCTTTGCTAATAGTGGGATTTCTGGCACTGTGCCCCCAGACTGGTATGCGGTGTCAGAGCCATCCGTCCCTTCCAGGTCTCCTCAAACTGCAGTGAAGCCTAGCTCCCCTGAGATCACAGGCTGAGTCCTACAAGTTTAAGGGGCTCTGTACCAAATCAGGGCCATGAGAGATGCCTCAATCTCTGGGCCACCTCTGTGTAAGTCAGCAAGTCACAGTGGGCAGAACAAGCTTGAGTCCTCGGTCCTTCCAGGGGCAGCTTTGCTGTTCCGAAGAATTAAAAGCTTAAACTTCAGGTGTGTCTGCACTAATGTAAAACTGGATTACGAACAAAGACGTCTGCCTCCAAGTTCATTCTGAAGATCCAGTGAAGTATTGGACAATGTTTTGTGAACTACAAATACTGCACAAATGTAGGCATTTTTGTTATTAGAAGCTAGGATGTTAAAATACATTTAAAAGCTCACTGGAGATGTAGTTTCATGTGTAAATGTTCATTCACAATTTTATTTTTACTCCTCTGGTCCGGCAGCCCTGCATTTACATTAATGCCTCCAAGGCCTGAGTGTGGAGCCGGGTGCGAGCTGCTCCAAAGGCTGTCCTGCCTGTCCCCAGGCGGTTTCCAGGTCCCAGCCCACGGCCCTGGGTGGCTCAGCGGACAGGTGCTGGGTGGCGGTCCTCCCACCAGCACCCTCGACAAAACCTAGGATCCCGCCTCCACCCCACCCCCAGTTCCTCAGGCCCGCCCAGACCGTCCACCAGATGTTCACTGAGTGCCTACCGCGTGCCAGACATGTTCCAGGTGCTGGGAAGCCAGCAGTGACAAGATAGACAAAAACTCTGTCCACAGAAAGCTTACACGTGGAAGGGGAAGACAGCTCATATATGAGTAAAATGTATAGTGTTTCAGATTGTGAGAAATGCTACAGAGAAAATTAGAGGATAAGGGGGATTGAGAGGGCAGAGTAGGGGGCACACTTTTTGAGAGGACGTCCTGGGACAGCCTCTCTGAGGAGGTGACATTTGAGTACAGACCAAATCTGGCTCACCACCTCTTAGCCGAATAGATTTTGCAGAAGAGCATTTGCAATCATTTCCAAGATAGGGAACACTAATTTTGACGTTATCCCCCTAAAAGAATTCCATTCTTCTCAGTAGACCTGTACTACCCAAAACCAAAACCAAAATCACAGTACTCAATAACATTTCGTGGTAATTCACTTTCTATCTTGTTATAAAAACAAATAAAGTAAAATAAAAATAAATTAATGCCTCCGTGACCAGCCTTGTGTTCTGTGCACAGGTAAAGCATAAGAAATGTGAGACACTGTTGTGCTCTCTGTGCATTTATAGGCTGGTTGGAAGGCCAGGTCACACGTGGTAAGTAACCACACGAGCAAGGCGTCATCCTTATTACCGGTGCCTCAGTTACGAATACAGACTTGTAAGCAACTCACATGCAACAGCCGTTGCGCGTCCAACCAACCTCTTTCCCCTTCACAGCTGTCCAAGATCCCTTGGGCAGGACCTCCTCCATTGCCCCGCCCACTGCAGGAGAGCCCCACTATTTCTGTCCCCACTCCCCCTGCCCCCGTGCCAGAGCTCCTTCCCACCCCGAGCTGGGGGCAGACATGTGGGTTTTGAATCATCCCAAAGTGGGATATAGAACATGCTCTTCCAGACACGCAGTGAGCTCAGGGGTCTTCACAGGGTCTGCTCCCTCCAGGCTATTCTAGATGCCCCTCTCTGTTCTCCTCTAATAGCACTAACTCCCTGAGGTCAGGGTCTGTATCCAGTTCACGTTTCTATCTGCAATGCCCAGCACAGGACTTCGCATAGCATTACCCCCCCCAAAAAAAAAAAAAAAAAAAAAAAACAAGAAAAAGAAAACAAAGAAAAACACGATTGTGGGAAAAACAAATGGAGAAATAAACCATATCATAGGCTACCTGTGTTTGAGGAGGCTACCCTGGGAACTACTGTTAAACCAGAAGTAGAAAGAAAGGACAGTTAAAAATGACACCAAAAAATGAAAATACGTATGTGTTTGTATATAAGTAGGCAAGCATGCAGGAAAAAGGGAAAGAAAACACGCCAGGTTGTTAACACAGATTGGTGGGGGGCAAAGGGTGAGGGGCAGAGAAGAGAAACGAAGAGAAAGCCAAAGAGAAAAAGGGAGAATGACAAGAAAAAACTCTATTATTTATAATAGAACCACGTATATGTATCTAAGTAAAACTAGAAAAGGGGAATGATGATAATTCTTTGAAATAATCCTAATAAGAAACCAGGTCTAACCCAAGTGAGGAGCTGAATGTTCCCAAACACACATGCAAAGAAATGAGGCCTGAGGCCAGGAGCCCAAACGGCACCTTCATAGCAGCGATTCCTGGGCCTGGGTGCTCCCTAAACAATCCGGGGCCCCCAGACTGTGGGTTCTCCAGACTCCAGGCTTCCCACCAGCATGTCCAACTCCAGCCGAGGATGGGTCCAAATAAAATGGTTCACACAGCTCTGCCTGCATCATATGAGCTGAACTAACATCAACAATTACATCAGGAAAAATGTGTTTACCTTGGTTTCCCGCCACAGAAAACGGGTCCAAAATGATGTTGAACATACGCCTTTCATTCCCGCTTCTATTAGAAGGACAAATAATTTAACAGGTGGAACTCAGAATTCCACGATTCTTTTTCTTTTCTTTTTTTTAAATTTTACTGTGGAGTATGAAACATTCCACTTTTGGTCAACAGAATCTGGAACCCTTCTTAGCAGACCTCAGCGAGCTCTATTTATTTTGCAAAAGCCCTTCTAACGCTCACAAGAGCAGTGAGTTGGAAAGACCTGGGGAGCCCAATCAGACTGTGCTCTCGCCTGTTATCAGTACAATATGTTGCTTCAACTGAGAGACCAAATCCTCTGACTAACTCCTCCAAGAATTGATCCAGACAGCAAAAAGAGAGGAAATCCATTCGACTTTAGCAAGGCAATTGGTCCAGACTTCATACAATATCGTTTCAGTCTAGAATTTTCATCATCCCTGCCAAAAACATCAAACAGAAACATTACAGGACTTGCACTCAGTTTTCACTCTCCAAAGAATAGCCATCTTGTTCCAGGCCTGAGCAGCAAGAAAGGAACTAAAGGGAGCCGGGGCGGGGGATCGTCACATGGAGCATTTAACTGTTTCTCACTGTCTCATTTCTAAGCTTCATGACAATTATTAATGAAAAGTTAATGAAGTTTTGAAATTAAGGACAATCGGAAGCTTCCCCATAGGTCAAATGCTCCACCTCGCAAAGACTCTCCAACCATAACCATCAGCTTGTGGCACTTACCTCTTCTCTTCTACTTATTTGTCCTGTGTAATCACTAATGTTTATGCTAGATATTGATTGAAAAGTATCTCAATGATCTATGTGAACTAGAGTGCATTAGTACAGGTAACTCTAACCACTACTATGAACAAGCCCCATAACGTATTATGTGTCAAACACCATAAATAAATAACTTGCTCACATAAAGTCCGAAACAGATGGTACAGACTGGGGGCAGGCCTTCCACATGAGGTTCAGGGGCCCATGATCTCTCTGTCATATGCTCAGCCCTCTGCTAGGACCATGGAATCCCCTGTGTTCAGCCAGCAGACAGAGCATCAGAGTGTGGCAAAGCTAAATCCACTTCTTAAAAACCTCAACCCAGAATGACACAGGTGATTCCCACTCCTGATACACTAATCACCTAACTGCAAAGAAGGCAGCCAGAGTACTGTCTAGCTGTGTCTTCAGAAGAAGAGAAAGCACTTCTGATAAAAAGCTAGCCACTGTCTGCCATAGATAGCCAACTGGAACAACCCGTACTCTAATAACCCACACTTTATTGTACCGTATTTGTGTTGTATTATACATAGATTGTATTCTAATTATCATGGTAACTTGGGAATTATATTTTGGCTCAGGGTGTGTGTGTGCGACCCAGATAACTGGACTATGATGGCCTATAGCCAAATTCAAAACCTGACACTTGCCACAGACAAACATTCAGGGAATCCTAAAATGGTTCCCTACTGAAAACTTGGAATCCAAAGGGATTCAGATACACTTACGATGATCCAAACTCTAAGGCAGAGAGCTTGTCTAAGTAAGAATTTGGGGAGCGATACAAGTTTGCCGAGGGGGGCAGAGTCAAGATGGCGTACTAGGAGGCTGCGGAATTCGCCGCTCTGCACAACTAGGGCACCTACCTGGCACCCGTGGGGGGACCACGGACACCTAAGGGGATGGGAGGAACCTCCAGCGACGGGGTAGGATGTGGGGCGTGGGGGGAGTGAAGGGGGAGGAGAAGTGGAGGTGGGACGGGACTGGCGCCCCCCAGGGGCAGCTGGGGGAGGGGAAGGGATCCCACACCTGAAGGGTTGGAAATTGGGGAACCATTGGGAGGGCAGAGAATCAAAAGGGAGCGTAGCCAGGTTTCCCCTGCCCACTTGGGCCCCCAGCAACCTGCTGACATCCCGGGTCTAATCCTCTGCCCACCAAGGCCCCCTCCAGCCATGAGGGTCCTGAGGGACTGGGAGGGAAGGGGGAGCAAAAGTAAAGGCCGGACCTAGGGGACCAGCACCCCTGAGGGGCGGCTGGGGGAGGGGAGGAGTTCCTACATCCAGTGGGACCCACCCACGGTTAGGGATCCAGCGGGGACAGGGGAGGCCCTGGGGGAGATGGTGGGGGAGGGGCACGCAGGAACGGAAGGGAACGTGGCCAGCCTTTCCCTGTCCACTTAGGCACCAGGAAGCCTGTTGGGCTCCCCTGTCTAATCCTCTGCCCTCAGAGCCTTCCTCCTGCCGCGCAGAGGCCAAGCCCCAGCCCTACACCCCTACCCAGGGCCCCACCTCTACACTCGGAGACCCCCTCCAACTTGCCGGGCCTAAACCCCATCCACACGCCCTCACGCAGGGCCCTACCTCCCAACTCAGGAACTCCATGCTGCAGAAGGCCCCCTTTCCACGTGCTGCCTCCCCGCTCCTGCGCAGGACCTAAGCAGAGACCCTGCCCCACGCTTGAACGTCCCGCCGAGGCCCACCCCCCCAGGGCCTTTTCCGGCTACATGGGTTCGAAGCCTAGGCCCCGCCCCATGCTCAAACGTCACGCCCACCACCGCCTAGGCTCCACCCCACCCTAAAGCCCACCCCTGCCTAAGTTCCACCTGTGCCTAAACTCCGCCCCCATAGCCAAGGCTTTTTTTTTTTCTTTTTTCCTCTTTTAGATTGGGATTCTGTTTTACCTTCTTGATTCGTTGTTAATTCTTTTATATTTGTACTTTTCCTAGTAAATCTTTTTTTTTCTAATTTTATTCTTTATACTTTGTTATTGTTCTCTTCTTTTGGCTTGTTGCCCATTCCCCCCCTGTTTTTTTTTCTTTTTTCTGTTGTGGTTTTATTTTACCTTGCTTCAGTTGTTTCAATTATAGTTTTATTTTTCATAATACATTTTTTTATCTTTCGGATTTTATTCTGTTTTTTATTCTTTGATATTGTACTGCTCCTTTTTTTCTTTCTTTTTTCCTTTCATTCTCTTTTTTTTTTTTTAACCATGGCACGAAGCTTTCAGGATTTGGTTCCCAGGCCAGAATCCAGCCTAAGCTCCTATGGTGGGAGCTCCAAGTCCAAACCACTGGACTGACAGAGAACCTCAGACCCCAGGTAATATTAATCAGAGTGAGGCATCCCGGAAGTCCTCATCTCAGCACCAAGACCCGGCCCTTTCCAACTGCCTGCAAATTCCAGTGCTGGATGCCACAGGCCAAACAACCGATGAGACAGGAATACAGCACCATGCATCAAAAAAAATAAATAAAAATTGAAATGACAAAAAAATGTTACAGATGAAGGAGCAAGGTAAACACCTACAAGACCAAATAAATGAAGACGAAATAGGCAACCTACCTGAAAACAATTCAGAGTAATGATAGTAAAGATGATCCAAAATCTCAGAAACAGAATGGAGAAAACACAAGAAACATTTAACAAGGATCTAGAAGAAGTAAAGAGCAAACAAAAAGTGATGAACAACACAATAATTCAAATTAAAAATACTCTAGAGGAATCAATAGCAGAATAACTGAGGCAGAAGAACAGATAAGTGAGCTGGAAGATAAAATGGTGGAAATAACTGCCGGGGAGCAGAATAAAGAAAAAAGAATGAAAAGAACTGAGGACAGTCTCAGAGACCTCTGGGAAAACACTAAATGCACCAACATTCAAATTATAGGGGTCCCAGAAGAAGAAGAGAAAAAGAAAGGGTCTGAGACAATATTTGAAGAGATTATCGTCGAAAACTTCCCTAACATGGGAAAGGAAATAGTCAATCAATCAAGTCCAGGAAGCACAGAGAGTACCATACAGGATAAACCCAAAGAGAAAACGCCAAGATACATATTAATCAAACTATCAAAAATTAAATACAATGAAAAAAAAATTAAAAGCAGCAAGGGAAAAGCAACAAACATAAAAGGGAATCCCCATAAGGTTAACAGCTATCTTTCAGCAGAAACCCTGCAAGCCAGAAGGGAGTGGCAGGACATATTTAAAGGGATGAAAGGGAAAAACCTACAACCAAGATTACTCTCCACAGCAAGGATCTCATTCAGATTCCATGGAGAAATTAAAACCTTTACAGATAAGCAAAAGATAAGAGAATTCAGCACCAACAAACCAGCTTTACAACAAATGCTAAAGGAACTTCTCTAGGCAGGAAACACAAGAGAAGGAAAAGACCTACAATAACAAACCCAAAACAATTAAGAAAATGGTAATAGGAACATACATATTGATAATTACCTTGAATGTAAATGGATTAAATGCTCCAACCAAAAGACACAGACTGGCTGAATGGATACAAAAACAAGACCTGTACGTATGCTGTCTACAAGAGACCCACTTCAGACCTAGGGACACATGCAGATTGAAAGTGAGGGGATGGAAAAAGATACTCCATGCAAATGGAAATCAAAAGAAAGCTGGAGTAGCAATTCTCATATCAGACAAAATAGACTTCAAAATAAAGACTATTAAAGAGACAAAGAGGGACACTACATAACGATCAAGGGATCAATCCAAGAAGAAGATATAACAATTGTAAACATGTATGCACCCAACACAGGAGCAACTCAATACATAAGGCAAATGCTAACAGCCATAAAAGGGGAAATTGACAGCAACACAATAATAGTAGAGGACTTTAACACCCCACTTTCACCAATGAACAGATCATCCAAAATGAAAATAAATAAGGAAACACAAGCTTTAAATGACATATTAAACAAGATGGACTTAATTGAAATTTATAGGACATTCCATCCAAAAACAACAGAATACATTTTCTTCTCAAGTGTTCATAGAACATTCTCCAGGATAGACCATATCTTGGGTCACAAATCAAGCTTTGGTAAATTTAAGAAAATTGAAATTGTAACATATATCTTTTCTGACTACAATGCTAAGAGACTCGATATCAATTACAGGAAAACAACTGTAGAAAACTACAAACACACAGAGGCTAAACAATACGCTACTAACTAACCAAGAGATCACTGAGGAAATCAAAAAATACCTAGAAATAAAAGACAATGAAAACATGACAACTCAAAACCTATGGTACGCAGCAAAAGCATTTCTAACAGGGAAGTTTATAGCAATATAATCCTACCTCAAGAAAAAAGAAAAATTCCAAATAAACAACCTTACCTTACACCTAAAGCAATTAGAGAATGAAGAATAAAAAAAAAAAACCCAAAGTTAGCAGAAGGAAAGAAATCATAAAGATCAGATCAGAATAAAGGAAAAAGAAATGAAGGAAACAAAAAAAAACAACTAAAAGCTCATTCTTTGAGAATATAACAAAATTGACAAACCATTAGCCAGACTCATCAAGAACAAAAGGGAGAAGACTCAAATCATCAGTATTAGAAATGAAAAGGGAGAAGTAACAACTGACACCGCAGAAATACAAACCTCATGAGAGAATACTACAAGCAGCTATATGCCAAAAAAACGGACAACCTGGAAGAAATGGACAAATTCTTCCAAAGCACAACCTTCCGAGGCTGAACCAGGAAGAAATGGAAAATATAAACAAACCAGTCACAAGCACTGAAATTGAAACTGTGATTAAAAATCTTCCAACAAACAAAAGCCCAGTACCTGATGGCTTCACAGGATCAAACATTTAGAGGAAAGCTAACACCTATCCTTCTCAAACTCTTCCAAAATATAGCAGAGGGAGGAACACTCCCAAACTCATTCCACAAGGCCACCATCACCCTGATACCAAAACCAGACAAAGATGTCACAAAGAAAGAAAACTACAGGCCAATATCACTGATGAACATAGATGCAAAAATCCTCAACAAAATACTAGCAAACGGAATCCAACAGCACATTAAAAGGATCATACACCATGATCACGTGGGGTTTATCCCAGGAATTCAAGGTTTCTTCAATATACGCAAATCAATGTGATACACCATATCAACAAATTGAAGGATTAAAACCATATGATCCTCTCAATAGATGCAGAAAAAGCTTTCAACAAAATTCAACACCCATTTATGATAAAAACTCTCTAGAAAGTAGGCATAGAGGGAACTTTCCTCAACATAATAAAGGCCATATATGACAAACCCACAGCCAACATCATTCTCAGTGGTGAAAAACGGAAACCATTTCCTCTAAGACCAGGAACAAGACAGGGTTGCCCACTCTCACCATTATTATTCAACATAGTTCTGTAAGTTTTAGCCACAGCAATCAGAGAAGAAAAAGAAATAAAAGGAATCCAAATCGGAAAAGAAGTAAAGCTGTCACTGTTTGCAGAAGACATGATACTACACATAGAGAATCCTAAAGATGCTACCAGGAAACTACTAGAGATAATCAATGAATTTGGTAGAGTAGAAGGATACAAAATTAATGCACAGAAATCTCTTGCATTCCTATACACTAATGATGAAAAATCTGAAAGAGAAATCAAGGAAACACTCCCATTTACCACTGCAACAAAGAGAATAAAATACCTAGGAATAAACATACCTAAGGAGACAAAAGACCCGTATGCAGAAAATTATAAGACACTGATGAAAGAAATTAAAGATGATACAAACAGATGGAGAGATATACCATGTCCTTGAATTGGAAGAATCAACATTGTGGAAATGACTATACTACCCAAAGCAATCTACATATTCAGTGCAATCCCTATCAAACTACCAATGGCATTTTTCACAGACCTAGAACAAAAAATTTCACAATTTGTATGGAAACACAAAAGACCCCAAGTAGCCAAAGCAATCTTGAGAAAGAAAAATGGAGCTGGAGGAGTCAGGCTCTCTGACTTAAGACTATACTACAAAGCTACAGTAATCAAGACAGTGTGGTACTGGCCCCAAAACAGAAATATAGATCAATGGAACAGGATAGAAAGCCCAGAGATAATCCCATGCACATATGGTCACCTTATCTTTGATAAAGGAGGCAAGAGTATACAATGGAGAAAAGACAGCCTCTTCAATAAGTGGTGCTGGAAAAACTGGACAGCTACATGTAAAAGAATGAAATTAGAACACTTCCTAACACCATACAGAAAAATAAACTCAAAATGGATTAAAGACCTAAATATAAGGCCAGACACTATCAAACTCTTAGAGGAAAACATAGGCAGAACACTCTATGACATAAATCACAGCAAGATCTTTTTTGACCAACCTCCTAGAGAAAGGGAAACAAAAATAAACAAATGGGACCTAATGAAACTTAAAAGCTTTTGCACAGGAAAGGAAACCATAAAAAAAGACGAAAAGACAGCCCTCAGAATGGGAGAAAATATTTGCAAACGAAGCAACTGACAGAGGATTAATCTCCAAAATATACAAGCAGCTCATGCAGCTCAATATCAGAAAAACAAACAACCCAACCCAAAAATGGGCAGAAGACCTAAAAAGACATTTCTCCAAAGAAGGAATACAGATTGCCAAGAAACACATGAAAGGATGCTCAACATCACTAATCATTAGAGAAATGCAAATCAAAAGTACAACGAGGTATCACCTCACACTGTTCAGAATGGCCATTATCAAAATATCTACAAATAATAAATGCTGGAGAGGGTGTGGAGAAAAGGGAACCCTCTTGCACTGCTGGTGGGAATGTAAATTGATACAGCCGCTATGGAGAACAGTATGGAGGTTCCTTAAAAAACTAAAAATAGAACTACCATACGACCCAGCAATCCCACTACTGGGCATATACTCTGAGAAAACCATAATTCAAAGAGTCATGTACCACAGTGTTCACTGTAGTACTAGTTATAATAGCCAGGACATGGAAGCAACCTAGGTGTCCATCGACAAATGAATGGGTAAAGAAGTTCTGGCATATGTATACAATAGAATATTACTCAGGCATAAAAAGAAATGAAACTGAGTTATTTGTAGTGAGGTGGATGGACCTAGAGTCTGTCATACAGAGTAAAGTAAGTCAGAAAGACTAACACATATATATGGAATCTTAAAAAAGAAAAATGGTTCTGACGAACCTAGGGGCAGGACAGGAATAAAGACACAGACGTAGAGAATGGACTTGAGGACACGGGGAGGGGGAAGGGTAAGCTGGGACGAAGTGAGAGAGTGGCATGGACATATATACACTACCAAATGTAAAATAGATAGCTAGTGGGAAGTAGCTGCATAGCACAGGGAGATCAGCTCAGTGCTTTGAGACCACCTAGAGGGGTGGGATAGGGAGGATGGAGGGAGACGCAAGAGGGAGGAGATATGGGGATATATGTATGTATATAGCTGATTCACTTTGTTATACAGCAGAAACTAACACAATGTTGTAAAGCAATTATACTCCAATAAAGATGTTAAAAAAAAAAAAAACTTTGCCAAGCACTCTGCCTTCACTGTAGACACTGTCCAGACTAGATGCTCATGTGCTCGCAGAGGCTGTGCCTGGACAGGTACAATGCCTACTACGTTCTAGCTTGTTACAGGTCACAAAGCATATCAATATTTCTCCTTTGAACGTCAGAACAGCTCTGTATAATAATCTGAGCAGGGATTACTGTCTTTTTTAATTCTCAGTGTAGAATCGGAAAGCCAACTGGCCTACATGTAAGTAGAGGTGGGCCTTAAAGGCCAACCTCCCACCACCTCAGCACCCATCACCTCCCTAGAAAGGCTATGACGCCAATCATTTCCACAATTACAGTTGCCTTCTTTCCACACTGATCATTTTCATTAGATCATTCCTAGTGCTTTTATTTAACGAAAGAAAAACCTACCACACATCGTTCCTTGAGTATGATGGACTCTTACCCCCACCCAAAAAAACCCTCATAAACCTGAAGACTTTGTTACTCAAAGTATGGTATGTGGACCAGCAGCATTGGAAGCCCCTGGGAGTTTGTTAGGAATGCACATTCTCAGGCCAATTCACTGACCCTCTGAATCAGACTCTATTTAAGCGAGATCCCCAAGTGATACTTCAGCACACTAAACTTTGAGCGACATTGCTCTAGAATACACTTTAACATGTTAACTTGAGTGCTTAGTAGGGGAAAAAAAGACCTAATATAAAGAGTTCCTACAAATCAATATGAAAAAGAAAAACAGGTAAAAAAAAGACAAAATATAAGAACAGTGAATTCACAGATGAAATGCAAATAAACATAAACATAAAATGCTCATCTTCTCCAGCAATTTAGGAAATGCAAATTAAAACAGTAACATATTATTATTTTTCATCTGTCCGACTGTTGAAATTTGTAACGTGTGATAATCTTCAAATCGAGAACACTTTGGAAAAGGGGCATTTTCTTACCCTATGGGAGCTTAAATTGTAACACAGGCACACCTCGTTTTATTGCATTTTGCTTTCCTGCATTTCACAAATACTACATTTTTTTACAAATTGAAGGTTTGTGGCAACCCTGAATCGAACAAGTCTATAGGTGCCATTTTTCCAAACAGTATTTGCTCGCTTCATGTCTCTGTGTCACATTTTGGTAATTCTCACAATATTTCAAACTTTTTCATTATTATAATTGTTATGGTGACTTGTGATCACTGATCTTTGATATTATTGCAAAAAGATTGCAATTCACTGAAGGTTAAGATGATGGTTAGTATTTTTTAGCAATAAAGTCTTTTTAATTAATATATGTACTTTTTTAGACATAATGCTATAGTCTACTTAATAGACTATATTTTAAACATAACTTTTATATGCACTAGGAAGCCAAAAACTTTGTGTGACTCACTTTATTGCAATATTTGCTATAGTGCAGTGGTCTGGAACTGAACCCTCAATATCTCCAAGGATGCTTGCAATCTCTCTCTCTTTTTTTTTTTTCAGTTTTAAAGGTTTTGCCCCAAAATTTCCACTTCGAGGAATCCGGTCTATAGAAATACCTGTTAATGTATCAAAGACAAGTGTAAAAGGATCTCATTACTCCATTTGAATTGTGAAATATGAAGGAAATATAAATATCAATCTATAAGGAAATAGTTCAATAAATTAAAGGTATCCATACCAGAGGACTGTGCAATAATTTAAAAAGAAGTCAGTGTCATGAAGAAAATGTTCATGACACTGCTGAATGCCTCAACAAGTTGCAGGAGAGTATGTACAGTATGATCTCATTCATATAGAGGAGAGGTATATATATTTGTTAAAACTCGTAAGAAACACTAAACTTAAATTTGGTACATTTTATTTTATGGAAATTATACCTCAATAAAATTTATTAAAAGGACTATATGTGTATATGATAGTGGATGCTATGTACTTTCAGGCCAACGAAATGGTCCATAAGGAAGACAAGAAGGCTTTCAAAGTGGCAGAAGCCTAGAAGAAGAGAGCATGAGTGGGAACTTTCTGTAGTGTTAGTATTTTTTTCAACCAGCATGAACACTTCTTGTATTCTAGAAAGCACAAGATAAAAATCTAAATGAAATAAATGGAGTCATTTGCAGTGAGCCCGAATCAATGTGGAAACGCAAATCCAACTTGGCCTCTTAGTTCCTTCCATGGGCTGAGTTCGGTCATTTGGTGTCTGGTGTGAAGGTCTACATTTGAAAGGGTTGTCAACATCACACACATCTTTGCCAGACTGACTTTCCATAGACACCTGTTTATTACTTCACAGATAACTACTGAGCATCCTTAAACATCAAGCCCTTTGCTAAAAATTTTATGGAAATTTGATACAAAAAAGAAGACAGTTCCAGCCTCCAGGCCTAATCACTCTTCTACTGAAAAAGCTTACAGCATTCTGTGCCAGGTAGTGTAACAGACCTAAATGTGTTAACTTCTCTTGCTGCCTCACCCACTGGGCACTGTTTATCATTATTTTCCTTATTTCCTATCTACTCTGTTCAGGGTAGGCTTTATGCTGTCCTGCAACCATCCCAGCCTTTGCTTCTGCTGTCCCTCTCACCTGGAATCCCTGTCTCCCTCATTATTCCATGCTCTCATCCACCCAACAAGATCCATCTCCACCTTGTCCATGAAGTTCTTGCTAAGCCCAGAAACCCTCAATCACCTCCCCTCCCCACACCTTGCCTTATTTGTTGGATAGTCTTGTCTCTCTAAGGAGAAAGGGGACCGTGTCGCCCTCTTTCCTACCCCTCCTATTGTCTTGTACAATGTCAAGTACCTAGGAATAATTAACTGGCAACTATCAATGATTTGTCACTTCATAGTTTTTAAATGTTAGACAAAGGAGAGGAAATTCATAGGCAATAAGTGCTTTTCCAAAAGCCTAATGAGGTAGGTATTTTCCCCATTTTATAGATGGATAAACTGAGGCTTAGTGAGGTTGGGTGATTTGGTCTGGCTCATATAGCTCATAAAATACAGGGTCAGTCTTCAGACCTACTTCTGAATTTCTCTAAAGCCCATGTCTTTGCTCTGTACCATGCTACCCTCCTAACTTGCCACTTAGGTGATCTCATTGAATTCTCACATTGCTGTCTCAAGAAATATTTGTTGATTGATTGATGACATGTTCAGTAGCAATGTGGTCCAGTTCAAGGGTTTCCTGCAGCTGAATTTGATGAAAAGCTCCTGCTGTGCTCAGAGAGGTTTAACCTGCTTCAAACTCTGGCTTTCCCACAATATCATTAGTCTCAGTCCCAAGACCTGTGCAATACATAGCACAATGTTTTATGTACTTACAGAGCTTAAAAGCAACGTCTGAGATGACAGAGTTCAAACTTAAGCCCTGGCATCTGGCGCCAGGGTTCAGTGCTGGGGACCCCCATCCTCTGCTTCCCAAGGTTCTCCCTGATGGTCGCTTGGCCATGTGTGGGCTGGGCTTAGACAAGCTGCTTTGACTTTACCTCCTGAGACGTGTACTGTTGGCACATCAATATAGAACACTTGGAGTCCCCAGGAGCCCGGCCATAGTGATGGCACAAAGCCAGAAATGGACACTCAGAGAGTCAACAAGGTGGGTACAGTTCTCCATTAACATGGGAAAAATACTCAACATTTCTAAGCCTGTTCTCTCAGTTATACTATGGGAATTATAGAACCTTTCCTGCCTACCCTTCAGGAGATTAAGAGAATCAGAGAGATCCTGTTTATGGAAACACTGTATATACCACAAATCCCTGCCTGTACTATGTTGCCATATGGTGAACGGTCATTGTCACTAGAGGAGGTGGCAGCCGCCATGGACAGAGCCCTGGGAAAAAGTCAGGAGACCTGGGCTCCACTCCTGGTTGAGCTGCCAAGCCTCTTCATGTCATAACAGCCAAGAGGCTCTGGACTCACAGTTCTGTGGGTCAGAAAGACAGATTTCCAAGTCTGCTTCATTTGAAAATAACATACACTTACTAGCAGAATGCTCTGCAGGAGAAACTTAAGAAGCCGGGATGTATGCAGACAAGCCACAGTCTCTTGAGTTAATTTCAGCAGCAACATCCTTGGATTATGGGACTCCAGACATAACATTGACCCTCAGTCTTGGTGCCTGAAGCATCTCTTTTGCATCGCTTTTTATTATTGTCAATTCTCTTGTTATTTTTAACCATCCTGGTTTAAGTGCATTTTAATCCTATAAGCCACCTCAACTCCTTTTTTAAACCATGTCATCTATAAAACACATCAATTAACAAGTAACTTGCTTTGATCTTAGTAAGTCATAGAATTTCAGAAATGGAAAAGAACTCAGAAATCATATTTAGCCTCATATATAATAAGTGGTAAGAGGAGACCCAGAGGGAGAAAAGGACATGTCCAAAGTCACACATCAAGGTGGAGGCAGAGTCCGGAAGGGACCTGGGGGCTCGCAGTGCATTGCTGTCCATATCATTGTAGAATATGAGCCTGGGTCTCTGTTTCTCCAGCTATAAAATGTAAATAAGAACACTGTGGTCTTGCAACACTGTACATTAATGCTGTGTGAGAAAAAACTTTGCTATAATTATTATCTGTGGTTTTTCAAAACTTTAATAATAACAAAATAATGTTCTTCCTAAAAACTCACGGAAAGATTCTTGGAAATCTAAGAACACTGAGTAATCTTTACTTGTGCCACTGAACCAGAATACTTTGAACTGGGCTGTTCAGACACACAGTTTGTTCCCGCATAAGGCTGTCCAGTTCGGGGGTCAGAGAAAGCCGGTATATTGGCTTGGAAGCCTTTTAGGTAGAGACTGCTGTGGCATCATGAATATTCAGTCATAAGTAATGCAAAAACTTATTCCGGTTGTTTTTTGAAGCAGGCAGAAATACTTGAGGCTCTGCGATGGAAGGTCCTCAGAAAACAAACCACATCTCATGGATGTAGCAGTGGTGATACTAAAAAAGAAAGGCTCTATAGCTCCCTGGTCAAGAATACGGGCAGAGCGGTCAAAACACTGAGATTTAAATTCTGTTGTGGCCACTGACTGACTCTGACCTTGAGCGAGTCACATGACCTCTGAGCACCGCCTCCTTAGCTAAAAATAGGAATAAAAAGAGTATCTACCTCATGGGATGTTGGTAAAAACTAAATTAGTTAATAATGTAAATTGCTTAAAACAATGACCCGTGCGTCCTAAGTACCCACTAAATGTTAGCTCTTATTTCAGTGTTGCAAGCAACGAATCCTAGTTTGGTGGCAGAGTTCATAAATCTCGCAGCAGCATGACTAACTAGGCATGAATCTCAGGCCCTCGTGTCCCAAGCTCTGCACATTTTAAGGGTTTAAAAACTGTATCATTTTCCAACACCGATTTCTACACTATATGAGAGAAGCTCTCTGTTCTTTCTGAGTATTCACAGAGAAGGATACAGGCAAAGGAAAGCCTCAGAACCTGTGAGAATAGCACAAGCAACTGCTTTGGCTGCTTGTGTTAGGGAAGCCTCACCTGCCAGTGAGAATGTCCCAGGAAGCGGGGCAGGAGCCCCCAAGAGGATGCTGCTGAGCCTTTGGCCATGGCCCGCCTGCTTCTCCGCTGCGCCTGACCCGCCCCCTTGTATCCCTGGCTCTGTCCCTGTCTTCATGGTATGACCCTGAGTACATCCCCAGCCCTCTGGGGTCCTCAGTTTCTCCACCTATAAAAAGAGAGAGTGGTTGAAATAATCCCTTTATCTCTTCCAGCTTAACCTTTTTTTTTTTGATTATCCTACTTGGCTAATCTCTCTCCAATGTGAAGAAATCTTCACCAATTACTACAGAAACTTATGCACAGCAATGGAGAAATGTTAAGCAGTTTCTGTGAAATACCCAGTAACTGCATCAAAATTATTTAACCTAAAATGACAAACACCCAAAGCAGACACACAATATGGGACGTGGAATCTTCAAAATTCTCAGTCAGTTCCTTGGAGCTGGTCAAGCAGCCCCACCCAGGCCACGGGTGGGCTTAGAAACGTTCTAGCAAGACCTTTCCCTAGCTCTCCACTCACCCAATTTTGTGTCACAGAAATTACACACGATTCCCCAGTTAGAGAATAGAGGTCTCTACAGATAACCAAAGACTGGCCCAACTGAGTGCAAATCCAGCCAGTACTCAAGACCCGCTTGGATGTAGCAAGACTTCGGTCACTCACCAAAACAACGCTCAGATCTGGCCCAAGCTGAGGTGTAGGAAGAAGTTCAAAAACAGTCCTCAAACCTGGGGCCAGACTTTTTAAAAGAAATCCCAGAAGACTCACTGACTGTTATTTTTGTCAATTATCCAGGGTGGCTCTATAGGGAAGTACCTCGCTTGAAGAAAACTCAAAGTAAAATCGCCAGCACCAAATCTAGAGCTTAACCACAGCAGACATCTGATGGCTGTTTCCTAAAGAAGACATTTATCTATTTAGATATTTGGGACTCTTCACTTTAGAAAGGAACTCACTGCCAGATTCTGGGAAGAAGAACCTTCTGGACGTTTATGTCTGTTCATGTTCTATGCTGATGAGCCTGTTTGCCACAATCTTCCAAGAGTCTCCTGCCCTTCCCTCTCCTCTATGCCTCGGAGCTTCCATTTTATTTTGGTCAATGGGAGGCACCAGCAGGAAAGCAAAGAGCAGGAAGAAAGAGAGGTTGGGGTGTGTACTTACTCCCCATCGGATTCCCAGCTGCATCCCATCTCAGTTCCGGCTTCAGCTGCTTTCTAGTTAGTCCCAGCTGCTGTGCTGCAGGCTGACTCTCAGGGACCCAGGTCTCACCAGGGTCCAGTAACACTCTTGGCCCCTTCCCTTGCCTTGCCCCTCAGGCCTAACGGCTTCTCATGGTGGCTAGACCCTGGGTGCGCAGTCCCTTTGCTCACCTCCTCCTGCCCCTGCATCTGGGACTGATGCGTAAGCCATCAGCTATTTGGCCAGACTGAAGTGGAGTCAATATTAGGCTCTAGTATCTGACTTTAAGAGTCATTAGGGCCAGAGAAAATGCATGTCTGGCATTTTTGAATAAAAACGTCAGTAGAAAAATGAGGATTCAGTTAACAGGTGTTGCAGGAATACGGTTGTTATAAAAGGCATGTATAGTCTGAATCTGGTGCTCGCGACAAGAGTATGTGCAACCAACTTTCTCAGAGCAGTAAAGATGTCCAACGCTTCCTCTTCTTATCTCATCACTACCTGACAATTTAGGAGGAGTCAGAGATCATAAATGGCCTCAGGAGTTCTTCAGAAAATCTCTTCTCAAGGGAAACATAGAAGTGACGGGAGCAGCTACTGTGAACGATCATGGAAATGAGCGAATTGGGGTGCATTTTATGAAGCCACATTGACCCAATACATCATGCATTTTACAGTGTGGCAGAGTAGCCGAGGGGGTGTCAAACCTCAGAACAAACCAGGAGCCCAAAGTAGACGTCTATCCTATGACCAAGATCATAAAGGCTTCTGCATCTGGGGCAGAAACGTGGAGGCAACGTATCCCTTCTTGCTATTCCTGGGCTTCTCTGAGTCGGCCACTGCCTCTCTTCTCTGCAGAAACCAGAAGGGGCACAGACACTCATTCCGTCCTTCCCAAATAATGGGAGGCATGTCCAGTTTCCCAGCCTCAGAGGACTTTGCCGCCCAGAAGGTGACCTCTTCCTTTCCTCACCCACAAAATCGGCCCCGTCCCTTAGGGCGTCTCTTAGATTCTGTGACGCAGGCTGCTGCTAATTCTGTCTTCAGACGCGTTTAATCATCTGCTGTTTACTCATCCTTTGAAAAAATATTTATTGTGTCTAGTTTGCGCCAACTATATGTATCAACACTGAAGATAGAGTAGTTAAGAATTTAATTTAAATTAAAAGTTAAATTTTAAAGTGGACAAAGAATTACAGATAGTGAGAACTGCTCTGAAGAAAAGAAAGCAGAGAAGTGGGCTAGAGGGTGGCTGAGGGCAGGACCACAGCACTATTTCAGAAAAGCCAGTCGTGAGAGATGCCACTAAGAAGACACTCGTTCCATCCAAAGCGTCAGACCTGCCTCCATGGTGTGGATCTCGTCGGCACGCTCTCTCCGCTCAGCCAGCCCACCCCCGGCGCAGGCCACAGGCTTCAGTCCCACCCAGTCGTGACTCCCAGCCCGTGGGCCGCCTCCACACTTCCCTGCCCTCGCTCAGACAGAATCGTCTATTTAAGGCTGCCCTTGCCCCACCCACTCATGCTTCCCTGGCTCCCACCCTCCAGTCTCAGGTCAAATATGCAGTCACACAGCACTTCCTGACCCATTACCTCTGCCTCCACCACCCTTTTCTCTCAGCCTTCACTGACCTCTGCACACACATTCACCTATTACATCACTTTTAACACGTTGTCACACTTTTCATGTCATATTAGAATTATTGCTTTGATCATCTGTCTTCGTATTAAGCTGCAAGCCCTACGTTATACGCCCAGCATCTCTCACTGCACTCGGCCTGCAATACTCTCCCATAAAGCAAATAAGCCTCCCCAAACCTATGTGATTTTAGAATGGAATTGTCCTGATTTTACAAATAAGGCTCAGAGAGGTGAACTCACTTACCTAAGGTCACACAGCCAGTAAATGGTTGAAGCTGGAATTTAAAACTCAGTGTCCTGAAGCCAAATCCTACACATAGAGGGTTAGCATCCAGATAATTAGGGGAAAAGAAGGAAATCTGGGCCTGAAATACCAGAGTCACTGGCAGCCCCTGCACAGGTGTCATTTTGAGTCTCCACAGATCTCTGCATGAGCCCCTTTCCTCCTAGCCAGAAACTGAAGCTTATCTGTGGTATTTAAAGGTCCAAGAAATTGGGCAAAGTTTCATGGTGGGGATGGAAAACGTCATCTGCTTCTGTCAAATTTCAAAATCTTGCAGTAGTTGTCTTATTTTTTTAAATGCCCTTCATTCTAAAAATATCTCCCCACTCCCCCTCCAAGAAATTCCCTTTTGTCACTTAAATGGTCAAAGAAAACCCTGAGGAGATCAAAAAGTGGCCATTCAGGGCGAGCAGCCCAGAGTGGCCCCTGTGTCTTAGATCTCTGAGAATCCTCCAGGCCCAGAGGCAGAGCACCCAGCTGAAGCAGCGGACGTTTACTTTAAACTCTATCCTTCTGCCACTGCAGGGAGGTAGGCTTGAGCTGAACACTCTCCCTGGAAATCTGGTTGCCTGTGGGGATTTCAGGTGAGAACCCCAGCCCCCCTCCATGTCCCTTCATCACCTGTCCACACGGGAAGGCAGGAACCACCACCCTCATTTCATATCTTTACCACCCGCAGACCCAGTTTCCGCCTGAAACCTCCTCTGACAACTGCTGTCTCCACTGATCCATCCCGTCCGTTGCCACATCACTGCTTCACTTGTGTCCTCTCCAGACTGATCCATTGGAGGGCAGACCCGGGCCTCACACCGATGTGCCCCCCACAGTGTTTCACCCACTGCTCTGTGTACAGCAGGTGATGAATAAGCGAGGTCACTGAGGTCATCCTCCACGCCTGCAAGTCCAGAGCTATGAGTACTTTCCACACAGCACACACTGCTCTGATCCCAAGAGGATCAACTGTGCAGATGCAGCGCCTTCTGCTTCCTAACGTCCTAGTCCGAGGGAAGAGAAGACGTACTTTCCCAAAAGTCCTGCTGGGGTCAGGAGTGAGGAAGGGTCCAGTTATTTGGAACGTGAGTCCACAAGGCATCCCCCATGCACGTGTGTGTGGGTGTGTGTTAACACTGACACAGCCACAGCCTTCGCTCCTGCCCCCCCTTTCAACCAGTGCACACGGTAGACTCAGCTCTGGTGGAATGGGTAAGGCGGGGCTGGGCCCCATGAGAACTGGGCCCCATTTCTCCCCCATGGGCACCTGGGCAGAAGACGGGCAAGGAGGGTGCTTTTCCTAAGCACAACTTTGTTCAAATAAGAAGTTGACCTATAATTTGGAGGTTGACTTCCTGAAGCTTGGCCTGTGTTGCAGGCAGTATCTGTTCAAAAGGGACAGAACACTTGAACAATGAACGAGGCAACCATGCTGGAAGAGCTTGCCCATGATACATGCAAAAAGATTCTTTCAAGAAAAACTAGAAACTATACACTGGGCCACTGGCAGTCTCTAGTGGGTCTTAATCATGTCCACTGTGACAGCAAATGCAGAATGGAGAGGTTCCAGAACTGCAATTAAACTATAAAAGTGGCCTTTCCACTTAACCCTCTGGGGTCTTCCTACGTAATATGCCCAAGAAGATCACAGGTAGGTCAGGAAAGAAGGGGGAAGAGAGTTAGTTCACACACCTGTGTCATCCAAAGTGGCCTAGTGTCCACTGGTCCCTTCTCATTCTCCCCAGTGGATTACAAAGGACCGTGGACATAAAAGTCGAGAAGCCCAGGCCTCCTAATAGTAAGATAACACTACACCCTTCCCATTGCCTTTAGAGTGAGCACTGAGAGCTATGTCTTCAGGCCCGGGGTTCATCACACTGGTTCACCATGCTTCTTCAGGGACTTCCTGCCTAGCCAGCACTGCCTGCCGAGTCCCAGCTGAGGAGCTAAGTAAGTGACCTACTGGACCCCAGGTGAACACAATTGTACTAATGAGGCAGGTTAATTGGGACTCAAGAGTTAAAGGCAACATGTGTCCTCAGGGTGACAAGAAACTTTCAGACCTTCTTTTTGGGCTACCTAGTGATGGACGCCCCCAGAGTGCACACTGATGACATCCATGCATGTGTATGTGCACAGATGCCCAGGAGACAAACTGGGCTTGCCTGTGAGGCCACAGCTCTTCCAGACAATGCCTTACCTCTGCTCCCTCATAATGTTCTTCCCTTCTCCTGCGGCCTCAGCTAAGCCAGATGGTAAAGCTACTTAAAAACACACACAAACACAGACACAGAGAGCGAGCGCGAGAGTAAACATACATCTGGGTCAAGCAAATCCTGAGAGCCTTCATTCTGAACGTGTGTGATTTACAGGCCTGTCGCTGAGACAGATGAGGAGGAGAAGGCAATGGATTCACAGCAGGATCTGTGAGGTCATATCAGAAAGAATGAGCCCAGAGCCTTCAGGGGATTCCCCTGTGCTAAGATTCTGGGCAATGGGAACACCTATTAATGAGGGGGCTTCCACATGCCAAGTGTAACTCTTAAGTAATACCACTGTCAACGTGGCTGTGCACCCTGGTCTCAAAAGGATGTGGGCATGATTGTCATTTTTTAGAAGATGATAAAAATTTATAATCAGCTACAGAAGAATGGCTGCAAAGTAAGTCATACTGAAAAGGTCTGAGCTAAGGACATTGACTCTTTAGTGCACAGCATGTGATTTAGTTTGGAAAAACGAGGCAAGTTTATTATACATATATATCAAGCCATTATAGTGAGGCATGGCCGACACTATTCCATCATCCACTGTACCCCTAGAAGGCCTGGCCCATGCCAAGTCAATGCATATTCCATGATCATGAGCCACCCTTCAACCTCTTCTCCAGGGCACCCAGCTTTGGACCGTAGAACTGCCTTGACTAGGGACACATGCCACGCCAACTTCTCATCTGTTCCCTAGGGACACATGCCACGCCAACTTCTCATCTGTCCCCTATTCCTTCTTCAGTGCCAACAGCCAACGGCATCCTTCTGCAGATCTCTACTATCTATCAGTTCTTTCCACCGACCTCAATTCAGTGCAGCCGTTAGACCACTACCCTCTTGTCTCCTGGAAATATCGGACCTTCAGTGACTGCTCCATCAACAAGAAATGTTTCATCTTTAAAATGCTGCTTTGTTGTGCATTTTGTGAAAGATTTTGGCAAGAAGCTGGTTGTGGTTGGGTGATGTCATTTTCTCAACCCAAGACGATGCCTGAGAGCATGTCCACAATGCTGAGTAACATTTGGAAAAGCAGAAGCCAGAGGCCTGCTTCTTAGGCAGACTTCCGTTCTGTCCTCCACATAAAGAGGTCTAATTCACACAGGATACCTAGGAGACTCAAACGCTAACTAGCACCATATCCTGCTGAAGACTGAACTAGTTCTGGCAGTATGAGAACTAAGGCCTCTCATCTCAGGAAAAATCAAGGCAAAGTTAGACCCTCGAAGCAGACTTGCTCGCTTCACTGACAGAAGTTTCCAACGGACCTGGGCTCCATTTTGGTAGGTATTAATCTGCAGTGCTTGCCAAAACCTTAGCAACTGGACTGATAAAGTCATGTATGTTGAGTTATTCCTTTGGGAGATGCGATTGGAGAGATTAAGTCTTCACACCCTCCCCATATCTTCTAATAATCATATGATTAGCGTTGGCAGCTGGCATTATGGGGCAGCCACAGGCAAAGAAGAATCCCCTTTTCTTTCCTGTGAAGGTGATTGATGTCTAACTGGGAATCAGAACAGCAACCCAGTCCCATTGGCCCTAGACTCCCATCAACTGAGTTCATTTCTCCAGATCCATGGGCAACCCTACTACAGAATGAAGTGTAACCACTTTGTTTTATCTTGCCAAAAGAATGCTATGATAAGTTCTGTTGCCAGTGGTGGAATCTGCAATATTATAGTAAAATAAAAATCAGTGCCTCTTGGTCCTAGACACAAACACAATACCTTTATGGGTCCAAATTCTGAAAGCTATGATCGTGAACATCTTGTTCGTGTTGATTTTAGCAACTTCCAAAGATGTTATGTGGATCTCTCTGCCACCCACTAAATCTCCCACTCTTGTCACTTCATCAATGACTACAAATTTATAAAGAAAATCTGCCTAAGAAAAATCCCCACTCCTCATAAAACTATGATCTCTACACACAAGAATCCTTTATGGAAAAAGCACTTTCAAATTAAAGTTCTAAAACGTATTTAAACAAGGATTGTCTCATTGTTTGAATACCACATAAAGAATAAAGGTGTATCACAGTGAATAATTTTCAAGCTCTGTGCTCCACATACTGCAGTGAAAGCGTTCCAACTCCAGTGTGAGCACCTTGAGGGAACAGGGTTTAATTAACTGTGTACCCCCAGAAACTAGCAGAGTTCCTGGAACATGGGAGATAATAAATACTTGTTGAAAGACTAAATGTCAGACGTAGCCAACACTGGGGGCTACATAATAAATGCTGGGTGCCAACTTTCGAATAGAATTAAACCCCATACCCCATGCTCTCGCTCCCTCTCTCAATATCCATACACACACAAACACACACACATACACTTAGACACACTCGTGATCAGCTCATCTAGGCTAATATACGCAAAGATAAAGAAATAAAAGATGTGGTATTATATCTGGAAATTATAATTTAGTAAGGTCAGGAAAGACCCAAGTTTCTGATTCTGTTTTTCACTCCTGAGAGATTATACCTCTGGGATAGGTAAAAGTGAAAGTACACAGTGCTATGATTCATCCTTTGGTTACAACTTAAAACTTCAAATAAACTTTAAAAATTGGGGATTGGAGGGCTTCCCTGGTGGCGCAGTGGTTGAGAGTCCGCCTGCCGATGCAGGGGACACGGGTTCGTGCCCCGGTACGGGAGGATCCCACATGCCGCTCCGCGGCTGGGCCCGTGAGCCATGGCCGCTGAGCCTGCGCATCCAGAGCCTGTGCTCCGCAAGGGGAGAGGCCGCAACAGTGAGAGGCCCGCGTATCGCAAAAAAAAAAAACCAAAAAACAAAACAAAAAAAATTGGGGATTGGAAACATACATTCGATTCTCTGCTTTTGCTCTACCTAGTTTTTGTTTGCTTGTTTACTTGCTGTAGTTGTTGTTCAGCGTATGAAAACATAAAACAAACCTGTTGAAACACTCATGTTCTTCCATAGAGAAAGCATACAGAAAGACAAGATGCCTTCAGGAGAAATCCCGCTCACCCCCCGCACCACACTCTCAGCTCGAAAGCCCTAGTTGCTCATATGTGTTTCCCAAACTGATCAGCAGACACTGGCTTGTTGAAGACTGGACCCAGCGATCATTTTCGAATATATGGCTCGTTGGTTTTATGAGTTCTTGGTAACCATAAAGGTCTTGAATTCCTTTGCAAACAGCAAAAACATATTTCCTCTTTGTGGGGTACCAAGAGTTCATACCAAAGGCTACAGTGACATATTCTTGGTCTGTGCCTCTGAGTAACCAAAGGCCACCACTCCACTGACATGCGGACAGTCAGGCATTAATAAAGATAGTTTCTCCTTTAAAGAGAGAGACACGTGGTCTGAACCGGGCTGATCTTGGATAGCACCGTTTGCTAATGAATCACCTCAGTGACCAAAGATGCCAGTCAGTATCACTAAAGATCCAACACATTTACCTGAAAGGATCTAAACGTGATTTATCTACTCAGTTGGATTTTCTGATTTACATTAAAAAGGATAATGTTAAGAGTAACGCCCAACATTTCTACAGGATATAGTTTGCAAAGTTTCTTTCTTTCCGTGACCACTTTTGAAATCCCTCAAACCTGCCCTCAAGGCAGACAAGGCAGGCTCCAATGTGATTTGCCTGCACCTCAAGTGGAAGGGTAACAGGAGTTAAAATGAGATTCTTCCTAATAACACATTATAAAATGAGATGCTAGCCCACTAATGCAGGACTTGCAAAGGAAATGTTTCAGAAATCACATTGGCAATCATTAGTCCAAAATCCACTCTGAAAAACTTTGAGGTTGAAGAGACCAAGAAGAAAGGATTTCTTTGGCAAGAATGCTAAGAATTACACCACCCCTACACACATTCCACAAGGAAAAGAAAGGGAAGGCATCCCTTTTACCTGTGGGAGGCTTCAGGATTACAGTTTGGAGAGCTCGACCTGGGGTCTAAAGGCACAGAGACTAGTGCTGGCTCCAAGCTTGGAGAAAGCCACAAGGCGGGGCAGTGATGGGCCACCCTAAAAGCAGAGGGAGGAGACAGGCTGCACTGGAAACAGCCTGGGTTTGGAGTTTCCCCTGGGTTCCATAAGGATCCTGTATAAAGATACCAGAATATATCATGCTATGAAAAATTCTGCCCAGGAATCCTCCTGGGAGCTGGGCAGCTAGATAACCCCAGGCAAGGCTAGATATTGATATCTAGAGTCGGAAGTGGCCAGTCTGAAGGGGCATTGACTGTGTTAAAGGAGCAGCAGTTGATCCCCAGTATGAGTGTGGAGCTACCACCAAACCCACAGGGCAACAATAACTGATCATGACAGTCCCCATCAAGCCGCACCTTTCTTGCTCGCTAACTCTCTCCCACAAACCCTCTGCAGCCCTAAAGGCCCTGAGCTGACTAGGGACAGGTATTAGAGGGGGAGAGACGTTTCCCACCTCCAATGGAAGGCTTCCCTGCCTGAGGTATTAGTGAGTTGAGGAAGGGGAGAAGCTTCAGTGTAAAGAGAAATTTAAAGCATTAAAAATTCAAAATATCTAATGGCTACCCCGTAGAAGCTCGACTGCCCGGGACCTGCTGATTACATTTCATGGGATGTCTGAATCTGGGACTCTCGGGCTGGGGCTGGCCTACCCCACAATCCATTATGAATAACAGAATCTGGGGTGAAAGGAAGGGCAATCAACAGAAAATTGTCCCACCTCTGCTCTTCAGAGGCCTTGCTATTGTGGAAAAAGACATAATATGTACACTAGCCCTCCTGGGCTAGGACCCTCACCTAGAAAGCCGGTCCTTCCTCATGTGCTGACCTGACCTCAGTCACACTCCCTTCTCCCAAACAAAGAGGTAAGACATGCACCTGTCTACAAGTGACCAGGTGACCAGCTGTGTGCTGACAGTCCCCAAACCTTACAGTCACGTGTGAGTTTAGAAGATGGAAAAAGGAAACGTGAAGAGCGTTATTCCCTAAGGGGACAGAGCTTATAATGATCTGGAGACAAAGCCACGAAAGGCAGCATGGCCTCACCATTGCTTCTCTTGACACCCCACCTGATTCTCCTTGAATTTCATTGCTTCATAACACCCAAAGTTGTTTCATTTGAACTTAACCATTACTGATTACGTGCCTTCTCTAGAAGAGACGCTGTTTTTAAAGAAGCGTCTAAAGGGAAGCAGATCTCCTAGCTCCCTCTTCAGCCCTGGCACTAACATACCATATTATGTGGGGAGCAAGTCCCTTCCTCTCTGCCTCTCTCCTTCAGTTTCCCATATGTAAAATCAGAGCACTCAAGGAGCTGACCTCTAAGACCATCATTGCTCTAACACATTATACCACATCTGGAGTCTGGAAGGATTTAAATGTGGCTAAATTATGCAGAATGAATTAGCCCTTGAATTTGTACAGCATATTGTAATCTCTGCAAAATTCTTGTACAATTCATTACCTAGATGGTTTATAACTTCTTCACCTTTGATTCTACGGAATTGGTGTTATTAGCCTTACAAAACAGATGAGGAACCAGACTGAGAGAATTATCCCAAGTCACACAAGTAGCAGGACCAGGAGCTCGGCATCCTGATCCCCAGTCTGGTCTCCTTTCTTTGCCCTACAAACTCTGGTGTTTGCAGTTAACAACAACACGGGCAGCTCCTGGGACCCAGTGGGGGTCCTTTCTCACTAATGTCAGGTAACAACATTACACTGGTCTTTCTCAGAGTCCCAAAGGCTGGTCTGTTTAAGTGGGCTCTTCCCAGAGGGTCTTGTGAACCTTAAATAACCTTCTTTCTAAGTTTGTTTCAGTAACTCTGACCATTTGGAGAGAAAACAAACCCATACACAGAGGAATTTAAGGTGTTATTTTAACTTTGTATACCATGCATAAAAAGTTACCCTTTCACTTGAATTTTTGAATATAAGTTGGGAAAAAGAAAAGTTTTGGCACATGTTCTCCAGGTGAATGCCCCAGGGCCTGAAGTTTAACTCCAGGACAGCCAACAAAACACCAGGGTAACCGGTTCCCTACTCCCTCCCCCTCTCCCACAAACTCCCTTCCCCTTCACTGTATCTCACCAGCCACCTGTGAGGTTCCAGACTTTCTTCAGGCGCTCTGAATTTAAAGCAAGAACTTGGCCCCGACACTCAGAATCTCTCCTGACTTACTGTCTTTGTCTCGTTCACTGAAAAAAGAGAATTATTATTATATTATTTAAGGAGAAATAAAAATCAAGAACATATTCAGTCATTACAAGAACACAGAACATCCTTATGATACAAAGACCCAACACACACACACAGGTGGCCATAAACATGAATTACTGGATAGCTATTCAGAATGTCAGGAGTCCCAAACCATCCAGGGCACAGCTATTAATCTAACAGAGAAAAATTCTCCTGAAAAAGGACTTAAGATATCAAATGCCCAGTTGCACCAGGCATTTTTCTAGGTGCCTAACCTGCAAAATACAGACCTCACAAAACTTTCGTTATACTCATTGTTATTCCTACTTTACAGAATAGAAATATAAGCTCAGGAATGTTAAGTAATACTGCCGGGGGGCACATAACTTATAGAAGATGGACCTAGGATTTGAACTCAGGATTCTCTGGATAAAAATTCCACGCTCTTTTCTCTGTTTCATGCAATGTCTCCAGTGATAGGTAGCAGTCTAAAATCTGTATAAATCACTCTGATTGGAGTCCTCAACTCTTCCCCTAAATTGTGTAGCATAAAATAAACAAGCAGCTGGGCTTCCCTGGTGGCACAGTGGTTGAGAGTCCGCCAGCCGATGCAGGGGACACGGGTTCGTGCCCCGGTCCGGGAAGATCCCACATGCCGTGGAGCGGCTGGGCCCGTGAGCCATGGCCGCTGAGCCTGCGCGTCCGGAGCCTGTGCTCCGCAACGGGAGAGGCCACAACAGTGAGAGGCCCACGTACCGCAAAAAAAAAAAAAAAAAAAGCAAGCAGCTACGGGCAGCAGCCAAAGCATCTGCATAGAAGCAACTAAAATGCACAAGACAGAAAAATATAGCTAGCTAGTATTGCATATTCTATTCTTTAATTTATTTTCACATGTATCGTGTCTGTTAATCATCATGACACCACGAAGCAGTTATAACTGCCCCAGCTTTGCATTTAAGAGATGAAGCGATTGTCATGATGTTTCAGTGCATGGGCACAAGAGCCAGGAGTCTTTCAGTAATTTCTGCGTGTTTCGGTGTATTACAGCACGGAATCATCAGGACTGCTCAGGCATAGGCAATCTGTATTCAATATCTGCGGATGAATAAGAACAAGTTTTAAAGATTTCTACCAAAAATGTTTAAAATATAAAAAGTTTTTTTGAGAAATAATCAACAATATATGGGAAAAGTCACTTTTGAGGAAGAGTTCACTCCTTGACAATGTGTATCTCCCCAGATTTCCTTCCTTCCATACACAGATTCAACTCTCATGTTTGTTCATTAATCTTTTACATGGATACTTCTACCTATTCCACTTGACATAAAATAACTGGCTATAATCACACAAAGAGAGAGAAGAATTATCCAGAAGCATTAAGACGATCATGTTTCCTAAACAGTTATTAAGAAAACTAATTTAAGGACTCCAGAATGTATTGTCACAATGACCCACTGGCTCCCTGCTCAGAATTCTCTTCTACTTTGCCTAGTCCTGGAACCCTGCTACCTAGAAACAAATGCAGGTCTTCTGGGAGCTTTGACTACCACCCCAAGTAACCCTTGGATGGCCTGTAAATGGTACTGATAACAACTGATAATTCTTTCACTAATCAATCCCCTAAATTTGCCACTGCAGAAAGACGGAGTGTTACTGGCAAGTACGTAGCATCCCACAGGGCGGAGGGTGTGCCCTGCTCAACGTCAGGCTTTTCAGCTGAGTGGACAATGTGGTGTAACAGTGGGATGCTGGGAGCAGGGACACCGGACACCAAAGCTCTCCTGGTCCTGTTGGTAACTTCATTTCCCAAACGTTCATAATTAAACAGTTTTTATTGAAGTAATCAGCATGAGCTCCTTAGCTTTGTTTTTGCAACCGGTATCGTGTTTATGGAGCCAAATATTAGAGACTTTGATACTGAATACCTCCTCGGATGTGTTAACGTTGGCAGGGTCTCTAGATTCTGAAGATGCCGGGCTGCCTCAGCACAGCCTCCGCTCCAGCCTCCAGCTCATCAGCCCCCCTCCCAGACCACAGAGCAGCAGTTCTCCTGTAAGACTCACTTACAGTATTTCTCCTGAAAGTCCCAGGGAATGGTGTGCAATTGAAACAGGGTGAAATATGATCTCAAAGTGTCTGTCCGACCAGAAGTTTTCAAAGAAAACATTTCTTAAATCTTGTGTTCACTGCTGTTTCAGCAGGCCAATTAGATTGGATGGGACTTGGGGGGGAGCTGTCGCCAGTCACTGCAGCAGGAATAGCAAACAAGACTTAGAGCAAATAAACGAGCCCCAAACTGGCATCCCAGGGGCCCCTGGCCAATGACCTCCTTCATTCCCCAGGCGGGATGACCAGCCCACCCTCTGGGACCCCGGGCCACACTACAGGTTAATCAGATGAGACATTAGTTAGCAGCCTCGATTACTAGAAAGTAATTAATCAGGGAAAGTCTCCAAACAGGAGGAGGATAAATAAACAGCGGGCGCATGCGGTCCCATTTGGGCTCTAGATAAGGCTGCCATCCAGGTGTCCCGCTGGGCGGAGCCCATCTATCTTGTTCCATTCCTCTTAGGAAATGTGGTGACATTTCTCACATCTGCCTAGAAAATGCAAAGCCAAGAGGGCTCTGAATGGGAAGAAGATGAGGGACTTTGGAAAAACTATTAGAGGAAAGGCTCCCGGGGGACGGGGCGGGGGACAGGGGTGGTTGTGGGGAGCTTTGCCCTCCCTGTACATCCTTTTTCATTGTATGTAAATTCCGCCTTATTTCCACATTTAAAAAAAAAAAGAAGAAGAAAAGGTTCTCTGGGGGTTTCCAAACTCCTATTCATTTGGAGAAAACCAGGGGCTCAAGTGCCTTTCTTATGTCTGGGCATAAGAAGCCCACTGGGTCATTAGCCCCCGAGACTCTGTTCAGCTTCAGGGACTCTCAGTACAAGCCATGAAGGATTCAGACCATCGGAAATTACTGGTTTCTTCTTCAATATTGATTTGGGGATGAGGAAGATTCGAAAGGATGGGAAGAAAATGTAGTTAAATAAATGCAAGTGGAAAGTATCAACCATTGGTCCAGCATGACCCGACGCATTACATCAAATAAGGTCATTTGTTTATGCTGCATCTTTTTCCTTCTGGAGGAACAAAAAATGTCAGCAACTAGAGAATGTGTGTAATGTAAACACGGCTGTGTTAGCTCAGCTTCAGGGAAAGCACACCCAAACGTAAGCCAGTGCAGGACATCCTCCGCTCAGAGGACAGGCACAATGATTTTAACCTAATGACCCACTCTTAAACGGCTCTACAGCAAATCGCAATTAAATAAATACCACTTAACAGAAGAGATTTGTTTTACAGCTAGACTATTTGTGGGGAGAGAAAGAGAAGGCTGAATGGGCCACTTAATCTTTAATTATAAAATTAAGGTAGTTTCCAAATATTTTTATGAATTCAACCTCAAGCTAAATTTATAAAATGTCACAGCGATGAGTTACAGGCATTCCGGAACAAAACAGAGAGATGGGAGGTGTGGAGGTCGACCAAAAACTGAGGTTGCTTTAGTTTGTTGTCTTAAACTGAAGTTGAGTCTAGTGGCCTTCCTTTGGCCCAATGATTAGGAAGACCTGATTAGAGCTGTATAAAATCACGGCGTAGACACCAGGGAATGAGTGAAAACTGTGGCCACGCGTGTTGCTGTGGGAAATTACAGGACTGAGGGTCAGGAGAGCTGAAGTCCAGGCCTGGCTCTGCTGGTCTCTGGAGCACCAGGGAGGAATTGGCTGGAATGGAGGAGGGAGAGCTATTACGGCTTGTAGCTGACACTGAGAAATCATGACAGCACTTGCGGGATCCAGTGACCTGGTCAGCCTTCCCCAAGGAGGGCCGACAGGCAGCGCTGATGCCTCCTTCACTCAAGGGCTGATCTTCCCTCCCTCCTTCCTCCCTTCTCTGCAAAGTCTCAGCCTCTATGCTTCTCCTGTCTCATTATTTCATTCTGATATCTTTGACGTGTTTTAGTCTTTCACGCGTTTTTAATTTTTTCACGTAGGTGCCCACACAGATATCTTTGAGCAGGTGACCTGGACCAGGCTTTGTGGGCTCCAAGAAAGACCAACCACACTTTCATCTTGCCCCTCACAGACCTTTACAACCTCAAAAAACTGATACTGGTGTCCCTAGGAATACTGGGGCTCAGTCAGAAGCTGAGTCCTGCAAAGTCTTTTCCTCTTACAGCCTCGAGCGATCCCTAAAAATCCAGACTTGCCAGGAACAGCTACAAGTTTGCCTCCCCTGCTTGTGTGTCATTGTTGAGATCAAAAAGGGCACTCATGCTGCTGAGAAGCCAAAGCCTTCCACTGGGGCACAGCAAAGCCCATGAGACGGTGAGCCGACTCAGAGCACGGTCTCCCGCAAAGGCAGCTCCTCAAAAGGCACCGCTTAGTCGGCCACTGATGATGTCGAAGCCTCTGTGAGACCAGAAGCCGTGCTTTCTCTGTCAGGACACCTAGCATGAGGCCTGAACACAGCAGCTGTCATCTGTTCCACGCTACCAAGCAGCTGCCTGGGCCCAGCACTCTGCTGTCTCTAAAGATGCAGAACAATAAAATGTAGCCCCTCCTATAAAGAAACTAATAAGGGAGACAAATATATGAAGAGATCATTAAAATCCTAATTTTTAGGATTTTAATGGCACGTGTTAATGCTCGATGTGGAGGAAAAATAGATATATCTCTTTCTTTCATCCATGTCAAATGATCTCTAAGTCTTACTGACCTCTAGAAATCACTCGCTAAAGCAAAACCTTAAACAAATAGTTCTTCCTGAGTTCAAAGTCCAAACTGCAGGTGATAGTCCTACATCACTCTGATACGATCAGGCTATACTTGGAGGCCCCGCACTAGCAGAAGGACCCTGACAGATGAGAACGTATTCGGGAGACGAAGAACAAGGTGGCAGATAAACTCAAAGTCATGATTAAGAGGGAATCCTTGAAAGAAAGCCAAGGAGGGTCATCTGGGCAAAGAGGACTTGGCAGATCCCTGTGAGGGTCTCAAGGGCAAGAAGCACGCAGTGTCCATGCAGGACAGCCCCCTATGACCGTGCAGGTGATGGTGGACTGCGTGCATGGAGCTCCCCGGAGCTGCGCGGGTCACGGCTGCACAATCGCACATGGAAGCCCTGTGCTCATCTCTCCTCTACGGTGCCCAGAAGAGCAGCCTCCTGATAAATGTTTGGTGAATGAGACCCATTGCTGTCTACAGAAGTAGCATTTTTTGGCGAAAAACTGCTGTCTAAAAGACGAAGCAGATCTTTTTACTAATTTAGTTGTTGCCCCAAATGGCAGATCAATGGATGCAAAAAATAAGAGGTTCAGTGAAACGTTTTTAAAGTTTTGAAGATCTTTCTATGAAGCAAAGTGGTCAAACTATGATAGGGGTGATAGGAGGCAGCCGTGGGGCCCCCTGCCTCACAGACACTCTACTAGCAAGAGGGCAGATGAGCAGCTTTCAGGACTTGGGGAGAATGTTCCATTCTTGGAAGAGAAAGTGGAGTTTGGGCTCAAGCTGGGGGCTGCCGCAGGGTCCTGGTAAAGAGCAAACCGCGGTGAGCGGACCCCTGGGAGGTCCCAGAGCCTGGCAGGAGGTTGCACCAGTGGGGCCCCAAAGAGTTAAATTTCTCTTCAGCTCCCGAACATTTTTAAAGTTATTTCTTGTCAAATCAAAACGTTTCCAAATGACACCTCAGGTCGGAAAATGCCAAGCATTACCGTGTAGGTTTGCTCGGCAGGCAGAGGGGCCTGCAATGCCGTCCAACCGCATTCTGCACGCAGTGGGTGAAGTCCCGTGTCCCCGTCCCTCCTAATCTGATGAATACTTGTCATAAATTCTGCCCAGGCCGTCGGCAGGGCGGCCGCTGGCACGGGGCGAAGGGGAGGGGGCTGCTTTATGAGGGCCAGAGGAGACAGCAGGCCGCCAAGCCCTCTGCAAGGAGCTAGTAAATCAGCAGCCAGGAGAGGCTCCGCGCACAAGGGACTGCCCCGCCCCCCAGGGTCTCAGGGAGCACAGGTGAACCGGGAGGGAGAGGAGGGAGGGCTCCGCGTCGCTTGTAGCTGTGGGATCCTGAGGACCAAGGTAACGAGGTGCAGCAAAGCAGGATTCCACCAACTTCCCAGAGCCTCCAGCGGGCCGCGCTTTCCCTCAATAAGCACCAGACCGGATGCTGGGAATACAGGGACACTGACAGAGAGGACCCCTGCCAATGAGTAGCTTGCTTTCCAGAAGGGAGACCCAATCAGGGAAGAAAGCTTCTATTAGTTTGCTCGAGGTACCATAACAAAATACCTACCATACACTGGAGGCTTAAACAACAGAAACGAATTTCCCCACAGTTCTGGAGGCTGGAAGGCTCAGATCAAGATCCCACAGGGGCACTTTCTTACAAGGGCTCTTGTGGAGAACGGAGCTAAGCTACTCCATGGAACTGCTGCCTCGGCATCCGTTTCGCTTGGCCAAGCAGACCTCGGGGACCTTAAACTGACACTAGCCCTCTCATGCAAGCACGTGCCCTAGATAGCAGCCCAGAGTCACAAGCAAATGTAAGTTCCCAGTAGGACTTCCCCAGCAACCCTTGTGATCTACAGTCCCCCTGCCTTCCAGTGCCTGTTTGCCTTATTGCACCCCCATGGGGCTCACCCAAACCTTGCTCTTTCCATTTGAATCAGCCAATCCAGCCCTAGCTTGGGAATCCCAAAGCCCTGTACCCCCCAGTCCCTAATAAAGGATTTGCCCAAGGTGGTCCTGCCCCCACCCTCTGTCTGCATTCTGCTTCACCTCCCCATATGGCCACTTGAGGTGTGCTGGGTAATTCCTCCAAGGCCAATAAGGAATAAATTTCCCCATTTCACTTTCCCTTGTGGATGACTGTTGAACTGTGGCTCACCATCCAGGACCCTGTGCTCCACTTAAGAAAGTTAATTTAACAAAGTCATCACAATTCTCATCCTGGCTTGCAGATGGCTGCCTTCTCATTGTATCCTCACATGGCAGAGAGAAAGAGAGTGATCTCTCTGGTGTCTCTTATAAGAACACTAATCCTATTGGATCAGGGCCCCACTCTTATGATCTCATTTAAGCTTAATTACCTCCATAAAGGCCCTATCTCCAAATATAGTCACATTGAGGGTTGGGGCTTCAATCTATGAATTTTGGGAGGGACACAAACATTCAGTCCATCACAGAGCTCTAAAAAATAACTCTAATAAGAGGTGATAAATGCTGTTATAGAACTGTGGAGTGACTCATCTGACAGAGGGGGTTTGGGGTGAGGGAGTGATAAAGGAAAATGCCATAGAAGAGGCATCTGATCTGATCCAGGTACAATAAGAAATAATCCACACAGTGAAAAAACAGAGGAGGGAGACCATGTAAGACGGTGGGAAGAGTACAAGCTGCCAGATTGAAATCCTGCTTCTGATCCTACTAGTTCTATGACCCTGGACAAGCATTTTAACCTCTCTGAATCTGTTTACTCATCTATAGAATGGAATTAAGAGTCTACTTGACAGGGTTGCCGTGGAGGCTAACAAATGAGTTCCTGTTAAGGAGCTTAGCAGACAATGCTAGCTAGTAAGAGATGGCATTCCAGGCAGAACAGGGGAGAGAGCCTGTCAATCACACGGAGTCTTCAAAACAGATGGGCTGTTTAGAGAAGGGTGAGCAGTTCAATGTAGCAGCTTCAGGAACGTCAAGAAGAGGACAAGGATGTGGGATGAGTCCAGACTGGGAGTTTATTGAATGAGGGACTAAGGAGTTGAACTTTGTTCTGAGAGCTCCATGGAGCCATTGGAGGATGTAGAGCAAAAAAGTGACGTGAAGAGGCCTAGATTTTAGGAAGATCACCCTGGTGTCCACGTGAAGCAGGAGCTAAAGAGAAAAGGAAAGCAGGACCGAGGAACAAGGCTTGGGTATCCAAGATGGAAGACAAGAAAATGTCCCAATAACCATTCTGCCTGGCAGTTAAGTCCCTTTCCACTTCAAAGAGCATCTGCTGAACTTCCCGCAACATGCAAGCCCCAGGCCAACGGCTGCAACTGAGACTCTGGTCCCGACCCCCATCTACTCAGTATTCAGGACCCGCCACAGTCTTTTCACAACACACCTTTCCAGTCTTTCCCCAACACTCCCCAGCAGGCACGCTGAACTCCAGCCAAACAGACTGAAGGGCCTTTCCTGACAGAATGAGCTTAAACTATTTCTTCCCCTTGTGCCCTTGTTCTTGTTGTGGGAACCTCCATGCCTGGGTCTGAATCACCCCTTTTCCAATGCTTTTACGAGCACTGTATGACCTACAGTAGATTACTTAAACTGTCCGCACATCTGTTCTTAATATGTGTAATTTAAATAGTGATAGTACTCGTAGGAACACCGTAAAGACTAACTAAAGCATTTAGCACCAGACCTGGCATATTTGCTACCATTTGCCTGCACGACTCCCGAAGTCCTCACCCAGGATCACTTTTCTCACCACTGACCTCTACAGCCTGTCCCCTCACTCTGCTCTCAGAAGCTGACATACATTACAGTCTTCAGGGCACTTTAGTTTTCTTCACCCCAAACCACGCCCCAGTGGAGAGATCTCACAAGGACTATATATTCCTCATCTGTGTGTCCTCTCAGCACTGGGCATATGAGATTGTGTATAGATCTGAACGGGACAGATATCTGTACAGAGTTAGGCTCTGCAGGATAAACAGCACAACGCCAAGACCCACCCACCCAATATGCCATGTCCATACTCCCTTCTAAGTATGTTTTCTTCCTGCCAGGAGTCCCTGATGATTGGACCAGAAGAGGACACAGCCTTAATGGAAGCCTGCTAATAAAATGGCCAGGCACACATGACGTGGCCCAACCAGAAAACAGGAGCGAAGACAGTCAGAGTGTCTGTTAAGAACATTGTTGGAAACAAGAAAATCCAGCAAGGCCAATAAGAGGAGAAACTGAAAGGAGTTTGAAAGTCCTGAAATCAAGACAGAGTGATCGAAGGGAATATAGAATTGGAGCACGGGAGCCCACAGCACGTAAAAGCTCTGAGAAGCCAGAAATTATCCGTGATCATAAAAATTACATATATTGAAGATCTACTAAGTGCCACCCACTGAGCTAAGCAACACATGGATTATCTAATTTATTTTTTTACAAAAACCCAATGAGTGGTCACTATTATTAGTCCCATTAGAAGAAATTGAGTCACAGAACGGTTAAATGCTATAAGCTCCCATTGCCTCTTGGCCCCTCAATCCCTTATAAGAAACCCTCACTCTAACCCCTATGCCCACCGCCCATTTCTTGAAGTAACACGGGTAGATCTCCTCTCTGTGTAAGTACAGGCGCAGAAAATACTGTGGAGACAAAGACTGCACATGAGACATGGAAAAGGAGAGGATATGAGGAAGCATCCCATCAAACGTGGCCCAGTTCAGCCTAGTCCCAGGTGGCTGCCTAGACCCCTGGGTTGTCCGAATCACTCATTCTCCCGGGCCCTGAAGGTTTGTGTCATGCATGACTTCACGCTGTTAATATCTTTAATGACTTTGTACATATCATGCCTTTTCTTCCCAGCCAGCTTATGAGCTCCTTGAAAACAAAGATCATGCCTTCCCATGCTGTTTGCCCTTTGGCAAATGAGGGTGTCCTGAACATTTTCAGAAATCATCCCTCTGGCTCTGTTCAAAGTGCCAATGCTCCCACCCATGTACACAGGATCCTTCAGTGCTCTCTAAAGGCATCGGAGCCCTTAGGTGTAATCTGAGAACCACCAGCAGAATAAATAAATCCCTGCCCTGGTGGCAAATACTTCCCTTTACTTCTTCCCCTATAAAACCAAACTTCTCCAACCCAATCTCACGAGTGCTCTCTAATGGGTTCTTTGTTTTGTTTATTCCACTTAGTTCAAGCCAGAAGCAAACAAGAGAAAATGCACAAGGAACCGCCTAGCATATCGCATGGCATGGACTCAGGAACTCTGTGTTTCCTCCAATACTGCTTAATTGGAAGAGTGCAAACTTTTGGGTTTTAAATGGCCCCCGAAATGATTGGGCAGTGAGTGGTAGGTCCCATTGCCAAGAATTCTGCTTCTCATCCCATGTGCAGACTTGCCGTGTGGGCAGGAACAATGTAAACTCCAGGCTCTCATCTCTGGGACTCCCAGATGGCCCCTCTGATAGTAATGAGCAGAGAGCTAGACTAGTCTACACCTCCAAATGGGGGGCCAGCTCAGGACCCATGTGTAGGAATCAGCCTTGGATGAAGCTGCTTCTGCAGGGCTGGACTGAAAAGCAGAGTCCCGACCTGAGAAAATGGCAGATGCTGAGACTTGCAAAGTTGAAAACCTCATACAAGTTTCAAAATAGCAAGAAGGGAATCAAAGAAATCCCCAAACCCAGGGCTCAAAGCTAAACTATGAAGACTGGGGCACACGCAAGCAGGTAGGGGGTATGTACAAAGATGGGCTTAGTGAAAGTGAAGTAGAAATGAGGGCTAGCAGAGCAACTGTCTATGCAGTGGTTTTCAAACATTTTTAACGGATGAACTCTCTTTTTAAAATGAAAGCTATGCAACCCTAACACATAAACAATTTTTTAAAAACCAGTTAGTAAATTAATACATTTACTAACTATAAGAACAATGGAATTAATTTTATTGGAATGAAAATTTGAAACAGAGGAGACAGTGGCAGTTTTATTTCACCTGCAGCATCTAATTTATTTCAGTATTTTGTCTTGGTTCTACAGTTTCCAAGGAAAATACAATTCCCTGTCACAGAGACAAGTTGCTGGAAATGATAAATAATTGCATTGCAACAGGATAATCTTCAATTAGGCAGAAAAAGGAAAAGCTTTATTCTGGAATTTGCAAAAAAATGCCCAAACATCTTGAAGAACAATTCAAATTTGCATAATCACTAAAGGTGAGATTCTGTTGGTTTAAAAATCCCCAGCCAAGAACATCTACTCACGTTGGCCCCTTGATTTCATGGACTGGAAACAGGGCTTGGTTGGCCTGTTTTAAGAGTTTCTTTCTGTGTGGAGTGGACATAGAAGCCAAAGAGGCCCCTGGTGGGGAACTGGTGAACAACCCAAGAATGCAAGAAGGAAACTACCTATAGTCCATAGCATCAAATAGCTTAGAAGCAGAAAAAAAAAAAAAAGTAGAGTTTGACAGGCTCAAGACAAAACCCCAGATGTATCATTTATTAGCTGTGTGACTTTGGGGAAATTATTTAACATTTCTGAGCCTAAATGTTCTTATCTATAAAACTGGGATACTAATTATCTTTCACTGGATTGTTACAAATATTAAATGAGATGCCGTGTGTATAAGCCTGGCCGTTTAGTCACTCAGTAACTAGGAACGAGGATGGAGCAAGAATGACCTGAGGGAGGGGGACACAGAAGCCTGGTGGTTGTCTTGGGAACCTGATCCAGACCTGGGAGGGTCTCAGGAGCAGGCCTTCATCAGGTGGAGAGGGGAGGGAGGGAAGGAGGGCTCACTTGGTTCCTCCCGCCTCCATGGGGATTGTTACAGGGGACAGAATAGAGCCCAAATGAAGAGCCGTAGAAGGTAGAGGCTGAGGGCCACAAAGACCAGGAGATGCTAACCATAAACACGGCCAATGCAAGGAGGACCCTTGTGCCCCAGTGATCGCTCTTCTGGGATTCCTCTGCATGCAGACTTCTGCAAATAGACATCCCCTATTCACTTTCCTCCCAAAAGTCTGTAGAGGAGAGATGGCAGCACCCATGCCAGACTCTACAGCAGATCAAGCGGAAAGGGGGCACACCAGGGCAATGCTACTTGGAGATGCCAACGCCAACCCTGTGCCCTGAATACACATATACCGTGAGCTCACCACTTCATTAATGGAAGCTCTGGGCATCAAAGGCCCGAGTTCTTTGATCCCTTCCCAAAATAGCTGCCTGCCCCCATTCACAAATATAATTTCTAGAGAACCTTCTTCCTATATTCAACCCCACGGGGGTCTCTTTAAACAGAATCCTAATGTTTCCTTTGCCCTGGGTGATTTACCACCACCATAGCTAGCCAACTCCCTTAGTCACCCTACAGCTCTGTCAGTCTGTCTAATCCCTGATTAGATACGGGCCGAGATGAGATAAGAGGGTAGATTCTTCAGGAAGACGAAGAAAGTCAAGCCCCAAACACTGCAGCCTTCCCTACAATGTGCAAGAAAGCAACATCCTTAAACGTAGGCTGATACCTTCTCTTAGGCAGAATTTGTTGAATCCCAAAGGTCCTCTCAATTCCCACACTGCCAATCTATGACTCAAAGGTTCAAGTCCTGTGAGTGAAGGGCCTCCCAGGCATGTGGCTTCTTGTTGGAACAATATATCAAAGAGGAGAGAGAGTCCACACCCCCTCCTAATGGATCTCTTAACAAGCATTCGTAAAGATCACCGATTCACAGAGATCATTGTCCTGGTGACAGGGAACGGTAATTGATTATTGTGACTTAGATGCTTGGAGAGTGATTCATTAGGGCCCCATCATCTCTGTCATTTTTAATGGGAAGGGTTGGGTGGTACGTAAACATGGTTATGACAGGCAAGGAGAGAACAAACAGACCAGAGAGAAAAAGAACCACAGAGGTCTCTGCGAGGTGAAGCCTTTCTTTCCCAGAAGGTTAAGATAATTCTGTCAGAGATGCTCTTCCAACAACTGCCCTGACCCGGTGCTACAGCAGGACCTAAGCAGTGCCCGTCCACATGACCTTCCTAGGCATCTCAGAACGTCAAGCACAGAGCCCCACAATAGCCACAATTAAATGAGAGGCTGGGGTATAATGGCTGTGCTATTTCTAAAGTGTTCTTGATTTGCCTATAGGATATCCACAGCGCAATGCATGGTCATGCTAACCCCTCTTGAGGGTCAGTAAACTACAGGTAAAGACACTCCTTATCCTTACTTGGCAAATAACATCACAATGAACCCCAAGGAGCTTGACTGCTTGCTATATGAAAAAAAAATCATTTCATTATGATCTCAGGGAAAGTCATGTGTGAGTCACAGTGAATCCATCTCATTTTCTAGGATGAAGCCTCGCACATAATGGGTATTCTAAATTGTTTACTGAAGTACTAGAACCTGGTTGTGAAACTGGCATTACCCACTTCACCAAAACACTGTCACCTTTCTTCCTAACATTCAAATTAACCATTTACATTTCTATCCAAATTATCAGGATATCCAGTTTCTCTACCTTGGCCTAGAATTGCCTATGAGTCCAATGTTTATTCAAACCAAAGGGGCTAGTCTAACTTTCAAACTCCAAGTAAAGTGAGAAGTAGAGAATCAGGTTTGTCCAAAACTAAAACCGCAGGTCTTTGCCACATCGATTTCTGTCAGAAATAGATATATTTGGGTACACAGCGGTGATAACACACTTCCTGGTCCGGAACCCTGGTCCAGAAAACAGTAGCGTTTTCTTCCAGAGAAACAACCCCACATAATGTACTCAAGAATTGGGTTTGGCCAAGGATGTCCCCAGCCTGACTTCCCAAGGTCTCTGCTTTCCCCTCACATGCTCAGCTATTGTTCCCTGGACAGAAGCGGCTGGTTAAGGGAAGGAGCTCCTAGCCTTATCCACCAGTTCTGGGAGAGACTGACTTGGTGAAGCCACGAGGTTGGCCTCACATTTACGTAAAGTCGTCACTCAAATGTTGTTTTTTATTGTGGTGTTTTTTCTGAAAAGAATAAGATCTGCTCCAAACTGTTTTCTTGATATCACCTAGAAAGACAGAAAAGCAGAGAAGTTGGCATCTTTAAATGGAAACTTTTTTACTTTTTCCTTCTTCATTTTTTAAGATTGAAACTTTTAAATTAATCATGCTTCTCGGTGTAGGGCACATTATCATCATTATTCTGTACACCCTCTCCTTTTATTGTTTTTCCCCTTTAAAGCCCATTTCTGACTCACTGCCCTTCTAATGCTCACCCTAACCCTAATTATTCTCGTGTGTTTAATCCACATCTTTTTGTTTCTCTCTGTCCCTATAAAATATGCATTGCTTTGTGTAATCTCATTCTATTTCCTGAGTTTTAATTATGCACTATATTTTAAGGTCCATCATATGTAGTCCATTGCTTCTGACTGATAGCACAGTACCCCATAAAATGCTGCCCCACGTTTTAAGGATCCACTCCCCAAGGGATGGACACTGGCTCACATCCAATGCCTTCGACCACAAACAGCATTGTAATGTCCACCCTCATTCAGGTTGCCTATGGACCTATGTGAGCATTTTTGTGCTGAATCATAGAGTATGAGTATACTTAATTTAGCCAAATACTGCCAGATTGCCCTCGAGAATGTCTGCGCCAGTCTACACTACCCCAGCAGAGCATGAGACTTACACAAATATCACTCTTTGTAACATGTCTTAATAGCTGGCAAGAAAAATATTCCCTCTTTATTTTTTTAAAATTCACTTAGCTATTCGTGGATCTTAATCCTTCCATATATTTTTAGAATATTTTTATCAAGTCCTTCAAGATATCTCACTGGAATTTTAAATGAAATTGTATTGAATTTGTAAATTAATTTGGGTAGAAAGAGCTTGATAAGATTGACTCATTCCATACAAGAACAAGGAATGTCTCTCCATTTAAATAAACCATCTTCCATGTACTCCAATAAAATTTAACATTTTCCCATAGAAATCTTGTGTACTCTTAGGTTAACTCCTAGATACCTTATAGGTTTTATTGATATTATGAAGGTTACCTTCTTTTCTTACTATGTTTTTAGTTGATAGGTGATTATTGCTGTTGAAAAATAATGTTATATATATGTAAGCTGATCTGACAGCAAACTTACTGAACTTTCTTATTGCTTCTAATGGTTTTCTTTTTACAGAAGCTTCTTTTAATTTTATATTACCAATTACCTCACTGAGCTACAGTTACAGCAAATATTCCTGCTTGGAATCTTTTTGTTTGTTTGTTTTAGCTATATGGAGACTATAGATTTAAAAAGCTGAGCAAGTTACTTTTTTAAAGAAATAACAACATGGTGAATAATGGGGACCAAGAAGAAAGAGCTAACTCTATTTTAATATGGAACATGTTCTACATAAAAGTTAGAACTGGAAGTAAATACTCCTCTTGGTTCTTAGAAGATTTGAGAATACTGTTTAGCGTAAACTTTTTTTTTTTAACAGTTGTATAGATAATGTGATAAATTAAGACATAAAGGTTATACGAGGGTTTATAAAAACACATCTTTCAACAGCTGTGTTAAGAAAGTGTCTTGTGAAAAGAAACGGAAGAACATTTGTTACATAGCAACACTGACAGCTGTAAGCACAACGATAGTCACTTAGCCTGAGTTACCGGGGCAGGAAGCTAACTACTGCATGTGGTCTTCCCAAGAAATGTCTGTTTCCTCTTCCTAGGTCTCCAGTTCTACATCCTTCATCCCCTGTCCTCTTCACACCTTTGGCTACAGTATGAGGAGGTTAAAGTTATCCCAACTGGAAACAATCGTGAAGAATGCTCCCAGTTCATTGAACTTTTGTCAGTTTTGCTGGGTACATTTCAAGCAGTGGCAGATGTTTTCCCTGTGTTATTCATAGCCTTCTTCATGTTTCCACAAGCAGGAAGAACCTGAAGCAAATGAGAGCTATCTCTAATTAAAAGCAGGAACACTATATGCTAAAAGCAAATTCAGTTTGGAAGGAATATGTCACAAGTTTCAAAATCCTTCTGTGGATTTTAAAATGAGGGAAGTGATCATTTGGAAGCGTCATATTCCTTCATGCCATCAAAGCCTTTTCCTGATTCTTTTCTTACAGCCTATCAAAGAGCAGCTGGAAGGCCTCTGGGGCTCCACCCAACATCAAACATGAGATTCCACTTCCATCTTGGACAAGGGGCTGAGAACCACCCCACTTTGCAGTGAGCAGAGAGGTCTGCCATCACCAAAGCCAGCTCCCTGAGGAACGAGTGACTAAGATTGGGACATGAATCTCGCTCAGCTCTTTTAAGGCAGATACATGCTGCCACCTGGTTCCCATTACGGCCTCAATACAGTGAGACTCGCCTACTGAGGCACCCAGGTGGAAGAACGAAGCTGAGGCCCTGTGTGCCTGGAGCCCGGAGAATGTTCCCAGCATATCACAATTACAGAAACATCTGTGCCCAACAGCTTCCAGCTGAACTGCTGTGAAAATTTACAGTGTTCGATGTTTTCAGAATTTCTCACTTCTCAGCCTGAGGCAGGGTGGTCTCAGAGCTGCCAGTGAGTTGCTGCAGGAAGTGAGAGAGATCACAATTTCCAGGGTCTGCATGAAATGCAGTATAAGCGTGTGAGGGGTGAGCCTGGAGCCCTGCGTGCTGTGGGCCTCCATCAACTGATCATTTCCTCCTTCTCTTTCAATTCAATCAACATATACCTGTTGAGCGCGGTATGAACTGACTTTACGATGGATCAAAATCTGAGTAAGACGTGGTCTTCAAAGAGTCAACAACTTGGTGAGAAGTAACCAATGATTAAAAATGGTTCAAATAATAAAAAATGATGTATTTGGAAACCAAAAGACACCGATGAAACGGCTATCATGCATTACACTAAATGTAAACAATTTTGCTGGTTTTGCAAGTACCATCTGGAACAGCACCACCATAATTAAGGTCCTCAAACTAGCAACAATAGCATTACCTGGTATCTTGCTAGAAATGTCAATTCTATGACCCCTGCGCCTGATCTGGGAATAGGGCCCAGGAGTCCGTGTATTAAAAGCTTTCCAGGTGGTACGTTAAGAAGCAATGATCTAGCATATAGACAAAACCAAAAACCAATTCTAGGCAAATAAATTCCCCAAAACAACTCAACCTGATTTTTCCATGGGGCCAGGGAAGAAAGGCAAAAAGGACAGACTTGCCAGTGCAGTGTAGCAAAGGGTCATGACATTCAGTGGTAGAAGTGGGGTAGGATTTGCGAGTAGCAGTTAAGAACCAGCAAAGGGAAGAATTGATATAAAGTCTTGGAAAATCACAGAGATTATGCGTGAGGATATTTTCCTAAAACATTAGACATTGTTAATATATAAAGTTATGCAAAGACCTCTCACCAATTAGAGGGTAAACTATCACTGTGTGGTTGGGAAAATTGGCCAACAAGGCCTCGGTCACAATTTACACAACACCCACACAACCTTCACTACCATCTGACTATGCTGCGAACCATGGATTTTCACTTTTTCCTGCTTTTAAATGTTGGAACGCTTTTGTGATGTTTAATTTTACATGGCAGCTTGATTGCATTACAGGGCACCCAAATATTTGGTTAAACATTATTCTAGATATATCTATAAGGGTATTTCTGGATATTTCTGGAGAAGATTAACAGTTGGATTGGTAGGCTGAGTAAAGCATATGGCCCTCCCCAATGTGGCTGAGTCTCTTCCAATCTGTTGAAGACCTGAACCGAAAAAAAAGGCAGAGTAAGATATAATTCTCTCTCTCTGCTCGTCTTTGAGCTAGAATATCAGTGTCTTCTGCTGCTTCCAGACTCAGACTCAGAACTTAAACCATCAGTTCTCCTGGGTCTCCAGCTTGCAGACTGCAAATCTTGGGACTTCTCAGCCTCCATAATCACTTAAGCCAATTACCTATAGTAAATCTCTTTTTATATGTAAACACACACACACACACACACAAACACACACACACACACACACATCCTATTGGTTCTGCTTCTCTGGAGAACCCAGACTAACATAACTTTGTTAAGAAAAATGCATAGTAGACAGGTTAGCAAGCTGCTTGAGAAATGCCCGAGGCCTCCAAACCCTTCTATTTCCAGATTTGACAGGATTCAACAAAACTTTCAGGGATTTTAAACAATGAAGTTAATGAAACCTGTGCATGCTCTTCAAACATTCTAGTTCACTGTCTTCAACCAACGGACACATATTCCCTGCCCATCCCAGCTCCATGCTGCTCAGCCCTGTGGAAATAAAATAGAGGCTACTAGTTCCCAAGTCATTTTAACCATCTCTTATAACTTCCTTAGGAAAGCCAGGTACCCTCACAAGTACTGCCACCATTTTCAGTGCATTCACATCCCTCCTTGGAACAGAGAGTTCAATAATCCAGTCATCTGAAGACTGGGCCCAATTTTCTGCTCTGATCCTGAGCTCTGTTCCAAGGCTTACAAGAGGCAGAGGCAAGACACTCCGCACCATGGACCTGATGTCTGATGGGAACTCCAGGAAGGCAACATGATTTCAAGAGACTTCTATAACTACCACCACCTGCCACCCAATCAGGCAATATTCTCTATTATTCACCTATGATGCAAAAGTTCTCATCCCAACCACTTGGCAATTTTATACTGAGCTGAGCCTCTGATAATATGAGAGCAATGCTGATGCTTAATAAGTGGCCAAATGTTGAACCTTCTGATTTCCCATTACATCACATTTTTCCTTCTTGGTTTTTTTCCCCAGCTCTATTGAGGTATAATTATTATAATGTAAAATAATTTTATTTTACAAATAAAATTGTATATATTTAAAGTGCACAATGTATTATACAGAAGACTTATTGGGCTATTCTACAGAAGACTTATTCTATACTGTCCTTGACCTAGGAGACAGGGCCATGAGCTGGTATCAATCCCTAAGACATACAATACAAGCATGTTTCAAAGAGGAGAGTGCAACATGTGAAAACAGAGAGTTAGCAACAACAAACTATCAGTCTTTGAATCACAGCAGAGAGCTGTAAGGGCTATTAAAGAGCTTCCAGAATAGTCCTCCCATTAAATAAATGGGGAAGATGAGACTAAGAGGAGAAATGGGCAAAAAGCACAAACAAACAAGCAAAGATAAACAGGCACTTGACCTAAGAGAAAATGCAAATAATTATAAATATACGTAAAGTTGCTCCATTTCATTGGAAATAAAAGTTGCTAGTTAAAACAACATTAAGATATATTTTGCACTCACCATATTGGCAAAAGATTTAAAATCTTACAACACCAAGAGCTGGTGAAGAAGTAGAGAAATGGAAAATCTCCACTCTGAGAGTCAGTAAATGGCTTTAGAACAAATGTAGAAAGCAGTTGAGCATAACGTTGAACATACATGACTTTGGCCACCCCATTCTTAGGTTTACTCCCTAAAGAGACTTCAGCAGATGTGCCCCAGAAAAAAAGTCTAATAATGTGCATAACAGACTTGTTTGTAATACCGAAAAGCTGCAACAACCCAAATACCCACTGAGAAGAGAATGACTAAATAGAGATGAAGTCGTATAACAGCTTTCCACGTAGGACTGAAAATAAATGAACTATAACTACATGATTAAATCTCATAAACATAGTTAAAAGTGTAAAAAGCAAGTCAAAGAAAAATACATCACAGTATTTCTCAGTTTAATGAAGTACAAAAACAAGCAACACTAATCAATATATTGTTTATTGATTGGGGCATGTGTGTGTGTATATATATAGTACCTGTAGAGAAAAACAAAAGTAAAATCCAAGATCATGGTTAGCTCTGAAGGTTAAGTGAGGATGCGGGTTGCACAGGGGAGGAACACATGGAAGGCTTCAAAAGTATGGATGATGCTCTATTTCTTAATCTAGTTGAAAGGTATCCAGGTATTTGTTTTATTAGCCTATAAACTATACATATGCCCTTTTGTATGTTTAACTGTCATCATTAAAAATAAAATTAAACTTGTAAATTTAAGACAATCAACATAAATTGGTAGTTAAAAGGTTAAGTAATTTTCCCAAGTAACTACAAAGAAACAGCCAAGCCTGGACTTGAACCCAGAGGATCTAATTTCAGTATCCGAGCTTGTAATGACTATGTTATTCAGCCTATCATCCTACTACACCATGTATTCTAGACTCCTTACTTAACCTTGCTGAGTCTCAGTTTCTTCATCTGTAAAATAGAAATTGAATATATATTTGTAAAGCTCTAAGCATATTGCTTAGCCCCTGCTAAGTGTTCAATCAAAGATAACTCTAAGGAGGAGGAGAAGGAGCAGAAGGGAGAGAGGAAGGAAGGAAGGAAGGATGGGAAGAGAAAAAAGAAAATATAGAGAGAGAAATGGAGACAGGGGAAAAGTGAGAAAGAAAGAAAGAAAAAGAAGGAAAAAAGAAGGAAAAAAAGAAAGAAAGAAAGAAAACAAAGAAAGAAAAAGAAAGAAAAGAAAAGAAAGAAAGAAAGAAAGAAGAAAGAGAGAAAGAAAGAAAAGAAAGAAAAAGAAAGAAAGAAAGAAAGAAAAGAAAGAAAGAAAAGAAAGAAAGAAAGAAAGAAAAAGAAAGAAAGAAAAGAAAGAAAGAAAGAAAAAGAAAGAAAGAAAGAAAGAAAAAGAAAGAAAGAAAAAGAAAGAAAGAAAGAAAGAAAAGAAAGAAAGAAAGCAAGCCCAGTGAGGAGGGGCACCCTTAAGGGAACTGTACATGCCCAATTTAGAAAAGGCTCAGAGTGGAAGTGTAAACTAGAAAGTGTGTTTTCTCTTCATGGCTGCAGGCCCCAGAGCATCTGGTCTCATTAAAGGTGCAAAAGTCGAATATCCTATTGAAAATTCTCTTTGGTGTAGGAAATTAAGTTAAATTAAAAACATGACCTTTCTCTCAAACTGGCACAAGTGATCTCCTTTTCTGAGCATGATCATATCCATCAGCAACACATCAAAACCAGACGTCGCTGGGGGACTTCTACGGCTGAGCCATCAATCTCCTTGGAGACGCTCGTTTATTTGGCTCCGTCCAGGCAAAGAGGATCAGGTTCTTCACAAAATCCAAGGAAGAAGGTGATATCCACCCAGGGAGGAGGGTTTCAGGTATTCTCTAACATTTCACAAGCCGTTCACTCAAAGGCAGAGCTGCTAGCAGCCTGGAGGCTGTTCCCCACGCCCCTCACTTTGGATACCACATTGTGAGGGTGAGGGGTTGCTGCAGACAGAATTGCTCTCTCTGGCAGAGACTGAGCTGTGAATTCAGTTGTAATCCTATAAAGCCCAGCTGGGAGAGCGTTGGGGACCCAACAGGGGCTCTAGGCAGGAACATGCACCCAGGGCCTGACCTGATGTGCCCTCGCTCTCCTTGTTCTCTGCGGTGCCCATCCTGTCTCCAGGCACAGCCTACTCTTTCCCAGCACCAAGATCCCCCAGCATAAAGGGGCATCATTAGTCCAGCCTCGGCATCCAACAAACAACCACAAAGCCCATCCTTTAGCAACCCTACTCTTGTCCAGGCCTTTCTGGAGTCGCTCCTAGGATCCAGAGAGAACACAAGGGAAAGGGAACTCTCCAAAGAGCAGAGCAGCAGTGTTGACAAGACAGAAGACCAGAGCAATGGCGGCCCTGCGAGAAAGTGACTGGCCTTCTGGAGCCGAACTCCAAAGCAATATTCAAAAGTGGAGATAAATAATTTGTGCATAAGCATGGCAAATGTAGTGTTCTTTATAGGCCCAAATAGTATGAAACAATTTAATTGCCCAATTTAGAAGATGGTTATGTAAAGTGTGGTCTAACTATACCATACCACTTAAAATGGTCTGTGTCATGGTAAAAAAAAAACCCTCTAGTCTTCAACTCTAGTCCCTAATTTTTTCCAATTAAATTATTACTATAACTAATTTATATATTAATATTAAATAGAACTTCACAGTTTACAATGAGCTTTTCTCCTGTCAAATTTATCCCATTTGATCAGCACAATATATGAGGTAGATATTATTATCCCTATTTTATAGATAAGGAAATAGATGCTCAGAAAGATTAAATGATTTACCCAAGTTCAAATACCTAATAAGTAGCAGAGAAGAGATTCAAATCCACGTTCCTAATGGGAATTGGGCAGGGAGACACACAGACACACACATACACACACACAGAATAGTAAGCCTTACTTGAAGGGGCTTCAGACAGTTGTGAAATGCAGTGGAAAATGTGTTTGATCAATATCAAGGGCCAAAAAAGACTTCTGACACTAACGTGCTGAAAGAGCGAAGACATTCACAACTCTGGAGAGACTTTCACCCAAGACCCTTTGAAGTCAGGGGCCTGCTAAATAAATCTTAAAACGTGGGATAGCTGTATCTAAAATAAGTTAATTAAATAATAATGATGATGCTGATGATGAAGAGGAGGAAGAGAGGAAAAGGAAAAGAAGAGGAGGAAAGAATGAGGAGTAGAAAATAATGGTGCTAAAATAAAATGTATTTCATAATTTTCATAACAAACATCTAACAACCCCTGAAAATCCCTTAAGGATTACATAATGGGGAACCAGAATCACACACAGCTTGTTTATTTCCTTGATGCTTTTCATTGTTTTAATCTCCAAAAACTTCAAAGTGAAAGAAAGTAAAGAAAATCCTCCTTAAATATCTTACTTACCTTCCGATTTGTTCCTATGGGGTTAGTAAGGGTTGTGAAGTCTGAGAAGACCATTTGGAGGAGTGTTAACACACAGTAGCATTCATTATTCACAACAGCCAAGATATGCAAACAGTCTAAGTGTCCATAAAGAGATGAATGGATAAAGAATGTGGTATGTGTGAAATGTGATGTGTGTGACAACATACATATATATACACACAATACACGTGTGTATATATATATACACACTACGCACACATACAGTGGAATATTATTCAGCCATAAAAAGAAGGAAATCCTACCATTTGCAACAACATGGATGAAACTGTAATACATTATACTGAAATAAGCCAGACACAGAAAGACAAACACTGTTTGATCTCACTTATATATGGAATCTAAAAAAGTTGAACTCATAGAAGCAGAGGGTAGAATAGTGGTTACCAGAGGCTGGAGGGTAGGTAAATGGGGAGATGTTAGTCAAAGGGTACAAACTTTCAGTTATGAGATGAATAAATCCTGGAGATCTAATGCACAGCATGACTATAGTTATTGCATACTTGAAATCTGCTAAAAGAGTAGATCTTAAGTGTTCTTACAGCAAAAAAACAAAAACCTAACTAAGTGAGGTAATGGATGTGTTAATTAGCTGGAATGTGATAATCATTTCACAATGTATGTGTATATCAAATCATCACACTGTACACTTTAAATATATACACTTTGTCAGTTATACCTCAGTAAAGCTGGGGAAAAATGCACAATATCTACAAATGCATTTCCATTAATAATAATATAATATTATTATTAATATATAAAATTATGTATTAATAATATATTTATATATAATTATAATACATAAATATAATATAAATATTATTATTGCAGGATAAAATCATGCAAACAAAAACATACATTGAAATACGAGTAAAGAGAAAATTATACTTTGGGAATACAGTATGAAATTGTGTAATTGTGTGTGCAAGTAAACTAAGGAGAAAGAGGTAGTAAAAAAGAAAAAGGAAAAACTGAGTACTTAATTCTATCCAAGGAGAAAAAGATTAAAGCTACTGTACAAAACTCTGCTACACTAATAGGTTCCAAACAGACTCCTAATTTCTGGAGGTCATGGTCAATTCATATTTGTTCATGGAAACCTACAGGTGCTGTTAATGAATCTAATGTTCTCTAAGTTTTTCACAAAAGGCTCTTTTAAATAAATGGAACTTGAGTAGCTACACTGTTTTTAAAAAAATAGACCATAGATTGTGCAATGTTACTCTCCCCACACTCCAGCATGCACTGAAATCTTAATTAGAGCCATAGCCATCTGAACTATTTTGGCCTTTAATTTTATAGCACAACATTTAATTCCTATCGGTATAGTAAACCAGTAACTTCAGTATTTGTTAAAACTAAATAAAGTTTATAAGCCTATCAAAATACCTCTTGTTTCTTGTAAATGTTTAGGAAACATTTCTGAAATGTTTCTGAAAGTTAAGGTCTTAGGAGTTAGCGGGAACCAGTGACCTCACTTTGCACTCTGCTTCCTTCTGAGTGAAGCAAACCCCTCACTCTACATGGGGCGAGAAGAGGCACAGGCATCAGAGAGGGGGAATCAGAGAGGAGATGGACCAGAGCGAGAAGGACAGGCCGCTTTCACAGTCACGCAAGGCCCCTGAAGACGGCACGTTTTGTCTATTAATGGCCGGGCAGCATCCATTAAAAAAGGCACCTTTATATCCAAAAGACGTCAGTAAGAAATGAAGTAGGAATCCACATAGTAGTCTTTGAGGAATACCATCTTTACTTATTCCCTACATCGCTTCTGAAAAAATCATTTCACATCATTGCTCTTTGGCAAAGTCTTGCAATAATGCCTCTATTTTAAAAAGTAATAAAAATCAGGGTCTTACTAAATATTCCAAAGGACTACAGCTCTGCCTATAAGCCACTAAGTCTGTGAGAGAGAAATAACAGCAATACCCACCTCACTGGGTTGTGAGCATTAAACAAGATAATCCATGACACATACTTAGTATTACGCTTAGCACAGAATAAGAACTCTAATGTACTATTACAAGTTGTTGCTATTATTATTATTTTTATTTTTTGCGGTACGCGGGCCTCTCACTGTTGTGGCCTCTCCCGTTGCGGAGCACAGGCTCCGGACGCGCAGGCTCAGCGGCCATGGCTCACGGGCCCAGCCGCTCTGCGGCATGTGGGATCTTCCCGGACCAGGGCACGAACCCATGTCCCCTGCATCGGCTGGCGGACTCTCAACCACTGCGCCACCAGGGAAACCCAAGTTGTTGCTATTATTGCTGGTGCTGTTGTTATTGCTTTAAGTGACTCTGTATGACAAGGCTTGAGTGACTTCTAGAGAAGTTACAGGTGGTGCGGCCTTTTGCTGACTCAGCACTTTCCCAGCTGTTTTTCAGAGATACTCACAGCTTGATGCCTCCTCACTTTAGACCAATGCAGTATTTGGAAACGTTAGTACAACACAGCAACGACAAAGCTACTCAAGGTTTATTCGTGTTTAGCCCTTTGAAAATCATGAGATACCTTGACATATTTCAAGTTATTTTAAGAGTTGTCATTACTTTTTCTCATGTCCTCTCTTCTTATTCTCTTGTGAACACAACTTAGTCAGGCTTTTTACTCCACTATTCCGCCAAAACAGCTCTTATCAAGACCTCCTGTGATTTCCAGAAGTCAATGTTTAGCCCTCACCCCACCCTCCTTATTGAAGTATATTTTCCCTTGATACAACTCACTTCCAAATTGAGTTTCCTTCCAAATTCTTCACCTTTCCCTACTCAGTCTCCATCCTGTCTCTCCTCATCTTCCCACCTTCTAAATGATGAGTGCTCCAGAACTCAGTCCTGTGAACTTTTCTCTATACTGTGAGTCTCACGTAGACTTGTGCCTTTAAATGCCCTTTACATGCTAATGACTCCAGAATATGTATCTCCAGCTTGAACTCCATCCACGCTCGTTCTCCATTTAAACGTCAAATAGGTACATCAAACTTCCCGCGTCCAAACCATGACTTGGAATTTTCACTTGCAAATCTGCTCCTGTCACTCTTCTCTAGCTCAGTAACGGGTAGCTCTCTCTTCCCATTTGCTAAGGATGGAGATGTTCTTAACTTCACTCTTCAGCTCATACCCAATTTCTGATCTGTCAGTGAGTCCTATAGGCTCTGCCTTCAAAACAGAGAGAGAGAATACAAATTCTTCTCATCACCTCTGCCACTACCCCCCAGCTAAACGAGATGAGAAGCTATTGGGAGACTCTGAGCAGAGAAACGATGACAAAAGTTAGGTTTAAAAGGACCTCTGGCTGTACTGACAGTGAACTGCAGGAGGTGGATGGCAAAAATGGACTCAATCAAAAGCCCATTTCAGTAGTCCAGTCCTTGGATCGCGCTATTTTTTGCTGTATCCCCACTACCTAGAACAGTAGCTAGCTAATAATAAGTGCTTAGTGAGTGTTGTTGAATGAAAGAATAAACACAGTACCAGTGGATTCTGGAGGGGCTGGGTCCAAGGTCAGGGTTTGCCATGATAACAAGCAGATTAGTTGAGCTACTTTCTTGGTGCAAAATACACAACAAAGCACCAGCATATGTAACATGCAGTAGATGTTCAACAGTTGCATATCTTACTATCTGGAAGTGGATGGATGGATGAAAGGATAAATTGACTAGCGGGTAGACATTAGGAGGCAGGTTAACTGTTGACTGTTGTGAGAAGCAGAGGGAAATGGAAAAAGAGGCCCCAGAGAAAACAATACACCCAGAATCATCACCAGAGTACCCCAGGGAAGGAATGTGAGGGAGACACCTGCCCTTCAAAACTTCCCATTCTCCAAGAAAATGTACTACACCCAGAAGCGTGCTTAAATTTTCAACATTACATGAAATTGACAAGGTACATTATAAAATATTGGTTTTATTTGTTCTGTGACATTGTGAAAATTACAAATATTTTACTGAGCCAAAATTTTTAAATGTCTATTAAAATGTTGTTTTAACCCAGTTGTTAATGCTGCCTCACTTAAACAATCTCCACCCCTCTCGGATTCTGCTAACTACCCAAACTCACCATTCACATTAACACGTGCACAGCTTTCCATCACATAGTACGCATGTCTTACTAGTATCAGCATTTTCAGCTATGTCAGTTTAGGGTGATGGGTTTTTCTTTTTTTTGGTCATATAAGTACCTAAAAGGGATTAAAATGTCTCTTTTTCTCTCCATAGAACTTTCTCAGTGACTTATCCAAAAGCCACTGCTAGTTTGCTTCTCTACCATCTGGGTCTCTTCATTCAGCGTTCCTGGCTCAGAATTCCTGGGAGAGACTACGCAGCATCCACAGTGGCCTGGGGTTGGGAGCCACAGCCATGCCCTAGGCAAGGATGGTTCAGCACTATGGACAGCAATGTGTCTGCCTGTGCCCACACCCCCACCAAAACGACTGTTAAGTCTGCTCTAACGATACCCAGAATGTACCCATATTACAGCACCGTGTACCCCCCAAAATAGCAATAGCAACAGGTGAGATTTACTGAGTACCTAATATGTGCCACGCATTGTACTAACCTATTTGATTTGTTACTATATTTAGTCCTCTCAAGAACTCGTCAAGATAGGTATTATTATTTCCATTTACTAAAGGAGAATCTAAGATTCAGAAGGCTTAGGTAACTTTCCAGATGTCAACAATAGGTCTCCAGAGTGGGTCCTTCATCCCTTTGTTTTACACACACACACACACACACAGATTTCCTCCTGAGAGTCTGATGAAGCCCGAGTTTAGTGGGTTATCAGTTCACTTCCTGGTAACAATCAGTGAGAGGAAGGTCCTACCTCAGAAAAGCAACTATGATAGACGTTCAGGTGCCATCCAAGTGTACAAGGGAGAAAGAAGGGGCCTCCGCAGACATGTCTTCCCCAGCGGCATCTACAGGTTGCTCACCAGGTCTTTGGGTGCGTAAACCACAAAGATAGGCACATTCCATTTGCAACTGCTTGTATGTTTTCATTTTCATGTCTCTGACGTCTACATTTTTTTTCCCGAGCACAGCAGTTTTCTAATCAGTCCCGCATGTCTGTTCTCAACCATGTTACTGAGAGCCAGCCAGACAAGCTGCAGAGTCCTTGGCCACAGAAGCACCTGGCTCCCCAAGGATGTGTGCCTCATTGCTTTAAATCTAGTAAAGGCTCTTTGATCTCCCTGCTTAGACAAGACTGCAGCCAGGCCTTTTTACAGCATCCTTCCAGACCTAGCACTCCCTCTTCTCCCAGAGCCCTTTGACGCTCACTGACACTAAACTCTCTCCCTCTCCTTCCTCATCTCCCATAGCTCTGAGGAGCCATGGGTCCCTCTGGGTCCTCCTCTTGCCTCTATGACACATCTCACCGAGCTGCACTCCCTTTTATCCAGGGATGTGCACGTGACTGTCTCTCTAACTAGACTGTATATTTATTGAGAACAAGAACTACCTCTTAAGGAGGCAGCCTTATTCTGGGACTACTTCAACGTTAAGCCTTATTCCTTTGACTTTCTATGGACCTAGGCTCTTATCAGACGATGGATCCTAATGGTGACGTATAAAACACGGTCCCCACACTCACAACTTTGAATCTCTCACATTGAGTGCTTCCCCTTACTTTAGAACACTACCTCCCAAAATACTCACCACACACACACACACACAAGCACATATGTATATGTATGCATGAATGTGTGTCTGTGTGTGTATCTGTCTGTCTGTATAGTACTCTCTCTGCTACTTAATCATTGACTTCCCAAGGGTAGGGGCTATCTAGTTCTTCCCTGAATTTGCAAACTCTGGTACTGTGCACAGAATGTGACCAGGTATTTGAAAGGCAGATTTAAAGGCAGGGCATATGTATTACAGAGCTCAAGTATGGAGACAGGAATAACTCTCCCATGAGCTTTACCTGGAAAGAGCCTAACCAGCTACGTCTAACCTGCCTGTGTGGGCTGCTCAAGAGCTGGGAGACAGAACCGCATCTCCAAACCCTCCCCTATTGCTGCCAACAAGGGACCTGGACAGGAAACACCTTTACACCAAATACCACAAACAACTCGCCCCACAAACTCCCGCTGATCCCTTCTGTGTGTCAGATCCTCCAGCTAGGAATAAGAAATTAATGTGGGTTAATTTATAACTGCTTTGAAAAAATACACAAGAAAACTGAATTCATAAAGCAGAAGATTACAAAAAAGGAGAGTAAACTGTGTTTGCTGAATGCCCACAGTGGATGAGGTTTATTGTACAGACTATCTCATATAAGCATCACAACCAACCTGAGAGACAGACGTCACTTTCTCCCTCTCAGGGGGCTCTAGAAAGACCTGAGCCCTGCTCTGTGGGCCCGACATGCGTGCTGCAGACCTATAACCCTTGTGGGAGGCAACCCCTGTGGGTTGATCATGCAAGCATCTCCTCTCCACTCACTATCTGTTTCCACTTTGTCTACAGTTCACTAGAGATGGCAAGCCAGTTTGAGCACATAATACAGTATAGTCTAGTAATGTTTCTTTATCATAGAAAAACAGTAAAGATTTCCTGCTGTAATATTAAATGCTACTTAAAGGAATACAGATGCTGAACCTGAGCAGATTAGCTAAATTATAGTATAAACTCCAACTCTCAGAGTTGTATCCCCAAGGCAAAGTAAAATGTCCGGTAGTGGTTACCCCATTCCTCAACAAAAAACAGCTTTTTAAAATGTGATGCATATAAAATATTACATTTCTTAAACTGTGTTAGCTTTGGGCGGGTTGCATGTTTTCTACTGGAGTTAATACCACATACTGAGGTGTAGGAATTTAAGACAGGCATCTAATAATACAGTGGGCCACTTAGGCAAAACAAAATGTAAGACCAGCAATGCACTCTACACAATGTGACTGCTGTCGCATCGCTTTTGGTCCTCACTGATTCTTCCTTTGCAGCGTGGAATCCTTCACCTCTGGCCACAGCTCTGAGCAACTGGGGTGGAGAAGCATATGTTGAATGAGTAGATGAACTTGGTGCATGTCTCCCAAACCTTGCTCTTTGGGAGGCCCTGCCACTGCCGTCAAGACAACACTGTATTCCAGCTTCGTGTTTCAATCCTAGATCTGGAAAAGGTGTGCTTTCCGAGGATGCAAACTTCCACCTTCCCCCAGATTATTCAGTGTGCCCACACCACGTGCACTGAAGTTCCCAAAGAGTCAAGACTCAGACCCACCTCCCACTGTGTGTGATCTCTCTATAAATAGCTGACACTTACTGAAAATTATGATGTGCCTGGCACTGGGATAAACTCATTACATGAATGATTTTCTTCACAACTTAATTAGGCATATAACTGTTTTTACCCCCACTTTCCAAATAATGAAACTGACGCAATTCTAGAAGACAAACTCCTCAAGCATTTTATCTTATGTTGCTATAATTCCAGGGCCTAGAATACAGCCTGGCATATAAGTGCTCAAGAAATAAATGTTAAAAGAGTGATAGCATCAGCACAGTGGAATAAGAGTTTTCTACCACCTTCCTCTCAAAGAATTCTATTTAGATCATCACCTACAGATGAGGGTGCCTTTGTGGAAGCCCAGAAGTCTAGTAGAGAAGTTCTACCACGTGGCTGGAGGAAAAAAATATTCCAAGATTGGATGCAATCAAGAGGGTAAGGGGATCAGTTTCATTTTACCTACATCACCCCTCCCCAAGACAGCACAGCTCAGTGCCAAGAGAGACCTCCTCAGCCTGTGATTCTTCTGATGAGGGAAAATGGGAACATGTGAGTGAGCACCCAGCTTCCCCGGCTATGCGCAACACCACCAAAGACACCCAATTCTTTCCCACCCCACCCAGAATACTGAGGTGTGCTGCATGACTGGGGAGTGGGCTTGGAGAACAGCAGCTAGGGGTCTTGGGCGGCATTAAGAGAACATGGATCTTGGGCTTCCCTGGTGGCGCAGTGGTTGAGAGTCCGCCTGCCGATGCAGGGGACACGGGTTCGTGCCCCGGTCTGGGAAGATCCCACAGGCCGCGGAGCGGCTGGGCCCGTGAGCCATGGCCACTGGGCCTGCGCGTCCGGAGCCTGTGCTCCGCAACGGGAGAGGCCACGGCAGTGAGAGGCCCGCGTACGGGGAAAAAAATAAATAAATAAATAACATGGATCCTACTAACTGTGTTGTACGTTCCATCAGGAAGCCCACCCATGAGCCACTGGGCTCACCCACAGATCCCCCCAACTGGCACAGACACCCCCAGTGCTCCACAGCCTCGCCCCACCCTGTGGTCAGCTCCCCCTATGGCAGCAAGAGCAAGCCCTTGCAGAAAGCCAGCCCAAATCTTCAGAACTGTGAGGAAACACACAACTGTGAGCACTCAGTAGGGTCCTACGGAAAGCAAAATGGAGCGCACTAACACCAAGTGTGGCTTTTCAGGATTGAGCGAAGGTGTGCAATCTTCAGAATTCCCCCACCAAGAGGGAACAAGAACTGTGGAACAGGAGTTCCATCAGAAAAGATGGAGAAAAGCTCAGAATTCCTAACACAGATGATATTTAGAGAAACAGAAGGTATTTCTCTCTGAAAGTCAGTTAGTAAAGACTGGAGGAGGTGACTGCTTCTTCAAATATATACAAAACCTCAAGGAAAATTTTAAATTAAGGGAACATGACACCATCAAAGAAACACAATAATATTCCAGTAACCAACCTCAAAGAAATGAAGATCTGAGATCTGCCCAATAAAAAATATGAAATAGTCATTTTAAGGAAGCTCAGTGACTACAAGAAAACACAGACAGTTCAATGAAATCAGGAAAACAATTAAAAAATGAGAAGTTTATCAGGGAGACAGAAACCATTATCAAAAACAACAACAACACAGAAATTCTGGAGTTGAAGAATACAATGAATGAAATGAAAAATGTAATAGACAGCATCAACGTCAGAGTGGATCAAGTAGAAGAAGGAATCTGTGCGGTAGAAGACAGATTTTTTTACATTATCCAGTAAGAGGAGAACAAAGAAAACAGAATGAAAAGATTGAAGAAAGCCTATATGAACTATAAGATAAAAAATCATGTATTATTGGAGTCCCAGAAGTAGAAGAGAGGGAGAAAGGGGCAAAAGCTTATTTAAAGAAATAATGGCTGAAACTTCCCAACACCGGGGAGAGATTTGGACATCCAAGTTCATGAAGTTCGCACATCTCCAAATAATTTCAACCCCGAAGACCTTCTCTAAGACACATTATAATGAAACTGTCTAAAATCAAAGACAAAGAAAGAATTTTAAAGGAAGCAAGAGAAAAAAATTCTTCACATACAAGGGAACCCCCATAAGGCTAATCAGAGGATTTCTCAGCAGAAACTTTGCACATCAGGAGAGAGTGAGATGATTGCTAAAATAATTTGTTAATGGACACACGGTATAAAAAGACATAAATCGTGACATCAAAAAGAAAAAATGTCAGGGATGAAGGGGAGTAACTCATACAACTCAATAGCAGAAAAACAAATAGTCTGATTAAAAATATGGGCAGAGGACCTGAATAGACATTTTTCCAAAGACGACATACAAATTGTCAACAAGTTCATGAAAAGGCGCTCAATATCATTAATCATCAGAGAAATGCAAATCAAAACCACAATGAGATATCACCTCACACCTGTTAGAACAACTATTATCAAAAGACAAGAGATAACAATTGTAGGTTAGGATGTGGAGAAAAGGGAACCCTTGTGCACTGTTAGTGAAAATGTAAATTGGTACAACCACTATGGAAAACAGTAGGAGTTTCCTTGAAAAATTAAAAATAGAACTACCATATGATCCAGCAATCCCACTTCTGGATATGTATCTGAAGGAAATGAAAGTACTATCTTGAAGAGATACCTACACTTCCATGTTCACTGCAACATTATGCACAATAATCAAATATGGAAACAACCAAAGTGATCATCAATGGACAAATGGATAAATAAAATGTCACTTTATATATACATACATTAGATAGATAGATAAAAATGTAAATATATGAATATTATTTAGCCATTAAAAAAAGGAAATCTTGGGACTTCCCCGGTGGTACAGTGGTTGGGAATCCGCCTGCCAATGCAGGGGACACGGATTCAAGCCCTGGTCTGGGAAGATCCCACATGCCGCGGAGCAACTAAGCCCGTGTGCCACAACTGCTGAGCCTGCGCTCCGTAGCCTGTGAGCCACAACTACTGAGCCCGTGTGCCACGGCTGCTGAGGCCCGTGCGCCTAGAGCCCGTGCTCCACAGCAAGAGAGGCCACCACAATGAGAAGCCTGCACACCGCAACGAAGAGTAGCCCCCGCTCACCACAGCTAGAGAAGGCCCGCGTGCAGCAATGAAGACCCAACGCAGCCAAAAATAAATAAATAATCAAATTTATAAATTAAAAAAAAAAAGGAAATCTTGCCATTTGTAAAAACGTAGATGGAACTTGAGAGCATTACGCTAAGTGAAATAAGCAAAGAAATTATACAAAGAAAAGAATACCATATGATCTCACTTATTTGTGGAATCTAAAAAGCTGAACTCGTAGAAACAGAGTAGAATGGTTAGGAGCTGGGGGTGGGGGAAGTGGGGAGATGTTGGTCAAAGGTACAAACTTTAGTTCTATGATAAGTTCTGGGGATCTAATGCACAGCATGGTGACTATAGTTAACAATATTGTATTGTATATTTGAAAGATGCTAAAGGAGTAAGTTAAATCTTCTCACCACACACACACAAAAGCTAATTATGTCAGTTGATGGAGGTGTTAACCAATCTTTCTGTAGTAATCATTTTCACAATATATACATGTGTCAAATAATCACATTGCACACCTTAAACTTACAAAATGTTATATTTCAATTTTATCTCAATAAAGCTGGAAAAAAAAAAGAAACTGTAAGAAAAAATTGTTGAATGAATGAAGCCAAGGAAAATTAACCTAAGCTTCCAAGGTCACACAGTGTTGAGTCTAGAGAATACTTTTGAAAGTGGGACTTCTGGCATCCCTGTGCTATGCTGGTGCTGACATTCTCTAGGCAGGTCCAAGTTAGTGGTCAGCTTGGTGCACAGTGTGGGGACAATGCACAAGCCTAGGAAGGACACAGACATGAGTCCCGGTCCCAGTTCTACAGCTTACAAGTGCCACGAGACAAGTCCCTTAACCTTTCTTAGCTTCTCATCTGTAAAATTAAACAGCAATATCTACTTTTCATTGTGTTGGCAGTTATCGTATAATTTCACTACTTAATTTCACTATACCTAAAAAGAAATAGTCATTTCAACTTCACAGAGTGGATGTGAAAATTACAAAAGATAATAAACTGTGAAATCACATTCCAAACTAAAAAGATCTGTGCAAACTTAAGTCAACAGCAAAAGCAAAAGAGAGGTGGAAATACATTTTCCAACATTATACATAGTCACTGCTTCCAGGACCATTTCTCAGAGAAGCCTTAGCTGTATCTGCCCTTTGTCTACAGCGCTCAGCTCACTGAACCTCGGGGCCACTAGTCAAAACTTGGGCAAAGGATTTTACAACAGGAAATTTCAGGCATGGCCTTAACCCCAGGATATTGATATCACTATATTCCTATCTGTAGGAATTAGTAGTCTAACCTGGCCCAGCACCACCTGCTAGCATGCTACCCCACAGCCTAGCCAGCTTACCCAATCTTTGCTGAAATAACTACACCTGTGGCATCTGCTTCTGATTCAAGACCTACCACTCTAGGTGTCCATTCAGTTTCCACTAAGCTAGTCACCTAACATTCTATACCAATTGTTAAATGTTGAATTGTATCCACCCCCCAAAATATACTAAAGTCCTAATACCCAAAGCTCAGAATGTGAGCTTTTCTTAAAATGGGATTGTTCACAGATGTAATTAGTTAAGTTAAAATGAAATTATACTGGGGTAGGGTGGGCCCCTAATCCAATGTGACTGGTGTCCCTCTATGAAGATGTCCACGTGGAGACACAGGCTCACAGAAACAATGGCACTGATGGGGGAGGCAGACACTGCAGTTATGCAGCTACAAAGCAAGGAAACCCAAGGATTGCCGGCTAACTACCAGGGACCAAGAAGAGGCAAGAAGGAATTCTTCTGCAGATTTCAGAGAGACTATAGCTCTACTGACGCCTTGACTTCAGGCTTCTAGCCTCCATAACTGTGAAACAATAAACTTCTACTGTTTTAAGCCACTCAGCTCATGATACTTTGTTACGGCGATCCTAGAAAACTAATACACCAACTGTACAGCAAAAGACTGCAATAGCCCCACTCTCACACCTGATTCACCAAAAGCAGGATTCCCAAACAAAGCTCCAAAGAGGCAATGTATCTCATTTTTTATCCAGGAAGCAGTGCTTTGGCAGACGTAACTATGAAATTGTGGCCATATGACTCAGTTTTTTAAAACAGGGAGACTATTAAGTAAATTATAATATTGTGGTAGTAGAGATATATGCCCTGCATAATCCTGGCAATTATCAATATGATGAAGTTGACTCCCCTGATTAGGTCTTGTTATAGGACACAGTCAACCTTGAGACAGAGTATTCCGGTGGGCCTGACCTAATCAGATGGGTCCTTGAAAAGCAAAGCGTTTTCTCAGTTGATCAGAGAAGAAGCCAGAGATTCAAAACACAATAAGGAGTCAATGCACCATTGCTGGCTTGCAGATCAAGGGAGCCACATGTCAAAGGAAGACAGGGGCTTCCCTGGTGGTGCAGTGGTTGAGAATCTGCCTGCTAATGCAGGGGACACGGGTTCGAGCCCTGGTCTGGGAGGATCCCACATGCCGCGGAGCAACTAGGCCAATGAGCCACAACTACTGAGCCTGCGCGTCTGGAGCCTGTGCTCCACAACAAGGGAGGCCGCGACAGTGAGAGGCCCGCGCACCGTGATGAAGAGTGGCCCCCGCTTGCCGCAACTAGAGAAAGCCCTCGCACAGAAATAAAGACCCAACACGGCAAAAATTAATTAATTAATAAACTCCTATCCCCAACATCTTCTTAAAAAAAAAAAAAAAAAGACAGGTGGCCTCCAGCTGCTAAGAGCAGTCCCCAGCTAACAACCAGCAAGGACATGAGGACTTCAGCCGTACCATCTCGAAGAACTGAAACCTGATGACAAGAATGAGCTTGTAAGTGATTCTCCCCAGAGCCTCCAGAGGAGAACTTAGCCCAGCTGACACTTTGATTTTGACCTTCTGAGACCTGTGCAGAGACCCCCAACTTCTGATCTACAGAACTGTGTGCTAATAAATGGGTATTACTTTAAGTTGCTGAGTGTGTGGTAATTTGTTACACATCAATAGAGAACTGCAAATATATTCACATAAAATATTTCACAGGCGTTTTCATTAAAAGTGGAAGAAAACTGGCAAAAGTTGATGATATAATATTTGTTTTTTTGAAAAAGGAAACCAAATCCAATATACAATATAATTGCAATTTTGATTAATATCTATGCATAGATGAAAAACTTCATGAAGACACAAGATGGCATCAGAGGTAATATCTGGTGAAAGGACTGAATACTTTAAATGTCTCCCTTATACTTTTCTGATCCAATTTTTCCACAATGAGGGTATATTACTTTGACAAGCAAAAATAACATCAGTCATACTTCAATCCCTGCCAAGAACAAAGCATCTGGTTTTGCGGGGCTGCTGAAGTATTTCAGCTGGCTTATCGGTAAGAAGGAAAAGAAATCTCAGATAGCATTCTATGCTAATATTATAAATTAAACTCTGTTGTGGAATGAAAATACAGAGACGCTGAGCAGGCCAGTCTCAGAGGCTGTGAATGAACTTTAGAAAGGCTGGAATACTCGCCTTCACCGCTAATCCTGCTAGTGCACTCACAATCTATTTGACAGGCTGCCCATCACATCCCCTCTGTCAGGGTGAGCAGCCTTTGGAGGTGCGGTGACATGGGGATTACTGAGAAGACAGACAGGCCTCCCTCCCCTGCATTCTGACTAGCTTTGTAGACAGGCTGCGTGCCTCGGAGGGCACCGGACAGAGGCTTGCCTTCAGGACGGACCCCTTGGCTCAGAGAGGCCAGAGGGAGACATTCACCAACCCAGAGGGATGAGGGTTTTCTGACAGCCATGTCACTCCTCCCATCTCATCGTGGAGAGACAAAACAAGGCAAGTGGAAGGGAAAATTCACAGGGCTGAGGTTTCTGGATGGTTCCTTCATAGCAGAGCTCCCCACGCCCCCTTCAGAGACCCTACGTGCTAAAAGGAAACTAGAGAAAGCCCTGGCCTCGTGGGATGAGTCACAGCACACCCGTGCCCCTCCTTCCCTCTGGCCGCCAGGCTCCTCAGTGAGCGGTTGACACTCTTACAGCTTCATCTTCATTAAACTGGCAGGATTGCTTTACTTGCCTTCTGAATTTTCAAGGGTTTCTTTTTAAATACCAGGTAAAATGGAAATAATAGGTACAGCCTTCATGCTAGCAGATTACACTTACCTGAGAAAGCACTATAGGGGGCTTCCCTGCTGGCGCAGTGGTTGAGAGTCCGCCTGCCGATGCAGGGGACGCGGGTTCGTGCCCCGGTCCGGGAAGATCCCACATGCCGTGGAGCGGCTGGGTCCGTGAGCCATGGCCGCTGAGCCTGCACATCCGGAGCCTGTGCTCCGCAACTGGAGAGGCCACAACAGTGAGAGGCCCACGTACCGCAAAAAAAAAAAAAAAAAAATTCTATGGACAAATGTATATTTAAAATTATGATCTGAAATCCAGACAAGGGAGTAGGGCAAAAAACAAATCCATGTTCCCAGCCACTATATACATTAGATTTTTTTCTTTTCATAAACAATGTAATAAAACACAGTCTTACTGGATCAAAACTCAAGAGGTTACAACTAATCTAAAAATATCAATTGTTCTTTTTATCCACAGAGACCCTACATACCAACATTTGAGAGCAGGCAAAGTTTTGTAATTTTATAATAAAGTACCACTCCAGAGCATTTTATGTCAAAACATAGGGTGATAATTTTGCATTAGGAAGTGTAAAACACCACAATATATTAGAGTGGCAACCCAGGATCACCTTAGAACAATAAATGGAGAAGCAATCCCAGGAAGTGGAAATTTGTGAAGAAATCTGTCACTTAGTGTATACTTCTGTAAGGCCAATATTGGTTCACTTAAGCAACAAGATATCCAAAAAGCCACCGATTACCAGGCAGCAAAGACTGAGTGGGGAGCCTGGACTTCCGTCTTTGCCTGGCTGTAAAAAGGTGCTCCCCCCTGCCCCACCCGGGTGTATCAGAGAAGGCTGAGAGGGAAGCCAAACTTACACATTACCCAGAGGTAACGAGGCCTTCTACCTACCCCCAGCAGAAGCAACAAGAAGGGACTTGGGCCTCGCTCCCCCCAGCCTAGGAGGCGTCAGCGGAGGCCTAGCAGGGAGCCTGAAATCCCACCTCCACCAAGTAGTAAGGACCTTCACCCCCACGGGATGGTAGCAAAGCATAACCTCCCTCTTCCCGAACCAGCACAGCAAGTCAGAGGAGACTTGCTGAAATAGATTTTGATAAGATCCAGAGTCTCATGACATAATACCAGAAATTTCAAGGGTACAATTGGAAATTACATGTCAGACCAAGAACCAGGAAAATCTTCACTTGAAAGAGAAAAGATAATCGACAGACATCAACCTCAAGGTGACACAGATGCTGGAATTAGGCAAGAATTTTAAAGCAGCCATCATAAAAATACTTCAGTGGGCAATTATGAACCCCTGAAACAACTGAAAGTCTCAGTAAAATAATAGAATATATGAAGAAAACCCGCATGGAAACTTTAGAATTTTTTAAAATATAATCATTGAACGTTTTAAAAACAGCAGAACAGAGGGGACACAGGAAAGAATCAGTGAAGTGGAAGAGACGATAGGAGCTACCTGAGCTGAACAACAGAGAGAAAATGGCTGAAAAAAAGTGAACAGAACCACAAAAAGCTGTGAGATGATAACAAAAGATGTAATATTTGTGTCATTGGAGTCTAAGAAATAGAGGAGAAAGAGAACGGTGTTGAAAAAAGTATCTGGAGAAATTATGGCTGACCATTTTTCAAATATGGAAAAGAAAGAATAACTGAAATTCTTTCAAATATGGAAAAAGCTGTAAACCTATAGATTTAAAAATCTGGGCAAAACCCCGAATGGATAAACCCAAAGAAATCCATACCATGAACCATCATAATCAAACTTCAGACAATTAAAAAATTAAAGACCAAGAAAATCTCTTGAAAGCAGCAAGAGAGAAATGGCACCTTACATAAAGGGCAGAAATAATTCAACCGACAGCAGATTTCTCATCAGAACCATGGAAGCTGAGTGGTTCTAGCACAACCTTTTGCAAGTGCTGAAAAGAAAGAAATGTTAACCCAGAATTCTGTACCTTGCAAAATTATTTTTCAGGAATGAAGGAGAAATTAAAAAGTTCTCAGATACAGGAAAAGTAAGAGGATTTTCCACACCAGACCTACTCTAAAATAATGGCTTTAAAACGTTCTCAAAACAGAATGGAAATGATTTTTTTAAAAAAGGAAACTTGGAACATCAGGAAGAAAGAAAGAACAATGGTAAAAGCAAAAACGTGGCTACATAGGATAAACCTTCCCTCTCCTCTTGAGTTGTCTAATTATGCTTGATGGTCGAAGCAAAAAGCATAGCATTGTTTGGCCTGCATCTCAATGTAGATAGAGTAAATATTTAAGACTATTATGACATAAACAGGGAGCCTAAAAGGAGGTGTCTTAGTTAGTTTGGGCTGCTATAACAGAATACCATCGACTTGTTGGCTTAAACAACAGGCTGGAGGTCCAAGATCAAGGAGCCAGCAAATCCAGTGTCTGGTGACAGTTATCTTCCTGTTTTACAGATGGCCGTCTTGTCTTCTTGCTGTGTCATCACACGGTGGAGAACAGGCAGGAAGGAAGCAAGCTCTCTCATGCCTCTTCTTGAAAGGGCACCAATACCATCCATGAGGGCTCTAGCCTCATGACCTAATTACCTCCCAAAGGCCCCATTTCCTAATACCATCTCACTGGGGATTAGGATTTCAACCCAGGGATTTGGGGGTGACACATTCAGTCCATAACAGGGGGTAAGGTTTCTACATTCACTCAAAGTGGTAAAATGATGACACCAGTAGATCTTTGTGGTGATGATATAAATCTATATCTTGATTGTGGTGGTGGTTACAGGAATCGACCCATTACTATTGCTATGTCTGTGAAAAAACAGCATAAGAATATACACACATTGTACCAACATTGATTTTTTCTGGTTATGATACTGCAGTAATCATTACACAAGACATAACCATTGAGAGAAAATGGGTGAAGGATGCATGGAACCTCTCTGTACTATCTTTGCAATACCTGTATATCTATAATTATTTCAAAATAAAAAGGTTTTTTAAAATGGGAAATGGTTCTAGATTAAAAGATGCTACAGACCTATATGCAACAAAAGCTACTTTGATTGGATTATGATTTTTTTTTAATTCAAAAGGTTGGAAAGTTTGGGGAAATTTTAATATAGATGGGATATTTTTGATGATTTTTAGATAAAATTATTGTTAGTTTTCTTCAGTGTGATAGCAATGTTGTGGTTATACAGAATAATGCCTTTATTCCTAAAAGATGTGTGCTGAAGTATTTAGGGATGAAATATAATCAAACTAACTTTCAAATGGTTCAAGGAGAAAGACAGCGAGAAACAAATAAAACATTGTCAACTGTTGACCCTGTGAGGAAGGTATGAGGTGCTCCTTGTACTCTTCTTTCAATTATTTAGTATGTTTGTAGATTTTCATTTTTAAGAAGTTGGAGGGATGGATTGATGGATAGATATGTGAAAGAGCAAGTATAGTAAAATGTTAATTGTGAAATTTAGGTGATGAGTAACTGGGTGTTCATTATAAATTTATTTCAATTTCTCTGTATGCCTGGAAATGTTTAACTTAAAATGCTGGGAGGGGGAAGCTGAGGGAACATATCAAAACCCAATGCCCTCCCCCAGCACGCCCAATCCTCCCTGGGCCAGTTAAATACATACTTATCATAATTAAACTAAAACTTATCATTTGTCATGGGAAAAAGCATGCCTGGCTTCCTGGTTGGAGAAACCCTACCAATGCCTTACACTTTTCCCATAGTGGTAAAGCCCCAGGCAGTGCCATTGTCCACACCATCAAACTGAGAAGTCTCCTCTGAGTATTGCTGATTGTCAAGGAGAGACAAACCTGGACAAGACCAGCCTGGGCTTATAGATAACCTGGTTTTCCCAGAAGGTACCCCAAATTTAAAGGAGTTAATGCCCCTTATGTGAGCAGCTGAGGAGTAGTGTGAAGCCTATTGGTGGTGGTGAAGACCCAAATGAATTTGGGGTTATATATGTATGTTGAAAATATACTTATATTGGGGGTATATTTACTTTTAGGAGAAATATATATATTAGAACTACAATAAGAAAACAACTCCCATCATGGTGGGAGTTTATAACACATTACATACCAGAGTTAGGAATTAATAGACAAGAAATGGAAAAATTAAAAAGAATATAGAAGATATGAACCTTATCATTAAAAAAGATGGATTTTATGATATAGATCGCTGTAACAGTTGACAAGAACTCTTCAAGCCGTCCCACTCGCCTTAGAGTAACTGCTCAAGTATTTCAGTGTCACCTGAAACTAACACAACATTGTAAATACCCCAATAAAAATTAAAAACAAAAATTTCAGTGTCAGTTGATCTCTCCAAATGACAAGACCATGGAGACTGTTCCTGATAGCGACAGCATCACACCTGCTCTGGTTCTTGGCCTACTGCAGACCTACAGGAGGAGCTGCGTATGCTGTGAGATACTGAAGATATCCTGAACTCTGACTGCACAAAGACGCTCAGCTTCTGACCCAGGTCAATAAGAAGTGAACCAATCTTCCAAGTAAATCTCATTATTTAAGGCAAGGCTCGTATTCTCTGGAAGCTCATTTTCCCTCTCTGGTCCTTGGAGTGGCAAAGAATCTAGCCATTCCTACCCCATTTCCTCTAGTTTTCTTTCATGTCCCCTATAAAGTTTCTCATCTCGTGCCACCACCTACCTACAGGCTCCAAGTGGTACCCACTGCTGTGAATGACAAAAAGCAATCCATCCCTGCACCTGTCATGACAAAACTCCTTATCTCCCCAGCAAAAGAGTTCAATCAAACCCATCATTAAAAATAAATTAATTATGCTTTATACCTCCCCAGAGATTGCTGAGCTAAATGAGCCAGCTAAGTGTTTGGAAAGGAAAAACAAAACTCTCAGCTGATTCATCCCATCTTTCATCCATCTCAAACCATCCCACTTTTCTGGGTTAGTCCTTCTATATTCTTATTGCTGGAGCTGGAACCAGCACTGGCCAGGAAAAATGGCCAAGAATGGAAGAACAGATGAATGGATGAAGAAGATGTGGCACACATATACAACGGAATACTACTCAGCCATAAAAAAGAAAGAAAAAATGCCATTTGCAGCAACATGGATGCAACTAGAGATTGTCATACTATGTGAAGTAAGTCAGAAAGAGAAAAGCAAATACCATATGATAACAACCATATGTGGAATCTAAAATATGACACAAAACGAACCTATCTATGAAAGAGAAACAGACTCACATATACAGAGAACAGACTTGTGGTTGCCAAGGGGGAGGGGGTTGGGGGAGGGATGGAGTGGGAGGGTGGGGGTAGCAGATGTAAGCTATTATATACAGGATGGATAAACAACAGGGTCCTACTGTATAGCACAGGGAACTAACTATATTCAATATCCTATGACAAACCATAGTGGAAAAGAATATTTTTTAAAATGTATACGTATGTATAACTGAATCACTTTGCTGTACAGCAGAAATTCACACAACATTGTAAATCAACTATAGTTCAATTTTTTAAAATGTAAAAAAAAAAAAAAAACGGCAGCAGATGCCAGGGCTTAGGCGGCTGGGGGGTGACACAAACATTCCTGCAAATATGTCCATGTGATAGTATTGTGTGACCAGCTTTTCTGTGGGCTAGGACACTCTACCACAAGTCAGAGGAAGCAGAGATCCAAAGGAGACTACAGAGGGAGGTGTCTGCAGAGTGAAAGACCCCCTGCTACTTATTCAGTGACACCTGCCACATACATAGGCCCCTGCCCTGCCCCACACCTCAGTCTGCCCCCGGGGTGATTTTTTTCTCCCTAAGCATATGCTCAAAGGAGTGGTGTGAATGGGGCACTTACATTTTGTCACCAGACTTCCTCTCTCAACCAAACATAATGATAATCTGTGAACTGATTAATCCATTTGTCTCCATGGAGTTAAAAAAAAAAGTCTTCTTTCCAGTTTTCCAGAAGGTCTCAAGACCACCAGTCCAGGCCAGATACCCTTCTTCCATCCCACTTCAGGATCCCTGGGCTATGATAAAGTGAAGATGAAGATTCTCCTAGGAATAAGGCAGCTTGGGAGGCAGGTTACTTCAGGAGGCTGAGAGAAGCTTTTCTAATAATACTTTTATATGGTGCTTCCAAAATGCCCAAGTTGTTCTGCAACACATTAGGGTCCAGTTTTTAGTTCAAGCAGTTAATAAATGACTGAGAAAACATGTATGACTTTGACCTTTACATTAACTGAATGAGGTAAGTGGGAAGAGTATTATCACCATTATGAGGCTCAGAGAAGTGTAGTTACTTTGCCCAAAGTTTGGGAGCAGCAGGAAAACCTAGAACTGGATCTTCAGGTCTCAAAGGAAACACAGCTTCTAATTCCTCCTGTGCCACTGACATGAGGTTTGATCCCCATGAGATATGAATCTCAGGTCCCTTGTGAATTTTTCATCTGAAACACACAAACTGGGCCCGACCATCAGTGTGGCCCTAGAGGTGGCCCCAAAAGCCGGGCTGGACGCGTAGGGTGGGTGACCGAGCCTGCGCTTCTAGGAGCTCCGCCCCGCCGGGGGCTCGAGACCTCTGCCTCAGAGACCCTGCCCGAAAAGGCTGGCTACGCACGGGACTTTCTGATCTAGGGCAGGGTCCGGCCGCACCATCCCTGACAGGTCGAATCCCAGGGATCTCCGTCGGACCACGGCTGCGCTGGATTCGAGACGCCAAAGGAACTCCAAGGGTCTCCAGCCCGCATTAAACCCGGAGCTGCCCTCTTCTCGTCGGCATCTCTGGCGCTCACATACGCCAACAGCTGGATGTGCCCGCCGGGCCACTGTTACCCCGAGTTTGTGATCCCTGAAAGTGGGAAACAGAAGTCGGAAGCGAGAGCCCGCGACCGCCTGGAGACACCGCGCCCGCGCGCCCACTGCTCGGGCTGGTGAGCTCCGGCTGCGCCTGCGCGCCGGGCCTGCGCAATGGGCGGGGAGGCGGACGGGTGGGGCCAGGTGGGCGGGGCGAGTATCCCACGGCAGCTGGTGCTTTGAAACCCTAGGGCATGGAGACTGTTCTAAACCACCAGATCCCGGAGGCGGAAGCTGCTGGGCACCCTCCTTCACTAACGGCATCTGCCAAAGCTTCGGTTCTGCGGATTCTGTCGGTGGGGACGAACCGGTTCTTGGCTCACCTGTGGGCAGGATTTGAGGGGCGGGACCGGGAAATGTGGGAGCAATAGTGTCACTGCTCCAGGTGTGGCCCATCTGTGACGTCAAGGAAGTACGTAAATGAGATACCGATGTAGACGTCGCGGATCCCTTGCGCTCTTGCCAGAGGCCTGTGTGACATCACTGTGTCACCGGGAGGATGCCCTGACGTCACAGTGCCATAATGTTCTGGGAGGTGGGATGGAACGCCTTTGAGCCGGTTCTACGGACGCCAAGGTTCCAGGGGAGGGGGTGGGGATGATATCACAGGTCCCACGTTCTTGCAGATGAGGTGCCGTCCGGGAGCCCTAGACCATCTTACTGCGTTTCTCCCTCCCCCCAGGACCCTATACTAGCCCTGAATCCCGAGACAAGGAAGTAAGCGGGGGAAAAAGGCCCTTCGTGCGCCCCAAACCCCTAGCTACATTCCGGAAGGACGGGGTAGAACTTGAACTCTTCCTCTAGGAAGAAGCCCCTGCGAGCTGTTCTTTCCCCCAGGGCGCTCCTGTTCTCCTCCCAGAGCGAGCGCTAGGAAGCTCCAGGCTGCGCCGAGGGTCTCTCGCGCCTTCTACCCGCCTATTGGAGAAGTCCAGCCGGGTAGCTGCCCCACCTCCTGCGCTACAGACGAATCGCAGGCCTACCAACTTTGGGAAGGGCCCCAGCCGGACTCTCATCTCCTTTCCTCTCGAAAACCGGCCTGAGCCACGCTGGGCATGTGAGGCCAAAGGAAACTAATGTCTGAAAACGGGGGTTGCGGGGTGGTTCAGAATCTTCCAGAGGTGTAGCAGGAAAAAATTGGCCACCTATATAGAGTGGACAGGCAATAAAACACACCCAGCATTTCTGACCATCTCGTTGCCTTTTCATGCGACCCATAGAGTAGAATCTGGGAATTGTAGCCTGTGTGGGGTCTGGTGGTCCGTGACCCAGGCTTGCCCTTCCATTTGCAGTCGCTGTGACTGCAGTCTATGAAATCACTGCCATGAGGATAGACTGCAGCCAGCTACGCTGCTAAGTGGTTTCTGCATCCACCAAGATGATAGAGGCATTGAGAACAGGCTGGAGGTCTCTGGGCAGCACCCTGTCTCACTCCCACCCCATCCCCCAAACCTCTGCGCTTAGGAATTCATTCTTCCAAGGACGCACACTCGGTACTGAAAGTCTCTCCGTGGCGGGGCCTGGGGATGGAGGGGCAGGGATTCATGGTATCAGAGGTGGGTGGGCCAGAAAGGAAAACCCTCCTTAGCAAACCTCCCCATTTCACAGTCCTTACTAAGTCCTTGAGTTGGGGCAGAGGTTCTTTGTGTCCTGCGGAGGTGGGAGGTGGTGCAATGTGAGGGACACAGGGCAGCAGCAATCCCTGAGAGAAACGGACTCCCTCAAAGAGTAAAGGAACCGAGTGAGGCACTCTCTCAGGTCCTCAGAGGTGATCAAAGCTCTCGGTAGTGCAGTGTGTGTGTGTGTGTGTGTGTGTGTGTGTGTGTGCCCACGCCCTGTCCTCATCTTGGAACAATCACTTAACCGGGCGAGTAAAGGAACAGATGTGGCTTCTCCCCTGGGGTGCTAACACAAGTCGCGGCGAAGCGCGACATACCACAGCCTGCGCTGCCTGGGCCCAAGCCGTCGAAGCCCAAAACCCACTGACTACCCCTCCCTCCAGATGCCCAGAGGTCACAGTTCTCTGGGATACGGGCTCCGCTCTCTCCTGGGGCGAGTCCTTTTGGACCCGAGGAGTAAGAAGGCTTGGGCTCTTGCTTGACTAGCGGAGATCCCATAGGCCGGTCCAGAACCGGCAGCGCTCCGCCCCTCGCTCTCAGTGGGTCCTGGGACCGGTCAAGAAGGTTTGGAGGGCAAGACCAGATGCAGACAGGACCTGCGGCGGAAGTTACTCGGGGTTGCGGGCAGGACACAGCGAGGTGCCCCGATTCCTGGGCCGCCCCTCCAGGCCTGTCCAGCAGGGGGCAGCGTGGCTCTGAATGCTGAGGGCAGGACTCGTCCACGCCGTCCCGGCCAAGGCCACAGAGGTAAGTTGGGTTCCCGCACCGCCGAGTTCAAGCCCGCCGAGAGCGGGGAGGCATTCCCAGAGGAGGTGAGGATGGCGCAGCGAAAGGCTAGAGCGTTTTAACTCCTGCAACCCCGGCACACTTTTTCAGACCGAGCATTGGGGGTCCCTGTTGCAGGTAAGCTCGGCCCAGCTGTCTCCGCGGTCGCTGAGCGCCGGACACAGAAGCCCGAGAGGCTGCGCTCGGCTCGGGAAGGGCCGCGGGCGCCACCGCCTGAGCCGCCGCGCGGTCAGGATGCTGGAGCTGGGGGAGCCCCGCCCCGCCCCAAGCTGGAGAGCCCCCTGCTGCCTGGCCTCTAATTGTGGGAAAACTAGGCGCCCCAGGGAAGGTTCAACTTGTGGAGGGCGGACTCAGATTTCTCCTCCGAAACTCCCCGGGCCTCCCAGGGCGCCCGCCCCCGCCATTCCTGACAAGGCTTTAAAACGGCAGGAATCTTTGCGGGCGTGGAGCCGGGATCCGGGCAGGGGACAGGCCCCAGCCAGAGAATTGTGTCGGGGGGCTCCTAACAGAGGGAGGGATGTAGTTTGGGGGCTTTGGGGAGGCAGCGGTGATTATGTATTTGTAGCCGCGTATGGGGGCCCGGGGGACGGTACTGGCGTGAGGCAGTCCGTGAGGGCGCTTCCTTCCCTCCCCAGTGCAGCAGCAAGAGACCAGGAGGGAGGCTTTTCGTTGGGGAGGTGGGTGACGTTCTCTTCCCTTGGTGGACCCTAAGCGACCCCGACACCCGGAGATGTTGGGATTTCTCACGGCCGATGTATTGGCCGCAGGCTCGGCTTCTTTGTAAACTCGGAGCCCTTCGGAGATGAGGACTGGGGACACTGAGACCCTAAGGCCAAAGTGGAGGAGAAAAGTAAGAAAATATATACGGGCGGGGTCCGCGGTTGCCCAGCACCGGGAGAGAGGAGCGCTGCTCCACCCATCCCAAACCGCTGACGCTAATTAGGGGAAAGTTGCTGAAGTGGGACAGGTCGGCTTGGGCAGCGAAACCCCGCTCCTCTCAAAGAAAGGAGCCGCCCAGTTTCCTACATTTGGGAGGGAAATTACCCATCCTTCAATGCCTGTAAAATAACCGTTTATTTAATATTTTTAAAAACTCCAGTGATAAATGTCCGTTACCGATGGTCAGCATAAAGTGCCAATCGCAATACATCGTCCTGCTCCTAGCCTTCTGCTCGCTCGCGGTGATGCGGCAGCGGAGCCGGGGAGCCGGAGGCCGGGCCCCCTCCAGCCCCAGGGCCCGAGGCCCTCGCCCCGCCGTCGGAGTCCGGGAGCCCACGACCCGCTGCGCTGCAGGAGCTGGGAGGGGCGCTCCCCGGCCCCGCGATCCTGGGGCCCGGCGGCTGAAGCAGATACAGGGATTACACTTTTGCAGGCTCCCAGGGGTGGGGTTGGAGGCGGGAGGAGGGGTTGGAGGCTGCGAGAGAGCACAGAACTTCTTTTCCTCTCCCCTCTCTCTCCGCAGTCAGAGTTACAAGCTTATATGTTCAAAGAAAAAAAAATAAAGAATAAAGAAAACGTATAAAATAACAATAGAAAAAGTAATACTTCTGGGAGAGGCGCCGCTGCGGCTCCGCGAAGCTTTCGTTCTTTTTTTTTTTAATGCAGTTTCCCTTCCGCCACGTGAGTACCTCCTTTTGGCCAAGAGTTTAGCCGCGTCCTGGGGGAGCCGCCCGGGCGGCCGGGGTCACGGCCCGGGGCGGGGCTCTGGAGTTCCGCGTGCGCCTGGGCCCCGGGGGACGCGTTTGGGATGGGGGAAGGTCCCGGGAGGCCCTCCCGCTGCCCGCCAGAGTCGCCTTCGGCTTCTGGTCCCTCTGGAAGAGGGGGCGGCGTGACCCAGGGTCCGGGTGCCCCGGAGGCTCTGTTTAGCATTTGATCTTGGAGGTTTTGAGCTCCTTCACCTGTGAGTGTAGCGTCTTGTGGACAGCGAGAGTCCTGGACTGGCAGAATCCTTTCCCGCACTCTTGACACTTGAAAGGCTTCTCTTTGGAGTGAATATATCTGAGGGCAAAAACAGACCGAGAATTAACCCTTGCAAAATGACACAATGTTATAAATATTATAAATAGTTATCCAAGATCCCCTCCCACTGCAATGAGGAGCTTGCCCTCAGAAGAAAGGAGGTTTGGGAGTACCTAGTGTGGAGCAGGGCAGTGCCGAGTTTGGGGATAGAGTAGGGAGGTGAAGGAGACACCTCCGTCTGAGCCGTGCACAGATCCAGCTAGGCCGACCCCTGCCTTCCTAACCAGGGCCCAGCATGGCCTTATAAGGCCTGAGTCAACACCGAAGGTGAGTGAAGGGACCTGGGTGGGAATATTTGCTGGAGCTGTGCTGTCCCAAACAGTAATCACGAGCCACATGTGGTTATTAAAATTCAAATCAGGTAAAGCTGAAAAGTTAGCTTCTCAGCTACACTAAGTTGCCCATTTCAAGCGCTTGATTGTCATCTGTGCCACGTATCACTTTTCATCATCGCAGAAACTTCTACTGCACAGCGCTACAGATGGAGGAAGCTGTGCATGCCTGTCTGGAGCTTGGGTCCTATTCCTTGCATGTTCTCTCCACCCATGCTCCAGGAACCCATCCGTGAGCTTTGTTGGTTTCCTTCCCTATCTGAGGGAATCCCAGAAACTTAGGAGGCTTGGACTTGGTAGGGGGTGGGTCTCCTGAAACTCAGCATTAGGGAGGAGGCTGGTGGGACAGAAGCAGACAGCCAGCTCTCTTCTGGGCCACCCGCAGTACCGCACCTGTGGTCTCGTAGGTGGTCTTGCCTCCGGAAGGCTTTGTGGCAGATGTCGCAGGTGTAGGGCCGCTCGTCCGTGTGCGTCCGCTCATGGATGAGGAGGTTGTAGGACTTAGTGAAGTGGCGGCCACAGAATTTGCAGACGAACTCCTTCTTGGTTTTGGAAGGCAGGCGTCCCCTCGTGGGCTTCTTTTCTGGGGACAGCTTGGTCACATCCAGGAGGGCACCCAGCCCACCGGCGGGGGACCCGGGACCCTCTCCCCGGCCAAGCTTGGACGGATCTTCTTGCGTGGCCGCCAAGGCCAGGTTGGCAAAATCAAAGCGCGGCTTGGTCTTGAGCGCCGCGGGGCCGCTGCCTCCAGCGGTGATCTCAGGCTTGGGCTGGATGACGTGAGGGAACCAGGGGAAGGCGGGCAGCTGGAAGCGCGCGTCCACCAGGCTGGACACGGCGCCGGGCACTTTGGAGAAAGAGGACCGCGGCAAATGCATCGCGGGGTAGCCCAGCGTCCACTGGTGCAGGTGCACGGCATGCAGTGCACTGAAACCATACAGATTGGGCAGGTGGTCCGAGGGCACTGTGGGCAGGCCATTCACTGCCTGAAGAAAGGAGTAGTTGGTGAGCTGCAGAGATGGGTGGATGGGCACCGGTGCTGGCAAGGTTTTGCTGCCCATGGCCGTAGTTGCAGTATGTTCTCAATCTCGATCTGCAAGGAAAAGAAGAGGGGAGGGGAGAGGAACAGACAAGTTCAAGGTAAGTGCCCTCCTTCTGAGTTCCAGCCCAGCCACACCTTCTCTGTCCCCCAGAGCCAGAGCTGGGAACCTAAGACCCCACCCATGGAGCTCACTGCCCTCACCGAGAAGACAGGAACCCTCAAAATTGCAGGACTCCTTCCCAATGGCCTCCAGCAGAGACACACAACTTGATACAGAAACCAAACTAAATCCTATGCAATGCGACCAACTTAAAATGAGTCCACAGTGTATGTGACACTGAGAAAGGCATAAGCACAGGGAAACTGTCCTGTAAAGACTTACATCCAGGCAAGCCTGAGTCAACAGAGAATTACACTCTCCTGTAAAGATAACAGAAACTTGGAAGCACACTTACACATTCATGTGCAGATAAACAAATACAGAAATGCATGCTGACAGATAAACACAGACTCACACATTCTGAAGCAGAGTTGACAACAAGGTGCAAAGATAAACTGCGACAAGCAGTACTGTGCTACTAAACAAAATGCAGGGAGGAGCGCTCGCACACACACGGGATCACACCGCACCTACAAAGAGCTCCACAGACAGCACACGTACAAACGCCCACGAATCTGCACATCTCCCAGCTCCTGTGCATTAAGCTGTACTAGCTGACCATCAACTTGGCTTCTAGAAGCCATGTCATGTTTCTCCTTACAACTCTCAACGTTGACCTCAAATTTGCTTTTCTGTATCGCTATTAACGAGCCCTTTTGACACCACCCTCTCTGCAGCTCCTTGCGGACTGACTCCCTTCCGCAGCCCTTGGGGATCACCTTTGTTTCAGCAAGGACGCTAACAGCCACATTTATTTACTCACTCAAACATCTGCAGTCATGTACAAGGGGGCTTCAGTGCCCTCCCTACCCCATAGGAAAGGGGGGCAGGGTCTTGGGGCTCTCGGGATGTTTGTGCGTGTGGTGAGCACCCCCTCCCCAGCAGATGGGTTTGCCTATGAGTAAGAGCATTGAGGCTGGGCCTCAGCTGCTGTGGCCTACGCACCCTCCAAATGCAAGGCCAGGGAGCTTGAGCAAAGCCAAAGGGGAGTCATGCTGATGTGACAAGCAGTCTCCTGGCCTTCTTGACTCTTGGTCAGGGTCCCTAGCCTCCGTGGACAGGTCTAGACTCGGCAGACAGACCTTTTAGGTCTGTGCCTCCCAGACACTCCTAACTCGGGTCTGTCCAGTGGAGGCAAAAACAGGGAGAAAAAAAGGTGGAATTACACAGAAGACCCTGGGACGCTCAAGTGCCAAACTCCATCTCAAGAAGTCACTGGGGAGCAGGTGCTTGGGACCCGCTTCTCCTTGCCTGTCTCAGTCCCCTGCCTCCCCCTTCTCCCTTTACTCCTTATTTCCCCTCTCCTCTTCCTCAGATCTTTCCAACCTGCAGCAGGTCCGCATCCCTGGTCTTCCCAGGCCCCTGCTCTGTTCCCTCCTTCACAGCACACACTGACACCACCCAGACAGCTTCTGAAGCCTCGCTTACCCTCAGCCCAGGCCCCTCAGGCTCAGGCTGCCTTTCACTACAGGGAAGCTTTTAATGTGAGGGCAGTGCTGTGCTGTTCCCAGGAGAATTGAGGACAATATTGACCTAGATGCCCTTCCCCCCTCGAAGCTGTTGGGGAAGGTCACTCTCGGTGTGGTGGGCCCTAAGGAAAGAACCTCTGCTGGGGGTGGAGGGAGCAAAACCCCGAGAGCCAGCAGAGATGTCCTCACGCAGGTTAAATCGAATGAAAACCAAGTCGGACCGCAGCAATTTATTTGGCCTGGAGCTCAGGGAGGCACAAATCTGGGTGGGAGTGCGGAGCGAGGACCCCGGCGGCGGAGCCCTGGCCTCCGCAGCAGTGTTCTCCATTGCGTCGATCACGGGTCGCGCCAGGGACAACCCGAGACCCTCCTACAGCGTTGAGACACGGCGAAGCAAAATACGAATTGGGCCAGAGAGAAAGCTGGAGCCTGTTTGGGTTGGGAAGGGGGAGGGGGGAGAAAGGAGACGACTCGCCGACTTCAAAGGTCTGCCCAGAGTTAGGCGAGGTGAGTGCTCTTTGATTTGCTGTCACCTCTCCTTCCCCTCCCTGCGCTGGAAATCAGATCCTTATCTCTGGCTCCCCGGGGCCCGCAGGGCGCCGCCCGGGCCTCCACTTGCTCCCCTAGTGCTCGGCCTACCCCCGGCGATGGCGACAGAGCGCTGGGCTGCACCCGAGCCCGGACCGGCTCCGTGCAGGGTCGGGGATCCCACCAATCCCTCGTGTACTAACCTGGCCTCTCCTCGCCCACCCCCAGGAGCAGAGCCCTTGGGCTCGGTAAGGGGAGCGGGCGCCTGCAGCCGACACTGCTCTTGGGAGCCAACCTTAACGGGCTATCTGCCCAATCTCGCTTCCCCCGACACTCAATTTCTTTTTCTCAGGGGCGCAGTCAGTTTATTTTCTGCCACATTCCGAGGGCAGGGTTCCCCAGGCCCTCGTCAACGATTTTCCCGGGGACGAAATTCGTTCGAAACGTGGCTCTCTACACTAGTAGTCCCAAGAACGGGCCGAATTCACTATTCGGTTTCAGGCAGTCAGCTAAGAGAAAAACACAGTCTCACACTCCCCTGTCCCGCCAGAGAGGATGAGCAAACGCCCGGCCCCGCTGGCTCCCGTTGCCCTGACACCGGAACCCCAGCGTGAAGGCTTTAGATCTTTAAAAGCAAGAGAAAACACCTCTCCCCAGGCCCGAGGCCAGGCATCCACTCGGTAAGGAGCTAGGACCTCGGGACCTTGGAGGTGCGGGTAAGGGTGCTGACCACGCGCATCAAACGCCATTCGCGCTTCCCAGCCCGGATCCCCGCGCTGTGCAGACACTGTTTCCCTCGTGCGACAGAGCGCCAGTCCCGGGTCTGCAGCCAACCCTATGCTGGGCATTAATGAAGTGTGCAGAGTCTATTAAAGTAGTTTATTCGGGGCTAATTGAGCGTGAGCGAGTTAACTGCTTGCATTAATGAGGACAGAGCGAGCTCCATGAGCTTGCGCCTGGAGGAGTCTAGCATCAGCCCCAGAAAATCATCCTTGACACAGAATCCCCATCACGTGTGGTGACCGGCGTCCGGACCCCTGGCGAAAGGACTGACCAGCACGGGACACTTCTGTTTAATTCTCGCAACGAACGAGATCGAACGAACCCTTCGGCTACGCGGCCATCACCCCTGCATTTAAACGCCTGCTGCATCCTCAGCGATCTGCTCCCCAGTCTTATTGAAATCGCAATTACTTCTTGGAACCTCGGATAGAACATCTACTCACTGGTCGCCCTCCATCCGTTCCCCCCGCCCCCCGCGTCCTTGCCAGCCCCTCTCTTCTCTAGGAGGCCATGAACCTGAGAGATTAACTAGCCTTGCACGTGGTTTCTGTTCCCAAGAGCCAGCGCGCAGCTCTTAACCCGGGTGAAATTTACCAAATTGTGGCAACAAAGAAACCCTCAGCAGCTACACTATACTCCAAGAGCCTACCCCGCTACTGGCCGAGATGCTGAAAAACGACTGGATGTGGGTTTTCATTCCTCTTATCAGAGAAATTTTGGGGGAGAAATTAGTTCAGCAGGCAGTCCGTCACATCTTTCCCTCTCTTCTCCGGCTCCCACCTTCTCTCCTGAAGGGAGACAGGCACGGGAGCAAACGAATCCTTCCCTTCCAAGCCCGAAACTGAGGACATCCGCGGCTCCACAGTGTTTCCGCTACTGCGGCGTGCGGGTCTCTGATTGGGAAGTAGTGTTCGCGCCCCCTGCGTGCTCCCCTGCACCGGGACAGTCGCGGGTTACGCTCCAGGCCTTGACCACACAGAGCAATCATCGGATAGAGAACACCCCGAAAGCAGAGCGCAAGTGCGAGGCGGCGTCAGGCACGCGGCCCTGCGCTCCCGGGTCGGGCCGGCCTCGTACCTGAGCGCAACTCGGCAAAAGACAAACGCTCACGAAAGCGCGACCCGGCGGGGGCATGCACCTGTCCCTGGCGCGGGCGCCTGCGGCTGTAGCCATCCATCCGCTCCCTCTTCCTTCTTCGTCAGCTAAGGTAGGTCAGGTTGGGCTCGGCGCGCGTCTCGGGAGAGTCTGTGCCCGCTTTAGTTGCTTCGGTTTCTTAGAGGGGGGGGCCACAGGCTGACTTCCGAAGTCCGCGAGCACCTCGCCTGGGATTCCGCGAAGCCCGGCCGCGCTGGGGGCAGTAGTGGGGACCCGCCCCCTCATTTCCCCGGGGTCAGAGGCCGAGGACCTCTCACGCGAAGCCCCTGAGCCAGCACCCACAACCGCCCAGGACTGCAGCTGCTCTCTCGCTTTCACAATGGTCCTGCAGCCTTCGCTTGGCGAGAGGAGCTTCTTTCTGGGACATAGAGAGAGAGGAGACACCCGCCGATCGGTGACAGGGGACCCGGGAGTCCTGCCCGCATTCCCCTCGCCGAGCCCGGGCGCCCAGGGCTGCAGTTACCTTATTCCGCTGCGGTCCCGGCGCTGCGCGCGTCTCTGGGGCTCCCGTTGCGGGGGACCCGGGAAGCCAGAAGCGCTAGATTCCACAGCGTCCTGGCCCCTCTCCGGCTGCGGGGACTCCGAGCGCCCGACACGCGGGAGCGCTCAGCGGCCCCGGAGTCCTGTCCGCCCAGGGATGGTGAACTTCTCTCGGGGCTCCTACGTTGGGTCTGAACCCGGTGCGGCTGAGAACGTACTGGGGAGAGACCGAGCTCCGACTCACTCACCCCTTAGCACCGAGCCGCCTACTTATTTTAATCCACCACCCTCCCTCCTCCCTCCCTCCCCCCTCTCCTCCCCTCTCCCCCTCCCCCCTCCCCTTGCCTCAGGATTCCTCCCCTCCCTCCCCTGCCCCTAACCATCCTGCCCTGCGCATGCGCACTGAGAGAGAAAGTTTTGCTGACCCGGGCAGCCGACTGTGGCAGAGGCGCTCGCTTGGCCCCGGCCTCCCGGGAACTGCGTCCCCTGTTCTTCAGTCCTGTGCGACCCTTTCTGCGTTGTTAGGCCCATGAGATCCCCCCAGGCGCGCTAGAGGAAAAACAACCTCTAGCTGATGAAACCGGGCTGAAACCGCGCATTTCGCAGTCCCCTGCCTTGGAGCCTAGGACACAGCCTGTGCAAGGTCGGGGTAGGCGGGGGCGGTGCGTCGGGATCCTGGCGCCTTTGTTTGGGCTCCAGCGCACCTCGGCCCCTGCTGACTAGCCTCTTCTCCCAGAATCCCTTCTGGCGTGGAGCATCTCCTGGACATCCGAGAGTGCTCCGCGCCAGAGCGGTAACCCAGACCCCAATGCCTATGGGTGACCCCAAACCCTGTGTTGCGGAGTTCGCTAGAAAGATTAGAGGCGGAGGATGGGGCAGGGAGTCAAGAAAGTTATTTCCCGAGGACCCCAAACCTTCTGGGATTCACACCCTCTAATCATGTATTCATTTATTTTAGGAGGATGGGTGAGAGTTTGGAGGATGAGCTGCACAGGCACGCGACTCAAGCTGAAAAGTTCTTCAGCTCCAGGACCTTTGAGTCCAAGGGATTGGTTCAGGTGGAGTTTGTGATCTAAGTGAGGGTCAGGGTTCTGGCTGCAAGAAATTCTGTCTTCACTGCTTATGCTTTAAGAAGGAGAGTACTTGTACCTTCTTCACTGCCTGGCTCTGAGAGCTGACCTCCAGCTGACCCCAGCCCAGATCCCTCCCCGCCATCTCTCTGGAACAGCCAGCCCTGGGTCCGGAGGAGGGGCTGGTTTCTGGGGCTTGGGTGAGTCCAGATTCACACCCCTACACTCCTGGGGTTTGCCCCAAGACTGCTGCTGAATGACCCCTCTGAGATCTGGAGACTGGATCCTGGCCTCAGTGGGTCTCTAGCATATTGGTATTGTGTGTCTGGAAGAAGCTGCCACTCTGTCCAGATTCAGTCTGCAAGTCTGAGCTGACTTTTCTTTTTTTTTTTTTAAGACTCTTGGTTCCCTGACCTAGGAAAACGGTAGTGGAAATGCCCCCCCAAAAAGGAATAATTGGAGGACACCCTGGTCTTACCCCCAGGCCTTTAGAACAGAACCTGGCCTCCAGCCCCTAGGTAACTTTGTCTTGGGCAGGGAGGAGGAAAAAGGGATGCAGTCTTTGCCCCAGGGGACTGCATTCACCCCCTGCAGGTTAGTGCTAGAGTAAGGGACCCATGTAAGTTTGTCTGTGCAGCTGGAATCCTAGCAACTTCCAGCATGGAGCAACATTCTGGCCCTTGGGGGGCCCCCTGGGGGGCCCCTTGGGAACAGAAGGAGCTGAGATCACTCCCTCCCCTGAGATTCCAAGGCAGCAAGTGCCAAGAGCAAGGAAGGCTGGGAGGGCACGTCCAGCAGGGCATTCCTGGACGGTACCGGCTTCCACCTCGCGCCAGGGAATCGGTGTGCACAAGGCTCAGGCTCTCCTAGGAGACCAAGCTTGGCACCTTTTATTACCAGCAGTGAAAGAATCCACAGAGGCCGCCGCAGTGGGCCATCTGGCTGTCCAGACCACTTAGGAAACGGCCCCTAGGAAGAGGACATTCAGGTAGGATGGAGCCTCCTGGGGTGTACCTCTCTTGCTCAGAACGCCACCCAGTGCAACTGTGCTTCCTCCGTCTTTCACTTGCCTTTTTCTCCTGAATCAGGGCCCCTGGCCAACCTGCCTCAAAGACTTCTAGAAAATCTCCAGGTAGTAGGATCCCTAAAGAGCTCTTGGAGAAAGTTTTTAGGGATCCTAAAGAAAGGGCCATGCAACCCGCTTGTTTAATGCTGCTTTTGCCAGGTTATCTGGAAAACTGACCCCACTCAGGTCAAATCCTGTAACTTAGCTGGTGTGGGGCAAGATGGGGCTGCCCAGCATCTCAGGTTTTGCCTCTCCAGCTGCTTCCTAGGACAGGACAAGGCGCGAGAGAGGTGCAGGACACTGGCACTGCCCAGCCTCAGATCTGTTTCAGACACCTGGCTTCAACGCCATTCTTTCTAGGTCTTGGCCAATGAACACCCCCAGAAAGCTGGAATAATGAAATTCAAGATTTGCTAGCTGCCGCTGAGTCCTCCAAGTCAATCTGAGCACCCAAGGGGATGACCCCCAAACCCTGGCCTCAGTCTCCAGTGGAGACCAACCAGATCCTAGTTCCCTCTGGACCCACCGCAGGAAGAAACCCTGGAAGCTAAGAACCCCTCGGCTTCTCTATGCAACGGGAACAAAGGGGGCTCCCCCCGCCCCATTTAAGACAAATTGATCCCACTAAGCTAGGTCTAGGTCGCCACGCTGCGCCTGGACTGCAGCTTGGATAGACTGAGCAGAGCAGGACTCAGGACACGTAAGGGCTACCGAGTTACTTTACGGCGAAGCCAAATTCGTTTAAAACTTGCAAGGACATCATGGTTCAAACATGGTCAACGGCCTCACTATAGGGTACCCAACCACCCTATGGCCCCAGAGCTCAGTGAAGGTGGAGAAACTCCTGTCTGGACACCCATGCCATTCCTGGGCGTCCCGCACACTCCGCCCCCGTGTCTGCAAGCTTTGCTCGCTTAGAGCCCGCGGGCACCAGCGGGGGACCAGACCCCGCGCAAACCCCGCCGCTGGTCCTTCTGGTTCGCGCACCCACCGCCCGCCCGGCGCAACCGCGGGCGCCCGAGTCTGGGACGGAGCAGTCTCGGGGAAATGGTCCCACAGTAGCGACCAGGCCTCCAGGTCCGGGTTACTCCCCGCCAGTGCCGCTGGGGTCCAGCAGGAAGCGATACCCAAGGCAGCCCGTGGCGCCGGGTCGTGGACCGCCCTGAGCCCAGTCCCGCAGAGAGCCCCCGCCCGCCCTCCGCCGCCTTTCCTGGGCACGATGGGGTGGTGACAGCCTCTGCTGGTCTCCCCACCCCATCCCCAGACCCTCTCCGGACCCCTGCTCACTCGGAAGGAACAGTGCCCCAGCCTGCCTTCGGAGTGAAAATTGAGCAGCTTCCAGAAAATTAACTAGAACGTGGCTTACTTTGCTTTGGGGGGTTTTGGATAAAAAAATGAACCCCACCTCTCCTCACTTCCCAACCACACAAAAGTGACCTCATTTTTTTTAGAAAATGAAATTTACTTAGTACTAGGTGAGCTTTTGCTTCCAACGCAAGCTTTCCTGTAACTACTTTGTGGACAATTGGGGGTCTGCTCATTTGACCCCCCTTTAAGCATGTACAGAGCTTTCAAATAACCGGGAGATTTAGGTATCCCTCTGTAATCATTTAGATGATGGATTGTAATGGCTCAATAGTTCCTCTGGAACCATTACGATCAATCAGGTCAAAATCCAGCTTTGGGGAAAAGTTTTTAAGCACGGGAGGTAGGCAACACGACATCCACACACATTGCGCAGATAACAGGCTCTGATAAGGTACAAGCAACGCCAGGGTCTTAGGAGAATAGATCACAGGTGAACCCAAGAGCCGGTGTTTATTGTGACAGCGACAGGCAAGTTACAGTATCAAAACTGAAAGGGAAACTGAACTGTTTTTCCAGGCAGTTCCCGTTTCCTAAGTGCTTTATGAGCACATAAGTATCTTGTAACTTTCTGTCACCTTAATAAACAAAACAATTCATGCATGCATGTATCTAGCCTTGGTTTATGAGATGTGTGAAGCACGAATATCATGTGGAATTGCATAAACTCCGGGCATACTAGCACCGGCAAAACGGAACGAAAATCACGTCTTAAATTGTGAAGATAAAATGTAAAATGTGCGCAGAAATTGTGGGGAGTTTTTACTTTTTGTACAACTATGAGTTGTCAAAATTATTTTCGACGGATCTACGTTCTAAGATTACTGAATCTTCCTTTTATTCAAAGGTGGAAATAAATGTATTAGAAACGACGCAGTGTCTAATCAAACTGTGGATGATGAAAAAAAAAGTTATTTTAACTGAATCGCGTATAGTCAGGGGGAAGCCCTGCGGACAGAATTACCTTACTACACCCGCGGCGCTACGTCGTTGACGGGCTACACAGGCGGCGGTCGGCGCTGGAGGAATGAGCGTTGGAGGTAATTAATTTCCAGACACTGGAGGGTTATTATCTGCATAGCGATTTCCGGCGAGGGAACTCGGAGCAAGTCTGGCTGCGATGTTTTATCGACAGACTCGGGGACGCAATCCTAAAGAAAACGCGCCACCTGCTGGTGAGCCAGTGACATCTCCCGGTGCCCCTTCCTCGAAAAGTCTCACATCCAGTTGTCTCCGGGGAGGGTTGTTTTTTTTTTTTTCCCTTTAAATGTTCTTTTCTGAGTCACGAAATTCGCCTTTACTCATGTAAAACTACACACTGCCCTTCCAAAGAACAAACACGGATTCTGTTTTCCCTGCTCCAGATTTGTGAGGGTAGTTTTGGTTTTGTTTTGTTTTGAAGAATCCGAAATCCTTGGCAACTTTCTACCACCATTAGTTTCTGGTCCTGGGAAAAAACAGTGAACCAGGACCTACTGCGAAAGTTTTCTGCATTCTCCGAGCTGGGTTAGCGCTACCTCCTAGGTAGCTCCTTGGAGATGAGGATGCTCTGGCTCTTGCGTCCACTTCCTCCCTCCCTCCCCAGCTTGGAGGAGCATCTGGACCCGGGCCCCTCCCAGGATTCCCAGTCGGGCTTTCTGAAGAACCAAAGGAATGGAGAGGGAGAGCCTGCTTCTTCGAATCGGAGTCTCTGAAACACGCCATGCCTCCTCCTACCCTCACCTTCCTCCCAGGCAGGCCACTGGATTCCAGGTCCTTTGCTGCTCCCTTCCCTTCCTGGAATTCCCTACAGGATATTTTAGCTGGACCCTCTCTACTCCTTGGCATCAAAGCTGCAACTTAAAAAAGAAAAAAAAAAGTTGTTTTAAATTTTATTGAGATGTAATTGACATTGGTTTGATACATTTATATATTGCAATATGATTACCACCACCATAGTGCTAGCTAGCTCACACCTCTGTCACTTCACATGATTATAATTGCTTTTTTTGTGGTGAGAACGATCATCATCTAGTTTCTTAGCAACTTTGAAGTTTATAATACAGTTTGCTGACTATAATCACGATGCTGTGCATCCAGAACTTACCTACGAGTTGCAAGTGTGTGCCCTCACCATCTCCACAACTCCCCCAATCCCCCGCGCCCAGCCCCTGGTGACTACCATTCTACTTTCTGTTTTACAGGTTCAGCAAAGCTGGGTCTTTGATGCTCTCTCTTCCTTGTTATCAAAGCTCTGGCTTTTGGGATAGAGACCTGAAGGGAGAAGTCCTAAAAATATACCTGTTAACATGCTCTTTGGTCTGTCTTTTGCAGACAGAAGAAAACAGGGTGTAGGAGATCCTTGGGGGCTTCGGCTGTGCTGCTCTCACAGGCCTCTATCCAACTTCCTTACAAAACTCCTTGCAGGCACCCTGGGAAGTTTAGAGCTGCAATTGCACAATTTCTAATAAGGAAGAAAACAGAGGCTGAAATTGCTTTCCAAGACCAATTATTCCAAGACTCTTACAGCACTCTTTGCAGCAAAGGCTTGAGATCATGTGCAGAGGAAACAAGCTAGGGCCCAGGGAAAGACAGGCTCCCTGCCCGTGCTCCAGGCTGTCGGAGGAGGGCTCTGCTTCCTGCCACCCATCACTCTCTGCTCCAGCAAGAGGTAGGGTTTCCCAGTTCCTTATTCTGCGCTTGCAATGAGGAGTGGAAAAGGGAAGGGACCTGACTTAGACATTCCAAAGAACTACTAAGGCCACCAAAGCTCCCTATGTGATGTGAAGCCCTGGGGTGCCTCCCGCATGCATGAACAACGATACTGACTGGATGGAAGGGGATGGGGGCTTCTGCCTCTTTAGTGTTTATGATTGGGGTCTTCCTGCATTCAGACTGTCACACTGAAGAAGTCCTGGGTCCCCAAAGTGGTGGCCCAACCGGGAGAGAAGCAACCACCCGTGGAACTTGGAAGGCATCCAGATGCAGCTCTAAGAGTGGTGTCCATCCAGCAGATGTGACTGCAACCCAAGCACTGGCACTGAGGAGGTAGGTGTGAGGTGGGCGGAGAGATTGGAATTGAAGATGCTCCATAATATTTGCCCCTTGGGAAAATCCAGAGTAACCAGCAAGCTAGGAGAGGACCAACCCCTCTGCTAGAAGAACCTTCGTTCCTGTGATTTCTGTGAAGTTCGGCTCAGGAGGAGGAGTGGTATTCGTGGATCTGAGCCATGTCATAGTATAGCTGAACATCTGCACAGAGCAGGAAACCACACTCCCTATTTCAGCCGCCATCAAGGGCCAGGTGCCCTTCCTCCCTGGTCTCAGCTGGCACTTAAAATGCGAGTCTCACCATAGCTCCCTTATTCCCAGGTGACTCCAGGCAAATCCATTTGCTGGTCATGTCTCCAATCCCCCACATGAGAACCTCTCCTCTGAAGAGAAAAGCATTTGCTGAAACACTCTGAGCAAATACAAAATTAAAAAAAGGGACATATATTAGCACAGGATTTTTCACTTCAAAATGACTAATGGTTGGGTCCTTTCGGTATATTTGGGTATTCGTTTGCATATCACATGTCAACGATAAGGGAATGGAGAGAAAACTTAAAACTAGAGCATGATTATCAATGTCTTCCAGATAAAGAATTTCTGGAATCATGGCTTGGTTTGCCAAAAACTCTGTCTGTCACAAACATTTCAGGAGATTTATCTTAGAAAGGATAAGCCATGTAGGGTAGAGGGGCTGTGCTTTCTTAATATTGTGAGAAGATAGCCAGGGGGAGCTGCAGAAGGCCACGGGGCCCATATGAATGGAAAAAGCTGGGTTCTCAATGCCCAGGGTCCTGCATGGGCAGCAAAGTGCAGGGGATCGTGGAGAACCTCAGGGCATTTCCATCTCAAGCCACTGGGTACAAAGGCCACCCACTGAGGAAAGGGAGGGCTCACAAACACCCCTCAGCTCAGCTTAAGAGCTGGTCCTCAGCTAATTCTTGCTGGAGTGGTAACTGACAGTTAGCAGGTTAATGGTTTAAGAAAGTGCTTTCCAAAATCCCAGCCACAGCATCACCCCGAGGGTTTTCACAATGCAGATTCCCAGGCCCTGTCCTCAGAGTTTCTGATTTAGGAGGTTGGCAGGGGGCCCTGAGAGTCTGCTTGTTTTAAAAGCTCCACAGATGATTCAGATGCCGGTGGTCTTTCGAGCCCATGCAGAGTGAGAGCTGTTGGTAAAGAATGATTCTGCCCCGTGGTATCTGGGTTTTGCTAAGGAGGATTCTGAGGATTGAAAATTTATCCAAAGACAAAGAAAAGGCTCTTCATTAAAGCAGTTTATACCCTCGAGTAGGTGTTTCTTCTTTATCTTTTCCTTTTCTGTAAGAGAAGAGGTCTGGACTGGATAATCATCAAAAGCCTCTCAGTTCCAGAACTGTAGGATCCACCTTGTGCCATGGGACGATGAGTGACATGGGGGCGGGGCTTGGGTTTCCCTCCACCCACATCATGTAGGAGGCTGCCGGCAGAGGAAAACAAGTCATTTCTGCAGAACTCCCTTGGGGATACAGAGGCCCTGGAGGGAACCAGCCAGCAAAGCTGCCCTCGGAAGTTGGGTCACACAGAGGCCACAGGGATGTGTAGGTTCAGGCACGTGGAAATTAGCTTCTGTGTTGGGAAGCTGATCACATTTGGGGTAAAGGGAGGGAACAGAGGCCTCTAACATCACCTGGTGGACCTCTCTTGTCTTTCAATCCATAGTTCATTATATGAGTGTTACTGGAAGCTTCGAGAAGGAGGAAGGTGCTAAATGGGCTACACGGTGAGACTGGGTTTGCCCACACACCCTGCACATTCCGGATCTTTAATAGGTTGGACGGGTGGTTATTCACGCAGAAGCAGTGTAGACAGCTGAACGGAAACCCCAGGATGGCTGATTATTCCCCCGTGTCACTGGGGTCATGACATTTGGTGCCGGCCAACAGGGAATTTTTTATGTTTTTACTTTGACAGCACTTTCCAATTTTGTTTTGGTAAAAACATGTCTATTTACATGCCTCTTAATAAACATGCCACTTTACACGTCTTACTAATTTTTAAAGCAGTGTAAAGGGTTCCAGCTGAGTACGATCAATTTTAGTCACCTATGGTGTACAGATGAGGGAACGTAAACGTCTCTTTGAAAGTGTCTACACTGATTTCCTTGCGTCAGGTGCACCCAGAGCCCCTGGCTTGATGGAAAGGACAGTGATTTCAATCACTAACACCCTCGGAGTGATTTAAGGAGCTGTGGTGTGACGCCTCCAGGAGAGTGGCATTATTCCTGTCACCCCTGTTTTATTAACAGAGACGTGAGGTCAGGGGCCTCCCTGTGGCTGGGCCGAGGCTCACGAGTGCAGTCCTGGAAGTGGAAATGGGCTGAAACCTCTGAGGGCAGAGCCACACACAGTTCTTCCCAGGGTCCCCTCCTCTCCTGAGCGCGCGGGCCCTGCACTCCTGCGTGGTCGGCCTGAATCCTCACACCAAACCCAAGAGGTCAGCAAGATGATGGGCACTTTCTGTCTGAGCAGATGTGGCTTAGAAATATCACGTTACTTGTCCCAAAGTCACGTAGCTAGGTAAGTCTGGAGCCACGACTTAACCCCACGTGCATCTGATTCCAAAGCCCAAGTTCACAATGAAGGCAGCCTCCCTCGGCAGTACTCAAAGTGTGTCTGCTGGTGGCATCGGCCTCACCTGGAACTTGTTAGAAATGCAGAAGCTCAGGCCCTGCCTCAGACCTACTGACTTGGAAGCTGCAGACCCCATTCTGATCCCCAGGCCCAGGCTCTAGCCCTGCTCAGGGTCTTAGCCCTAAACATAGGATTTAATCTCAGCTTCTAGAATAGACATCTAGAAGCTGCTAGATGTACAAAATCAAAGGCCCACAGACTAAAGCCTAGAAAAACCGCATCACCCAACTCTAATGAGCCCCAGGGACCCACAAACTCTGCTTTGGCCCAAGAGTGAGCACTGTGGACTGGCCAGCAACCTGACCCTGGCCTTTCCTTTCTTCTCCTCTCCTGGCTCCAGAGGTGAGACTGACTGAGCAGAGAATCCACTGAGAAGAGTACGCAGGGCACAGCCGCTCCATAAGAAAGGGTAGGCTTCAGAGTCTGCTTTAGGAGGTGGGGGATGAGCGATGTAGAAGAGCCTAACGGTGTTTGGGGAGCAGTAGTACCTGCCTCCCTCCTCCTAGTAGAAGAGAAAATAAGAAGGGGCTCCTGGGATCTTCTCTGGCGAGGCACGAGCTTACACAGTGACGTACATATTAATCGGGATATTTGTACATTAATAGTGCATTGCTCTTGGGTCAGTCTGGCACGGGTAACATTTTTGAATTCAAAAGGCATCCGTGATAAGTGACTGACTGCATGTTAAAGTTATGTAAAGGGCTGACCGCTCACCAATCACCAAGTTCTTAAATATGCCTTCTTGTTTGATTATCCCAATCTCTGCCAAACTCAGTGTAGTTATTGTACCATCCTCATCAACACTCTGCCAACAAAAAGGAACCTGGTCTCAGCAAGTGTGCTTCATCTTCTCTTCAACTCCCCTCTTTGAAATCCAACACAGAGGACGCCGGAGTTGAGGCGCGGTGGCCCGGGGCCAGCTCCGCTGGGAGCATGCGCAGGGCCACATGCGGACGTCGGGCCGTGCTGGCGGTCTGGTCTCCCACTCCACGTGCTGTCTTCTTCCCCAGGAGCCCAGGGCTTTCACACTGGCCCTGTTCGACTTTCTCTCTTCTTCTGAGATTGGAGGGGTTGCAAGCATCACCACATCAAGGGAACTGTGCATTTTAAGAGCAGGGTCTGGAAAGAATCATGTTTAACCTACGGGATTGGCATAGAAATGGTAGAATTGCCTCTATTCCAAAAAGCACAGAGTATAAACTCTTGGAGGAACCTTAAACATATCATCTTTGACACCTCCATTTCACAGACGAGAAATCTGAACCTCCAAATACGATTTACCCGGTGACACAACTGCAACCCGGAGCTAGATTTCCTGACATCTGGAGGGGGGCTCCTTACACTTTGCTCCTCGCTCCCCCTTCCTGTGAGTCAAGTCTTGAAAGGAGGGGGTCTTACAAGGGTCTCCCTTTGTCCTATGTCTTCGGAGGACAAAGCCCGTATGAGGGAATGATGTTCTGGGTAAGAGGCCCTCTACAAACCCCGCAGGCACACTGCGGTATAAAGATGCCCCCGTGGATGCCTGGGCCTGGGGTTTGGATGACTGCTGCTCATGATGTAGCAGCCTTATGAAAACATTAAATGTCATTACTTATTTCTTCATGTCCAAAATGTATACTTCAACATTTTCTCTCTGTAGACAAGTGTCACTTTTACTGCAATCTTCAGGCCAGATGTTCCTGGTATAAGTGGTAACAGCTGCCATGCTGGCAGACGTGTGGCTCCAGCTAAGTCACTTTCCAAAAGACCCCAAAGCTCTCTCTGCAAAAACACTGGCGTGACAGGAGAAACCCGTACCTGGCCCTCCTGAGCTGCTCAGGAAAGCACAGTGGAGGCTGGCACCGGGGCGTTTGGGCAGGCAGGATGCCAAACCGCTGCCGCACCTCCCTCCTCCTCGGGGATGAGCTGGAATCCCTGGGTGGGGAGAGCTGACTCTGCCTCCTTCCCTTCCGGCTTCCTTTCAAAGCAGCGTTTGTAGTGCCATCACCCATTATCCACGTCCTCGTTTGTCTCAGGACCAAGTCGTTTCCCCTGTTTTCTGTCACCCTCGCCATAGCCTTCTATGATCTTAAGTTGACATGCTATTGTTTTTGAACTTCGCTCAAGTTGCAGCCGCCTGGTAGCATTTATCTTCTCAGTTCCCTTGGGCCTTGGTGAATTCCTCAACAAGGTCCCATCTCGGCATCAGCGTTTCCAGAAAATACAGGCCCAATTTGCTTCCATCTTGAGCGAAGACTGGGGACTTGACTCAGCCAGAAAAATAACGCTTGCCTTTGCAATTTTTGGCTCTCGAGCTGAACAGCCTATTATCCAAGAATGTCATCCTGTTGGGTAAAGCTGAATTTATATGACAGGCACATACGTGGACAGGCACACAGACACTCTCCGGGCATCACACAAGGGAGCTAAGGGTGGCTGCAGCGTGAGGCTTCCTCCAAGAGGTGGCGAGCTCATTCAGAGTTCTGGCTCCTCCAGATGGGAGTGAGGCCAGCTCTGGGCAAGAGGAAATCATGTTGGTGTTGCTAGAATCCGGCGAGATGTGCACTCAAAGGATGGACGACCTCCTGGGCCTGAGCTTTCAGGAGGTCGGTGGTGGCAGAGTTCATTCGGTCCACGGTCTCCAGGAGTGGTCCAGCCACTGGCCCCCAGCCAGGATCCTGGGCCTAAGCCCTGTGAAGGAACAGCTCCCACCATAGAAAGAACTGGGCTTTGGGATCACACAGAACTGATTTCTAGTCCTGACCTTGCCTCTTACAAGTTATTTGTTCTGGGCAAAGCTGCTTAATCGCTTGACACTTCATCTGTAAAAACAGGATGAACACCTGTTCTATGGGATTGCTGTGATTAATGAACCAATATTTGCAAAGCTCCTGGTACAAAGGGAATAACAATTGTTCTCTCCTTCTTCTGCTGGGACCACATGATGATTTCATCACTTCTTGAGCTGAGATGTCTTTTAGGAGAATTCCCACCTCAAAAATCAGGACTGTTTCCAAGCCTGTGCCAGTTATTACACCACTTGTGCTCAGTTCCAGCCCACCTTTCCACGCTCTGCTCTGTGAAGCTGGGGCTGGGACCCTGTGAACTACATCTTCCCTCTCCCAGCTGTTCGATGCTGTGAATAGGTAGGGGCGGGGCGAGGGTGGGTACTGGAAGGCAGTTTGCTCACTGCTTTCAGTGTTGCTCTAGGGCTGCACCTCACTCAGCATCACGGGTGGTTCCGGTTTCCAGCTTCATCCAGCGCTCCCAACACCAGCCTCATCGGGCCCCGTGGAGTGCCCTCCCCTCAGATAGCTGAGCCCCTGCCCCATGGACTTCCTCTTCTGAGCTCCTGAGCCTTCCAGAAGCAGGAGGGAAGTGCTGCTTCCCCAGAGGGCTGAGCCCCAGCTCTACAGGGTCCGTCCTCCTGAGAACCCCAACCTTTGCCTTTGTATCCTCCCCCTTTCCCTTGGCGTCCCTGCGCTGCTCCCACTGTGCTTTCTTAGACACCCCTGCCCACTGAACCCATTTTCTCTATTAAATTCTCTCTGTTGAAATGCCTCACAGGATTTCTGTTTTCCCTGCAAGACTGATCGTTACAGGGACCCCATGTCCCAGTTTGCCTAGATTATCCTGATTTATACTAGTTTCCCTGCCATCTTGTCTTGTTTAGCATTTGTCCCAAACACAACTGTCTTGGTTTCTGTGAGATCACTGGAGACATAGTTGTCCCCTTTAACAGGCCACATGGCAAGGGCTTGAAGCACATGCATATATTAGGCTTCTAATGCAGATTTCTATTGTTTCTCTTTGATCTAGAGCCATATTTGTCATCTCTACTTTGGAACAGAGCATTCCCATTGACTTTAAAAAGGGGGCTTCCGGAACACAGCTTAGTATTGGAGCTACAAAAGCATGGCTCATGCTACCTCTATCTTGTAATTCTACGAATTAGCCCATGAGTGGCTGTCTCCATGCGCCCTTCCTAGCCCAATCTAGGGAAGTGACCTGTCCCACTTAAAAGGCTTTACATACAAAGACTTTATTTTGAAATTTTTTTCACACCGTGGTCTCATTTCCTATGCAATCCTAAAATGACTGGAATCAGCGCTGTTTCTGAGTCTTTGATGAAGGTGTTCTCTTCGCTTGGAGTAACGTTCTCCTTCTTTTCAAACTCCTCATGGATTATCCTCTCTTCTGCTCAAGTATCACCATCTCCTTGAACCCTTCCCCCACAGCGGGTGTCTCTGCTCTCTTACAAACCCATTCCACGTAACTCTCTGACTCACTTTTGGCACTTGATCACTTCTTATTGGGCTTGGTATCTCTTACATCGGGATCTTATATTGCTATAACTTTAAATGCATCCTTAACATGTCAATTTGATCAAATGCTAAGTTCCTTGATAGAACTGCCTATACTTCATCTTTGAATCCCTCACAGCACAGATCAGTCTTTTTATTTCCACTCTAGTAACATGAAACTTCTTCTACCGAGTCCCTTTACATCCATCCCTCGCGCCTTCCAAACTCAGACATGTCACCGGATATTTCTGTTCACGTTTTCCTCTGCTTGGAGTTCTTGCCCCCTTCACCCAACTTATCCCTCCAGCCTCCTCCTGCAGAAGCTTCCTCTAACACTGCAGGCTGAGCTAAGTCCCCTCCTTCTCTACTACCATCGTGCTCTGTCCCAGCCCCTAGCGCTGCACCTACCACATTATACTGAAATCACTTCTTAGATGCCTGTCTCTTCTGATGGTCTTCTCTATAAGCTCCAAGGATAAATGATGTGTCTTGTGCACCTCTGTACTCACAGGACGTAACATAATGCCTGTCACATAGGAGGGACTTGATAAATGTGTGTTGACCTAAACTTAATACATTTTTGCTGAATGATTGAATGACATCGATGCAGCAAATCCGTGAGCTGCCATTTTTCTCCCCTGGACACATGTTTATCTCCTTCTTCCCCTGCCAAAACCCCAACGATTGCTTCACTGTGCTGTATAATCTTTCTGTCAGGTCTCTGACACACAAAACACATGTAATCATTCCATTATGAGGCCTGGCACTAAGTTTAAGCTGAGTGTACAGATTTATTAGATCTTGTACCAGGAAACCAGTGAGGCAGAGAGTTTAGGAGGATTTCCAAAGGGGATGTAAAATGTTCATGAGCCCTTGTACTTCGAGGCAATTCTATGCTCCCGTGGGGGCCTCAACTGTCCTTGCAGATTGTGTTTCTCCATCTTCCTTTAAAATATGCAGGCAGGCGACTGCTGTGGACTGACATGTAAAGGAAAGCGAGGGTCAAGGGCAACGAGCAACCTGCATATTCATCGCTCGTCATAGCCCCACTTCATGACTAGCTTGCCCTGCACTATTACTCACTGTTTCTGTGCAAAGACAAGTCACACACAGTTCAGACAACCTGTTACTCCAAAGTGCACTTTGCACACTGGCTAGTCTGCTCTGCTGATATGATTGTGAGCACTGGGTGCAGACGACACCCAGTGGGCGCTCTGACGGTCCCCAAGTGTTTGCTGTCCCTGCTTCCCCAGGAATGTGTCCCTCTCCAAATTTTAAGGCTCAATTTAAATCCCACCTCCTCTAAAAAGCTTCATCAACCATTCTGGCTTCTAGGACTCTCTCTTAAAGCTCCAAAGACGAATGGCTCCCAGTGTAGTGCTTCATGGCATTGTCTTAAAAAAGAGTTTAGTGTAAAGAGCCCTGGACTGGGGTTTACAAAGCTCACATACCGATTCCGGGTCCCTTTGTGACGTTGGCTAAATCACTTCACAGTTCTGAGTTTTTCTCCCCTAACCTCCTCTCGTCTCCCTCCTCCCCCGCTTCTCCTTCTTCTTCCTCCTCCTCCTATATTTTCTTTCCCTCATCCTTTTCCTTCTCCCCCTTTATTCTTTTCCTCCTCCTGCTTCCTCCTTTTCTAGGAGATGGGACAGAATAACACCTGTCATGGGGAGGATCTCTTTGACATGTATGTGCAAACATGGTGGAGACTACAGAGTGTATGAGAGCTAAGGTGGTGACTGGAAAGGAAGGGATGTAGATGCTTTTATTTCATAGACCCTGGCTGCCTTCAGGAGGAAGGTGGCAGCAGGAGGCAAAGTCCGGTTGCAAAAGGCCAAACAAATTTGGGAAGAATGAATTCCAGAGATGGAGGCCAAGTTTGAATTGAATGAGTATCACTGACAAAGCATTCATTAAGGGGGCCTGAAACCAAAGGACGGATCATCCGTACGGTGGCCAAACCCTAGGAACAACCACAGCAATTGCTGATTCCAATACAGTTAACTTAACAAGCATCACTGAGTACCATATACCGGGAAAGGCACCAGAGAGGCAGTGGTGGAGAAGGCACAGTCCTTGTCCTTACTAGAGTTTCCAATCTACTGGGGAAGACAGACAGGTGGACAGGCATGGAAATGCAGAGTGGAAGGTATTATAAAAAGGGGGAGTACAGGGTGCTATTGGAGGATACAGGGGAGCACCAGGCTTGGTCTTGGGAGTTCAAGGAGGTGACATCAGACTCAGGGATGCAGATGGCAAATAAGGAATAAATAATAAGAAGCCTGAGAGCAAGGACCTGAGGCCTCACTTCACTGGAGGGCTTTGCTGTGAAACTGACAAAGCTAAGCTTCAGATCCCCTTACTTGTCCGGGTCCTTTCCAAGACCCTGGCAGGCCTCTAACAATGCAAAATATTGTTATGTGATTTTGTACATTTTGAAAAAGTAAGATATTAACTGAGATTACTTAAGACTGTCTTTTCTTTCTACTCTGACTTTCCTTCAGTCATCCTTTCCTTCATGCAAGCATGGCTTCCAGGAAGACTCCCACACTCACCTTGCAAAATGACCTTGAAGGTGAAGACCGGAGGCGATACAGGGATATGCATGTGTTCCGAGATGCCCCCACCAGAAGTATGTGAGTAGAGGGGGGGAAAAAAACATGGATGGAGCTAGCAGGTAGTCTATAGGAAATTCTTTCAACTTTACTCACTCTTATATGAGACACCTGATAGAGGTTTTCCTAAATCTTAAAAAATTTACATTACCAATAACAAATTACAAAATTGAAATAAAGTTCCCAAAACTAAAAATGGTAAAAAATAAATTTCGATCAATCATACTGGAGGAAAGACTAAGTTATCTTTTAAATCTCTCTATACCAAATTTTATTTTTACATGAAATGGTCATCAAAGAGATTATAGCCAAAAGTGTAGGGACAATCCATTACAGAGGTGTATTAGGCAATTAATTATTAAAAATATTAAGTTATGATTTAGGATTTTGTGATGTACACGATATTTGTCAGTTCTTTAAAATATATGATGTTTTATGATTTCTTTTCCCTTTCTAAACAGATATTCACTTTCATACCTAATTTTGTTTTTGTAATTTTGAATTCTTCCTTTTAAGGAGGGCAACCCAAATCCCGTAAGCTTCAGGCTTTTCCAAACCTAGATCCACCCTGGTTGACCAGGTATATTCTTGGAACTGGTGGGACTCAGTTCTGTTGTCATTGACAGTTTCTCCATAAGTGGTTGTACTTCTTGATCGTTGTGCAAAACCAGTGCCCGAGGCTCGCATCTCTTCTGGAGGCTGTACCCCACTGGCTGAGAGCCCCTGGCTCCCTGAACCCATGAACTGAGCCCTGAGGGAAATCCTCAAAGGCCTGAGGAGCCTAGGGTCCCCAGGAAGGATGTTATCTACTGGAAGGGGTTTGTTGGTGAAGATACCAAAAGGCTGGTTGGGGTGCCAGCTGGCGTAGCCAGGAGAACTGTTTGGGCAAAGTGTCTCAAGTGACATGGAGAACATAGAGGGAACCTAGGATAGAATGGGGACAGTATGGGACCTCAAAGGGTGGGAGAAGAGCAAATTCTTGTCAAAATCAGGCAGAGGATGCCTTTGAAGAACTTCAGACCACTCCCAGATGGCAGAGAAATGGGGTCTGCGCAGCACTTGGAGAGGCTGCAGACAACACCTGACACCAGCCTGTGCGCTCACAAAGGGAGGAACAGTCACATTCTCTAGGAGATTAGAGTTGGAGACCCAGGGTAGCAACAGCTCAGGAAAGAATGAGGGAGACAGAGCCGGTAAAGCTCAGTTCACACTGGGATTGGCTGGCTATCTGCAGAGAAAGATACTCTTCTGTCGCTCTAATTTTGTTCTTTTTGGGCAAATACCTAAAATGAGCTTTGGACATTAATAAACTTAACCCCTGTGTTAGGGTTCTCCAGACTATCTATCTCTATGTATCTATGTACGTATCCATCTGTCTACCTAGCTGTTTATCATCATCATCATCATCTTTATCATCTATTTATCTGAAAAGAGGTTTATTATAAGAAATTGACTCACAGGATTATGGAGGCTGAGAAGTCCCAAGATCTGCAGTTGGCAAGCTGAAGGCTCAAGACACCTGATGTATAGTTTTAGTCCAAAGGTCTGAGAACCAGAGCACACGTGGCATAAGTGCCAGTCTGAAAGCTGGCAGGCTGGAGACCCAAGAAGAGTCAATGTTTCAGTTCAAGTTTGAAGGCAGGAAAAGACCAATGTCCCAACTCAAATAGTCAAAGCAGGAGGAGTTCCCTCTTACTCAGCCTTTCTCTTCTAGTCAAGTCTTCACCTAACCGGATGAGGCCTACCCACACTGGGGAGGGCACTCTGCTTTACTCAGCCTAAGGATTCAAACGTTAATCTCATCCAGAAACAGCCTCACAGATACACCAGAATATTGTTTGGTCAAATGTCTGGGCATCCTGCAGCCCGGTCACATTCACACATAAAATTAACTGTCACAACTCCAGCCCCTGTTTGTTTTATCTCCTGGAAAGTGTGAACAGGTAGAAGAAAAGGAGGGAAAATGTAAAACTGGTCTTTTAGGGCCTGGAGAAACAGAGGATACCCTGTCTCACCCTTTAACAAGAATGATATCAATCAGTGTAGGTATAGTGAAGACTGGGTAGGAGCAGGGGTTACTTCTGGGGATGTTTTGTATCCCAAACACAAGTAATTCTTCTAATTTTTACTATTTCTTGATTGATTCTTATTTTCTCAATTGGACTTAAAGTTCTCTTAGGGCAAGAACTGCCCCCCGCAACCATACCTTCCCCGCCCCACCCCCCCGAACGCACACACCCCATCCACCCAAGGCTGAGCTGACTAAATGCTGAATAATTCACAGACAATGCTCCTAGGTCTCAAGAGCGTTGTTACCTGAAACATCCGTTGTGCTTTTTAAGGAAGAATAGTTTCCTTCTTTTAGAATAGTCTAGAACTCTATTCTATCGAGGATGTATAAAATATTTAAAGACCCTAAAACAGCTGATTTCTAAAATAAGGAATAAAATGAAAGCCACAAATGCATCGCAAAAGCAATCCTTCCTTAAATGAGGTCTCACATCTCATCACGGTGATTCATACAGAATAGTGTCTAAACCTGGATCGCTACACCAGGAGCAGAAATTCAAACAAGCTCACAAGAAATTCAAATGCATAATTTGTGAGATAAGTATTACCTATTTTAGCAAAGGAAGAAGAGTTTAACCAAAATACATGATTACACTTGATTATATTGAATATTAATCTAAACAAACCCTAATTTTAATAATTTTACATTTTTCTTGCTGAAGTAAGGAAGAATGTGTAGATGCATGGCATATATGCCATTTTAAAAATTATCATGACCATACAGCTTTAATTTTTTCATCTTATTTTTGACATGGCTGTATTTTTAAATCCCTAATCAAAACAAGGACATTGAGATGACACTTCTATTCCATGCCTTTTAGATATTATACATTGAAAAAGTTAAGTATTGAAGCTACCCTACAGGTGACTCTGCTCTGTATTTAGCAGAAGAAAAATTATTTGGAAAAATGAAGTTGAGGGCCCTAAGCTTGGGAAGTTACCAAGTGAAATCTTTATGTTCATGTTCAAAAACAGAAAATCAAAGACTTTGGATTCTGTGTGAAGCATAAGTCTCAGAGTAACTCAGTGCCTCCAGAATCACATCTGGGCACTTAAATTTTAAGAGCTTAAAAGGAAGTCATGTGGAAATTCTTCTGAATGGAGTCATAGACACTTGGTTTCCGAGGAGTGATCTTTGATCAGCGCAGGTAGACGTTACTAAGAACTTGGAACGATGGGGTATAAACATCATGTTCGGACCCCCTTCTGGGAGCAGGATCATGTCTACACTGTATCACTGGGCAGTGGGATGACATGCATGGGGAAGAATGGGACTCTGATCCCAAATGGCCAATGTTAGAAAGTGTCCCTCTATTCTGACTCAGGCTGTCCCTTGACCATCAGCCCTGACTGGTCTCCTACAGTCCTGACCTCACTCTCTATTGGCCGCCCTCTGTCCACCCAGAGCTGACCTCAGTGAGTCCATCCTGAAGCTGGCCTGCATACACTCTTCTTGCTGGACGGTCTGCTCTTAGGAGGCTCTGATGACCTCAGCAGCAGTCCTCTGCTGGAGGGTCCTAGCCCTTCCTGACAGTGCAGTGCCCCACTATGGATGGGAATTTGGAGTACTGTTTTGTCAAGAAAAAAGCTGAATTAAAGGCCTTCCTTGCTTCCCTATTTTCCCCACATAATGACATGGATACTGCCCCACAGCAGCCTCAGATTGCCCACATCAGTGCACTTGGGCATTTCCTGGCCCCTTCTTGATGTGGCTGAGTTTGTGGTCACAGGAAAACAAAAATAAATGAAATAACACTCTACAGCACTCCCTGTGGTTGGTTCCCTTCTTGCTGCTCGCATCCAAAGAGCTTTGCTAAATGAAAAATCCCAGAACATTAGGCTTTGATGGGACTCTTGAGATTTTATTAACTCTCTAAGTTTATAATTTAGAATACTGAAACCAAGAGAGAGAAATTTTCTAAAGTTGGAATGCTAGCGACCGGCTGAGCTGGCCCTGGAATCCTGGTCTGGGTGATTCCCTGCCCAGTGTTCCCTCTACTCCAAAGGCTGCACCTTCAAAGAGTTGTTGCCTTAAAAGCATCATCAAACCAACTTTGAACATTCACATTCTTAATGAGCAAGGTACTGGCCGAAATGTCCCTTTGCTCAAGGACTTGAGAACTGTTCTGTGGTCTCTCCACTAGGTAATTTGCTCAGAGAAATGCTTTGTCTTCCAACAGATGGAGAGATGGATGACTGATGTCCAGGCTGGGGGCGAAGCATCTACAGGTACTGCTTATGCAAAACGAGAGTAGGCAGAAACCTCTAGCTTATTTTTCACCTCCTCTCCCTTTCAAATAACTATATTTGTATTTCTAATACATGAAACAGTTAACTCTGTAGAAGGAGAGTTAGAGACGGTACCTAATCCCAGCTTGATGCAATTACTTTAACATGAATTTAAAATAAAATTAAAGTTAACAGTTTAAACTGATGTTTGAGGGTTTTAAAAAGATTTAGTTTCCTTTGGAACCACTGTGTTATTTGATCCAGTACAATCTTTTTGAGCATAACATCTTTACCCAAGTACCATTACTACTAGATTATGCCCATAGGTTGAGTTACAAATGTCTAAAAATCTTAAAATTATTAAGCTCAGATTAGAGTGTTCAAAGACTACAGTGTTATTTTAGTCTCCTGCCATATCCTCCATTTACTATAAACTTGTTATATTGGCATTCAAATAAAATGTCATAAAGCAAGTATGTAAGAAGGTGTTTGGGGTTTGTTTCAGGCTTCTGCGAGCCAAGTTTGCATGGCAACCAAGACGTATAACAGAAACATTCAAATGGTCTTCATAAAAAGAAATGCAGAGCAGAGCTCAAGAGTGGGGCAACTTCTAAGTTGGGGCAGACTATCAAAGCTGGTCAGAGCAATGACTGAGGGTCTAGGTAGGGACAGCATGTCACCCAATATTGTCTCAACAGTAGGTATCCCAAGTCCCTCTTTGCTGTGGCTGCCAAGTGCTAATGCATTGGAGGCAAGCCTCTAGAGATGCAGCTGCATGGAATTTGCAGACGTTACAGTTGAAAGGACCCTTAGACGCCATGTTAACCAAACCCCTTGCTTTACAGGAGAGAAAATGGAGATCCACAGCTGTGATTTGTTCCCAATCACAGAGGTCTGCTTGTCTACTCGTAGCAGAGGCACAGAAATATGCTCTTACCCGTTTTCTCTGTTTTAGTGGATTCTCTTTTGTTTTCCTTATAACTGAATTTGCATTAAAAAGGCAAGTGTGGGGACTTCCCTGGTGGCGCAGTGGTTAAGAATCCGCCTGCCAATGCAGGGGACACAGGTTCACGCCCTGGTCTGGGTGCTCCCACGTACTGGGGAGCAACTAAGCCCGTGCACCACAACTACTGAGCCTGCGCTCTAGAGCCTGTGAGCCACAACTACTGAAGCCCGCGTGCCTAGAGCCCGTGCTCTGCAACAAGAGAAGCCACCGCAATGAGAAGCCCGCGCACCGCAACGAAGAGTAGCCCCCGCTCGCCGCAACTAGAGAAAAGCCCGCGAGCAGCAACGAAGACCCAACGCAGCCAAAAATAAACAAAAAATTTTAAAAAGCCAGTGTGGATACAAAAGGCTTGCATTTGGACATTGCCTAGATGGTTTTGGTGACAGAGCCAGCAGGATCTCTTCTACCCACCAAACTGGCCTGCTCCTTCTTCAACTGCAGACACTGATATCCACCACCCTAGTTTCTATTCCGGTAATCAAAAGTACATATTGGCGTCCCTCTTTACTCTTAGCTTGTTAAGAACCCTGGCAAAGTATATTTGTCATGAAGCTGCAAATCCAGATGGCTCTGCAGTACAATGGAGTGGAAGGTCTCGTAACTGACGTCCTTTTAACCACTTGACCAGTCTAATGAACACCCTTCATTTCCTGTTTTCATTTGTAATTTTCACCAATCTTTAATTACGGAAAATGTTAAACGCATTCAAAAGCAAACCGAAAAGTATAATGAACTCCCAAGTGTCCCTAGAAGTAGGATTGCTGAATCAAAGGTTTCATGCACATGTAATCATGCTGGATATCACCAATTCCTCCTCTCCGTGGGGCTAATTTACATCCCCATCAACAAGGACATGAGAGTGCCAATCTCCCCAGCCTCAACAACTGCGTATGTTGTCAGTAATTGGGATTTTGGCCAATATAATACGTGAGAAATGGCATATTTCCCTGTAGCTTGAGTATGCATTTTCTTACAATGAGTGAGGTTAAACATTTTTCCGTATGGGTTACGAACCATTTGTATTTCTTTTCTGTGAACTGTGTGCTCATACTTCTAGACGATTTTTCTATAGGGTTGTTAAAATTTTTATTTTCTCTTTCAGCTGTTCTTTCTATATTATGTTAATCAATATAAAATTGCTATTTTTGAACACTGACAAGTGAAGATTTTTGCGTGGTTGAACCCTAGCATTAGGTATATAATCCTTGTGTGATATGTGGCCAATATTTGTTTACTGTCTTTTTTACTTTTCTTATTATTGTCAAGCAAATTATTTTTAAAAATTTTAAGTAATCAAACTAATTTTTTTCCTTATTGCTTATTGCTGTTGGATTTTGAGTCATCTCTAGCAAAGTTTTCCCCATGGACATAATATAAGGAATTTACCCTCTCTCCTTTTAGTGCTTATCATGGTTTCATTTTTAAAATTTTTACATTTTAAATACCTGGTCATTTTAAATATTATCCTGATAATTTATCCTAGCATACGGGGTAAGGAATATATCCAATTTTATCTCTAACCATGTCACTATCCAGTTATCTCACCACCACTTATTAAAGAATCCATCCTTCCCCTCCCCAATTTGAGATGCCACCTCTATCATATACTAAATTAAAAAAAAATATTTCTGGAGTTTTAATGTCTTTCTACTGGTCTGCCTATTCATGCACCAGTGTTATACTGAATAATATGTTTCAAATATTTAGTAGGCTAACTTCCTGCATTGCTTCTTTTTTTTAGGGGTTTCCTTACATTCTTCCTTATTTATTCCCCCAAATGAATTTTATAATCAACTCATCTAGTTCTAGGAAAAAATTTAGTGATTCTCATTTTTCCAGGTTTATTGAGGAATAATTGACAAATAAAGTTGTATAAAGTGTATAACAGGATGATGTGATATACACATACATTGCGAAATGATTTCCACAATCAGGCGAATTGACACATCCATCACCTAACACAGTTAACTCTTTTGTCTAAGTTGAAATCTTAGGCCATGCATTGGCATGGTTTATCTAAGTGAAACAATAGGAATTCCAATTAGTGAACCCATATTTTAACTAAAAAGATTTGGCCTTCTATTAAAAGACTGATGACTAAATATATTGTGTCAGCTTGTGTTTTCCAAAGATGGTCACAAAAATATCTCCCATCCCACACGCTCTTTTGTACAATAGGACCTTGTCACTTCTCCATCAAGAAGTGGAGCCTGTGTCCCCTCCCCCTGAACTTGGGTGGACCTTTGCAACTGCCTCATGGACCTCCACTGAAGGATTTTCATTCTGTAATTGAAGTATCACTGCAATTGTTCCCTACTTCATACATAAAGATTGCTAATTTGGGGACTTCTCCGGCGGCGCAGTGGTTAAGAATCTGCCTGCCAACGCAAGGGACATGGGTTCTACCCCTGGTTTGGAAGGATCCCACATGCCACAGAGCAACTAGGCCCGTGCGCCACAATTACTGAGCCTGCGTCCTAGAGCCTGTGAGCCACAACTACTGAGCCCATGTGCCGCAACTACTGAAGCCTACGCGCCGCAACAAAGAGTAGCCCCCGCTCGCCGCAACTAGAGAAAGCCCATGCGCAGCAACGAAGACCCAACGCAGCCAAAAATAAATAAATAAATAAATTTATTTTTTAAAAAAAAGATTGCTAATTTTATAGAAAGGAAGTTTTCTTGAGAAAATATTCTGATTGATAGTAGCTAGTCACTTTTTGTAAGTTAACTGCACATTTTCTCTAACATAATTTTTTTCAGCCCTACATACATTAACACTGAGGAATATGGAGATGCAGAAAAAAGATGAGTATGCTTAAACCAGATTATTTTCAGACAATTACAACAATCATAGAAAGGAAGACTAGAGGCCACTGAAAGATTAAGACGTAAGTTTCCAAGCATCTACATGGTTTTGTTTGGTGCAGCTAAGAGCCTGACATTTAAAAAAAAAAACATAAAAACTAAATAAAACATTTTCTGGGGTTTGCCATTGTGGTGATCCTTACCTGAAGTGGAGAGGAAAGCAAGGACATCATCATCTACAATAGGCTTGCCACAGAAAATACAGGACACCAGTTAAATGGGAATTTCAGATAAACACAAAATGTTCTTAGTGTATTCCAAATCTTATATAGGACATACTAAAAATATTTTTTGTTTATCTGAAATTCAAATTTAACTAGGTGCCTTAAATGTTTTTATTTTTTTATTGAGTAATAATTCATATGACATGAAATTCACCAATTAAAGTATAAAATTTAAGGGTTTTTAGTATATTCACAGAGTTATACAATTATTACCATAGTCCGTGTTTTGACCACTGTCATCGCTCCAAAAGGAAACGAGTACCTATTAGCAGTTACCTGACATCCGTGCACCCAGCCCGAGGTACCACTGATCTATGTTTCGTCTCTATACACTTGCCTAGCTGGACATTTCATATAATTGAATCATATAATCCACAGTGCATCCTGTATTTTTATTTTCTACATCTGACAGCCCTCGCCCAGATCCAATTGCCTAGAGCAATTAAGAGTAATTTTAACCAAAGAGAATATAAAGGGAAAGTAGATTCGCGGCAGCCGATAGGGAAAGTGGCACATGGAGAACCTGGAGGTGCTTCTCCTCACCACATTGCGTCTCTTATCATAGGCACCAAAGCCAAGTGCAGCCAGTCACTCTGGCTAGTTTAAGGACAAACATTCTTTCCTAAAGGAAACCCACAGCAACTCTAGGAGAGCCAGAGAATCAGACCAGCTGCTTTGTAGCCTAGAACGACACCCAGGCACATCACAGAACAGCTTGCAACGGGAATCTCATCACCTCTGTGTCCAGGTGCTGTGGGGCACCCCACAGACCCTGCACCAGGGATGCTGTTGCTAGGACCTCTGCCATCACTGCATCTGAAAGCCTTGTGTCTCCACTGGGCTCTACTAGCCTCCCAGTCCAGGAAGAGATTCCACACTGGACTTCCTCTTCATCAGCATGCAAAAGATGGGGCAAAAACGGATTTCAAGAACAAGTCCATCTCTAATTCTTGCAGCCTGGGTGGTGAGTACAATCGACGGCAACTGGGGTCCCATTCCTGTGCCCTGGCTGCATGAAGACTAGAAAAGTTAGTTTTTAGCTCCTACCTTGGGGAGGCAGGACCCATAATGTGGGAAAAATACCAAACTACGAGAGAGACTTTCTAAAGATTCAGGGCCACCATAAATATGACATGGATCCACCACGACCACATTGACCATCTCTTTTCCCTGCTTTGCTTGGGAAGATGTTGAAATGACTGCTGGCACCAGAAAGGTGAAGTTGGGTAAGAGAATGATGCCAGGCAACTCTCTGAAGCAGAGGATCCAGGGCCCTTGGAAGTGAGAAAACATCTGCGGCCCAAGAATACTGGGACATTTATGATGCCTATAGTTCCTAGACACTCTTATTTTTGGAATCTCCACCTCAGTATAACAAATGTATTAAAATTCACCCACATGCCCTATTAAATATAAATGTTGCCCATACATTTTTTGGAAATTCCTTCATAATTTTCCTTTTAAAACTATTTTTGTTTCAGGTAGTTTATTACATTTAAAAATTATAATGATTAATTCACAAGGATCACACAAGCTCGGGAATTCTTACAAAATAAGAAAATTGAACATACAATTCCTTTCAAGGATTATTTTTACTAATATCAAATTTAACAATGAAAACATTTGCCATCATGTGACATTTTCCAGACATCCATTAACAAACCATTACTTTTGATCTTTCAGTTTTCTGTTTGTCCTTTGGATACAAATAATAATTTCATGCTTCAACCTTTTACAAGGAGCATTGAAACGCTTAATGGCTAAAACAACACTGGGAGGATATTCCTATATAAAATTATCTGTGGGATGTGTTGGATAGTTAAACAAAATCCAAGATGAGAGAATAGCATCAACTGCAAACCAAGGCTACAGATAGTCCTGGATGAGGCTTTTCTCAAATAGCTGACCCCCTTTCTCCCTCCTCTGGTCTTTGGATACAGAAAACCCCATCTGGACTGTACCTTCAAGGGCAAAGACAATTCTCAGCCAAGATGGAAAGGGACTTGAAGGGAGTTTACTCACATTGCGTCAATAAAAAGGAAAAGAAGGGCTAGAAAGAGATGCCCATGTTAAGCCTGAGAAAGGTTGGAAGAAGCTTGCAAATACACTGTAGAAATAGATGAGGATAAGTTGATGATAACAGATGAGAGAAAAAAGGGACACCACACGCAAAAGAAAGACAAAAGATACAGTCAAGATGATCTCAGAGATGAGATGTTCAAACAACAGAATGAGATGAAAAGGGAGTTTTTAGAGCTAAAACAAACCAAGGACCAAAACATCACTTAACACTAATTAATTATATATTCTATATCACAGAAAATATAATTAATTAGAAACAGATTGTAACAGAGTTGACTACCTAAAACTGAATTGCTGGCACATAGGAAAGGATTGAAATAATCTTAATGAATATGGAGGGGGAAAAAGGATTAAGATACTAAAGCAATTAGTAATGGGGTGGTATGGTCTGACTTAAAGATGACTGGAGTCTCTGAAGTGAAGAATCCCATAAATAAAACAATATACTGAAGTCCTAATACATAAAAAATTCAAAGGATTAAGGAAATATTGAGTCTATGGACTGGAAGTCACATTATCTGTGAAGAAAAACAAATACAGAACAACTGAATCTATGCCATCGCCAACTGAGGTAATGGATTTCATGGAAGCATCAAAAACTAGAAACATAAGATAACAGAATTCAAAGAAACAAATATATGTGTGTGTATGTATATTATATTTATATTATACTAATACATGTAAATAAAACAATCTATTAAAGTTTTATAGATTGGGTCACAAAAACTAAACCCAAACATATATTGCATACAAAAGAAGCCTCTAAAACAGATTACAGAAATACTAAAAGGATAAACAAAAGCACAGTATGGAAACACTACACCCAAGTTATAAAGGAATTCTCCCATGTTTTTGTCTATACTTGTATAGTTTCATTTTTTTACATTTAGGTTTCTGATTCATTTGAAACTACTCGTGTATGTGGTGAAAATGGATCTGGTTTTATGTTTTTATAAATGACTCTTCAATTTTCCCAACAACATGATATAAAAAGTTCACCTTTGCCCCAGTGATCCCAGGAACCACCATTATCATATTCTAGATTACAATACGTAGCATACGTGGTTCCATTTATTTCTGGACTTTCTATTCTTGCCATTGATTTTTATGTCTATTCATGCACAATTACCATACTGCTTTAATCATCAAGGTTTTGTAATATGTTTAGATATCTGGAGGGCTAGTCCCCTCTCATAACTCTTCCTTTTCACTGCTTTCCTAGTTATTTTGCATGTGTGTTTTTTCACACAAATTTTGGTATCAACTTGCCTAGTTCTAGACAAGGCTGATTGGGATTACATCCATTTTATAGATTAATTTAGAAAGAACTAAAATCTTGATGCCATCGAGATGTTCTGAGCAAAAACAAGCAATATCTTTCCATTTACTCAAGACTACTTTTGTATCTTTCAGGCGCTATTACAGCTTTTTAAATACATGATTTGAACACTTCTTCCCAAATCTATTTCTAAGTATTTCATAATTTTTGCTGTTATTATAGATGGGTTTTCTCCTTCATTATATCTTGTAGCTGGTTATTATTTATACGTGTGAAATTTACTGAATTCTTTAGATAACAAAGCATCTCAGAACACAGTGTGCTGAGTTCTATCCTACACCTACACCATCCCCATTACTTCATGAGTTGGTAATTATCATCACTGAGTCCACGTGGGGAAAGAGTTGATGGAGCTAGAGTTCCAGGTTAGGGCACAGGACTGGCTCAGCAGTCCTGGTCATATCAATCTCTACCACCCAGAGGAAGGCACATGTGGCGATGGTAAGCTATGATCTTTGATTGTATACTATCTGACCTGCTTCTCAGAGGATATGAAGTCCAAGAGTATTCTTCTCAATGCATCAGTACTAAAATGTCATTAGCATAAACTTAGCCTGGACTTTGTTCTATGGAACTCTTTGACATTTTAACACCAGTGAAGTTTCCTGTATTGGCTTCCTATTGCTGGTGTAACTACCATCAATTTAGAGGTTTACAGCCACACACATTCATTCCTGTATTCTATATGTAGATTAGAAAGTTCAACATGGGTCTCACTGGCCTAAGATCAAGGTGTCCATAGGGCTGCATTCCTTCTGGAGGTTTCAGGAGAGAACCCACTTCTTTCCCTTTTTCAGATCCTAGAGGCCACCTATATTCCTTAGCTCATGGCCCCTTCCTCTGTCTTCAAAGCCATCACTCCAGCCGTTGGTTTTGTGTTTACATTTCCTATTTCTGACTTTGAAGCTTTTGCTTCCCTGTTATAAAGACCCTGGTAATTACACTGGGTCCACCCAGATAGTACAGCATAATCTCCTCATATCAAGATCCTTAATTCAGTTACACCTGCAAAGTTCCTTTTGCCACGTAAGGAAACATATTCACAGGTTCTGGGAATTAGAATGTGGATATCTTTGGGGGCCATCATTCTGTCCACCATATTTTTTGTATGAATTTTTTCTATAATTTCATGGTTGTTGGACTATCTAGGTAAAGTGTTTAGATCCCTACTGGGAAGCAAAGGAGTGTAGGAAAGAACCCAGACTTGAGTCTGATAGGCCTAGATTTGAGCCCTGACTCTGCCTGACTAGCTGTGTGACCCTGTGGAAGTTAATTTTTTTAAGCCTCATTTTCTTCATCTACAAAATTAAATACATAATAACTGTGTCTACTTCTTAAGGTTGATGAAAGAAATAAATGAATTGAAAATGTAAAATATTTAACTCAATGCCTGGCACATAGTAAGCACTCAAAATCTGTTAGCTGTGGCCTACTGACACTTCAAGAAACAAAATGACTTTTAATGGTGCTGCATTGATAGCCTATTTAACTTATTTGGCCTTTTTTGGATTTCAAATAAGTAAACCAATTTTTCGATAACCCAAACTGGTCCCTGGCTTTACCAGTCAAAAAAGGGCATACCATCCAAGAATCGGTTTATCGACACCGGCACACACGCACCCCCCTACCTCCCTGCCCTCAGGAGTGTCATAAATTATTCCAGCGGGTTGGTGAGCTCTGCTGTCCTAAGGCAGCACATGAATAACTAAGCTGCATGGCACTGACTTACTGAAATTGCTGTACTCAGCATTTCAAGTATTTGTTATGCACTCCTTTAACTATACAAGGAATCATTTAATCGTTACATCTAACCATATTCTAATCTGTTCTAGACCCTGTCCACCTCCCAATAACTAGTCTCCTGGGGCAGCACGCTATCAAATAGAGAGACTTTTCATGGTGTGGTCCCAGCTTTTGTTACTCTGTTTTGCAAGTTGAGCTTAGCAAGTCTGTCTGCCAAGGTACCGGCTCCTACATCTGCAATTATAATTGAATCCACACAGTTAGATTTAATCACACAACCTCATATAATACATTGGTTGTCATAGCTTTCCGCTACTTTAAGCATATTTAGTTTACAAGCTACTGTATTTCTAGTGACTATTTGGGGCAGAGGATTTTATTGGTATCTACTACAATGTCTTCCTTCCAATTTGATTTAGTTGATGTGTATGCACATTTGCAAACCCAAGCAAAAGAGACAAGTTAGAGTGGTTTTATCTTCATAGCATTTAAACTCTTCCTGGTTCAATTTTTTTTATCCAGTAAGAGACTTTGAAGGGATTAGCCATAACCTAATCCCTTCTTGACTTACACATAAGACAGACTTGTCCATTATCCGACTCTTAGTGATTCCAGAATTAAATTAGAATGTGGATATCTATTATCTATTAATACAGATGAACTCTATTAATACAGATGACATATCAGATAGAAGATCTGTTAATTCTGTGTACCATCATAATTATTATAAATTCTTTTTAGACATATATTTTTGTCCTGATCAGCATTCTCCCAGGATATTTTATTTGGTTAGAACTTAGTAATGGAGTAAAACTCAATTAAGCAAATAGTTATTGAAGGCCATTTCATGGTACCATGATCCTCTAGTTTGCCTAAGGATTCCCAACAAACCATCCTGATAATTTTTCTCATTGAGTTGGGTTGGCATACGGTGAAGATGCTAGCTTGGTACAATGGACTCAGTTGGTCAGAAGACCATTTCAGTGTAGCAGCAGAGCTAATTCCTAGCCTGCCTCACTCGTCTTCCTAAGCCATAGCCCCCACTGTGTATCTCATCTCCCTTTTCATCTTCCGTAAGCCACTCAGTTTAGTGGTTTGGACCTGCTTTCTGGATGAGCCTCCATTTCTGCCTCCTGCTCCCATTCGAATCCAATGTCCACTTGTCCAGTAAGGGCTTTCCTCCACTGGAACAGGAACTCCCAGCTCAGAGATGTTACTATTTGCTCCCTCTTCCTCATTTGGATTGTTTTCCATGCATCTAGTCAGCAAGTTTGACAGCGGCATTTATTTTGATGTCCCCAGAAACCCAATAAAACTCAGGTAACATCCTGTGCAGACTGCAAACCTGGTCTTATTTCCAGTGAGGACAGATGAACCCTGCAGAGACTCTTATGAGCAGTAGGGACTTAAAGTGACCCCAGAGCCTCCAAAGGCTCAGTACAGACCTTGAATATATTCTTTTATTTTCATCTTGTTTTTTCCTACATTCTGTATCCTGACTTGGAGGCAAGCAAGGTGCTATACATCCCCTTAATAGCACTTCAAAACTGACTTAACCTTTCAGTATGACTCAATAGAGGAAATACTTAAAGCATCTGTGTTAAAGTGTTAATGCTAAAGATATTTTAAAAATACAAAAATAAAGGAAGGTCATATTCATACCTGATTTCAATTGAACTGGAAAGTGTAAAAGTTACTAAGGATACTATTTAGGTAAAAAGAGACATATAATAATCATGCCATACACAAATACAGAACATTGAAAGATGAAAACCATCATTCAAATTCAATAGCAAATATAATTGGGACACGACTTCTGTAAGAAAAAGGAAGTTGCTGGTTGTATTTAAAACGCACAAGCAACTATCTATTGCTTATGTGAGATACAGTTAAAGTTCTGGGACCTACAAAGAATTCAAGTGAATGTGTGGCCAGAGCTCAGTTATAACTACGTGCACGTAGACGATGTCGATCTGGTAGATGTGGAAGTAGATACAGTTACACATAAAGATCCAGCTATTCACATAGACAGAGAAGCTGATGGTTTTCTCTGGGAATGAATAAAATCCATAGCAAAATACTTGCAGAGAGACAATCATGGCCAAAGACATGCTAAGAACATGCGCACTAAGTGTTTGTCCTCTTACTGCCACAAGGAAATGAAACTGAGGAGGAATGTGACAAGTAAGCCTTCCTGAAGTTTGTTGTCAGGCAAGAGTGATGCCTGTTCACCAGTAACTACGGTACTAATCTATGCACTTTGGGTTAACATAGGTAACAAGAAGCAGAGACCTGCTAGTAATTTCCCAGTGGTTCAGATTCCAGGATTTTCTGTGATGGAAAGAGATGTTTGGTGATCCGGGGTATCAAGCAAAGATACACAAACAGCCTCTGATGGCAGATACAGCCACCAGAACTTCCCTAAATCATTACTAAACAGTATTTTAAAGATCTCACAGAAAACATTGTAAACGCTATTACTAACTTCTGTAACACTGACTACATTGTCAAAAATACAGGATTGTTTTTCTACCAGGTAATAAATCACACAACAAAATTATAAAACTTCACTGTCTAAAAACTTCATTTTGGTTTGCAAAGCAATTAGTGTTCTTTCTGAAGTTGAGGTCAACATGTGAAAATGTTGTCTGATTCTGTAAACCAAGATGACAGACTGAATATACTGTGCATACCTTACAAAAACCTAGACGAGAGAGAGGGCACATCACGTGCAGTTGCTCAGAGGTTGTTCAGAATGGACTGCCAGCCTCTATTGTAGTCATAGGTGGGGATCAGTTTTCAAAGGAAGTAAAGGATGGTCTGCTGACATGACTATCTTCAACATTTTAACTGGAGATGCGTTCTTATGGGTCTAGACATGTAACTATGTCTTCATTGTCTACTAAAGCCAGTTTTGCTTTAGTGCAGCTAGGATATTGAAGAGATGTCTTTGAATCAATAAAAGTGTCTAAAGGTGAGAATGGGGAAAATGAAACCATTTGCACCAGTTAACAAAAATACTTGATCCAACTGCCAACCTCTCACTTAGCATTAAGCATTTGGACCACGAAGCCTTTGCCCATTGTTTCTTTTTCCGGCATTCTTCCCCGAGATTTGCACAGGCTCTCTGATATATCATCTGCATGTCTGCACAGGTCCCTGGGTGAGCTATCATGAGGAATTTGGGGTATGGGTACAAAGTGGACAAATTCTGCCTGTCCATCAGCTGAGACCAAATGTGATGGTTTGCCATTTTCACACGTGTTGAACTTAGCATTTCTGACAGCTGAAGAAACCTTGGTACCTGTGCAACTGTAATATCCTAGCAATTCCATAATGAAATTCACATGGAATCTCCCAACCCAGCCAGATTTGTGTCAGCTTTCTTAACATGTTCCAGTTGCATGAAATACTAATTAAAGGCACTCATTGTTAACTGATATAAATAGTCCCCACTTAGCCCATTATAGGTATGGGCTGTAAAACAAACAATTACGTGACAGATGATACATGTGAACATACAGGAATTCTGTAATGACATTTCTATAACACTGTAACCTCTTCAACCACCAGATGGTCCACATTAGAAGCTAAAAGGGTGCTGATTGCGAAGGTGACGCACCCTCCAGCTTGAGACTTTTCTTCTAAGAATAGAAAGCACCTCTGAAGGATTTACATTACAAATGGAGTTGAGGCAATGAAATCATTAATGGGAGTTAGTTTTTAACTGTTCCATGTGTTTGGGATTCTGTACCCTGGTGCCAAGCGATAGCATCAGGCTACTTACAAAACTGTGATCTGAGGAGGGGACAAAGCAAGGGAAGCAATTGTGTACCGTAGAGCTTGTCTCTCTTCAGAAGTAGATAATTTGTCCCTGTGCACCCAGGTTTGAAAGAGGTTTTGACACAGTGGGAAATTAAGTTTGAAATGTATTCTTTTTCTCCAAAAGGTAAGTCAACTACGTGTCAAAATAATCAATTAATACAATCAGTGATGAATGGCCATGAAAACAATGCTCCTGGCAATCAAATAAATACACAAATTAATTAAATTGTGCCATGGAAAACCATCTCCTACTCTCCTGTCTCTATCTTATTCTCCTAACACAAATTACAGGTATTTCTTCTGAAACACTGACCAAAGAAAGAGTGTGTGACAGCTGAGCCTATCAAACAAGAGACACTGAAATACACGTTTTAGTTGAAGGGTAACTTTGAGTAAGAGATTGTAAACATTCTATTAAATTACAAATTGTTCATGTACACAGGATATGATATCTACATATTCAACCTCTAGTAATTATGAAAAATGGCATTTTTTCATAATTACTAAATTCATTATCATGAATTTCTGTTCCTTGCCTCTTTTGATTTGCCAGGTACTGAGTTAAAGGCTTTACAGGATTTATCTTACTTGTTGCTTAAAAGCCTGTAATGCAAATATTATTATTATTATTATTCACGTTTTACAGGCAAAGTAACTTAGGCATAGAGAGAGTAAAAACTTGCTCGTATTTTTGATTAGCTACTACGGGCTAAGCTCAGTGATGAATGTTGAGGTTACAAAGGTAATGAGCTAGGAATAGCCCTGGTCGCATATACAGTCTGGTGAGGGAGATAGTCGTGAAATCATTAGTAACATAAAATTAAATGAAACTGTGCTAAGTGCCACTGAGTGAAACTTCTGAGATTTCTAAGAACACGTAAAAAGGACGGTGTATCCTCATTTGGTGGGTCAAAACGGATTTGTCTGAAGAAGTACTATTTAATTTGGGACCCAAAGTATGAATAGAATCCAAGCAGGTAAAAGGTGGTAAGAGTTTTCTAGGCAGAGAAATGAGGTTTGGTTTAGTGAGGATGGAAGGACATGCGCATTTGCCAAAAAAGAGAGAGGAAGCCAGAGGGCCTGGAAAAGAATAAACAGGAAGAGAGGGGAACAAGGCCAGGGTGGGGGTTGGGATGGCGGAGGAAGAAGGCCTGAGCCAGGTCACTGTGGGTTCTGCAGACTTCACCAAGTTTTGAGGACTTCCTCTTGAGAGAAATTGGGAACCACTGGAGCGAGAGTGCTGCAGATGGAATTTGCATTAAAAAATCATCCCCATGAGGAAACAGGAAAATCTAGAATGTGGAACATTACACTACACAACTGGTCTATTTTCTTTAGAAATTCAACATCACAGAAGAGGTGTATGTGGGGTGTGGGGGGGAAATGGGGGAAAGCATTCTAGATTGTTTCAGAATGTTAAGAGACATAATAATCAAATGCAAAGTATGAGCCTTGCTTTGTTCCTTGGCTTCATAAGGAGCAGCTATAACAGAAATTTTAGAGACCATATGGGAAATTTTACTATAGACTTGTGACTAAATTATATTAGGGTATTATTTTTCATCTTCTTAGGTATGAAAATAGCATTGTGGTTATGTAAGAGCATATCCTTACTTTTTTGGAGATGTTATGTGGAGATGTAATTAGAGATCCAACAGCTGATGTCTGTAATTTTTCTTCTGGAAATTTCAAAGTATGACACACATATACACCTGTGTGTTGTATATATGGTTTTAATTTTATTTTCTTATTCTGTTTGATTTTCTCCATATTTAATTTTTTGGTAATAAGTTAAGGAAAACCACCTAGGTTCTGGGTAAATAGTGGTTGCAGTTGGGTGGCAAGAGGAGATACTGAGATACGAAATAGTGGCTACAGCAGAAACATGGGCAAAGGATGTGGAAATCTTTGACTAAAGGTTTTGCAATAAGGAGAGGGATATATGGATACGTGCAAAAGATAATTAGAAAGTAGAATCAACAGCATTTGGTGAACTGATTAGTTATGAAGGAAAAGGGAGGTGTCAAGGTAACTAACTCCCAGGTGTCTAGATAAACAATTGGGTGGACTGTTGTACCGGTTACTAATATAGGAAACAATAGCAGAGAAGCAGGTCTGTGGGATACATATTCAAATTCAATTTGGGCATTTTGAGTATGAGTTACCTGGAGACATCGAAGTGGAGATGTTACAGTGGTAGATAGATACGCAGCTCTGGACCACAGAAATGGGCACACATACAAACACACACACACACCCCACACACCCCGATCTGTTAAGGTATGATTTTTTTCTCTAGCTACGTTCTGGAGCCCCAGATCAAACAGGGAAGTTTGGACTCAGCAATGGTTGGGGTTTTACCAAGGAATAACAAAGAAAATAATGGCAAAAAGTTAAGATATTGTGAGGCGGTTAAGAAGTCTGTATGTTGAAGTAAAGCTGTATAGAAAGGGAAGTAAAGAAAGAACAGGCCTGTGGATGGGGGAAAAGTTAATTATTCAGTGGACTGGAAGTCACACTGCAGTTGAATAACAGGTGTAGTGTCATAAGTTGAATAGACAAAACTGGAATAACATGAGAGTGCACGGAGAGTGCAATTTTTGAGAGTTTGAATGGAAGATGATGCTAAGTCTCAGAGCATGACTGTAGAGTCGGTGATACAGTGGGTTGGATTGGAGAAGGAGGCCACTGTTCAGTTAGGATTAGCTTTAGTTGTTTGACACAGAGTATCCTAAATGCCAGTGGCTCAAAACAGTTAGAAGATGATTTCTCTCTCCTGTAAAAGAAGTCCAGGGTTAGGTGGTCTAGGGAAGACTGTCCTCAGGGTCCTGGGCTCCTATCTTACTGTAATGGACTCTTATTGCTGCCCTAACAAATTATCAAAAACTTAGTGGCATAGAAGAGTACAGTTCTTATTCTACAGTGCTTGCTGTATCTTGGAAGTCCAGCAAGGGCTCACTGGGATAAAATCGAGGTGTCAGCAGGGCTGTGTTCCTTTCTGAAGGATTTAGGGAAGAATCTGTTTCTTCCAGAGGCCACCTGCATTTCTTTTGTTTTTTTTTTTTTTTTGCGGTATGCGGGCCTCTCACTGCTGAGGCCACCCCACCGCGGAGCACAGGCTCCGGACGCGCAGGCTCAGCGGCCATGGCTCACGGGCCCAGCTGCTCCGCGGCACGTGGGACCCTCCCGGACCAGGGCACGAACCTGCGTCCCCTGCATCGGCAGGTGGACTCCCACCACTGCGCCACCAGGGAAGCCTGCCACCTGCATTTCTTAGCTCATGGCCGTCTTCCTCATCTTCAAAGCCAACAATGGTGGGTTGAGTATGTCTCAGATCTTATCACTCCGACCTCCTCTTCTGCCTCCCTCTTCCACGATTAAGGATACTTGTGATTACATTGGACCCACTCAAGTAATCTAGAATAATCTCCCATCTCAAGGTACTTAATCACATCTGCAAAATCTCTTGCCATGTAATTTAATATGTACACAGGTTGCAGGGATAGGGATAACGGTTTTGCTTATGGGGAGGGGTGACACTCTTTTGCCTCCCACACTTTCTATTTTTCCAAGCTCATCATACGATTTCCACTCTCGAAGCCACTTAAAATGCAAGACAGGGGGCTTGCACTTTAGGTTAGTATGTAGAAAGCAGTGACAGATCATTGCTCACCTCATAAAAGCAAGGACAATCACATAAATTACAAAAGTGACATCCTTAAAAGACATAAAAGAGGGATTTCCCTGGTGGCCTAGTGGCCTGGGTTCAATTCCTGGTCAGAAAACTGAGATCCCACAAGCTGCGTGGCATGGCCAAAAAAAAAAAAAAAAAAGAGTTGTGAAAGCAAAGACGTTTACAAAAATTAAATTCCAGTGAGGGTTTCTTAGGTGAGCAGAGATTGGGGGATGTTTTCCACCTTGAGGAAATTTACTGAGTCGGAGCACAGGGTGAAGATCACGCTTGATAGAAGAATTCTGCTGGATAAAAAGAGACCAGCAGAGCTTCTTATGTCTGCATGGGCTGGACATATGAGCTGGAATCTGCAGGAGTTTCAAACATAGAGCCACTTTCACCCATGAAAATCTTTCTAAGGGCTAGGCTAGTGAGGAAGGTTGAAGGACTGAACTGAAAAGGCAAAATAAAATTTTCTATAGTCTCTTGAAGCTTAGAAGCCCAAATCATGGAAGATGCCCAAAGTAAACTCTGACACGTCTAACACTCATGAAATTTGAAATGAAAAAAAAAAAAATCGATACTAATTAAAACTCCAAACCAGCCCTGACCCAGATCAATTATTTATTGAATAATCAGTCCCCCACTTTATCTGCATAACAAAGAATGGGTAAGCCCCCTCTGAGACAAAAATAACACTAACTCAGGTTTCATAGTTCTTTCACACACCTGTCCAAAATATGCTTAAAAATTGAGAGATATGAAGGATCAAAATGTGACAAATAAAAATGTGACTGATAATCAAGGAAAAAAACTAAAAGAAGTAGACCTATAGATGATTCACTTGTTGGAAGTAGCAGACATGGATTTGAAAATAACTGCTATAAACAAGCCTATAAATTAGAGGATTAATAATAAATTAGCAGACAGTGAAATAATGTAAAGAGCTAAAAGATTGCCAACCTAGAATCCAACAATTAGCAGGAAAAAATCCTTCAAAAATAAATGAGGGGAATCGAGGAGAAGACGGCAGAAGAGTAAGACACAGAGATCACCTTCCTCCCCACAGATACATCAGAAATACATCTACACGTGGAACTGCTCCTATAGAACACCCATTGAACGCTGGCAGAAGACCTCAGACCTCACAAAAGGCAAGAAACTCCCCACATACCTGGGTAGGGCAAAAGAAAAAAGTAAAAACAGAGACAAAAGAATAGGGACGGGACCTGCACCAGTGGGAGGGAGCCGTGAAGGAGGAAAGGTTTATACACACTAGAAGCCCCTTCACGGGCAGAGACTGCGTGTGGCGGAGGCGGGAAGCTTCGGAGCCGCGGAGGAGAGCACAGCAACAGGGGTGCAGAGGGAAAAGCGGAGAGATTCCCGCACAGGGGATCGGTGTCGATCGACACTCACCAGCCCGAGAGGCTTGTCTGCTCACCCGCCGGGGCGGGCGGGGCTGGGAGCTGAGGCTCGGGCTTCGGTCGGAGCGCCGGGAGAGGACTGGGGTTGGCGGAGTGAACACAGCCTGCAGGGGGTTGGTGCGCGACGGCTAGCCAGGAGGGAGTCCGGGGAAAAGGTCTGCAGCTGCCGAAGAGGCAAGAGACTTTTTCTTCCCTCTTTATTTCCTGGTGCGCGAGGAGAGGGGATTAAGAACGCTGCTCAAAGGAGCTCCAGAAACGGGCGCGAGCCGCGGCTAACGGCGCGGACCCCAGAGACGGGCATGAGACCCTAAGGCTGCTGCTGCGGCCACCAAGAAGCCTCTGTGCGAGCACAGGTCACTATCCACACCTCCCCTCCCGTGACTCTGTGCAGCCCGCCACTGCCAGGGTCCTGTGATCCAGGGACAACTTCCCCGGGAGAATGCACGGCACGCCTCAGGCTGGTGCAACGTCAAGGTGGCCTCTGGCGCCGCAGGCTCGCCCTGCACTCCGTGCCCCTCCCTCTCCCCGGCCTGAGTGAGCCAGAGGCAACGAATCAGCTGCTCCTTTAACCGCGTCCTGTCTGAGTGAAGAACAGGGGCCCTCCAGCGACCTACACGCAGAGGCGGGGCCAAATCCAAAGCTGAACCCTAGGAGCTGTGCGAACAAAGAAGAGAAAGAGAAATTTCTCCCAGCAGCCTCAGGAGCAGCAGATTAAATCTCCACAATCAACTGGATGTACCCTGCACCTGTGGAATACATGAATAGACAACGAATCACCCCAAATTAAGGAGGTGGACTTTGGGAGCAAGATATATTATTTTTTCCCCTTTTCCTCTTTTTGTGAGTGTGTATATGTATGCTTCTATGTGAGATTTTGTCTGTATAGCTTTGCTTTCACCATTTGTCCTACGGTTCTGTCTGTCCATTTTTTTTTAACTTTAAAAAATATTTTTCTTAATAATTATTTTTTATTTTAATTATTTTATTTTATCTTACTTTATTTTATTTTATCCTCTTCCTTTCTTTCTATTTTTTCTCCCTTTTATTCTGAACCATGTGGATGAAAGGCTCTTGGTGCTCCAGCCAGGCATCAGGGCTGTGCCTCTGAGGTGGGAGAGCGAACTTCAGGACACTGGTCCACAAGAGACCTCCCAGCTCCATGTAATATCAAACGGCGAACATCTACCAGAGATCTCCATCTCAACACCAAGACCAAACTTCACTCAACAACCAGCAAGCTACAGTGCTGGACACCCTATGCCAAACAATTAGCAAGACAGGAACACAGTCCCATGCATTAGCAGAGAGGCTGCCTAAAATCATAATAAGGCCACAGACACCCCAAAACACACCACCAGACGTGGACCTGCCCACCAGAAAGACAAGATCCAGCCTCATCCACCAGAACACAGGAACTAGTCCCCTCCACCAGGAAGCCTACACAACCCACTGAACCAACCTTAGCCACTGAGGACAGACACCAAAAACAACGGGAACTACGAACCTGCAGCCTGTGAAAAGGAGACCCCAAATACAGTAAGATAAGCAAAATAAGAAGACAGAAAAACACACAGCAGATGAAGGAGCAAGATAAAAATTCACCAGACCTAACAAATGAAGAGGAAATAGGCAGTCTACGTGAAAAAGAATTCAGAATAATGATAGTAACGATGATCCAAAATCTTGGAAATAGAATAGAGAAAATGCAAGAAACATTTAACAAGGACCTAGAAGAACTAAAGAGGAAACAAGCAATGATGAACAACACAATAAATGAAATTAAAAATACTCTAGAAGGGATCAATAGCAGAATAACTGAGGCAGAAGAACAGATAAGTGACCTGGAAGATAAAATAGTGGAAATAACTACTGCAGAGCAGAATAAAGAAAAAAGGATGAAAAGAACTGAGGACAGTCTCAGGGACCTCTGGGACAACATAAACGCACCAACATTCGAATTATAGGGGTCCCAGAAGAAGAAGATAAAAAGAAAGGGACTGAGAAAATATTTGAAGAGATTATAGTTGAAAATTTCCCTAATATGGGAAAGGAAATAGTTAATCAAGTCCAGAAAGCACAGAGTCCCATACAGGATAAATCCAAGGAGAAACACGCCAAGACACATATTAACCAACTATCAAAAATTAAATACAAAGAAAACATATTAAAAGCAGCAAGGGAAAAACTACAAATAACACACAAGGGAATCCCCATAAGGTTAACAGCTGATCTTTCAGCAGAAACTCTGCAAGCCAGAAGGGAGTGGCAGGACATATTTAAAGTGATGAAGGAGAAAAACCTACAACCAAGATTACTCTACCCGGCAAGGATCTCACTCAGATTTGATGGAGAAATTAAAACCTTTACAAACAAGCAAAAGCTGAGACAATTCAGCATCACCAAACCAGCTTTACAACAAATGCTGAAGGAACTTCCCTAGGCAAGAAACACAAGAGAAGGAAAAGACCTACAATAACAAACCCAAAACAATTAAGAAAATGGGTATAGGAACATACATATCGATAATTACCTTAAATGTAAATGGAATAAATGCTCCCACCAAAAGACACAGACTGGCTAAATGGATACAAAAACAAGACCCGTATATAAGTTCTCTACAAGAGACCCACTTCAGACCTAGGGACACATACAGACTGAAAGAGAGCGGATGGAAAAAGATATTCCATGCAAATGGAAATCAGCAGAAAGTTGGAGTAGCAATTCTCATATCAGACAAAATAGACTTTAAAATAAAAACTATTGGGCTTCCCTGGTGGTGCAGTGGTTGAGAGTCCGCCTGCCGATACAGGGGGCACGGATTCGTGCCCTGGACTGGGAAGATCCCACATGCCGCGGAGCAGCTGGGCCCATGAGCCATGGCCGCTGAGCCTGCACGTCCGGAGCCTGTGCTCCGCAACAGTAGAGGCCACAACAGTGAGAGGCCCGCGTACCACAAAAAAAAAAAAACACATGGAGGCTAAACAATACACTACTTAATAACGAAGTGATCACTGAAGAACTCAAAGAGGAACACGTAGAAACAAATGACAATGGAGACATGACGACCCAAAACCTATGGGATGCAGCAAAAGCAGTTCTAAGAGGGAAGTTTTTAGCAATACAATCCTACCTTAAGAAACAGGAAATATCTCAAATAAACAACCTAACCTTGCACCTAAAGCATTTAGAGAAAGAACGACAAAAAAACCCCAAAGTTAGCAGAAGGAAAGAAATCATAAAGCTCAGATCAGAAATAAATGAAAAAGAAATGAAGGAAACGATAGCAAAGATCAATAAAACTAAAAGCTGGTTCTTTGAGAAGATAAACAAAATTGATAAACCATTAGTCAGACTCATTGAGAAACAAAGGGAGAAGACTCAAATCAATAGAATTAGAAATGAAAAAGGAGAAGTAACAACTGACACTGCAGAAATACAAAGGATCATGAGAGATTACTACAGGCAACTCTATGCCAATAAAATGGACAACCTGGAAGAAATGGACAAATTCTTAGAAATGCACAACCTGCCGAGACTGAACCAGGAAAAAATAGAAAATGTGAACAGACCAATTACAAGCACTGAAATTGAAACTGTGATTTAAAATCTTCCAAAAAACAAAAGCCCAGGACCAGATGGGTTTACAGGCGAATTCTACCACACATTTAGAGAAGAGCGAACACCTATCCTTCTCAAACTCTTCCAAAATACAGCAGAGGGAGGAACACTCCCAAACTCATTCTACGAGGCCACCATCACCCTGATACCAAAACCAGACAAAGATGTCACAAAGAAAGAAAACTACAGGCCAATATCACTGATGAACATAGACGCAAAAATCCTCAACAAAATGCTAGCAAACAGAATCCAACAGCACATTAAAAGGATCATACACCATGATCAAGTGGGGTTTCTTCCAGGAATGCAAGGATTCTTCAATATACATATATACATAAAACAATATACATAAAACAATCAATGTGATAAATAATATTTACAATAGCCAGGACATGGAAGCTACCTAAGTGTCCATCAACAGATGAATGGATAAAGAAGATGTGGCACATACATACTATGGAATACTACTCAGCCATAAAAAGAAACGAAATTGAGTTATTTGTAGTGAAGTGGATGGACCTAGAGTCTGTCATACAGAGTGAAGTAAGTCAGAAAGAGAAAAACAAATACCATATGCTAACACATATATATGGAATCTAAGAAATAATAATAAAAAAAAAGGTCATGAAGAACTTAGGGGTAAGACGGGAATAAAGACAGAGACCTACTAGAGAACGGACTTGAGGATATGAGGACGGAGAAGGGTAAGCTGTGACAAAGTGAGAGACTGGCATGGACATATATACACTACCAAAATTAAAATAGATAGCTAGTGGGAAGCAGCCGCATAGCACAGGGAGATCAGCTCGGTGGTTTTTGACCACCCAGAGGGGTGGGATAGGGAGGGTGGGAGGGAAGGAGACGCAAGAGGCAAGAGATATGGGAACATATGTATATGTATAACTGATTCACTTTGTTATAAAGCAGAAACTAACACACCATTTAAAGCAATTATACTCCAATAAAGATGTTTAAAAAAAAAATCATTGCCATACCCAAGGTCAATAAATAAATAAATAAATGAGAAATCAGATATTTTCAGTCAAACGGAGGTCACAAAATTTTCTGCCAACAGATCCAAAGTATACGACATTAAAGGAAGCTTTTATGGCAGCAGGAAAAATGATCCTAGAAGGTAGCACAGAATGGTAAGAAGCAGTGAAAATCTCCACAAGGGGTCCCAACCTGGGTATAAATAAAGGACTTTTAACTCTTCAATGCCACAAGGTTAACAATGTCTTGCGGTTTTTAAAATATATGTAGAAATACAGTATTTGACCACCACAGGACAAAAGTGAAGAAAGGGGTAAGTAGAGTTGCACTGTTGTAAAGTTTTTGTGTTGTGTAGGAAGCAATAAAGAACAAATTTAAATTATAATGGATTAAGTTAGGGAGGTAAATTGTAAACTCCAAAGTTGCTATTAAATAACACAGTGACACAATGAAAGTGTTAATAAAGGAAATAAAGTGGAACATCAGGCAAAAAAATAGGAACAAAGAACAAAGATGGAAAAAGGGGGAAAATGGCAAGGTGGCAGACTTGAACCCAAATATATCAGTAGTTACATTAAAAGTAAATGTATTAAACACTCTAATTCAATGGCAATATTGTCATACTGAATAAAAATTTAAAAGACCCAACTTATATACTGTTACATATATATGGAGACATACTGTAGATATAAGAATACAGATAGGTTGAACACAAAAGAATGGAAAAAGATGTTCTCTGAAGACACTAGGCAAAAGCAAGCTAGAATGACTAAAATGATTTAAAGGCAAGAAGCATTAATAGGGCTACAAATGGCTTTTATATAATGATTAAAGGGTTGATTTAAGACAGAGACCTAACTATTCTAAATGTACATTCATTTAACATATGGCTTAATACTATATAAGACAAAATTGCCAGAATGAAAAAGAAAAAATTCACAATCATAATTTCGGATGTAAACATACTTCTCTAAGTAAATGATAGAATAAGCCCACAAAAATAAGTGAGTATGGAAGATTTGAACAACACTACCAATCAGTATGACCCAAGTGACATTTATAGAACACTGCACTCGAGCACTATGAAATAAACATTCTCCAAACTATGCAAGTCTCACCAAGAAATACACAGTATGCACTCTCACACTGAAATTAAATTAGAAATAAATAACCAAAAAAATCTAGAAAATATACAAACGTTTGTAAATTAATTAAGACAATTCTAAACAGTCCATGGGTTGAAGAAGGTTAGGAAATATGTTGACCCAGTAATGTTGAAAATACAATATATTCAAATTTGTGGGACACACCTAAGGCAGTGCTTAGGAAGAGTTATAGTTTTAAAGCATATATTAGAAAAGGAGAAAGGTTTATAATTAATGATCTAATATTTCATCTCAAGAAGCTAGAAAGAGGTGAACAAATTTAATCCCCAAAAGTATAAAAAGTGAAATGATAAAGATAAGGGCAGAAATTGATGAAATAGAAAATAACAATGGAGAAAATCAACCAATCAAGAAATCAGGTCTTTTGAAAAGACTGATAAAATTGGAAAACCCTAGCAAGACATTTTAAAAAGATAAAATGTGAATACTCTATGTCAGAAATGAAAAGGGAAATATTAGTACAGATCCTAAGTTATTAAAAGGATAATCAGAGGATACTATGAAAAACTTCATACTTTAAAATAGCTTCAATAGCCCCAAACATCATTAGTTCATTGCAGGATAGCAGAAGTAGGAGGGAAAGAAAGGTGTACTTCTCCATTTCATGGAGACTTTCTGGCTGACCACACGTGTACTTCTGCTCACCATTTTTTGGACAGAATGCAGTCAAATGGCACATGTTTTCTGCTATTCTTCACAAAAATGGAGAGGATACACTGGTCCAGCATAGCCCGTGACTGGATGGGTAAATCATTAGTAAATCCAATGGAGTCTCACACTAAATCATCTTTCCACTTAATTTCTCTTTTTTTTTAATAGATCATAGATCTTTATTGGAGTATAATTGCTTCACAATACCGTGTTAGTTTCCGTTTTACAACAAAGTGAATCAGCCATATGCATACATATGTCCCCATATCCCCTCCCTCTTGAGCCTCCCTCCCATCCTCCTTATCCCACCCCTCTAGGTCATCGCAAAGCACAGAGCTCATCTCCCTGTGCTATGCTGCTGTTTCCCACTAGCGAACTATTTTACATTTGGTGATGTATTTATGTCGACGCTACTCTCACTTCGCCCCAGCTTCCCCCTCCCAGCCCTGCCCTCAAGTCCATTTTCTATGTCTACCTCCTTATTCCTGCCCTGCAACTAGGTTCATCAGTACCACTTTTTTTTTTTTTTTAGATTCCATACATATGCGCTATTTGTTTTTTAGATTCCATACATATGCGCTATTTGTTTTTCTCTTTCTGACTTACTTCACTCTGTATGACAGACTCTAGGTCCATCCATGTCCACTTAATCTTTATTAGTTTTACAGGTAATGTTTTGTTTCTATAGCTGCTGATTCTTTTTGTTTCACTTTGTTTTCTTGATTCTTTTGTTTCACTTAAATCCGGACATGGAAGAAAGGTGTCTACTGGTTGCCCCCACAGAGGACTCCACATCTGTATGCCAGAGAATACATTCAGAGGCCATTCAATCTAAGCCTTGAATCTGGTCCTCAGCCACCAAGTTCATACACTGAGACTGACAAAACTAGAGTCAAAATCGAACTCGGGCTACCTAATGCCACATGTCGTGCTTTATCCAGTACCTATTCCTGGCTCTTTGGCACTTTTATGAGAAGGAGAGGAGAAGAAAACAAAAGGGAAGGGGAAGAGGAAGGGAAGAGGGTTAGGGAAGAAGAAGGGAAGAAGAAAGCTGAAACCAAGGCACAGAGAGGTTAATTAATTTTCCCAAGGCCACACAGAGCCAGAAATTGCCAACATTTGGCAGTTAGTCTCCAAAGCTCGTACTTATGCCCAAAATGCTATGTTCTGAACAGTTATACCAAGAATCATCTCTCAGTGGAAATTCATTGGAATTTTTAACAGGTGCTTCTATTTCTTAACCACAAAGAAGTATTTTTTTAACTTTATATTACGGAAATTTTCAAACAGAAACAAAAGTACAGAGAGTTAGTATACTGGATTTTCTGTAATCATCATCCAGCTTAGACAATTACCAACATTTTTCTAAGGGAGAAAATAAGAGAGTCTAATGGAGCAACTTCAGTATAAGGAAGATATTACTGAGAAGGAAAATTGAATTTTTTCACATAGAAGTAGTGTCTTCTGCCGAGGACTGTCACCTCTAAGTCCCATATTGAAGGGTCACAAATAAATCCTCTTGATAAATCACAAAAGCAGTGAACTGACATGGGGACAGTCTTTTCTTCCACTCAGTTAGGTATGACAGTGAAGTGTTTGGAGGTATCCTCTGCAAGTTAAAATGACTTAGGTGTCACCTCTCTGGTGCATAACTGACATTTAGAAGTTGAATGTCATAAGCTGAATTTCCAAAAATTGAAAGCAAATCTGCCTTTGTGTATGAACTCCTTCATGATTTTAAAGAAAGTCTCTTGGGCTTATTTGAGGAAAAGTTTCTGACATTTGGAGAATGTAGTTTACCTTAAAGTTGGTTTTGACATAAATACTAGAAAGTCCTGTATAATCTTCAATGATGATAGCAACACAAATGGCTTTTTAAAATTATAACTACACACAAACACACACGCAGTGGAGTCATATCATAAACCTATCTAATTGACATGAATTTGATTATATCTACTTAGAGGGGAAATTCCTCTTACCATCTCCCTATGAATGTATAGCCTTAGGGGAGCCCAAGATGAGAGCTGTAAATATGTTCTACTTTCACATGATCGCAAAGTTGCATAGGCCATTCAAAATATAAGCATCATGTTTAAAATCTAACATACAAGGAACCAAAAAAAATGGAATACATTCTCAAGAGAAAAGAAAATCAATTGAGTTCTACTCTGAGATAAACCAGATGTTGGAACTAACAAACAAGGATTTTAATGTCGTTATTATAACTATGCTCAATGAAAAAAAAAAAGCTTTCCTTGAATAAAAATCTCAGCAGAGAAATAATCACAAAACAAAAAAGGAAATTCTAGGCCTGAAAAGTACGGTTTCAGAGATTAAGAAAAAAATCACTAGATGGATTTAACAGCTGAAAGGACAGGGCAAGGAAGTGTAAGTAAAGTTGAAGACAGAGCAATAGAAATTATCCAAGGTGAAGAACAGAGAGAAAAAAGAAATTTAAAGAACAGGACCCTGGGGACCTCCTAGATAATATCAAACAGTGCAACATACAAACTTGATGAAAGACAGAAATTTGCAGAAACAAGAGGCTAAATGAACACCAAGAATCATAAACCCGAAGAAGCCCATGTTAAGGCACACCAATGTCAAACCATCTAAATTGTTCAGAACAGCTGATTTTAACATATCTCTTTCAGACTCAGACAAATCAATTGGATACAAGATTAGTGAAAACATAGGAAATGTAAACAATAAAATGAAAAACTTCATCTGATAGATACATATAGAATCCTGCCTACCAGCAAATAAAGAATAGACATTCTTATTGTCTTCATCTTTCTTTCTCAATATCTAGCATAATGCCTAGCTCATACTAAGTAATTTATCTTTCTCAAGAAGAGTAAGAGAAAGAACTTGCACAGAAATAATGTTTTCTAGAGAAACAGAATAGACATTATTTTTATGTACACTCAAAATATTTATAAAGATTGAGCACATAGTATGCCAAAAGGACTCCAAATACATAAAAATTTAAGATCATAAAGGATCACATTCTCTATTCATAATTCTGTTGAATTTGAAACTATTTAAAAGATAATTCTAAAATTTATATGCATTAAAATTTTAAAAACACACTATTAAATAATTCATGGGTTTAAGGGGAAAATAATAGTGTAAATAATGAAATATTTAGAACTAAATAACTAAAAAGCACACCATATCAAAACTTGTGGGTTGCAGTAAAGTTTTACTTAGATGTAAATTTATACAGTCAAATGAGTTATTAAAACAAAATAAAAATTATAGATGCTCAAAAGTGGAATCTATAAAAAAGAACAGGAAACTCAAAGAAACTAGAAATAAAGCAATATTAAAATAAGAGAGAATTTAACAAATAGAAAGCAAATTCAGTATAACAGAAATAATCAACAAGAGAAAATGCTTTCATCTTTAAAAGACAAAGATGGCACGTGCTAACAAAATGGAATATGGAAAAAAGAAAGAAGGGACAAATAAACAGCATTTAGAACAACAAAAAAACATTTCTACAGAATCAGGGGAGATATAATAGTCTTAGAGAATTTGTAGGAATAACTTTGTAACATTAATTTGAAAATTTAGATGAAATTAACAACTTTCAAAAAATATGAATGAAAATAATTTACTAAAGACACAACAAACATTTCAATAGACTAATAACTTACTAAAGAAAATGAACAGTAGTAAGAAATCTCTCTTCCACTGAAACATCAAGCTAAGGCTATTTTAAAAGTAAGACCACCAAATATTCAAGAAAAGGATAATTATTATATTATACAAATTGTTTCAGAATATAGAAAAAGAAAGATATTTCTCCAAGACCTGTTTTGAGCCTAGCATAACCAAGACACAAAAATCTGACAAGAACAGTATCAGAAAATGAAATTATAGACCAGTCTAACTTATGAATTTGAACGTAACGGTCCTGAATTAAATATTAAGTCAAATGCACCAATATGAAAAAATAATACATTATAAACAAATAGAGTTTTTCCCAGAAATACAAGATGATTCAGCGTTAGAAAATCCACTGATATAACTGATCCCATTAAGGGATTAAAGAGAAAAATTACATGACCGTCTCATAAGTATAGACAAATCATTTGATAAAGTTTAATATTCAAGAAAATGTTGGTCTAACAGAATGTGAAATTAGATCTTTCCTCTTGTCCCTGGATTAGGGATGAGGTCTTAAAGGCACAGAAAAAAGCTATGTTTTAAGTATCTTCACATCCTAAAGCAAGCTGCTCAATCAACCACTCACAAAGGACTTAGAAAGGGGACAGTCGAATTCCTATTCTGTCAGCATTAGCATCATCCATCTCAAGGCAATATAAAAGAACATTAAAACCGGAGCCTGTGCTCCGCAACGGGAGAGGCCACAACAGTGAGAGGCCTGCGTACCGCAAAAAAAAAAAAAAAAAAAAAAAAAGAACATTAAAATGTCACTGAGAAGGCTGAAAAGTCAGAGAGTTGTACTGGGCAAAATCTCATACACATGCACTTGGGAGAAATGAAGGTGCTCATCTCCACCTCAACCCAAATGAGAGGGCCTTCAAAAGAGCCACTTGGAAATTCTAATGTGTCCCTAGATTTGGGGAGTTAGGATTGGTACCTGTCTTGGGAGCTTGTCTTGGGAAATCTAAAAGCAAGAAGCTTTATCTGGAGGCATCTTGGGGAGGCAGAGACAGTGCTCCATAGGGGGAGGTCCTGCTCCCCCAGTTTGGTGAGAGCAGGGATGAGTGTGTGCTTCTTATAGGCCATCTCACAGTTCCACAGAAGGGAACGCAGCATGGGCCACCTTAAAAGGAACCCTGTCCAGAAGGACCAATGGAAGTGATGAGGATACCTCTCCTGAGTGGTGGGTCACTGTAAGCCAGCATCCTGAGGGTGGAGTCATAAAAGACTGGGTGGAGAAGGCCTTGCCTGAGTGAAGGAAACTAAACGCAAGAAATCCCACTGACAGTGCCACGTCAAAGAGTCACAAAAGCACCCCAAGAAAGTGGAGTCAGCTTTTCAACATCCATCATATCCAGAGATTAGCAATGACAGGGAAGACATTTCCTACCATTACGTCTTCTTTCTCCCACCCTACACTAATCCTGGAAAGGCTAAAACACCAACTAGCGGGTCTGAGGAAAGGAGCAATGAGGAAATAGTGAGGAAGCAGCTATGCCCCTTTCTCTCACTGCCATGTTTGCAGCCTGAGATGGTCCCCAGGTGAAGCAGGAGAGTTTTAAGTCTGGAGTTTTATTATGGAACTGGACTTGAATATTTATAACCTTCAAGTAGCTGCAGAACATTTTATTACTTGAGGCAACTGGCAAAACTAAGGATTCTGACCATGAATTCATCCCAGGTAGGAAAGAACTATTTAACAGAGCTAAATTAATCAAGAGTCATGAGGGGAGAAAAAAGAAAATTTATTTCTGCCTGCAGAGTACTGAATCCAGCCTGTTCAGTAAACTGGTTACCCTAGGAAAAGAAAGTAACTGCCTCAACTTGATGAAAAGTACCTATTCCAAAGCACAGTGAACACATTTAATGTGAGACTTTAGAACTGCCCTTATGAAAGCCAAAGAAAAGATCAAGATGATCACCTTCACTGGTTGTATTCATCACTGCCCTGGAACATGTAGCGAATGCAATAAGGCTAGAAACTTTTTTACATAAGGAATAATAAGTGGAAAGGAAGAGAGAAAGTGTTATTTTCAGACAATGTGATGGTCCATTTAAAAAGCTAACAGAAATATAAACTAAAGTTTAATAAGAGAGGCTAACATACAGAAATAAATAATAATCTTTGTTATGGGCTGATTCCATGTTTATATAACAGTCATTAGGTGTATATCTTTTTCTCTACTACTAGAAAGTACTGTTATAGCTGAATTGTATCTACCTACCCCCAACTCAGGCATTGAAGCTTGAACCTCCAGTAACCCAGAATGTGACTGTATTTGGAGGTAGGACCTTTAAAGAGGCAATTAAGTTAAAATGAGGCTGTTATAATGCGCCCTACTCCAATAGGACCAGTGTCCTAAGAAAAAGAGGAGATTAGGACACACACAAAGAGACACCGGGGAGATGCACACACAGATCAAAGACCACATGAGGACGCAGGGAAAGGTGACCATCTCTCAGCCAGGGAGAGAGGCCTCAGAAGAAACCAACCCTGCCAACGCTTTGTTCTTGGACTTCCAGCCTCCAGAACTGTGAGAAAATAAATTTCTGTTGCTTAATCCACCCAGTATGTGGTTTTTTGTTATGGCAGCCCTAGCAAACTCATAGAGTTTTATATATTAGCACTGTCTAATTAAAATATAACAGGAAATAAAATACCCCATTTAGAGTTGCAACAAAATTACAAAGCACTTAGGAATAAATCTTACAGTACACGTTTAAGAAATTTATGGTGGAAATTGCAAAGCTTCTTGAAAGAAATAAATACCTGAGTAAATGGGAAAATATATAATTTCAGTCATAGGAAGATAATGTAAATATTTCCATTCTTCCCCAAATTAGTCTATACATTTAGTGCAATAACATCAAATTCAACTCAAATAGAGTTTTCATGAAAGAGGAAAGACAATAATAACCAAAAAAAAAGCATGGAGAAAGAACATAGAAGAAAGTACATGACTTACTAAATAACTATAATTTAAATGCCTTAGTAATTAAGACATGGTGGTAATTATGAGTTTAAGATGCATTATTTTAATGTTCATTATAAAATATAGTAATTCCTATTGCTTTTAGACTTTTAAAAATCGTGTTAAGGAAGCACTCTACCATTCATTTCTCTAAAAGATTTCTTTTTATGGAAATAGAAATTTTGACAAATGCCTTTTCAACATCTCAAGAAATGATCACATGGCTTTTCTTCTTTCACCTAATAACAAATTGTATTATATCAATTGATTTCTTATGTGCAAACATCCTTTCATTTCTGGAATAAATTTAACCTAGTGATGGTAGGTAGTTCTTTTAACGTGTAGTTGAATTTAATTAGCTAATATTGTATTTGTTATTTGTGAGTCTACATTCACAAGTAAGGTTGATCTATAGCTTTTTTTTTCTATTTAGATTTTAGTATCAAGGTTTTCTGGCTTTAAAAATGTGTTAAGAACTTCATTTTTATCCTTTGGAACACTTTAGATAGGCTATGAAAAATCTATTCTTGAAGGTTTGATATTAGAATTCACTCGGGGCCTCTGGCCATTTTCCTTTTAGGTGGTATAGTTTGTTAACAACTTTTTATGTTAATTACAACGCTACTGCCTATTTCAGTTTTCTACTTCACCTGGAGTTAGTTTTAATAAATTGATTTTAAAATAGTTTCAAGTTTTTTTGCAAGGAGCTATATATTAAAACACCAAGAACAACAAAACGACTCTGTATATCAGGTTCAGGTAGGGGAGGAACAGCTGCCCCTTAAATCATTAGCACAGACCTCAGTCTCTGAGTTTGGGAACAGAGCAAGGCTGTAATAGAAAATCTCTCTTTAACTTTCATCTGTAAATTTTTTCATGAAGTGAGTTGAGAATGTCATATGCTGAAGACTAAGCACATTTTCTCTGTCTAGTTTAGGAGGATACAGGGGAACTACAGCTCTAACCCTTTCTCCGAAAGGGCTCATCTTCTGGTTACAATTTTCTTATATAATGAAGAACACAACGCCCAAAAGTATCCAACAACTGAGTAGCGAGTGCTGTGGGTACAGAGAGTGCCCCAACCAGGATGAATTCTTCATCATCTCTCTCCACTAATGCAGCATATCAGCCTCACCAGACCAGTCAGACCTCTGGCTAATACTGGTACATGCAACTCGGTTTCAGGAAGCTCTAGTTAATTTCCATCTCTCTGCACACCTGTCACCACAACCCCTGCCACCCCATGCCATCTCCAACCTACCATCGACATCAGAAATGTGTGTGTTTTAAATTCCCAGCTCTCGATCCCCAAAGAGAATTCTGTTTCTGCTCCTGAAGAACAGCACAGAAGCTGCTGCCAGGTTTCAATTACGGCAGGGCCCTAAGTTTGGGTGCAGACACTGTTGGGTCAATGTCACTATTAGGACACTCAGCAGCTAAGAACCTGGGCTTCTTGGGAGGCTGGCATCTCAGGACCAAGATCTGAATGCAGTGCTCTTTTTTTTTTTTTAATGAACTTTGCACCCTCTTTCCATTCCTTCTTTAAAGAATTTCACATCCCCGAATGCAGGTAATGCTTGAGGGAGAGAAAAGAGAGAGGCAGAAATAAAGAGGATAGAGATACAGGACAGGGGAGGAGAAATTATATGCATGAAAACCTTTTTCGCTTCTAAGTGGAAAAAAATGGTTTGCAATTTTTTTAGCCTTTGAATTTAAAAACAGAGCAGAGGAGGATACCTTTGAAGCCCATGGGAAAAGTTCCAAAGCAGAACTGCTAGGAAACAGCAGTTGTGAGAGGAAAGTTCAAGGGCCATCTGTATGTCACCAGTGCCCTCTGAAGGCCCTAGGAGGGGCTGAAGGGAGGTGGCATCCTGAGGCAGTTTATTTTATGGTGAGTCTAAAAATGTCAGAGAGAGGACCCTGGAGACCACATTTCATCACAGCCTTAAGCGGCCCTGCAGTCTGCTGGCTGCTGGCCACCAGGAGGTGGAAGGCCAGGGAACAACTGTGGCTGCTCTGGCCTGTGCCTGGTGTTTTGGGTATTACAGTAACTTTATTTTTGGAAACAGCCCCAGAAGTGGAAGAGGCTTTGCCTGTGGGACCCTCATTTCCTCCTTCAGTACAAATAGAAGTCAGACAGGAAGTTGGTCAGTGGCCATCGAGGTGGACGCAGCCAAGATTGGATGAAGCCAAACACGAGCCTTGAGGGGTTAGTGTGCAAAGGTAGACACGGGCAGCACCCCATCCCTGGGGGGGAAACAGGTCCCAGCCCCTCCCTGTTGACAGAGGAAGAGAAAAGCAACTTTCTAAGTCAAGAAATTTGCTGACTAGCTTAAAAAGTAGCCAACTGACTATGCTTCCTCAACTGTCCATCTCGAGGATTGGAGACTGAAAGGCCAGGACTAGCATTGCCAGAGAAGTAGGTGGGATTACAGGGCGTCATACGTTTGTTTTCCTTTTGTAATGGAGAGCTCAGTGGAGAATCCACTATCACACTCCAGAGCCTCATCTGAGATGGCAGAGAAAGCAGAACATACAAGGTAAAGAGGATGTCAATCGGAGGGTAAAAGCAGGATGAGGGGTTGGAAGAGTCACTGGGATCTGATTTTGAGATCTATAATGCACGGAGAGAGAAAGGATTCTTAGAGATTATTTGGGTTTAAAAAAAAGCTCAAAAAATGAGAAGATTGCCGGAGCTCACACGTGAAGTTAGTGGTACAGATGACAGTGAAGGCAGGTCCTCTTATTCTTGGTTTAGTATCCCTCTGGTCTCATCATGCCATCTCTAAATAGTCCGTCAGTACCCACACTTTTATTGAGCATCCTCTCTGTGCCTAGTGCCATCACGGGTGTGGGGGAATGCACAGGGGTGAGGGGAAAATGCTGTCGGGGGATGCAGAAAATAATATCATCTTACACTTTCATAATCCTTTACAGATTTTCAAAGCACTGAACATATACTAGCTCATTTAAATTTAGGTCCTCAAACAAATCTGAGAAGTATATATCCTCAGTATATATGTGAGAAAACCAAACATTGCTCAAGGGGACACAGGAGTGACAAAGCCAGGATACAACCCAGGTATGTGACTTCGAAATTTTTCAGTGTAGCTAGAGAGACAAAACATAAACATGTGAAACAATTAGTAAATTATATGAAATAGCACTGTAGTTAATGTAATTCATTCTTGCATGGTTTAATGTGTTCCATCCATTTGAAATGCTCTTTAGCAAAGATGTCCAAGAGATACTTGAATCTGGGTGGTAAGAATACAAGATTTGGGAACCATCACATATAGATGACAACAGAGGTCAGAGGAGTGGAAGTATTTGAAATTGGCCCTTTCACCAATGGTCGCCATTTTATTAACAGTATACAAGAACAAAGGAGAGGTAGTGGAACCTTTGTAATTATGCAAGTTGTAAGTGTAGGCTACTTTATTTAAAGTTATTATTCATGAAACAAAAATGTACTGAGGAGTTGGGTTATCAGTCTCATCTCTCCTCTCTGGCTGGTTGAAACTTGAAATTCTCCCAAATCCAAATCCATGTGAGCTCTGGGAATTATTCAACTGACACCTCTCCAATAGTTGTTCTTTGCCTGTCCTCATGGCATCTTACTCTATCTATGCAGCTTAGTATGTTGAGGAAAATATTTAAGAGAACCCCTATGCAGATTTATGCAACTCTTCCCATCTGTGGTTTCATCTTTTGCTGTACTCTTCCCATCAAATTCCAGCTGCATCACCTTCCAGTACTCCAATCCCCATGTCCTCGATTCAGTAAAACCACCATGCTCTGCTTGGGTTCCTCTCCTGTGCTTCAGGAGAGAAAATGTCTCCAGGGAGAGGGCCAAGATGCTCACTGGTTTCATTTTGTTTCTTTCGTTTCTCTCAGGGAACACAGTCCTGTTCTGAAAGCAGTTATTTCATGTAGGTTATCCAGTTTTCTAGTTGTTTATGATGTGAGGGAAAGTTTGCTACCACTTAAGCTTCCAACATGGCTGGAGGGGTAAGTGTTCCCATGTATCTTTGAAGTGATGCAAATCTTCTATGGATGTAGAGATGACACTACTTGGATTTCAAAATTAATCATGTATGTTAAAAATTTAAGTATAACCATCTCAAAAATAAAAATGTAATATAAAACTTCCAACCCAAGGGAGCATGAGACACTGTTAAAGAAAACTTGATCATTCCAATAGTAGATGGGAAGGGAGGAAAAATGAAGAAAAGTATATGAGGATTCCAGTGCCAAGAAAGGAAGTCAAGAGAACCAACAGATGGGACTGTTTACTCCTGACAATATAGAGATGATTGAGGTATTTGGAAAAGACTTTAAAATAAATACTGGATGTTTAAAATTCTCAAAGAGCCAAAGGAGGAACTAACAGCATGGAAGAATTAGAAGCATCGAAAGATTAAAGGTAGACATTAAAAACCATTAGAAAATTAGAACTGAAATAAAAGAATTAGAAAAATAATAGGATATTCTGAAGAAAGAATAGTTTCTTGGAAGATAGAACTGAGAAAATCTACCGGGGCATAACACAGAGGGATAAAGAAATGCACAATTATGAACTAATATATTCCTATCCAAAGGTCTCCAAAATATATAAAACTCAATATGACCTAATTATAAACAATACCAAAAACACTATCAGAGAGGGTGATTTTAATATACTTCTCTCAGAAACTATTTTGATCAAAAAAGCAAGCATCTAGGATTCTTGAATAACATGATTTCCGAGCTTGATCTAACAAACACATTTAGAATCTTGGATAGAACAAAAAAAACGGGTTATGTATCAGGTGACCATATGCAAAAATCTAGAATATTCTAGAATATTCTCCAGTCTGTTTCATTGTTGAATGTGAAAGACAAAAGGTTAATCTGTAGCTTCCTTCCCCCACTCTATGCTTCAAAATTTTACAAATATATTGAAGCGTGACGAACCATGTGCTGAAAGCTCGTCTCTAAATTTTGACACTCCAACAGCAGGTGACCACCAAAAGCTTTGTTGCCTTTTCTGTCCCCTGTAGCAGGCTTCTGCCAGAAGCCAAGCCTGGATTTCAAACCTCTCTTTAGGCCCAGAATTGACAAAAGTTACCAAAGAGAAAAGCACCTATGGATACTTAATTCACTGCTCCTTCTAGGGGGTTCACTCTTGCTTATTTTGTTTTCCAGCGAACTCCGTTTAATAGCTCTTTGCTTTTAAGAACTAGAGATTGCAATTCATTTCTTTCTAATTTCCAGAATCTTTAAAAATTGAAAAAAAAAACTTTCCACATGGCCTGAAATTCATCCAGTGTGTTATGGGGGAAAATGGCCATATATTTAAAGCCTCTAAAGATGTCACTTTAGCCCTATGAGACCACTAAAAGCTATGCTGGTTTTTCTTTGCCCCAGAAGTGGTACCCTGATCCTTAGCCTCTAGCCAACACCAAGAATGGATACATTCTCCATGGGAACAAAGCAACCACTGAACCTCAGCTCCCCCTGAATGGTTCTCCACTGCCTGAAAATTCAGTCCATCTAGTCCTCATTGCTTCCAGAGCTTTCCAATGTCTTTAAAATATGATGCTTGTATTTTATCTGGCTTTTCTCAGCGTTGTCAGTCAGAGCATAGGCCTGCCATGACCGATTACATCCCCCTTCAAATGACAGTTTGTGAAAAAGTATCATAATAGAAGAAAACATAGTGACATTTAGTAGTTACTAATTTGGGGTTGAACGGAGTTGCCAGTCTTTTTATTTTTCTGATTTTGTAAATTCCTAAAAAGGAATGAACTAAAGATAAAAAAATAAATCAATGAAATTGTTAAAAAGCAAAGCAACCTGAGCCATTTAAGTTCATTAAGGACAACAAGAGACAACGCAAGGAGTCAATATGCGTATAAGACTAGAATCTACTTATCACAAGAGACAACACAAGGAGTCAATATGCGTATAAGACTAGAATCTACTTATCACAAGAGACAACGCAAGGAGTCAGATATGCATATAAGAGTAGAATCTACTTATCACAAGAGACAATGCAAGGAGTCAGATATGCGTATAAGACTAGAATCTACTTATCACAAGAAAAAAGTGGCATTTTTCACTCTGATTAAAAAAGTGTAAGTAGGTTTGCAAAGACCTACCATATCTTAAAAAGAAAAATGAGAGAAACTGTATGGTACTTCTACGTGACTAGATTGTGAGTTACATGGTGTGACTGGAGAAACCCAAGGAGTTTCTGACCCTGATACTCTTCTCCCCTTGTCTGCCATGAGAGTGATCTCTTTTACTACTTCCAAATCTTTTACCTATAGAGTCAGTACTCTGGGTTATGGACCATAAGCATGTTTATTGGCTCTGATAAAACAGGGAGACCTCAACTAAAACACCCATCACTTCCTTGGTTTAGCACAAAGGCCTCAGTTGGTAGGGAAAGCAGCCTTTTCCAGTTTGATCTAATTAACACAGGATATAAAACATTGGCAATATCATCTACTACACTGTGAAAAACATGAGAAGTCTATTAACAAGGATCATAGACTAGAAGTTTACACATGTAAGTGCGTGTGGGATACACTCAGTTAATAAGTCGCTACCAGTCTCTGTGTATCCAGTCTTATGGAACAAACTGGATACATGGTAGACATGTCTAGTAGCCTACTGAGTATTCATTCTCCTCCTTATTTACAGAACCCGACTTTTGTTTGGGGAGGTGGCAAACAATAAACACAGAAAAAATGCTTTGTTTCTCAGGCTCACTTGCAGCTAGGGGTCGACCAAGTGACACAACTGTGGTTGAAATTTACGGGGAAGAGATAGCCACAGCTGACATATGCCTTTTTTCCTTCCCGCTTTACCCTTCTTCCACCTAGAACACAGTTCTGATGTCTGGAGGTGAAATAGCCATTTTGAAAAAATACTGTAAGGATGGGAAAGACAGGGATATTTCCTTGAGAAGCTGCACTATCCCCAAACCATCAATCTTCAGACTGCCTGTTATGTGGGGAAAAAATAAACCCACTGAAGATTATTATCAAGCAGTTATCATGATTATCATTATTACACGCAGCCAAACGCAATCCTAATTGATGAGAATGGGAAATTGTTACAGATTTTCATGAACTTGCAATCAGAGTTTCTGGAAATCCAAGGACAGATAATTCAAAAATGAGGACTGATCAATGATGCCATAGGAAAACATGGAAAGAAAAGGGTTTCATAAGAAAAACAAGAAAGAATAGTGCTTCGTTATTGGGGGTTCACTGGAAGCACTCAGTGAGTCTTTCTAAAACCAATTTATAACACACTACAGAATTATTTGTAATTCCCTTGGCTATCTATACCTCAAGGTCTTTCTCATCCTAGCATGACTTCTTCCAGTCTTTCTCCTTCTCTTTCAAAATACACCCCCAAAACTGTCCCAAAATTTGTCCTGAGCTAGACCTTGTCATTCTTGCCCACCTCCTCATACCTTCCTAATCTATTCATTTTCGCAAGTCCTTCTTTGTCCTTTCCAAAGCAAATCAGACAAATCGGTTTGGTCCTTTTACTTCTCCTTCTCACCCATTTATCCATATCTGTGCCAGGAACAGTACTGGCAAAGACAAAATTATCCTTAGTGTGAAAAGGAAGATGGAAGCCATTAACATCACCTTCTATTATTTTTTAATTACACACAGATATGCTTGATAAAAATACACTCATAGACACATACTTGCATCCATCTGCCTTCATTAACACCCAGAATCCAGAAGAATCTTGTTCAAACAAAGCTTGTTATAATAAGGACCAATGTCAACTGCCACCTTGGCCCACCATTTAACTTGGCTAAACTACTGCTTGTGTCATTCAGTCCCCTAAACAGGAGCTTAATCAGTACCTTTCATGACATTCAAGGCAATTCAGAAAACTACTTTTGAAAAGTAACATAAAGCACCACACATGCCATAAAGCATCTCTCCTCCCTGCAAATCCGGAAGATGGGAATGCCTTTTCCTCGCCCTGGCATGTCCAGCTCTCTGACACAGGAAGTCCCAGTCTCCATCTCCTCCAAGCTTTGAAGCCCACATCCCAAGAAACATTTCTGTCTTATAAATAGTGCCCTTGCTTCTCCAGCCACATCTCACATTTTATTTTTGGTTTTTGATGCTCTTTTTATTGTCATCTGTCTTTCATCAATCTCCCATGGAGAATTCCAGCTACCAGTACTAACGACATTATACACAGTACCACCATTGATGCCAACATGAAATGGAAATACATATTTTTTTTGTTAGGGTGTATAAACTTCCTGGTTTAATAAAGCAGAACTACACTGAAAGTTTAGCTAACTCACTTTATAATAAGAAAAGGCCTTGGTGAGTGTGTTTGCATTATAAAGAAAAGCTAAAATTAACACTTTTAAGACCACCTCCAACACAGAGTAAACCTTGTTATAAGCACAAAAGAAAATCAAGGTAAAAGTTGATTAAAACACTGAACCAAATTAAATTTGATCTAATGGTGTTTACTTGTCTTAACATCTGGAAAAGTTTGGGCATACACTGCAAACATTTTTAACCTAATTTTAAAATATATTATGCTTAGTTTCCACAGATGTATTTAAGTTGGGTCCTTTTAAAGAAACAATTCTTTCGGTTTTTTTTTTTTTTTTTGCATTTAACAGGCAAGAATTTGGATCATAAGGTGCCAGTGGAAAGAATATCTAAATATCTCCCCTATTGGGTCCTCAAAAAGACACCCTAGTATTTAAAAAACACAATTTAAAAAGATCTTGTATCCTTCATGGGTGAAAAACAAATACGGAGGAACTCCTAAATAGGGGTTGCATGGGAGTGTTTTCACCTGCAGAGAAAAGCAAGGGAGGTAGCTGAAGGGGACCAGTCCCAATTCCACGGACATGCAGTAAACTCCAAGAAAGTCAGACTCTTGCACGGTTGAGGGATTTAGTTATACTCATAACTACTCTAAGCTAAATTCTGCTTCTCCTGTAGTCCTTATGGGCTCTGCCCTTCCCCTCCCCACCCAACATACATTTTTTTTCCAGTGGCTGCATGGGTGGGGCTGGCTAAGGTGTAGAAACCATTCTCCCAAACAAAGTCCACGGCTGCTTGGTGTTAAAGCTTGAAGCCCTTTTCCACCCCATCTTATGCTACCACTGGGTAGGAAAGGGTGGGATAGATATTTATGGGGATCAGCTTGGGAAGAAAAAAACAGGAAAGGGAATTGAAGACTCAGTCCAACCTTGTAAAATCCTGAGATTTTACAAGAACTCTAGAGTTACTAGAACTCTCAAGATTTATCTGATTTTCTGGTTGGTGTCAACTTAACTGTTTACTCTGCACAGGAATCAGATTCCCCAACACCCTACTTCTCTCTCCTCCTCTCCCTTAGTGTTGTATTAGCATTTGGTTTGTCAGCTCTGTCTTTCCTGAATTCACAAAATAGTCTGTAGCTTCTTGATGGATAGGGTCAACTCTTGGACATATTTTTTATTTTCTCCATCACAGCCTAACACAGGATTTCCTGAGTACACAGCAGGTGATGAGTTCTGCGGGGGTATTGAGAAAACACAGGGTTGATTAATCTTTTGTCTTTGGGCTTTTTCAGTATCCATTTAATATCCTAAAAGAGAGTTATGACTTGATACAAACAGCAGATAAAAATGTAAATTTTAAATCAGAGAAACAACAACTTATTTTTTTCTTCTCTGTTCTCCCTTCTTATCACTGTACTGATCCTTCTAGAGGCAGTTAAAAGCTTGCCCTGCTAGAGATTCAGGCAAAGGCTGTGAGCTTTGTGTGTTTGGCAAGTGTCATGGTCAGCAAAGTTGCTTTTCTTGTTAGAATAGTCTATTTTCTACTGTGGTAGAGCTTCACACTTATGATTTAAAAAAAAAAAAAATTTCTGTGGCAGAGACATAACCTCCCTCTAAATTCTCATCTTATGGTGTAACTTCATCCACATACTCATAACTCAGAGCAGCCTGTTATTGAAATTATGTACACATTTCCTCCTTATTTCTTGTTGCTAGAGGATAACATAGGTTAGCCACAGGATAATACTTAAAACATCAAGAATCACAGCCATTCCCCTCTCTTCTTGGCCTTTATAAAATAATTTATAACCTTAATCCGTACCACTTGAAAAACCTAATCAATTCTATTTTTTTCAACGCCCTTTATGATTACCTTTTTGGTTGTCTACCTAGAACAGTGGTTCTCAAAGTATGGTCCCCAGACCAGAAGCACTGCTAGCACCTGGGAATTTAGGAGTGTTAATTCTACAGGTTTTATCCCAAACCCACTGAATCAGAAACTCTGGGGTTGGAGCCCAGTAATGTGTGTTTTAACAAGCCCTCCAGGTGATTCTGCTCAAATCTGAGAACCACTGACCTAGTACCGGCAGCCTCACTTTTCAGGAACTAAGCAACCTGGCGTCTCAGAGAAACAGCTCTCACCTTAGCCATTACACTTGTAAAGACAGGACAGGGAGCAACTCAGGAGAGCCTGGGGCGTGCCTCCAGAGAACACCATTGCATAAAAGGGGCAGCCTGGCCAATCCACATGTTAGCACCTCAGACCTGACTGAGGCAAACACCCCCAGGAGACGACTGACTTGGAATTTGAGAGGAAGTGATTGCACATCATAATCAGTAAATTGCACGGAGGGATAAACAGAAGCATCTGCTACTAACATTTTCAAAGCTACATTTTTCACAGGTACATTCCAGAGTGTAACAAACCATTTCCACATGTGGGGCTGACCTCTCAACTATATATCTTACCTGCCTTTTGTGTCATCGCAGATTTCTTTTGGAAGTTAAAGTTCACTTCAAAGTCATAGTGAAGCCAAAAACTTTTCCAGGTGCACTGATGAGCCTTCAGAGATGTTGGTGATCTAGGCGAAACTGTGGATTAGGGAGGGCTGCCCTGCCTTCTGTGATACCCCTGCCCACATCAGTTACACGGATGCAGCTTAGAAGAGCTGAAGGAATGCTCAATGTCGCTAATTATCAGAGAAATGCAAATCAAAACTACAGTGAGGTACCACCTCACAGTGGTCAGAATGGCCATCATTGAAAAATCTACAAATAACAAATGCTAGAGACAGTGTGGAGAAAAGGGAACCCTCCTACACTGTTGGTGGGAATGCAAATGGATGCAGCCACTATGGAGAACAGTATGGAGGTTCCTTAAATAAACTAAAAATAGAGTTGTCATAGATTCAGCAAACCCACTCCTGGGCATAAATCCAGAAAAAACTATAATTCAAAAAGATACAGGCACCCCTATGTGCATAGCAGCACTATTTACAATAGCCAAGACATGGAAACAACCTAAATGTCTATAGACAGATGAATGGATAAAGAAGATGTGGTACATATATACAGTGGAATACTATTCAGGCATAAAAAGAATGAAATAATGTCATTTGCAGCAACATGGATAGACCTAGAGATTATCATACTAAGTGAAGTAAGTCAGAAAGAGAAAGACAAATACCATATGATATCACTTATATGTGGAATCTAAAATATGGCACAAGTGAATTTATCTATGAAACAGAACCAGACTCAGACATAGAGAACAGACTTGTGGTTGCCAAGGGGGGTGAGAGGAGGGATGGATTGGGAGTTTGGGATTAGCAGATGCAAACTATTATATATAGAGAATGGATAAACAACAAAGTCCTACTGTATAGCACAGGGAACTATATTCAATATCCTGTAATAAACCATAATGGAAAAGAATATGAAAAAGACTGTATATATATATATATATATATATATATATATATATATATATATATATATAAAACTGAATCACTTTGCTGTACAGCAGAAATTAACACATTGTAAATCAACTACACTTCAATGTAATAAATTTTTTAGAAAAAGAATAGCTGGAAGAAACTTATTAGCATATCAGTGCTTGGACCCCACTCCTCAAAGTTCTGATTTCATTACTCTGGGTGGGGTCTATGAATTTTTTAAAAACACCCCATGTTCTTCTGTGCATTCCAATTCTAGAACCACAGAGTTAAATGTTTCTTGAGTACTTACATGTGTGAGTCTTTTGGTAAGGCAACGGAAGATTCAAAAGAGCAAAGGTAGAAGGGTATGTCTTCAAGAAGCATGGAATGAGGAGCAAGACATACACACCTAGCTGGAGCCCGCAGCAGACTATAGGTGCCACGTTAGGGCTACACACAATTTATCTTTGCCAAAAACAGGGTAGAGTTAATTCCAAATAGGTACAAATGGATGTACCTCTACAGAGGAAATTGGCTTTGAATTTGGTTTTGGAGGATTTTTAACAGACAAGTGAGAAAGAATGTTTGGGACAGAGAAAATAAAGATGAACGAACGTGTAGAGGCAAGAAAGTTCTAGCATGGTGGAGGGGTCAGTAAATACTGTATAGTCACTGTATATAGGAAATGATGTTGGCAAGGTCATCAGGGCTAAATGTTAAAGGATTTTTGAATGCCCTGGTAACAATTTGGATCTATTCTCAATGAAAAGTAACATTATGATACATATTTAGAAAGACGTACCATTTGGAAGCTAGCTACTATTTCTACTAAGGAAAGTGTTGTGAACTGTATTTAGCCAATTAAATAAACAGTTATTGATCATTTAATTTACTTTGGTATACATTCCTGTGTTAGACACCATGAGGAATTTTAAAATACCCAAGGCAACAATTTATAATGAACAGATTGTTGAACCTTACACTACTCTCTTGTAATTCTATTAAATGAAATAGAATTCTGTGGGTTAAGTGACCAATTTCTGTTGTTACTGTTAATAATTCTTGTTTTTGTTTTTCTTTTTAAAGTAGTTTATATATGGTAAAAGTAGCTTACTGGAGCCACTTAGAACATCAGCCCAGCAGCTGGCTATATGAAACATGCACTAACGCACTCTGGACTTGGAGGAGATGCTTATGCCCTGAGGACCATTCAGAAGCAGGGCTGCAACCCAGGGCAAGTGCCCTACTCAGAAGGGCTTCTGCCTTTCAGGCATCTTCCAGTGACAGTAAATGGGATGCATGTCACCATGTGTGAGTGTTTTGTATGCAGGCATGTTTGTTTGGTTTTCTTTTATCCAGGGAAGAAGGCTCATTCTCTCTTCCTGTGCCATTAACAAAAGCAATCACTCTACCTCTCTCCAAAACGCACTGAATTTTCTAATAGTTGACATCTCTTATGGTGGTGAAGGGGAGCCCTGGCACTGACAGGACTCTGAGATCTGAGAGCACCACTCAGGCAAGCCTCAGCACCACTAATTGCTTGCACAGTGACCTTGGGTAGGTCATTTTCCCTCTCTAAGTCTAAATTTCTTCATTTGTGAAGCAGAAAAAGTAATAGTACCTAAGACACAGGAATTTGGGGGGATTAAATGAAATGACATGCTAAAAACGTGAGCTACAATTACTAAAATAGCATGCAGGGCCTTGTGCCAGATGCCGGGGATGGAGAGGCAAATGAGGCAGGACATCTGCTCTCTTTGGCAAACCAGCAGCATACTGTGTCAGTACTTGCCTTCCCCAACCTTGTCCATGTAGGAGACCTCCAACCTGCAGGCTCGGATCTGCTGAGTCCTGAACCAAAGGGTATGAACCAAACTTGCCCCTTCCCAGCAGCAAGTTTTGTCTGGATGTGGTCTTGCCAGAGACTCAGGGCATCCATGCAACCCCTGAGCTGGAGGAAGGGGCCACAAGCCAAGGAATATATGGGGCCTCTAGAAGCTGGAAAAGCAAGGAAACAGATTCTTCCCTAGAGCCTCCAGAAGAACCCAGCCCCGCTGACACCTTGACAATAGCCCAGTGAAACTGATTTTAGACTTCAGACTTCCAGAACCATAAGAGAATAAATCTGTACTGTTTTAAGCAACCAAGTTTGTGGTAATTTGCTATAGCAGCCATAGGGAATGAACACAAGAAGATTAGAAAAAGAAATTAGAACTAGTCCTTGAATACCTAGTTGGGAACTTTGTATTCCCTGTGTCCTCTGAAAAGATGTAACAGAGATGGGTGGGTTCCTGCTTCAACCTGGACAGTCACCTCCAAGCAAGGCAGTCATCATAATTAAAAACTCCCTCTTCCACACTCCTGCTGCCATACCATTCCTACATGCCACCACCTTCCTTCCCCAGAGGGAACCCCTTGCAATATGGATATCAGACCAGATGGGATTCATGTTCATTACACCCATTCAGATCCTGTGATGGGCTACTGGCTGCCTCTGGGCAGCCCCACAGCCAGGAAGTTTGACTTATCCTCTTCTTCCTGCTCCTCTGATACACCTGGTGGCCAAGACCAAGGCTGTTGTAACTGCAGGGTTATGCAGTCAGCTTCCTGGGCTTCACACATGTAAGCGTAAGAAGGTAACATGCCCCCGAGGATGACTGAACCCATCTCCGCCTCCCCAGCGACCCTTAAACAAAGTCACTGCCAATTTGGAATGGCTCTGGAGAAGCCAACAATGCTACCAAAAATCCAGGGCAGGAACACTTCTGGTACTTGAGCTCACTTCAAAGATGAGAACTAATTCATTTAAAGAAATGAAACCCTTTAGGCTGAAACATCCTCACCTGAAAGAATCAAAACAAGTAGCTCATTACCTTTCTTGGATACTTCCAACACAATCTGATCTTATGAGGATGCCAGTCTAACTTTGGAGAGAGAAGACTGTGTCTGCCAAAGGAGTGAGTAAGGAGACTGTGATAGACATTTCACATGGGGAGCTGCGGTTACCTGTACTCTGTATCACCGCAGTCACTTTCTGCATCACAACTGGCTCACAGAGAGCAAAAGCAGGATCCAAAGTACGAATAATTCATCTTAACTAAGTTCTTTTCCTTTTTCCCATTTCATTTTAGTTATATGTGTAATAAACAAATACATGTGCTTTATTTGCAAAATAAATAACTATGTATAATAATAGTGAAGGGCTTCCCTGGTGGCGCAGTGGTTGAGTCCGCCTGCCGATGCACGGGACACGGGTTCGTGCCCTGGTCCGGGAAGATCCCACATGCCGTGGAGCGGCTGGGCCCGTGAGCCATGGCCGCTGAGCCTGCGCGTCCGGAGCCTGTGCTCCGCAACGGGAGAGGCCACAACAGTGAGAGGCCCGCGTACCGCAAAAAAAAAAAAAAAAAAAAAGGTGAAAAACCCATTAGTTGTTCCTCTCCAAAATCTCATTCCCCTCCTCTAGAACTAACCTAGACAATAATTTAATATTCATTTCAAATGTTTCTAAATGTCTATATCAACATGTATTATATACAGTATGTGCAGAGTTTGAAATTAGTTTAACATAAGGGCAGGAACAATAAATCTTTTTCTGTGACTTGCTTTTTTAAAAAATATATATACTTTTTACTTTAAAACACTTTTAGATTTACAGGAAAACTGAAAAAATGGTAATAGAGTTCCCATATACCCCACATCCAGTTTTCTTATTAACATCTTACATTACTATGGTACATTTGCTACAATTAATGAACCAATACTGATAAATCATTATAAACTAAAGTCTATACTTTATTCATATCTCCTTAGTTTTCACCTACTGCCCTTTTTCTGTTCCAGGACCCCATCCAGGACACTACATTGTATTCAGGTGTCATGTCTCCTTAGGCTCCTCCTGGTTGTGACAGTTCCGCAGACTTTCCCTGTTCTGATGATACTGGTTAGATACTTTGTAAGAGGTCCCTCTATGGGGATTTGTCTGATGTCCTTTTCCAAGATTAAACTGAGTTCTGGGTTGTTGGGAGGAAGATCACAGAAGTAAAGTGCCAATTTCACCATGTCATATCAAGGGCATATACTATAACATGCTTTATTACTGTCGATGTTGACCGTGACCACCTGGCTGAGGCAGTGTTTGTCAGGTCTCTCCACTATAAAGTTACCCTTTTTCCTCCCTTTCTATTCTATGCTCTTTGAAAGGAAGTTACTATACACACCCCCTTGAGGGCAGAGTATCTACATAAATTATTTGGAATTCTTCATGGGAGGTTTGTCTACTCTCCCCTATGTGTTTTACTCAATCATTAATTTCTATCTGTATAAACTCATGGATATTTATTTTATACTTTGCATTAGAATCTAATACTACATTATTGTGCCTTGCTTTTTTTTACTTATCTGGGCAATTTTCCATTCCTTTAAACCATAATTCTGAAACCATGGTTGTATAATTATGTACTTAGAATGTTATTTTTTAATTGAGCTCTTGCTACATGAACTATGGTGTAGAGATATCTGTGATTGCCAAGAACATAGCTGACATCATTTCCATACTTCAAAACTGATTTGGGTGGGAGGGAGCAGTTAAATAGGGCACTAATGCCCTACATTACAAGCAGTTGTTTGGAAATCCAGGAGAATCTGGACATGCTAGAAAATTAGACGTTCAGAAAATGATCCTCTTCACCCATTCCACTCCACCTCACAAATGTTCTTGGGATGCCTTTAACAAGAAAAGAGCACCCAATTCTCTCTCCTTTTGCCATTGATATAAAACATTAATTACACCCTCCTCTAAAGTATGTGGAATATTTAAATTGTTAATAACTCACGATTACAAGGGGAGTCCTGTCACTGACGTGGTGAAATCTGAGATGTTGGGCAGGATAAGTTCTAGGGTTTCAGGCTGAGTTTTGGGAGGGATCACAGGTAAATACAGGTATCTGGTCTACCAAGTGCAACAAGAAGTTTCTTCCTTGATTTTCAGCAGACCTCTGCAAAGAAAGCAACTTGCTCAAAGTTGTAGTCTGAGAAGATGAAAAATAATACAACTCTTGGGACTTCCCTGGTGGCACAGTGGTTAAGAGTCTGCCTGCCAGCACAGGGGACACAGGTTCAATCCCTGGCCCGGAGAGATCCCACATGCCACAGAGCAGCTAAGACTGTGTGCCACAACTACTGAGCCTGCTCTCTAGAGCCCACAATCCACAACTACTGAGCCCACCTGCCACAACTACTGAAGCCCACGTGCCTAGAGCCCGTGCTCCACAACAAGAGAAGCCACCGCAACGAGAGGCCCACGCACCACAACGAAGAGTAGCCCCTGCTCGCCACAACTAGAGAAAGCTCACGTGCAGCAACAAAGACCCAAAGCAGCCCAAAATTAATTAATTAATTTTTAAAAAACCCCAAAACTCTTAAGGCATATACTGCCAAACTATCATCATACCAACAACTCAGTGAGGGCACAGAAGAGCATCTCATCCTCTCTGACCGACACCTGTACTGCTCATTGATCTTCTTTCAGTCCTACTAGGCTTCCCTTCACTCAGTCTCTCTGGAGCCCACAAAGGGCCCCTCTGCTCACCTCCAGTAGGAGTCCCCACACGTCACTGGATTTTGCTGACAAGTGACCTTTCTCTCCTGGGATAAATAAGCCCATGACAATGAACCCACCTCAGTCCATCCAGAAAGGCCAGCAGGAAGTAACAGCAGCTGGGGCAACTGCTTCTTCTTGACTCCAGGCTTTTGACGGAATTACTGAAATCTCCCAACTTCTGGAGTTGAAGCAGTGAGAAAATGTTAAGTGGCTCCTTCACCTCCTTACCAAACTGAAAAGACCACGCCTCTAAACTTAAGTCTATACTTGCTCTTCTGGCATAAAAGCTTCTTTGCCATCTGTTTCAAATTGCTCTTTTTCTTGTCTTATCTCCCAAGCAGGCTCACAAGAGACCTCTGCTCTAGCCAGGCTGACCTCCGCCCTACTTCTCTATTGTCGTGTGAATTCTTGCCCCAAGTGTTTGCTGAGCTCTCCTACCCCTTACAATACTCTACTCACCTCTTCACCTACAAACCCCATCTTTAACTTCAGGCTATGTCTCAAAATCTATCTACTCTGTGACCCCTCATCACCTCTCTTCCTAGAACTCTCCCCTCTCCTGCCCATGTGGTGTGTCTGCTATTCTTCTGTTCTGCAAGAGTGGTCCTGCAGGTCTGATCTTCCTCCACCGAGGGCAGAAGCTGGGTCCTATACATCCTTTACAACACCCAAAGCTCTGAACATCAGGGATTGTTTTCCAATGAACACGTGCATAAGTCACCACAGTGAAGCACAGAAATGATCCCCCATGGGAAATGCGGCTGACATTTTCAGCCATTTTAGACGTAGCAACAAGTGGATGAAGAGATTTGCTAAAAGTCAAGTAAGTACTTATCTTCATTCCCTCATCCAACATCATTAAAATAAAGGACTATAAAAGATAGGAACCCCAAATGACAAGGAGAGGATTACAGCAGATGAGAGATGCTCAACAAAATTTAGGAAACAAAAAGCAGACAAAAAGCAGACTGTTAACCACTGTGCCGCCAGGGAAGCCCCCAGAAAATATTATTTTAAAGAATGAATGCTCTCAGATATAAGAAAAGATATTAAGAGATATCAAATCTAGGGTCTTCCCTGGTGGAGCAGTGGTCAAGAATCCACCTGCTAATGCAGGAGACACAGGTTCGAGCCCTGGTCCAGGAAGATCCCATATGCCGCGGAGCAACTAAGTCCATGTGCCACAACTACTGAGCCTGTGCTCTAGAGCCCGTGAGCCACAACTACTGAGCCCACGTGCTGCAACTACTGAAGCCCGTGCACCTAGAGCCTGTGCTCCGCAAGCCCCCGCTTGCCACAACTAGAGAAAGCCCACGCACAGCAACGAAGACCCAATGCAGCCAAAAAATTAATAAATAAATTAAAAAAGAGATATCAAACCTATGCAGAAAAGAATAAGTGCTAATAAAAGAACAGTGAACAAGAAAAACCCTTAAACACTGAAAATATTACAGCACTTAAAATTAGCATTTAAAAATTCAGTAGATGACTAAATTGAAGGAACTCTCCTGGAAAGTATAACCAAAAAATGGATAGAAAGGGAAAACAATAAAATTAGAAAATTAAAAGATAAATTCATGAAAACTGGCCTTCAACTGATGAGATGACCTGAAGAAATGATCAGAGAAAGAAACTGTAAAAAAATAATAATATAAGAAAATATTTTTGAGCCAAGGGATATGGCTTTCTAGATCAAAAGAGAATATTGCACGCCCAGCATGCTGAATTCAGAGAAGACCCATCACGGCTTATCATCGTGAAACCTGGGATAAAGAGAAGCTCCTAAAAGTTTCCCGAGAGAAAAATCATCAAATTTTTCTCATGAAAAGAATTAGGAATATAAAGAATTGCTTCATACTCTTCGAAAAGTAGCATTGGGAGCCACCTGACCATAGAGAAATGCCTTAAAATTCTAACAGAAAACTATGACTACAAATCTATACCCAAACTACTATCCAATATGAGAGTAGAATAAAGATATTTTCAGACATGCTAGGTCTTATAAACTTTTTCTTCTTTGTATTTTTTCTCAGGAAGCTTTTGGAAAATATGATCTCCCAATATGAGGGTCTAAACTCAGAAAGAAGACGTGAGGTCCAGGAAACCAGGGATCTAACTTAGGAGACAGATGAAGGGAATTCCCAGAATGATGATCAAGACAAATCCTAGGATACCAGGATGCATCAGCCCGAGATCATCAACCATCTTGACTGGCGGAGAAGGACAGGACAGATGGCTCTAGGAGGAATAACTCTAAGAAAAAAACAAAACCTGAAAGATTGCCTGAAGTTTCCGTTCATATTGAGAAGTGCTTTATAGCTCTGTTAGAAAAGCTGGCAAAGAATTAGTTACACAAATAACAATACGAAACGAAAGAAGGAATATTGACTACAAAAAGTTGTAGAGAAAGAGAGTAATGGTATAATTGCATGGCTCATCTTTGAATAATATTTACATAATTATACAATGCCTGACACTAAATATCGATTTGAGTAGAAATGGCACCGTAACTATAAAGTGGGGATGGGGAGAAGAGCTGTGTATGTGTTTGGGGCAGGGGCAGAGGGGTGGTATAAAGAGAATGAAATCCACATTTTCCATAGAATAAAGTCAATAGATAATGTCTAAAATTGAAAAGTGGAGAAAAAGTATAAACACGATACTTAGAAATACAGAAGTAAATGCCAGAGGAAACAACAGTAAGGATTAAAAGCGGCTACTTCTGAAGAATAAAAATCAGGGATAGAAGAGGGTAGAACAAGAAACTGCTGTTTTATATCATACGATTTATGATGTCATTTGACTTTTGCTTTTCAGAGAAGCAGTGTGGTACAGTGCTCACAAGCCCAGACCTGGGTTTGGATTTCAGCTCTGACACTTGCTGTGTAAACTTGGACAAGATCCGTAAGCTCTCTGTGCCTCGATGACCCCTTTCAAATTGGAATAATAATGCTTGCCTCATGTTATTGTAAGGCTTGAGTCAGTTCATAAAGCACTTAGAAAAGTAGTACTTAGTGTTTTCAACCATTTACTATTACTGTTATTACTAGATTATATATATATAATTTTTTAAATTAAAATTAAAATAGAAAAAAGGAAGGAGTATGCAATTATGTCTTAAGCTCTGCTTCTGAAGGCTCTGTCCTTTCTTTCTTCATAGACAGTAATGGTCAGCATTTTATATTCAGTTTTGCCCTAAATATACCAATTTCTGTCCCCTCCTTTCCCTACAGAAAATGTCGGTGAACACAGGAACTCCTGAGAGGGTGTGCGACCTCAGCACTCTTCCCCGTGCCCCCGAGTGGGTGTCTAGGGAGTGGTCTACACCAGCGGTCCCCAGCCTTTTTGGCACCAGGGAGCGGTTTCAGGGAAGACAATTTTTCCACGGCCGGGGGGTATGGTTCAGGGGGTAATGCGAGCGATGGGCAGCGGCAGATGAAGCTTTGCTCCCTTGTCTGCCGCTCACCTCCTGCCGTGCGGCCCACTTCCTAACAGGTACCCGGGGACCCCTGCTCTACACCATCGCTTAAGCCCTCCCTAGGATGGAGACCACGCTATCAGAGTCCAGAATGCACCCAGCCGGACTCTGTGCGTGTGCTTTTCAAGGCAACAGGTCGTAAAGCATTCTAGATCACTGTGGTTATTGTGAAAAGACTTGCTGTCCTACCAGGGTCCCAGACAGAGCTCTCTGTGATTCAAAAGTGAATGAAAGAAGCGTGCAGACACATTCTAGGAATCAACACTTCACTGGCTCTTCAAGGGCAAAAGAAGACTCCCTCTTATGGCCCCCTCTGCTCTGCCCTGTGCCTTCTTCTCCTGACCATAACCCTGTGATACAGTACACGGTGGAAACGCTAGAAGGCTGCTGCTTTACTCCCCAGTACTTCTCTGTCCTGTTCAGCTACAGCCCGGCCTCAACGCAGCATCCTCATGAGAGGGGAAACCATGGTGACCTGTGACCCGGGTGTGACCACTCCCACTGCCCCACGGCAGAGCGCACCTGCAGGCCGTGGTGGACTGAAGTGCTTTCATTACAAAATGTGGGGAATGAGCTTGCTCACAGCTCTGACACCTACTGACCGTGAGACCTGTATTGTCAGTTCTCCAGGCCTCGCGTTGTAAAATCTGAGAGTCAGGATGCCTGGCAGGATCAGCGCCCTCATCTCACCCAGGGTGAGCAAAAGGCCCGAGGAAGTGAAGGGATCTTAACGAGGTAACACACTGAATTAGAACAGGGGCTCGAACCCCAGCCTACTGAGCCCGGGACGGTGCTCTTTCCACGGTGCCTGATCACTGCCAGCTGTCTAAATCATCACCTCCCAATCACAGACTCCTCCACGTGAAGCCCCAGAACACCGTCCAGAAATCCACAGGAAGACAGCATCATTCTTTCACAATACGGTCATTCCCTTCCAAGGCTTCAGCGCTGGATATTCATCTTACCAAGAAATTCCCAACTAAAATAACAAATGGAAGATGAAAAGCTCCAAATCAGTTTAAACAACCTTTACCTGCATAGGCAGTCAAATCGGCATATCTGACAGCAAGTTCTCATACAAAGTCAAAGACTCACCCTGCTGTATGTAGACCAGCGGTAACGGAGCCTCGGGGGAAGGGAGCTGCTTCCGAACCAGTTGTTAAGATGAGCCAACTGCTCCCTTCCCTTCCCCCTCCCCTGCCCACACCCACCCAAAGGCCAGTCTCTCCCAAGCTGTTTGGCAACTCTGTTGAAGACAGCTTAAGGTCCAGGAGTGGATTGGGAACAGCTAACACTCTGGCAATCATTTCCTTTTCCTTGAGCCCAGACTTCAGTGGGCGTACGATGTGGCATTTTGCTTCTGATTTCAATCATTTCCCCAGCAATTCAGCATGAGAAAAATAAGAGCTTGCACCAGCTCAGGAGCGGCCAGCCCCCAGGTTCCCTGCCTCCTTGGAGTGGACTTGGTGACCTAAGAAGCCGGCCACACATTGCCTGTAGGACAACGCAGGAAGGTTCATCGTGCATTGCTCTCTTCTCTTTAAGTCAAAGAAGCAGATGGGCCTCCAATCCTGCCGAAACAAGCCTGGAAACTACGAGGATGGACAAGCGATTTCACTTTTAAGCTGTTTATGGCAGTTGTTGGAAATTAACATAACTGATTCTGGTGTCTATGTCATTGCTAGGGATGTCTAGAATACGAGCTAAGGAAACGCTGGGGCATATTTTCTTCATCCTCTGGTTCCCCCTGGTTTTTTGGGCTAGCCTCCTTCACCCATCCTCCACTTGACTGACAAGTGATATAAAACATGTCTCGGAGCCTATCATGCCCTTACAAAGAATTATCCAGGGCTCCTGGGAATCTTCAGCATAAAGGTCCCCACGGACTTTCAGAAGGCCCCACCAGCTTCTTCCTGCCCCTTCCCCACTCCATCCTCTGCTTCAGCCGTGCAAAGCCATGCACAACCCAGGTTCTCTCTCACCTCTGTATTATTGAACACGCATTTCCCTGTTCTCAGAAAACCTCTTCCCCCTTTCAAATAGCCTACGTCTCAGCAGAAATGCTATGTCCTTCAGAAAACCCTCCTAGGCCCCTCCAAACCCTGAGTATTGAATGTCCCTCCATGGAAGATTCACTGGGTTCTTAAAATGACCTCTAGCAACATACTTTTTTTTTTTTTTAATCTGTCTCTCCGGCTAGTTAGTGAGCAGTTTATCAGGAACAGTAACTTTCCACTCTGAGTCCCGCCACCCTGCACCTAGTGAATAGAATGTGTTCAGTGACGCAATGTATTCAATTGATTCAATGGTTCTTACAGGCAGGAAATATGCTATATTCTTTTTTTCAATCCTCCAGGTAACAGATGCTCAAAAGCAGTTTGTGAAGGAAAGAATAAATTTAAAAAGCTGTATTTCCCCAACTCACAGAACCTGTACTTTGTCCCCAGACATATGCGCATCTGAAGAACAATGATGTCAACCTGGGCTTTGGTCTTCAAGTCATTCATCACGCCCTGCGTCCCAGGCGGCATCTGCTACTTGAGTGCCCTCCCTCCTGGCCTAAGGCACTGCTGCCACCTGTTCCACCTCCTCCATCCGTCCCACCTTGCTTGCTCCAAGTGCCTGACACTGCCTCTCCTCCCCGGGACCTACAGATTGGAGGCACTCGCTTACGGTTTCAGCTGGACAGCTGCGCCCGCGGCCCACGGACAGAAAGTGTAGGCCTCTGGAGGCCCTGCATGTTTTTCACACAGTTCTGTGAAAACCGTCCTCGTTACTCTGATCAAGGCGGCCCCAGCAGTGAGGGGGAGAAAACGAGGTCTGACGGTGGGGTTTAAAAAGAATTGTTACTTCACTGTCTTATTCCAGTTTCGCCTCCTCTGACCCAGAACATTCACTCTGCAATAGGCAGGATAGGCTGACATGCATGTAAGCTTGGGGATCTGAGCCTGAGGCTTCTCTGAAATGATCAATAATCACCTTCCAGAAGGTAGCGGGCTCTAGCCAGATGTGACATGGCCTCCAAACTCTGGATCAGCCGTTTCCAAGGAAGTCTGTTTTTGTCAAGGAGCCACTGGTACACCCAGTAGACACTCTCTGGCAAGTGCGTGAATTGCTACAACATAAAGAGGCAGGCCCGGTTTGAATTACCAGGCTCCGATTCCTCCGTGGAGCTCTGGTCACACTCAGTACACGAACCACCTGGAGCCTCCCTCTGGCACTCCGTTATTTACTCACAGTCCCAGGTGCAGTTAGAGCCCATAACTCAGGCACGTCCGGCCCTCTTCTCCACGGACAGCATCATACCTCATCTCAGCAGTCGCTCCCTCACCATCCATCAGCCGTTTCAATTTGGGAATCACGTGCCAAGGTGGATGTTGTCCTTCGGGGATTATCATTATAAATTAACGTTTTCAATTTGGGGGTCTAGTCCACCATTTTGCAGAGCGTTTTGCCTTTTTTTCTCTTAATCGCACATGCCTCAAATGTCCGAAGGGCCCACTAATTCCTCCCCAGTTTTTCCTTCCTCCTTTTGTAAAGAATTCTGGTAACCAACAGACCACATGCTCTATCTAACCCCTTTTATTTCTCTGGGGAGTCATCGCCAAACCAACCAACCGACATTGGAAAACTCCCAACAGCTCAAGGTCTTCAGTGAGAAAGGCCACCTCCCATCAGTTAGGAGAGCGTGCTACTGAATCTCTCTGTGCTTCAGTTTATCAGAGGACGAGGCATGAAGAAGCTTAGCCATAAAACACGGGCTGGGAGACACTGGGCTGTTGCAAAGAAAGGACCCTCTAGGTGCACAAGGATCAAAAGAGAGGGAGAGGTATGATGTGTCAGAGAAGAACTATAAGGAATCCGCCTCTGGATAAAATCTAGGGAACACGTGGAAGAGCAGAAAAGGATGAAACTGAACAGGCACGAAGAGTCATGACCAGAGCCTGTGAATACCACGTAAAAGAAGTTTGGATATTTTTTTCAAAGTAATAGGAAGTCATTGAAGGTTTTCAGAAGGGAAGTCACGTGTTTAGGTCTTGTTTTTAGAGAGATCATTGTCAGAAATGTGGAGATTGGTTTGAAGAGATGCAGAACTAAAGAGGAAGAATCCAGTTGGGGACTGCATCCTTAGGGCAGCTAAGAATGTATGCTAAGGCAGCAAAGTGGAGAGAGGAGAGGATAGATTAAGGGATTTTTAACGCCATCACAGGATGTGAGGGAAGCAATGACCAGAGTAAACCCTCAGGATTCTGGCTCAGACAACTGGATGAATGGCAATCCTGTTCACCAAGGTAGGGACTAGAGGAAGTTTTACAGAGAAGTGGAATGAGAGAAAAGAAATTAGTCTGGGGATACTTTGAGTGAGTGCCTGTGGGACAGTTGTAGGAGTTTCTAGTAGGCAGGAGAATTTTCAGGAAAAAGAAGAGCCACTGGTATACACAGTGTGTGGAAACTGAAGACACAGGGAAGGTGAGATCATGCAGGGAGCAGGGCTAGGATGAGCGGACAGCAGGGTCGGCCATGAGACCCTAGGGACTCACCAGCCAAAGGAGGACAGAGCTTCACGGGGAGAAAGTGGTCAGCTGTGTCAGCTACGCCACAGAGCGTGGCATCCTGTAGAGAGAAGCAGAAAGAAGAGGCTTGGGGAGGGACAGTACATGTGAATGTGGTATTTCAGGAGGCTCAGCTAGGAAAGGAGAGCGAGAGGGCCAAAAGACATTATTGGCTGGTGGGTGGGTTATTGTTTTATTTTTAATAACCTTATTGTTTTGCAATAATTTTAGAATTACAGAGAAGTTGCAAAACCAGTCCAGTTCTCCACATGGCTAACATCTTCCGTTACCATGGTACGTTCCTCAAAACTCAGAAACCAACATTGGTGTATTACTATTACCTAGCTTCCAGAATTTATTTGGACTTCATCAGCTTTTCCACCAAAGTCCTTTTCAATCCCAAGATTCAACCCTGGGTAACACATTGCATTTAGTTGCCATATCTTCCCGATATATTATGGTCAGTCTTTGTTTTTTGTTTTTGTTTTTTCTGCAGTGCGCGGGCCTCTCACTGTTGTGGCCTCTCCCGTCGCGCAGCACAGGCTCCGGACGCGCAGGCTCAGCGGCCATGGCTCACAGGCCCAGCCGCTCCGCGGCATGTGGGATCTTCCCGGACCGGGGCACGAACCCGTGTCCCCTGCATCGGCAGGCGGACTCTCAACCACTGCGCCACCAGAGAAGCCCCAGTCTTTGTTTTTTTTAATGACCTTGCCACTGTTGAGGAGTAGGCCAGGTAACCTGTAGAACGTCTGCCAGTCTGAGTTTTTCTCATGCTTAGACTGGGGTTATGTAATTTGGGGAAATAATACCACAGAGGTACTTTCCTCATCACTTCATATCGGGGGGTACATGAAATCCATATGGCAACACTGATGATATTAACCTTGATCACCTGGTTAATGTCTCCACTGCAAAGCTTCTGCTTTTCCCTTACCTGACTCTATTCTTTGGAAGTGACTCACTAAGTCCAGCCCACACTGGGGTGTGAGGGTGGGAGTGGAGGGTGGGAATTAAGCCCCATCTCTTGTTTTCCTTTTACAGTGAGAAAGACCTTCCCAGTTCAGCCTCTAATCTTTATTATCTCCTTTATCTTAAAACTACAACACTTCTAGTCTCTGGCACACAATAGAGCACTTAATCCTATGAGATTTTATTTTGTTCACTTGTTATTTCAGACGTCTTATTCAAGACTTAGGCAAAAGGGCTCAATGTCTAATCTGGGATGCACACTGTACTTCTCCCTTTCCTCAACTCACTCAATTACTATGTCCTGTCATCTTTACCTACTAAACATCTCTTAAATTCGGTCACAGGTGATCACTGACAAAACTTTGTCAGATCAACTGACTCCTAAGTTCCGTATCTTTCCCTCCAGGTAGAAACCTATCCTCATCCCTGACACCTGATATAAACAGAAGGGCAGCAAAGGGAACAAAACTTTCTCTGTACCACTGCCAGATTCCAGAGTGTTAAACAGGAATGTGGGGTGAAAGCACAGTGCAGCACGTGGACCTTCGGTATGCCTTCCTCAACTGCTGCTCAACCTTGGAGCCCAGAAGCCTCTGCTTTGGCTTGAAAGCTTAGAGCTCAGCCTGAAGAAACGGCTCATAAAAAGTCCCCTTCCTGGCATTTACCCAGAAACTCCCCCCAGGAAGATGTGTTCAAACAAGAATCCGCTCTTTCCTCTATGACTCTGCTTGTAGGAGGCTTGCAGGATGGGTCCAGTCTCAGGAAAGGACAAGCAAGAGATCTGGACTTTGGGATCTGTTCCACCACTAATGGAGTGAACCGTTCTGACTTCCATACCCTGAGTTCACATTGGTGAAATGAAGGGCTTGGGCTGACGAGAATGGATTCAGTTCAACCCCAGCAGCCCTAGGAAGCAGCTACCACTTGATCTCGTTTCTGGGGCTTCTCTGTTACGGTCACAGAACAGTGTGACTGGCTTTGGGAATGTTATGTGGGAGCCCTATCTCCAAAGACTCACATGGAAAAGGAATTAGGATAGCACAGGTCAAATTCTAGCTTGGTGAGTAAAGCCCAGTGGAAAGAAGAGGCTCCCAAGCTCTCTAGAGACAGTGCATACTTTCTCCCCAGGGGACTGGAGGCTTGGCAGCCCTCAGTGGCCTCCAGCCCCATCCTATCAAGTGGAGTTGGCTTGCTGTTGAGCTCACATGACAGATGGCTCTTTGGGCTTCCAGAGGGCTCTCCAGCCGTCACTGGGCTGTCAACTGCAAACAGAAGCCATTCTTTGTCCTCACCTCCTCTCCAGAATTTTTCCTGGCTTCGTAACCTCCAAGGCACAAGATATGCCCTTAACCAACCGAGGGCTCCCCACTCCCTATGTATGGGAATCATCTTTTTTGGAAACCAAAACAATCAGGGCACATAACCTGACACACAGTATTTTTGCTATTCCTGACTGTAAAGACAGTTCAGGAAATGCAGTTTTGGTACTAAGATATTATCATTTCTACAGTGTTATATCTCCTGATACTTAAAATCCAGCCAGCAGAAATTCATAACTTGGACTCAAATTTATATCCATAATTAAAGGAAATCCCCAAGAGTGTCTAGACACAATCATTGCTGTTTTCAATCACTGACACCTTTAGGAGAAGGGTTTGATGTCAGGAGAGAGCTTGCTGGAAGGTGGCAAATCATCATGCAGCTGAGATGAGACAGTGGGTACAGGACCCTTGCTTGCTGCCTGCCACACGTTCTTTAAGAAATGGCCAGATGGGCTTCCCTGGTGGCGCAATGGCTGAGAGTCCGCCTGCCGATGCAGGGGACACGGGTTCGTGCCCCGGTCCGGGAGGATCCCATATGCCGCGGAGCGGCTGGGCCCGTGAGCCATGGCCGCTGAGCCTGCGCGTCCGGAGCCTGTGCTCCGCAACGGGAGAGGCCACAACAGTGAGAGGCCCGCGTACCGTGAAAAAAAAAGAAATGGCCAGCTGCTCCCTAGTGGAACCTTGGAATGTAAGAGCCTCTGGCTTCCCACGATCCCAGACAGAGAGCAAGGGACACGAGGGGAACATGGCCAGTGTCAGGGTGGCAGCATCCTTGTCCACAGCAGTGGGAGTAATTGGGCACCTCCACCATTATTCAGAAGATCGTGGCCTGGGAATCCAGGGACCTGAGTTCTAAGCTTGGAATTTCCCAATGTAACATTAGAAGGCAGAGAGCATCATCTCTAACACCCTGCCCAGCTTGAAGGGCCTATGGTTAGTTTAGATTAGGCAAATATTTCTCCAGAGTGACAGGAAACATAGGACTGACATGGTAGCATGAGTGTCTGGGATGTGAGAAAAATAAGGAGAAAAAAGGAATCGAAGACCTGTAGGTCTGGTGAGACTCTCCACATGCGATCCGTACAACTTCTCGAAATGGTTTCAGGAAAAATCTCTTTCCTCTGGGCCTTATACTTCTGATACAGTAGCTCACGTTTTACGTCATCTTAGACCCTCTGAATGGCTTTAATTTAATAGCAGGATAATTTAAAATTCATCATTTTATTTGATTCCCCACTTCCATCAAACAAACAAACAAACAAAACCTCTGAACCTGGCAGGAATTCCCATCCCTATTTCCCCGGAAAAAATCCTGGGGCTCAGGAACTTACAAAAGGTTCACACACAAAAACCTTTACAGGGTCAGCTGGGACCGGAACCCTGGTCTCCACCAGTTCTTTGGAGCTTAAAGCTTTCTTGAAGGTTATCTTCAAGCAAAGCCTTCTAAACACTTACTTTACCTCCTGTGATCAACTGGCCAAACTTCTGCTCCGAAAAATGAACATATCAAAATAAAGCTTAGAGTTAGGTTACCTGCTATTATCATTGGCAGGACAGCAGTTTTCCAACTATGCTTCTCACAGCCTTCGAGATTCCACCAGGCCTCTCCCAGGCTTCTGAGTATCTTTGAGCTGAGTCAGGTGGACGCTCTAGGCTCTCCCAGTAATTCAATCTGAGCAGCTCCACTTTTATCTGCTTTATTTATTGGTCTCTCTGTAGGTATTAAAAAGTGTTTGGAAACCACGGTAGGGCAAGTTCTAGTCGGTAGTGTCATTTCCAGCCTGAAGCCAAGTTCCAGTTTCTTTACAGGACGTGCAAATAAATCTCTGCTTCAGCCTCCCAACAGAAGAAGAGGAACAGAAAGCAGCCCATTGGTTTTCAAGACACACGGTCATGTGTCACATGAGGACACCTCCAGGTGGTCTTAAATCCAGAGAAACACGAGAGCAGTCATTTCAGTTCTTAAGGTCCCTCTGATGAGAGAAGCCTCATTACCACGCATGCACGGTAGCTAGTATTTCACGTGGACTAACTGGCCTGTTGTCATTCCTTTTAAATACCCAAAGGTATCCTACCTACATGAGGAGCTGAAGGTCTACAAACCAAGGTCGTAAAGCTGTTTGCACACTACGCAAGTGCTAAAGAGCACCTGAAACCACTTTGCTTCTATTTGTTTTGCCCCCTAACATGCGCACTGGTATATTAGTGTTTCTTTTGAATCCCCCTGGGTTTGGATATTAGACACCCAAGTTTTAGTTCAAATTGAGTTTTCACAGCTGGATTATAAACCAATGGAAATGTTGACCCAGCACCAACTATATCATTCCAAACAGGTGTTGCTTTAATTAGCCTTATCATAAAACAAAAATTAAAAATTAAAGGAAAACATTTTAATGGATCCGAAGAGTTTCTTAAGGTCTTAAAGGGAGCAGGCAAATTGGTGGAGACTTTTAAGCCTTATCTCCTTTTCTGAGATGTTCTCTTAAAAATTCAGCCACACTTCCAAAACTGCAATAATACTCCAATGTCTTAAGAGGAAAAGGAAAGCTGGCTTCCCCGGCATGTTTGCCAGTGAAGGAGAGAATTTTTAAGTGTCGGGAGAGAGGCCTCCAAGGTCCATTCACTAAGGGCTTAGATGTCCACATCTCAGGCAGGAAGAAGATGAAAGGCCAGTCTTATCTTGGGATGTTACTCCTGACTTTAAAGGGGATTATCGTTGTTTTCCATGCAAAGATAAAGGAGTTTTGTGTGATTTCAATTCAGTGCAGAAAATGACTGTATATTTACTAAAGGGGTGGAAGCGAGGTTTCAAAAATCCTACCCTCAAGGGACATTCCCGCTCATTGTCTCACGTGCATGAAACCATTTAGAGAACAAACTGGATATGAATTAGCTTAGGTGTGTTGATATTTCCACAAGACAGCACAACTTCCTTGGCCTTTGGGAAGTTTAGGATGACTTCCTAGAGAAAGCAGAGTGAGAGGCTGGCTTCAGACATTGCATATGGAGAGAGAAGCCAGTGGAGCATCTCAAGCTGGGGAAATTGCATTAGTAAAGGGATAGAGCAGTGGTTCCCCAGTCTGAGTGTACACCAGTGACCTGCAGGGCTGGTTAAAACTGATTCCTGGGCTGCCAGGGATGCTAATTCAGTGAGTCTGGGATGAGGTTCCAAGAATTTCCATCTCTGACAAGTTCCCAGTTGATGTACATCCTGCTGGTCCACGGACCACACTTTGAGAACCACTGACGAAGAGGAAGGATTGTGTGTGGCTATTAGGAGTCCAGTGCAGGCGCTGACTTAGCTGTAATAGAGGATTTGTACCAAAGAGTGGAGAATGCAGTTCCTTAAAAAGATGCCCGTTTTTTGATTGTATGAACTGTATCACTTTTCTAGAAAATAAAAATTATTCATTCTCAATTTAACCCTTTCTAGCCAACTTATGAGTCTTGTTCACCTTCTTTCTCAAAGGAAAGAGGAAAAGAAATCTCCAGTGAATATCATGAATAGTGCTGTACCTGTGTTAACTCATTCAGTCCTCATAAAAAATAAATGCAATAAAAGTATTAAAACAATACAGGGACTTCCCTGGTGGCGCAGTGGATAAGACTCTGTGCTCCCAGTGCAGGGGGCCCGGGTTCAATCCCTGGTCAGGGAACTAGATCCCACATGCATACCACAACTAAGAGTTTGCATGCCCCAACTAAGGAGTCTGCGTGACGCAACTAAGGAGCTCGCAGGCTGCAACTAAGGAGCCAGCGTGCCACAACTAAGAATTCCTGGAGCCGCAACTAAGGAGCCTGCTTGCTACAACTAAGGAGCCCACCTGCCACAACGAAGACCTGGTGCAACAAACAAACAAACAAACAAATAAATAAATTTTTTTTTAAAAAACCAGTACAGATGATGATGGCCACTATGTACTTTGTATTAACTCACATGCCTCTGAAGGTACCCGCCCAGGCATGCGCGGCATTCTTAACGTGACAGAGAGGCTCTGCTGATCTTAAAACCTCCATCTTCTCAGAGAGACAGAATCTTCTTTCCTCCTCCTTCCCAGGAAAATACCAACTTCACTAGTCCTTTCCATTACTTGGCTTAAGGGTTAAGCTCTTTTGAGTTCCAGTGGTTATTTTGAAGACTACAATGCACATCCTTATTTTATCAGAAACGAATACAAATTTGTACATTTACAATCTCCCTACCATTGAAAGAGCCTTGGAAATCTTGAAACTTTGAACCTTGAAGGTTAATAGATCCTCTGTCTGGGGTCCCTAAGGCCATCCTCAGTTTTAGTGATTCACCAGGAGGACTCACAGGACCCCACATATTGTTATACTCGTAGCTTTGATTGATAGAGCGAAAGGATACAAAACAAAATCAGCAAGGGAAAAGGCACATGTCGCAGAGTTTGGAAGGAACCAGGTGCGAACTTCCAAGAGTCCTCTCCTAGTGGAATCACACAGGATGTGCTGACTTCCCACAGCAACGAGTTGTGACAACATGTATCAAACGCTTGTCTACTAGGGAAGTTCATTAGAGCCTCAGCATCCATGATATTGATTGGGTACTAGTCATATAGACACCCTCTGTCTCATACATACCAACAATCCAGACTTCCAGAAGGAAAGCAGGTGTTCAGCACAAACCATATTGCTTTGCACAAACAGTCTGGGCACAGAGAGCCACTCTTCTCAGTTCAGGGAATGGGGGGAAAGTTCAGGAAATTCAATTTCCCAGATGGGTGGTCAACCTTGCAAGCAGGCCTTTCTAATGAGAGCAGTTTCAGGCCTGCTCTGTTAGTTCTCTCCTGTACAACCCCTCCTTATCTTGAGTTACTGTTACCATAGATATTTATTTATACATAACCTTTAAATCTCATAAGAAATAATTGTTAGTTCTTTAGAGTCAATATTCATTTAGATTTACCCACTGTTCTTTCTTGCTTCCTACATTTCCCTTTAGTATTTTCTGTCAGTTATTCTCTGCTGGAAATGAGATCTCTTAGCTTTTGTCAGAAATGTCTATTTCTTCTTCATTTTTGAATATTTTTGCTGACTATAGAATTCAAAGTTGGCATGTTTTTTTTTCAGCACTTTAGAGATACCATGCTGTTGTCACATAGTTTTCTTCATTTCTTTTGAGCAGTGAGCTGATAGTCTTAAAGTTACTCTTTCAAAAGTAATGGATCTTTTTTCCTCTGGCTACTTTTATGATTTTCTCCTTATTTTTGGTTGTGAGAAGTTTTCCTGTGATATGCCTAGGTGTTTGATTTGCAGCACTTCTTCAATTAATTCTCTGCCATTTCTCTCCAAGTATTGCCTCTGCCTCATTCTCTCTCTGACATTATACTTATGTTAGACCAGTGACTCTCAACTGGGGATGATTTATTTATTTGCCCCAAGGCAAATGTGCCCCACAACAAGTAATTATTTGACTCAAAACGTCAATCGTGCAGAAGTTTAGAAACCCTGTATTGGACTTTTTACCGTATCTGTGTCTTCTATATTCTTCCCTATAATTCTTACCTCGTTTTGTCTCCATGCCTCACTCTAAATATGTTTTTACTAACTACCTTCAAGCTTACTGAGCTCTTCTTCAGCTCTGTCTAGTCTGCTGCTAAATTCATCTATTCACTTTTTAATATCAGATATTAGAATTTCCAGTTCTAGATTTTCCATTTGATTATTTTATATGGATCCAAGTTCTATGATAAAATTCTCTACCTTGCCATCTATTGTTTTGAACGTATTAATCACAATTATTTTAAAACCATATCTAATAATTCTAATATCTGGGTTCCTGTTTCTCTTGTCTGTTTATTGATTGATTCTGTTTCTCTACATGCTTGATCATTTTTAACTGAATGTCAGTTACTGTGTATTAAAAATGTTCATGCTTTGGATGATGTCATCTTTCAGAGAGGATTCAACCTCTCTTTTGGAAAGCAGGAGACAGATGGCCTCAATCCAATCTGAGACTGAAATGATTTGAGACTGGATTGTATCATTGAAAGGCTTGGTCTATCTGGTTGGCCTCCACTTGTAGAATATCACCCTCCAGTGGTCCCGACTGAGAGCCTGGGTGTCTGCAATGGGTCCCTCCTCTCTTCCAAGTTCTAAACTCTATTCTTTTATTTCTTGGCATCACATAATCTGTTCTTCTTTTCAGTTGCTTTCTGTTTAGCCTCGCAGTCTCTTGCCTCACATGGCTTAATTGTCAAATGCCTGGAGGAAAAACTGGAAGTTTTTCAGTGAGCCAGACATCAGGCTCACTTCTCTGCACCTTCCCTCTCTTCTTGGCCCTCAAGCTGTAGCTTCCTTAAAGGTCCAGAGTTCCAATTTTTTGCTCTCTATACCTTAATATTTCCTAACACTCTATCACCTCCCTATCCATGAGAACTGGTTCTCTGACTGGCTTCTCAAGCTCTTACCCCACACCCAAGACTGCCAAGTGCCCTGAGTAGGAAATCAGTGTGTTCACCTCACTGAACTTCCTTCCCCTCGAGGATCTGTTCCCTCAACTCCTTGTTGTGTCAGAAGCTCCCTCATGCCTTTGGAGACGTTTTTAAAATCAAGCTTCTAGTTGTTCTCACAGGAGGTTAAGTCCATCACAAGCTACAGCATCACAGCCAGAAGCAGGAATCTGTACTTAGAAATTAGGTTAGACGTAAGGAAGATACTTCTGTATCTTTCTGTATTATTGGATTCCCTCCTGGGTTATCAAAAGCAAGAGTAGTCTCCTGTCCCCTGTAAAAGCCAGAAGAAATTTCCAAGGACCTTCAATAATTGAAGAGGCATAACAGGGACGGGGTGCAGGAGGAGAGGCAATTATACAAAATGACTTTTCATGATTTCCTGCGACTCCCTCAATCTCTAATTCCTGCCAGTACTCAAACACTCAGAACTTGAACAAAGCCATGCATTTTCTTCCCACAGTCCTCACTTTGGTTTACACATAACTCAGAGATGGAAGATTGCAATTTAAACCAGAAGAACTAAAATATAAGGGCTACATGTTTACATGATGTTACCAGTTTGATTATAGTCAGGAAATATAGTACATTTGTACTTTTTCTTTCAAATTCCATGAGTGAAGCTCTTCTCACTGAACCTAGAAAACAAATGTTTAGGAATAGGAAGAAGATTTTAAAAAGATTTCACGTAGTCTAAGAATTTCGAGCTACGGTTTTCCAGCCACATTACGTTCATGTCATCTCAAGCCTTTGCCAATCTGTTATAAGAAGGAAAATGGAATCCCATGTGTCATCACATGTAGTCACTGAAAGAGCCTTAAGCCTACTTCCTGCCTAATGCTGAGTGTGCATATGAAGCAGAAGTGAACGCTACAGGTGTGAAATCTCAGTTTAACAGCCAGGGAGATTATGCACATAATTGTGCAGGCCCCTTGTAAGACAGTCAGGGGTGGCCATCTCCTAAAGACGGACTCATCAAGCGGAGGAAGCCTTCCCAGCAGGAGGCCCACGCGCTGCATCCTGCGGCAGCTTCCTGTCTGTAGTAGCTTACTGCTGCTGGCGTAGGGGAGGGTCCCGGTGGACAACACAGCAGGCACTTCTGTCACGTGGTTCCAGTGTGTGGCAAGACTATTTTCTCCCCGTCACCCAGCTCTCTGGGGCATCCCTTTGAGAAGAGTCCTGAGCCTGTGTATCTTTATGACCATCCTTTGCAGGAAAGCATGATGTGGTCCCGAGAACACTGAACTGTGGGATCAGATGCCTCCAGCTAATGATCTGTCCTTGGGTCAGTCCTTCAAAGCCAGCTTATGCATGAATGTTCTCTATATGAAATGAGGAGATAGGAGCAGATGATCCCAACAATCTCATCCAGTTGGAAGAGACCAGGGGTTCAGGACTCCCTGTAGACAGTTAAAGATGCAGCGCAGCAGAAAAGGTGTCTGATTACTTGTGTAGAGGGTCTGCACTGTGATGAGGAACTTAGTGAAGTAAGTCAGAAAGAGAAAAACAAATACCGTATGCTAACACATATATATGAAACCAAAAAAAAACCGTACTGATGAACCTAGTGGCAGGGCCGGAATAAAGATGCAGAGGTAGAGAATGGACTTGAGGACACGGGGAGGGGGAAGGGTAAGCTGGGACAAAGTGAGAGAGTGTCATGGACACATATATACTACCAAATGTAAAAGAGATAGCTAGTGGGAAGCAGCCACATAGCACAGGGAGATCAGCTGGGTGCTTTGTGACTACCTAGAGGGGTGGGATAGGGAGGGTGGGAGGGAGGCTCAAGAGGGAGAGGATATGGGGATATACGTATGCATATGGCTGATTCACTTTGTTGTACAGCAGAAGTAACACAGCATTGTGAAGCAATTATACTCCAATAAAGATATTTAAAAAAATAAAGATGTATGTATCCCTCTAAAAAAATTTTTTTAAGTCTATTGCCATCTAATATACGAGGCACAAGGGTACGAAAAAACAAAAGAACTTCTCAATAGAGTTTTTGGCTTTCTCTCATTCTTCTGTCATTCCACATTTTGCTATGAAGATACAGATAGATTCATACATGTCTTGTGGATTTGTTTTTCCTCACTTTACCACATATTCCTCAACAAAATATGCCAGCATCTTTTCGTAACTGAAAATATAACTTATAATCTATTCAGCATCAAAATAAATGTTAAAATTCTTATAATGGTCATTTTAAAATTATCCTTATGTAACCCACATAAAGCTGAGCTACCTAGTGTTCCAGCTCAACATACAATTGAATTCAGAAGAGATCTAAGACTGGCATTCAAGAGAAATTGCAAAGAACTTTATTTCCTGAAGTCTGAGAAAAGGGCAAAGTGGGGGGCGGCAATGCATACTGTACAGGAAAAAAAAATCTTCAAAACCGTTTCTTTAAACCGTTATCTTTCCAAACTATCACTCATCACAGCAAGGCAGTCTTCGCGAAATCCCTTTTCTTACTATCTCAAAACTGCCCCAAGTGTTCCAAAACTCAACTCCCAAAGGCTCTCACCTTTTTCTAATGTCACCTTCCTCCCACGTTTCTAGATCTCTGCCTTTCCTCTGGCTTTTCTATAAGGCAAGTCAGGTCAGCTTTCTGGCTCATTTCGGTCCTCTTCTCACCAGTTATCCCGATCAGCACCATGAACCCCAGGGCCCGGGGGAGACCATAGAACCCCCCTTTAGAAGTCTGCACTTGTCAGCAGCAGTGGAAAGGGGGGTAGAGGCAGAAAAGGGGTGCAAACACTAATATTTTAAAACTCTTTAAAGATAATATGTCATATCTGTACTAAAAAAGCTAAGTTTAAAAAACAATGTACAAGCACATATTCCATCAATTTACCTTTGATTCTCCAACTCTCAAAAGAAATTTAAATGTCTGCAGTGCCTTTACTAGGAGAAAACCCAAAAGAGGTTACCTAAAGGTGAAGTGTTCTGCTCAGATTCCAATCTCCAGATGTGTGTGAACCCTATTTATGTTGACACATCTGATAGAGTTATACTCATGTGTGAGACTTCTAGCAGCAAGAAATTCTTTCTAATAATAGTGACCCATATTTAGTTAGCGATATACCATATTCAAGGCTTTCTCACACAAAGTACCTCATTTGATCCTGACAGCTACCTGTGGGATAAGTATGGCTTTAAGCATCATCCCTATTTTACACATGAGGGAACAGAGGCTCAGAAAGGTGAAGTGACTTGCCCAGGTACTTACAGGGTTAGGGTGGTAACTGACTCTAGGTATTGTGATTTCAACTTCCACCTCATTGAACTTTTCCTAACTTTATTTTTTTGTTGGTTTTCACATGCATGTGCATGCACAAATACATACACACAGAAGCTAATTGAAACACGGCCAAATATTACATATGTGCAGAATGTTCTATATATATATATATATATATATATATATATATACATACACACACAATCGTATTAAATCAACAAGATCCACATAGCCACTCAGTTTCTGTTTCCAGAAGAAGCCCTGACCTTGTAACAGAATAAACACTACTGCTGGGCCAGAGCTATGGGGCCAGTTCCATGCTTCCTCCTGCACTGACGTGCTTTGTTTTCAAAAGCACTTGCCATTTACATTACTATTATTTTCATTTTCTTGATCATCCAAACCTCAAAGGAAAGAGGCTAATGATATTCCCCAAGCCTCTCCCTCACCACACTCATGCTGGGAATGGAAGCAGCTCAGATTGATTGAATGGCCTCTGCAAACCCTTCAGGAACATTGATGGAGTTGCTACTATAAGCAGCTGGAGTTGCCATTTGCATCTCACCCTGTCTTACTTTTTTTCCTCAAGAAAAAAATAAAAATAAAAAAGCATCCACAATGCCCTGGGGGAATTTTCCGGGACAAGCTGCAGGTGCTATGGATATTTTCATTTAATAATCATTCTTGCAATTCAGCACATTTGTAATCCATGTGGTAAACTATGACTTACATTTCTCCCAGTGGACGCTGGCCAGATGCAGAAACCAAAGAGCTCGGTGCCGGCACTGCCTCTTCCTTCTTTTATAGTTCATGCATTTGGATGTGTTTAGCCTGATCTGCTAGTGCAGGGGAAGGAATGTGCTGTGTTTAAAAGACCCTTTTGTTGACATTAAGTAATCATAAATATACTCAGAAATTATACTCCTTGCATTTATTGTCGAGTGCTTTAATTGGATGGTCTCCTCATGTGATATCATAAAGAACATATGCATATTTTTGGCAATCCCATCGGATCGTGAAGTGGAGAGGCACATACAAAGCAGCACATTCCTAACATCTATGGATTGTCTCATATATGTCACCACATCTTCCCACCAGGATTGTTTTCCCCACACACTCCAAGATGGTAACTTCCCAATCTGTCCAAATTCTATTTGGAATTCTCCTGGATTGTGTAAATGTCAAGGCCGGTTTCCTCTCCATGTGAAGAGCTTTGAAAGGAGAACAGCATGCCTAACTCCCTCATAAATACAAGCCAGAGCATCATCTTCTTTTTTTTTTTTTTTTTAGGTGTGTGTATTGGAGGGGAGGGAGGGAAGGAATGCTTGGCCCAAAGTAAAAAAAGAAATCCCTTTTCAAGAATGACGTTCTCCTTATTTTCATCACATAAACAAAATGTTTAAGCCTGCACAGAGCCAGGTTCCAAAAGGTGGATTCTTCTGGCTCAGACTTTGTGCTGCTGCACGGAGACACAGTCTCTTAAGCAGCAAACTACATCAGGGGCAAACACCACCACCTGCAGGCCTGGGAGAGGGCAGCACGCAGGGCCCTGGAGGAAAACCAACGGCACCCTTAAAGGAGTAGCTCAGAAGATTGTAACAAAGGGACTGTGTTCTTATACCTTTGAACACAGTATGAGCAGAGGTAAAGGAACCCGCCAAGAATGGGAGCTCTCAGGGACTAAATGTAGTAGGAAGCCATTACGACTTCCAGACCAGAAGGGATCCAGCCGTAGCTGAAGGGGAAGGATTCCAGGGGAATAAGAACCCAAACTTCCGTTTCCTCCCTGACCCCAATCCCTCACTTCGGCGGAAACCAACCTGCAGCTAGAGGTCAAGGAAGATAGCCTGGGTGACGCAGAACGAAGAAGTCAAAACTTCTGGGAGGTGCAGTGGGTGGAGAAGGGGGGAGGGTCTAGAGCAGGAAACAGAGACAAGCCAGAAACAAGAGTGCGGTCCACCCAAAGTCCTGAGGACGCTTGAGCTTCTACATACAATCAATCCCATGTATCCCTCACAACTCGGATGCACGCAGCTACAATTCCATCCTACAGAAAGGGCAAGTAAGGGCTGGGAAAGCACAGTAACTTACTCAAAGTTGCATGGTTAGACCACAGAGCTTTCCAGTGACAGAACTGCCAGTCTCCCTTATTGGAAGGTGATGGGTAGAGCTTAAATAAGCACAGACCTAAACAGAAGCTTGGCAATTCTGTCACTGGGAAGTTCCATTTAGGTTTGGAAATTTTTAATCTCATTGTGAAACTCAGTATCTAAATCAGAGTGTTCCTGGGTCTCTGATAGACAGGAATTAGAGTTGAGATATTAAGAGATGTCGAACCATCTCAAAAAAAAAAAAAAAGAAGTATATGCATCTATCCAGTCCCTGTGTTTAGACAGCAAGAGTTCAGATAATGAGAATTTGGGCAGCAAAGGCCATCAGACAACCTGAAACAAAGAAATATCATTCAGGGACTTCCCTGGTGGTCCAGTGGTAAAGAATCCACCTTCCAATGCAGGGGACACAGGTTCGATCCCTGGTCCGGGAACTAAGATCCCACATGCTGCACCACAACTACTGAGCCCAAGCTCAGGCGCCTCAACTAGAGAGCCCACATGCCGCAACTACACAGCCCACGTGCTCTGGAGCCTGCACACTACAACTAGAGAGAGAAAAACCCGCACGCCAAAACTAGAGAGAGAAAAACCCACATGCCACAACTAGAGAGAAGCCCTCACGCCACAATGAAGATCCCACGTGCCGCAACTAAAACCCAACACAGCCAAAAATAAAAAAATAAATAAAATAAATAAATACTTTAAAAAAGAAAATATCATTCAGGAAAAAAGCAGAGCCTCTGTAAACAGTCTCAAACACAATAATTACAAGTTTAGATATTCATGAAAATCCCTGGGACAGAAATCACCTGTTAAATTCATGCCTCCATTACCACATCCTGGGAAACTACATGTGGTAATTAGTTGTAGATTTCAATGCTAGCTTAGGAAAATTTACTTATTTCTTGAGGAGTAGAGGAAAAATACTGCCAATTAAAAATCACAGCAGAAAATCATATGTCTGCAAAAAGACTTGGATGAGAATATTCATTGTGGCCTTATTCATGATAGCAACAGAGAGAAAACAACCCAAACGCTCATCAATAGGAGAAAAGAGAAACAAATAGTGCTATATTCATGGAACAGAACCATACTCGGCAATAAAAATGAATGAACTACTAATACGTGCCAGACAGGAATGAATTTCAAAAGCACGTTAAGCAAAAGGGTTCAGACACAAAAGACCACACAATGATTCCACTTATGTGAAGTTCAATATTAGACAAAATTAATCTATGGTGATAGAAATCAGGAAGTGGTTACTGGCAGGGAGGAGGGCTGTTAATTAACTGGAAAGGGACACAGGGGACTTTCTGAGTGATGGAACTACTCTAAATTTTGTTTAATGTGGTTGTCACATGACTATACACAATTGTCAAAAACTTAAGATTTGTGCCTTTTACTGTCTATTATACCAAACAAACAACAACAACAAACACAAGGGAATGTGCCTCCTTTTGCCTCCAAGGGGGAGTACCATAATTTCTTTTTGGGGCAAATATATTGACAAGCTGCTTTAGATTTTAAAAAAGCATAAACTCCCTGAAGCAGACAGGGAGTTAAAGAGAGAGCAAGATTGGAGGGTGTATAAGAACGGAGGAGAGGAGAGGAGCTGAAGAGAAAATGGAACTAATGGATGAGGGATAAAATAAGGAAATATCAGCTGGAAGGAAATTCTTTGTGTTACGAGACAAAAGACTTTGCAGTTCTGCACTATTCACCACCTCTGTTGCCACAAACCTCCAATAAAATTGGATACACACAAATAAAATGCAAGAAACATTTTAAAATATGGAGGAAAAGAGGCCATGGTCAGTTTGGGACACAGAAAAGAGAATAGCTATGGGGCATGAGATGCAAATGGGAAGCAGAAGAACAGGGTGGGCAGTTAGCATGGGGATGGAAGTACCCCTGAAGTCCCAGAAATTTGGAGGAGAACATTAAACATCCTGGCCCTTACCCATACCCCCATATTTGGAGCATGAGTGAATGTATTATAAACTTAAAGGGCAGCGTGATTTCAGCAGACCTCAGGTGGTTACCACGCTTTGCAATATGTTTTTTTTAAAAGTTCGATCATTATTTTAAGTGATGTCATTTTCGTGTTTATATATCTCATGTCATTCACTTTAAGACAAAACATTTTTTTGACTTTTGAACTACTCTGTAATTTAAGGCATCTTACAGTTGATAGTGTGTTTTTAGAGTCTGTCAGTATTTAATCTTTTTTATTGGTATATAAAATAATATTGTGTGTTCCAATTGATGGTGTCCTAGATTTGATGAAATATGGTATTATTGGTGCAAGTTAACTAACTAGAGCTCTGCTCCCCTTTGCAATGAAATCCTGGTGAATTGAACCAATGGGGCAGTGTCTGCACTGGGGCTCACTCCAGTTTCCTCTCCCCCACTCAGGCAGACCCAGAGCTCTAGCCTAGCCTGGGGTTCAGTAAGTTGGAGTTGGCTGTGGGAGCAGCTGGAATTGGCTCACAGCTATGATGTCAGGGGAAGGTCGGCTGGGGGATCAAAGGGACATTGTGAAACACAAGATATGGTGGAGGTGGAAACAGGCAGTGATTGAATAGGGCAGAGTGATAAAAGCTAAATGCAGGATGAAGGGACCACATCTAAGGTCAAGTGGTGGTGCGTTAGAGCAAGAACACTGATTGAGGGAGCCCCCCCCAGAATGCAAGCACGGGGGAGGAGCCACAGTCTGCTACGACCTGGATGAGTCTTCCTTTTTAACAATCTCCATTCCATCTCAACTTTGATACAAGTGTTCAAATGGAAAGAGACTGAAAACATCTTCTCCTTTGGGTCTTTTCAACCTCTAGTGTATCACCATTGACCCCTCTGATAAAAGTGAGATAGACCCTGGAAATCCCTATGCCTGTAGGTTTTCGCTGGTGGGTCTGGGATGCTGTCAGCGATGAAGGTGGTAGCTCCATTCACACCACAAGTACTACTACTTAGGTCCTGTGCTGCAGATGGTGGTATGAGACCTGCCTGAGCCCTTAGACTTCCCCTTGGCCTGGAGCACTGGACTAGACTGCTAGGGCTGCCCTAATAAAGTACCACAGAATGGGAGGCTTACACAACAGAAATCACAATTATCACAATTCTGGAGGCTGGAAGTCCAAGGCCAAGGTGTCGGCAGGTTTGATTTCCCCTGAGATCTCTCTCCTTGGCCTGCAGACGGCCACCTTCTCCCTGTGTCCTCTCATGGTCATTCCTCTCTCTGCATGTATCCCTGGTGTTTCTTTGTGTGTCTACATTTCTTCTTCTTATACATTCTTCTCCTATTATATTGGATTATAACCCACCCAAACAGACTCACTTTAACTTAATCACATCTGTAAAGGTCCTACCTCCCATATACAGTCATATTCTGAGGTACTGGGGGCGAGAGTTTCAACATATGAATTTGGGGGAAACACAGTTCAGCCCATAACAGGCACCGTAGAGATCACAGTAGGTAAATTTAAGTTCTTCTCAAGATTAATTTGCATTTTAGTCTTTTTTTCTTTTCTTGGTTAAGTTTAATATGAATTTATTAAACCAATACATTTTTGAGACAGATAATCATTTTTCTTCCTCTGATGTTTTTCATTTAAAAGGACACAATAGCACAGGGAGATCAGCTCAGTGCTTTGTGACCGCCTGGAGGGGTGGGATAGGGAGGGTAGGAGGGAGGGAGACGCAAGAGGCAAGAGATATGGGAACATATGTATATGTATAACTGATTCACTTTATTATAAAGCAGAAACTAACACACCATTGTAAAGCAATTATACCCCAATAAAGATGTTAAAAAAAAAAAGGACACAGCATTTCCTTTCTCTTCTTTTAATTTATGTCCCTTTATACAGAAGAGCTAAGAATACCTGTTTCTACCTATGCAAGGATTCACATGAAAGGCCAGTAACATGCCAAACATTTGAGCCTTTTCCCAAATAGGGACAATGTGTTCAAAAGTGAGGTGATTCCAACGAGAAGTCACGAGGCTTCTTCTCGCTCCTCTAAAGGGACTCCTTTGTGAGATCTGGAGACCTGGATAATCAGAGTCCATTAAGTCTATGAGAATAGGCTGTGGGGCAGTGGGAAGGGTCTGCACAGAAAAGATTATCAGAGAGGAAATGTATCAGAAAAGCATTCCCTGACTTCTCAAGAGAATCAAGGAACAGAATCCAAAGTTTCAGAAACTGGAGCTCCAATCAATAATCAAAAATTTTAAAGTAATTACTATATGCCTGCTTTCATGCAGTGTACTGGGCAGATACAAAAATTCAACAGCTTCCACCATTCCTGGCAAAGAATCAGTTGCATCCAGAGTTGAGACACTCTTAAGCATCCTGCGGTCCAGAGGACTCAACGGTCCTAACATACTTTTTTTTCTTAAAATAATGGCAGCAAATACTATCCCATACATTGAAACACAATGTATTTTAACCAAAAGGCAAAAACTTGGGTCAGGAGTGTTGAAGGGTTTACTGAGACTGTCTTCAGTGGGAGGCAAGATCAAAGTAAGACACATTACAGGAACTAAAGTAAAACAGACAAGAGTGAGTGAGATTAGAAGTTCACCCATGCTTTCCTTTCCAGCCCTGCCGTAGCTACTCCTAAAGTTTATGCTTTAATTACTTTGTAATTAAATTACAGAAATGGGAAATTATAGGTAGCACCTAATTATTTTCTCTGCCTCTGATCTCTTCCTTCCCAATCCATGTTCTACACACCACAGATCACTGTTCTTGAAGCACCGCAATGATCTGTTACTTCATTACTCAAGGGTCTCTCCTGGCATCCCACTAACTAATGAATAAAGCCCACATGCATTCTGGAAGTCAATGCCCTTCGGTATTTGGCACCAACCAACGTTCCCAACTTCATCTCCAACATTCCCCATTGTGAACCCTGCGCTTCAGCCCAGAGATCCCCAAATCCAGCCACAAGGAGAGTCCCCAGAGGAGCCTGTTAAAAACATCATGACTGCCCAGGTCTGCCCCTATGGAGGTTGGGTCTCTACGTCTGGTGAAAGGTCCAGGGATCTCCTCTTTTAGAAGATCAACTGGTATATGTCTAGTTTGGGTGCTCTAGCCAAACTGAAGCTTCACTGTTCACTCGAACAAATCCTTTGTGGGCTTTTAAAGCCTACCTCCACCATGAAACCACCTTTCTCTGCCTCCTCTTTCCTTTACCCCACCATCCTGCTTCCTCACCACCAACCGCAAAACTTCTCTCCCTCTTCCTAACTCTCAGTATGTCTCTGCCTTCCATATGGTCCATCTCACTTTCTACCTTATATTTTAATCGTTTTTTAAAAACAGCCACCTCCCTATTAGACTGTAAGCTTTTTGAAGGCACATTCCATGTCTAATTAACTTGACTTTGTCTCTCCAGAACCAATCAAAAGCTTAGCAAAAAATGACATACAGTAAGTATTTTCTGAATCCATAGGGTTTTGCCAGTGATTCGGTAACCCTAAATCTCTTTGGGAGGAGAGACGCTGACAAAGATTTTTTATTCCTATAAATATTTGGAATCCTCTTTTTATAACAAGCACAAACTGGAAACAATATTCTTTCAAATGAAAAATGTCACATCAGACGAGTGAGCCATGGAACTTCAGAATCTCTTTCACACCTTTTATAAACTACATAAGCATGGTTTTACCTTTCTGCCGTTCGTTTGGAGGAAAGACATCTATTTTCCTTACTCACAAGGAAATTTTTGTTCTCACCTGATGAAAATAATCGATATGATGGTTGCAGGATACGCTGTCATTCATCATAAGGATAGAAGGTAATAAATTAACAATCACGTGGAATTAACATATTTTAGAAAATCGCTTAATCTTTGGGGGTTAATCTTCCATTTCTGAATTTCTAAGATTAACTACTCCATAGAGCCTAAGATCTATTTTAAGACAAAAACAGAGCTGACTGAAGAGCGAGCCCTCAGAGAAGGAATCCTCAGATTTCTCGCACCTGTGGTTTTTCATTGCTCCTATGGAGAGCTTAGGCTGGTGGACACTGGGAGCTTGAAGTGCTCCTTGGGGAGGTTTCGTTGGAACAGCAGAGTTCTTAAATAGCTAAAATGTCATGGGTAATAGATCTAGGTTACAGAGACAATACAAAGAGAGGTTTCCAAAATAACGTCCCCACCTGTAACTGAATGCAGCAGTGCTGAATATAATCCTAAACAGCAGGCAATATGAATAAAGTTGCTGAGCTCTGGAATGTATTATAAGTAGTCTTTGAATTCCTATTCAGCCTATTCAAAACTTTCTCTTCATTTTACAAAATCCTGAAACTTATTATTCTTGTAATGAGCTCATGCCTCATCCTCTATGATTTTTTTTTTAATCAAAGAGAAAAGAAAATAGTTTAAAATTCCACAAAAGCTTTTAAGAGAATTATGGATCATACGGAGTACTGTACCCATCTACTGTCCATCATAATCTGATCTCCTGCTCCTCACATAATCACACACACACACACAATTCTTTTAAATTCCAAGATGGCAAATTGCTTCTTCTAAGGATCTTGAAATGTTTAGGGAAGATGACCGCCAAAATAATTAAAGTTTAAACTGTTGAGTTAATGCTTATTCCAGTTACTAATGACTTTATAACAAATTAGTCCAAAGCATAGTGATCTAAAACAACCATTTGTTATGTTCCTGGATTCTGCGGGTCAGGAATTTAGACTGAGCAGAGCAAGGTTGGCCTTTCTGCTTCACACTGACAGAGGCCTCAGCGGAAAGGTTCCAAGGCCAGGGGCTGGAATCTATCACTCACGAGTCTTGTGGTTGATGTTAGCTTTTGGCTGACGGCCTCATCCTCTTCAGTGGGCCTCTCCACATAGGCTAGTTTGGTCTTCCTCACAGCATGATGGCAAGGTTCTCAGGGCAAGAACCCAGAGAAAGGGCCAGGCAGAAGCTGTACCACCTTTTACGACCTAGCCTAAAAAATCACACAACACAGTCCATTTATTGAAGGAGTCACAAGATCTCACCCAGTCTCAAGAAGAGGAGAAATAGATACTGCCTGTTAGTGGGGAGTTGCAAGGTTCTGGAATTGCCTGTGGGACTGGGAATCTTGTTGTAGCCGTTTGTGAAGAGGCTTTATGACTCTGAGCTTCCATGTAGGGCGATCGGCTTGGCTGTATTGTGGGGAAGCCTTGGCTTTGGTCTTTCCATTTGGGATAACCAGATTCCTTAACGTATATTCTTTGGATTTCCTGTTTGGGACAATTGTATTCGAAGGGACTAGGTCTGGAGGTTAATAGGACTGGAGAACCCAGCATTGGACATTTAATACATACAGAGTTTGATTATCTCCTTGTTTTCAGCAGGATATCTTCATCTTCAATTACACCAACATCTGTGCCAGCCAACACCCAACCCAAAGTTCTGTTTTACTCTCTTTAGAGAATAAACCTCTAGCCCTATGTGGAGTTGGGAGGGTCAGTTACCCAGTGGCATAGATATTGGAAGATCCAGAGATCTGACTGCTTTGCCAGCAGCTTTTACCCTATTTATTTTTGTTGCCACCTCTGTGACCAGTTTTGAGAGAAACTAGTTCTGTCCACCTGTGCGTTCTGAGGAGTCTGCGATGGGTAACATGTTGACACCCTGCTTTCTTGCTCCCCTTTGGTTTTGGATTCAGCTGTTTGGTTTCCACTAACTCATTTACCATTGGTCTGCAGGCTTTCCAGCTTCGCAATAGGACTGCTGTCTTCCCTCTTTATTTCCCGGTCCTTTGAAATTCTTTCCCATGGCTTTCATGGGGCTTTGACAGGGAGTGAGTTGAGATGTGTGTATTTGAGCTGCCATCTTAGCCTGGGAGGCTCTCTAGTCTCTTTCAACCATTGTTCAGGTGAGACGATTGCAAACCCATAAAGACCCTATCTGCTTTTCTTTCAACATGCTCTAGGTTTTTCAGCAACTCTCTTAAACTGTAATAGCACTTCAAGCTGAATTTCAGGTGTGTTCTAATCAGTACAGATTATAATTGTTACTTCTTTTTTGTAGACACTCAACTTAGCACTTTCCAAACGGGGTTAGACAGGGAGTAGTGTCTCTCAGGTGATCAACAGATATTCTGAAAAAATAGTTGGAAAATACCACGTATCCTCCTCTCAAACATTTATACTGCTATAAATCAAAAATGAAATGTGCTTCTTTTTTTTTTTTTTCGCGGTACGTGGGCCTCTCACTGTTGTGGCCTCTCCCGTTGCGGAGCACAGGCTCCGGACTCGCAGGCTCAGCAGCCATGGCTCACGGGCCCAGCCGCTCCCCGGCATGTGGGATCTTCCCGGACCGGGGCACGAACCCGTGTCCCCTGCATTGGCAGGCGGACTCTCAGCCACTGCGCCACCAGGGAAGCCCGAAATGTGCTTCATTTTTAAAACCCAGTTTTTCCAAAACATTTGACTACTTAATGCCTTTTTTGGAGAACATCTTACAAGACTTTAGTACAGTGTTATGACTCAAAGTGGGGTTCATGCGCCAGAATCATTTGGGGTTCTTTTATGTATTTGGATACCTCTGACCCAATCCCAGATCTTGAATCAGACTGAGCCTTGGGAATCTGCATTTTAAAACAAACAACTAATTCTCATGCAACCTAACATTACTGGAGAGCCTATTCCCCACAATTTGAACTTCCATACAGAGGAACTCTTCTCTTGGTCCCTCCTCCCATGCCTTATACATTTACTTTGTAAGGAGGAATGACTTTCCTGAGTGATGGACTTGGAAAAGTAACATAGGTGTGTTTGCCTCAGACCCTGCATCTCTCTCTTCTCTTTGGGAACTGCCTGCCTGCCAAGAGAGTCCATTTGACTCTGTCCAGTGGGCTCTACCCTGAGGAAGGAAGCTTGTGATTATCCAACTCCTCCAGAGACTGGGTGGAAAGAGTATCTAGTATAGGATTAAAACAACAGAAAACCCCCTTACTCAAAGGGTTAAAGGTGATGGTTTATTCTTCACGTACCTATGCCCTTTCTCAACTGGTTCTAAATTCAGGCTTGTTACATACTGAAAGGAGTATTATATATTGAGCCACCTCAAATCCCAAGTTCATATTTAAGGATAACTGACTTAGAGGCAAGCTTCAAAAAAAATAGGGTATAAGTATATCATACAAAGCAGTAGAAAACACATGGCTATTCATTTTACCTTTTTTTTTTTTTTTAATTTGCAATCGTGGGAAGAGCAGATGAGGTAAAGAGGCAGTAACTGCAATTCATGCATTAGGAAGTAATTCCCAAGGATTTGAAAATAGCCAGAGCCATCCTTCATATTTCTTTTAAGATCCCTCTTAAGACAAGCAGGGAGATAGGAGATCAGCATCGTAACATCTGGTTTGTTTAGGGATAGAAGGGGTGTAGAGTAGAGGAGTTCTGGGAAACATTCTTAAAAGATTTGGTAGGAGAACACCTGGGAAAGCCCACTTTATTGAAGGAAGGCTGCAAGGACCCAGGCCGAGGAAGTCATGTTCGACAAATCGGATGGAGTTCTTGAAGATATCCCTGTCATGAAAGATGAAGGAGATTTAGTGGCTGTGCAAAGAGGACTTTGATTTTATATAAGATTTGACAAGATTCCACATCTGAGATTAATGGTCAAGGAGAAGAGCCATTGAATGTGGGTGACGTAGCACAGAAGATAAAAAAACTGGCTCGAGAAAGGGAGATGGATGAAAGGCAGGGAAGGGATTTGCGACTTGGAAAGGGACTACCTGAATGGACGAGGGGACAGTAGTAAGAGAAAATGGTCAGCCAACTTTGGGATAGGTTTTTTTTGTTTGTTTTTTTTTTTGCAGTACACGGGTCTCTCACTATTGTGGCCTCTCCCATCGCGGAGCACAGGCTCTGGACGTGCAGGCTCAGCAGCCATGGCTCACGGGCCCAGCCACTCTGCGGCATGTGGGATCTTCCCGGACCGGGGCACGAACCCGTGTCCCCTGTATCGGCAGGCGGACTCTCAACCACTGCACCACCAGGGAAGCCCTGGGATAGTTTTTTTTTTAAATAATAAGTACTGAAGTGGAGCCAAACAACAGAACACATGCACCAAGTCTTGAGATGATTCAGAAACTTGGACGCAGCAATCCTAGCAAATCATATTGCCCAGGGGGTAGACGTGCTTGGCTATGACATGGTGGATTGAGCAGAGAGATGGAAACCAATAATACAAACCAAAGAGACCAGGATTAATAAACCAAAGAATGGAACAGGTAGCCCAGTGATACTTCCTGAGGCCAGAGCTATAGATGATTGTGAAGTCAGCCAATCATGTCTTTGGTGTTTCTAGCCCTTCTTTTTGAGTCTTCTCCCTCAAATCTTCCCTTCTCCACCACCAAAAACTAGCTGCAACATCAACCCTAGCTTCCTGAGTTTCAGGCATCCCAGTGATCTCACTCTCCCTCCTACACAAACCTCAGGTCAGTTAAGTGTCTATCTCCCCCTAAGGGACAAATACTTAGAGTTTAGGGCACTACTCTTCCTCTGGGCATTTACATTTTAATGGGAGACAAAAATGTTAAATCTAAGTATTGTAACTGTTGTGATGGAATTTCAAGGAAGGGTTTGGGGAGGATGCAGCAGGGTTATTATGTGTCCCAGAGGTCACTGGTGGTGGCTGTCTCCTGCACCTGGTGGTAAAATCAATGTTGGTCCTGACAAACAGTATTCTGGTCTGGTGTTTCCGAAAAAATAAAATCAGTGGAAACACAGCTTTAAAAACTAGGTTTGTCCAGGAAAAAAAACCCAGTATTGACAAGCTCTGGCCAAAGGACCCCATAGTATGACAACATAGTACGAGAATATGAGGGAGAAAAGCACGACAAAGAAGTAACCAAGGCCCAGAAACATTCAGGATCAGACTAGGGGTTGTGTGCCTTTAGCCTTTAACACCTTCCTCATCATCCTGATTGAAAACCTGCCCTGTTCAAATGTTAACTTCTTCCATAGAGATAGGAGCGGAAGTGATTTTGTTCGTCTTCTTGTCACCAACAACAGTAGAAGGAGTAGGGAGAAAAGATGCTATCTATAACTAATTCTCATATGAACTCATGGAGAAAAAGAGGAGAGGCAAGTCGAAAAACATGGACTGGCCAGTGTTAGGCCATAGCAAAGGAAGAGTGAAATGGACATTAAATTCTGCATTCGGTCACCACCATCTTTCCTGCTGATTTGGAATTCTGGAAAGGCAAAATTATTAGAAAGTGACCAGTATTTTCCTTTAGAAATCTACTAGATTTCTTTCTAAAGATACAGGATGTGGAGATAAGATGATAAAGGAAGGAGACTCTTCCTAGAGCATCTCCACTCTCTTCCAGAAGTCGGCCATGAAGCCGCCTCCACTAGCAAGACACAGCTGAGAGTTCAGTATGAAAAAGGCATGTGAGCTTTTAAAAGGCTATAAAACAGCCCATGCATTTTATCACAGAAGAGTCTTTTGTGTCCTCATTTGGCATTCAACTTGATCGTATACGTTAAGTTTTTTTTTCTTTTTTTACAATGCTAAGTCTTCCAGTCCATGAACACAGATGTCTTTCTAATTGATGGTTTTTTTTGGTCGTGCTGCCCAGTTTGTGGGATCTTAGTTCCCCAACCAAGGATTGTACCTGAGCCCCCGTAGTAAAAGCGTAGAGTCCTAACTACTGGACCGCCAGGGAAGTCCCTACATTAAATTTTAATAAGAGTAATTATCTAGTTTCTCATCCCAGAGATTAGAAGCAGAGCATTAAAAGAGTGGGCAAAAGCTAAGAAAACTTAAGAGAAAAGGAAAGGACAAAATCATGTTAAAATGGGACCTAGTTAAACTTAAAAGTTTTTGCACAGCAAAGGAAACCATAAACAAGACGAAAAGACAACCCTCAGAATGGGAGAAAATATTTGCAAATGAAGCAACTGACGAAGGATTAATCTCCAAAATTTACAAGCAGCTCATGCAGCTCAATAACAAAAAAACAAACAACCCTATCAAAAAATGGGCAGAAGACCTAAATAGACACTTCTCCGAAGAAGACACACAGATGGCCAAGAGGCACATGAAATGATGCTCAACATCAGTAATTATTAGAGAAATGCAATCAAAACTACAACGAGGTATCACCTCACACCAGTCAGAACAGCCATCATTAAAAAATCTACTAACAGTAAATGCTGGAGAGGGTGTGGAGAAAAGGGAACACTCTTGCACTGTTGGTAGGAATGTAAATTGATACAGCCACTATGGAGGACAGTACGGAGGTTCCTTAAAAAACTAAAAATAGAACTACTATATGACCCAGCAATCCCACTACTGGGTATATACCCTGAGAAAACCATAATTCAAAAAGACACATGTACCCCAGTGTTCACTGCAGCACTATTCATAACAGCCAGGACATGGAAACAACCTAAATGTCCAGCAACAGATGAATGGATAAAGAAGATGTGATACATATATACAATGGAATATTACTTAGCCATAAAAAGGAAAGGATTTGGGTCATTTGTAGAGATGTGGATGGACCTAGAGTCTTTCATTACAGAGTGAAGTAAGTCAAAGAGAAAAATAAATATCATATATTAATGCATATATGTGGAAGCTAGAAAGAAAGTGCAGGTGAACCTATTTTCAGGGCAGGAATAGAGACACAGACATAGAGAACGGACGTGTTGACACAGTGTGGGAAGGGGAGGGTGGGATGAACTGCGAGATTAGGTTTGACATAAATACACTACCGTGTGTAAAATAGAGAGCTAGTGGGAACCTGCTGTATAGCACTGGGAGCTCAGCTCTGTGATGACCTAGATGGGTGGGATGGGGGAGGGGGGTGGGAGGGAGGTCAAAGAAGGAGGGGATATATGTATACATACAGCTGATTCACTTCGTTGTACAGCAGAAACTAACACAACATTGTAAAGCAATTATACTCCAACTTAAAAAAAAAATAAAAAAGACATGAGAACTTTAAAGAGTGCGGCAGTGTGAGGCTATTTGGATCTGGGACAAAGAGTCTTATACTCCTCAGTGTGTCCCAGGCCCTTACTGTCTCCTAGAGGATCTCCAATCTCATTTTCTACTGCTCCCCACCCCTACCCCCCGTTCATTCCACTCCGGCCCCACTGGCCTTGCTGTAGTGTGACCACACCAAGTCCGTTCTCACTGCAGAGCTTCTCCCTCGCTCTAGCCTCTGCCTGTAATACTCAAGGCAGCTCATCACACACCCCTTCTCTGTTCAAATCCCTTCTCCATTTCTTAAATAGCCACCCTCAATCTGCATCCCATTACCCTGTTTTATTTTCTTTATAAATGATAATTACTATTTGAGACGATATGATTTATATACCTTTCTACTTGTTTATTTTCTGTCTTCTCCCCCTTAAATGAAAGCTCCATGAGAAAAGGAATCTTGCCTTGCCTGGTTACCATTCTACCTTCAGTCCTTGAAAGGTGCAAAACAGCCACTCTATAAATACTACTGCAGAGCACAGGGAACTCTGCTCAATAATCTGTAATCACCGAAATGGGAAAAGAATTTGAAAAAGAATAGATACGTGTATACGTATAACTGAATCACTTTGCTGTACGCCTGAAACTAACACAATATTGTTAATCAACTGTACTCCAGTATAAAATAAAAATTAAAAAGAAAAAAGAAAAAAAAAGGAACTAACAGGAGAGGGGTGCCCAGTGATACCACTGAGTCCACTCACTAGGAAGCTGCAGTATCGTCAGTTTCCTCCCTATGAAAGAAAGACAGGACTGATTACGTACATTTAGTGTATCTCCTACCCACCATGGATTGTTCGTATTTGCTGGAAATTCTCAGTCATCTAGAAAGATCTGATATTGTGAAAGAGCCCTTTCTCCAACAGGGCTACCGAGAAGGTTGTGGAAAGAGAGGTGGTTGCTTGCCCTCGCTGGATGAAAGGGGGCCACGAGTCTTTTTGCAGTTCCATTAAAGAGCCAATAAAATAGAAACAAGACACACATGTGCCAAGAGCCAAACAACAAGGCGGAAGTGGCTTAGGTTTGTGGTCTGTTACCACAGGACAACACTGAGTTGAAGCCAAGGCATTTTCTCTTCTCTCCAGTCTCTGGATGCTGGAAGGCTCTACTTTGGAACAGAGGGGATCCGCGTGTCAGAGAAGAGGAACTCTGTGCCCGGCGCACGGGTATGAAAGTACCAGGGAAGATAAGTTTTAGAAAATTTAAAGTTTCCTCTATGTAAAGGTAAGCAAATTATGGCCCAGGGCTAAATCCAGCCTTGTGGTCTTTTTTGAGGGGTGGGGGTGGGGAGCAGTTTTTAAAGTTTTTATTTTCCCAAACGGACTTTTTTTCTAATTAAAAAAAAAAAAGAAAAAAGAAAAAAACTTCTACTATGTACTTAGAGACTTCCCAGTGACTAGGAAATAAAACTAGCATGGCAAAGAAGAAAGGACATTAGTTTGGAAGTCAGGGTACTTGAATTATTGCCCTGAGTCTGCTACTAATATGTCTGCTGCCTATTTTTGTAAATAAAGTTTTATTTAAACACTCATTTGTTTACATATTTTCTATAAATGTTTGCCCACTACAATAGCAGAGTTGAGTAGCTATGAAAGAGACCACATAGCCCACAAAGCCTAAAACATTTACCATCTGGCTCTTTATAGAAAAATCTGCCAGCCCCTGCCCTATACCAGAAGTAGGAAAAGAAATAGGTTGTTATACAACATGAAATTGCTGACATTTGACTGTTTTGATTTTAAAAATCACAATTTCATAATTCAATTTAAATAGTTCAGTTTTTGAAGTCTTCAATATCCATCTCAAAACCATTTCATCATAAAGGTTTCCCCAGTTCTTGCAAACAGACGTAAATGTTACTCTCTTCTCTCAGACCTGATTCCTGGAACTTTGCTCCTACATTTGGCTGATTCTATGTTTGTAAAATAGTCATTATGTGTATATAGCTTCTCTACTATTGAAAAGTACTGTTATAGGCTAAATTGTGTCCCCTCCCAAAAGCCATATGTTGAAGCCTGACCCCCAGTACCTCAGAATGTGACTGTATTTGGAGATAGGGCCTTTAAAGAGGTAAGTAAGTCCACTGGGTGGGCCCTAATCCAACATGACTGGTGTCTTTATAAGAGGAGGTGATGGGGACAAACAGAGGGACACCAGAGACATACCCACACAAAGGAAAGATCAGAGGACACAGCAAGAAGTGATCTGCAAGCCAAGGAAAGAGGCTTAGAAAAAAACTAACCAACCCAGCCAACACCTTGATCTTGGACTTGTAGCCTCCAAAACTGCAAGAAAATAAATTTCTGTTGTTTAAGCCACCCAATCTGTGGTATTTTCTTATGGCAGCCCTAGCAAATGCTACAGTCACTCAAGTAGAAGGTATTCCTTCTTTTTCTTTGTATTCTCAATAGCATCTGGAGACATATGTAGTATTGGTTGATTAAACTTCACAGAATTGAGTGCAACAAGGTGCATAACATGATGTGTTTGGGGTTTAGAGTCTTTGATTCTCCAAAATTCCTAGAGTGTGATAAGAATTTTTTCTACAAAGGTATGTTCTAGAAGACTCTAGAATGGCTCATTCAACAAACATTTATGAACTGCTCAGCACAAATATCAACGTACACAGCTCTGATGATTTACTGTTTTCAAGGAAAATTGAAAAAGTGCACTATCCCTTTCTTGGTCTACTTAGGGAGAGAGAGGAGTAACAAGAATGCTGGATTAGAACCCTGTCAAATAGAATAGCAGACCCTGGGCGGCCAATTCTGAATAACAATCTTCAGGGAAGACCGATAATGAACGTTAAACAGGAATATTAAATGTGTAATTCTAATTTACCTTCCAGATGTCAGAATCTGCAGGACTGGGCAATGCAACAAAGATCAAACAATTTGAGGAGCGCAGCTCTCTTGGTTTACTCAAAATCTTTTGAGTAAGAAGTGTGACTGCTTCACACGGGACCGTAGCCAAACCCAACCTGAAAGAACTTGTTTTGCAAACATCCCCCAAATGCAGAAGTCTTCCTGATTGTTCATTTCTAATGAGCAAATAAAAGGTTTCAGTATGAACGATGTCCAGATGCCCCAGAAGCCTGCTCTGTTTGCCAATTCCATTGACCAAATACACATTCTATTCCTTTCAGATTTCAATGACAGCCCATAGTGAGAAGCACTGATTTATCTACTAAGAACTTTACCAACTTAAAGCTTAATGAGGAGCTATCCAGCACAGACCACTGGGCATTCTGATGGTTTAGAAAATCAGAAGTCATCGAGCATTGTCATTTCTGATCTTTTCCAGACCCATACATTTCACCCAGGGCATTTTCATACAATTATGGGAAAACCTGAACTGCATTATCCCTAACCAAGTCCTAGCCTTAGTGGCATAAGGAAATCTCCTTCCTGAATAAAGTAAAGGCTTATAAAACACGTGGCTGCTGTGGTCTAAATTCTCAATAGAAGGCTGATTAGTTTTTCAATGATAAGTTTCTTAATCATCTCTGGAAAATAATGTCTGGTCACCAATTTGCCCTTGGCCACTGGATCAAGAAAAAGAGGTGTTCCTAATCAATACCATAAGCCCTTTTTCTCTCTGTGTGGTAGGACTGTTCCGAAGAAGTTGAAATTCCTATTGTTAGTTCCTGATGTTTCATAGAAACATGACTTGGTAACTCCAAGAAAACAAATCATAAATCATTTCATTAAATCCACATCAACTGCCCCATATATAAATGTCATGCAGGTGGACGTACAAAGCTACATGTACATGTACGAACTAGACAGAGACTAACACAATATGATGTGCTACTTAATTAAATCATCTGGATTTGAGGGGATTTTTTTTTATCCAGACTTATCACCATTATACGAATAAACAATTGTCCTGGTAATTTCCAATCCTCCTCATGGTGTATAGATCTTTGGAAATGAAAACTCATGCTCCATCCTTTCTGTGGCCTGAATCTTGAGTGCACCAAACCCACACCCGTTAAAGACAATGTTCGTCATATCACACACCCTTACATCCCCAACCCCTACTGCTGCCCCACCCAAAATTTCCCATGGCCCTTAAATCTCAATCCGATTGAAACTAAACTCCTTTGTCGAGTCGTCACAGTCTTCCACATTTCTGCTCTAGTCCAATTCCCCAGTTCTCTCCAAAATACACGTGCCATTCAAGTCAAGCAAGACCCCTCCGTGTCTACAAAATAACCATGTTTACTCTTGAGTCTTTTCCTTTTATTTCTTCCTTGCCTACCATTTGATGGATTTCTTCCAAACTTCAAGCTTCAGCTCAAAATGTAATTCCTTGAAGTTTGCATTCTGCAAACAACACCCCAACATTCATTCCTACAGCATTAATCCTCTGGACCACATGACCTAGCAATTAATTATATTGCAAAATACTCTTGTTTTATGCATTTTGGTAAAGTTTCACTGGAATGCAAGACCCAGTTGTTTGTTTGTTTGTTTGTTTGTTCAGTGCTATAATCTTAGCACTTAGCATAGTGCCTGGCACGTGAGAGGACTGGATCAATATTTGTTAGATGAATAAATGTTGAACAATGTTCAACAAAATTGAACAATGTTTCTCCAGTAGAACTTGGAATCTCTCAAGGCCAGGGACTATATTATTATCCTTTTCTTTCACTCGCCACGAACCACTGTGGGGTACATACTATTTACCAAGTACTCACACATCTCCAATGCCCAGTGACTGGTAAGTCACCCCAAAGTCCAACCACAGACTACAGTTCTGTGTGGAATTTGGAGGCAAATACAGTGAAATGACTATGCTACAGTAGGCACTGCCTAAATTCTTCCTGGGAAAAGAGGGAAAGGAAGAAAGAGAGAGGAAGAGATCTATTATTAAGTTTGGAAAGAATATAACTATCCTTAAGTTTGAAAATGAGATCACCTATCACTTAAGGAACATGGGTCTTCCTTAATCATCATGTTTTATACAACCATTGTTAGGCATAGTTATGTCTGCTCTACAGAGAATAAAGCTTATTAAAAAATAATGTCTCTTGTTAAAAAATTTTTAAAAATGGGGAAAAAAAATGTCTCTTCAGATTTCTATGTGGACACATACCTCTAAAGTAGACAAGGCAGGCATTATTATACTTAGTTCATGGATGAAGAAACCAGTAAGTTCGTCTTGTCAAGTGTTATATGGCTACTAAATGGTAGAGTTCAGACTAAAAGGAATTTATTCTTTAGTTTTCCTCCCATTTTTTTTCATAATGCCTTTTACAAAGGTGCACAGTGGTAAAGATAAATTCAATGTCTTCTCGCTTTTCATTTTCTGGAACATTCCTTTTTTGTCTCCTTGGTACTCCTAATGGGCTCTACCTTCTCTCTCCCGATTGTCATATGAATCTGATCATTGCAAAATGGGCAAAGCAAATTGTAATAATTCTGTGTATAGCAGGGTAATTCTCTGAAATAACAATTAATGCACTGTTTTATGTTTCTTCATAGCACTGTTGCCTAAAAACCTATATTTTTGTTTTTGGACTGGGCTTACCACTTTAGGGAAAGGATAGAATGCAAATCTTGACTTTTTATTTCTAAAATATACTCTAGAAATGCAGAGCATACCTTCAGGAGCCAAGGCTTTCATGGTGAGAGCCAGGCTTTTATTATAGAGAAAAGGATTTTTGAGTCTCCAACAACTTGGATGGAATCAGAACACAAATCTTATACTATAAATAGTAGTGTTAGGCAGAAAGCAGATTTTCCTCCAAAAATTACACAAATTCAATCTGCTGGAGAAAGAAGAGAGCTGAGATGGAAAAGGGGGCAAGATTTAGCCATTGCTACATAGGTCCCAGAGAAGGGACCTCACGCCCCCATCTTCCCTGCTTCTACAGTCAGGCCCAGCCCGAGAGGAAGGTGACACAAACTGTAGTGGGGGGAATCAGTTCCTGGAAGAAAGAGGTCTGGCATCTCACTTCCTGTCCAGCAGGCGAGTCAAGAGCCTCTCAGATGTGCTCTGCACCTCAGCACAGTGAACTGGGAGAGAAAGCTGGGACGGATTAGGAAGAAAGAGACTGAGACAATCTTCTGAGTGTCCTACAGCCCTAGGGATACAGGAGCGCATCCAAACATACCCTACAGCCTTGAGGAAGGTTTTGGATCAGAAGAGGCCTGACAAGAGGCTACTATCAGCAGTGACAGCACAGGTGGGACTAACCTGAGGCCATAAATGGACCTGGACACCAGCAGGAGAGACACAGGTCAGTGTCACTGTGAATGAGGTAAACCCCATTGGGGGCAAGGAAAACGACACCAGTCCCTTGCCCTAAAGCCATCACATGCATACCACCCCCCCAAAAAAAACATTTAGATGCCACTCTGGGCTGAAGAAGGGTGAGGGGAAGAACACTGATCGACTGGGTTTCCATTTAAGCCTGCCTAGAAGTAGCTAAAGTTCCTGCTATCAGGCAGAAAGGGGCTCAAGAGAGTAAGTGTTTAGTTATAGAAAACTAGAGAACATCACAGCTTTGCATACCTGCGTTTCTCCAAGTGAAAGCTGTAGACAATACACATGCAAAAGGTGACGGGCTGCGAAGCACGCATACTACTGTAGGACGCCGAGCCAGCAGGGGGATGCCAGATCCATTTCAGAAGCTGGGTCTGTCTTCAAAGGGTTTTGACTCGCCGACCTCTGGCTGGCCTGCGCCCTCTTCTCAGACACACCAGGCAGACGAGTAAACACAGATCACAAGTGGACCACATGTTCTTATTCTTCTTCCAAGTGCTCTGTGGCTGCGGGCCTCCCCCATTCCAGACTCTTCAAATAGGCCCTCCTGACGGATGCTCAGGCCCCATAGAAGCTTCCTCCCTCTTCTCTCAGCCAAGCAATGGCTTACAAGACGATGATCAAACTGATGGGTGAGTCCCAACGTTGGCGGACATCTTCACCTGCAGCTCTTCTCAGGTTCATGGGCTGCAGCGCCTAAAACCCTGATTTTATTTACTCCCTTGAACAAAACATTTCTCTCACTGGTTTATCCCTTTAAAAGACGATGTTTCTGGGTAAGGACCCTGGTAAGCCCCTAACACTTCACTATGAAGAAATTGTTGTATTCTTCCCCTCTACGACATGGGTGACCTTGAGAAGCTGAAAAACAGCGAGGTAAGAAAGAAGGTGAGGACCCTAAAAGGAGGAAAGAGGGTTCAGAAGGGGGAGTTTGGAGGAGCTGAAGAAAATTTTTCCCATCGTATTTCTTGAGGGGAGGCCCAAGTGTGCAGTGAACTATCTTTCCATGCTGCTAAAAGAAATGGAAATCCATGTCACAGACAAGGATGCCTGACGGAGGCCAGAGGAAGGGGAATGCTGACATAAATGCTTTCTGATACACTGGCATTCCATGGTTCCAAGTCATCCAAGCTACGCATCCATTGTTTTGAAATGACAGCCCAGCAATCTCCATCTTACACTGAGTTTTCTAGCTTTCAGCTCTTTAGCTGAAGCTTAAACTCTTCTGCAAATACGGAACTGACGCCCTTACACCAGTGCAGCACAGAAGCTAACACAGAACTCTCATAACTATCTCTTCTGATATTTTCTGCATCACAACCCAATAAAGGAGCCCACGTATCCCAGTCTCAGCCTCCAGAAGTTTTTATTTTTACTTATGGCGGAGAAAGAGAGGGTGGGGATAGTGAAGGGGATCCCTGAAAAATCCCCAGAAGCAACATCAGATGCAATGGTGAGGATGGGCAGCAACTGACGTGAGTGCCCCGGGGCTGGGAGCTGCTGATGAAGAAAGCTCAGCCTCCTTCCTGATAACATCCTTGGGGACCATCTTAGCTCTCCTTTCACACCTGGCGTGTATTTATATGGCACCAGAGAAGGAATTTTTATTTTTAAATTATGCACGTGGATTTGCACCTTTATTCCATGAGAATCAAGCTAAATGTTATTCCACAGCACTCCATAAGTTGATGATACACTGTGACTAGAGCTCTTTCCTGAAATAGGACATTCTTCAGGGACCCTGACAGTATTAAAGGGACTGGATGTCAGAGCCAAATCATACCCCTGGAGTGACAGAGAAGCTCCACAAGCACTTATGTACCATGATGTCTATATTCCTGGGTTTCTGTGAATTCAATCAGAAGGTTTATATGCAAAGCCTCTGCAAAACCAGAGGTACCATGGCACAGGGTCTGGGAGCCGCCCAGATCCGGGCAGAGCAGTCCAGAGCCACACCTGACTGCAGGGAACTGATGACCTGGTCAAAGAAGAGAGAAAAAGGAAAGACTTAAAATGAGAAGGGAAGTTAAATTTCTACCACTGTGATTCCAAAATGCGGCACAATTTATGAAATTTAAAAATCTATTTTGTGTTGCTCTCAAGGAATATTTTAAATTCACTATTGATCAACAGCTATTTTTAAAAATGAATTGTATCTTCTTGACCCAGTGCAAGAGATCTGCAAAAGTAACAATTCAGAATTGTGAAAATTACAAATATTTTCTCTTCATTTCCCAGATATAATTCACATTCGGTCTGATCATGATACAACTGCGTTCATTTGGGGCGTAACACTCTAAACAGAAACAGTAAATATGTCTGTATTTCCACGTGTATCTGTAGAATATTTTGGAGAAGACATTGAAATAGAATTCTATAGGCCTGGCTGGCTCTACCACTTATGATGGCAGGCTAGCTGCCACTGGTAGTCTGTGTGGCCTTGGATAAATTATCCAGCCTCTCTGGGCCTCACCTTATAAATTTATTAAATAGGCATACTCCACTCTCTCAGTATAATGATAAGCAGTAAATGACACAGCAAATATGAGAGCAGTTCATTCTTACACACTTAATTATTTTATATATTTGATAACACAGAGGCATATATCCTGCTTGTTTGCCTTTTTTTAAAATTTTTTTTAAATAATCTGAGTCCTTCAGAGCTGGGATGGCTTCTATGTGATTTAGTTACTCAAACTTTTGGGGGCTCCTATGGAAAATCAGCAACTAGCACCTGGCAGAAGTTCACCACATTCAATCCTTACTTAAAAAACATTTCTAACGGTCCAGCAGCACTGTTCCTTAGCACTTTCTGTGATGATGGAAAGGTTCTCTATTTTTCACTCACCAAAATGGTAGCCACTAGACACAAGGGTCTATTGAGCTTCTGAAATGAGACTGGTGCAACTAACAAATGAATTTTCAATTTTATTTCATTTTAATTAATTCAAATTTAAATAGCCACATGTGGGTAGTGGCTACCACAATGAACAGTGCCGGCAGGCAGGCTAGAAGTTTGGAAGAGGTGTATTTTAGAGCTTATATTTCCCTAAGTACCTCACGGCAGCAGGAACATGCAGTGTCTGTCTCCACAGTGACTTCCAACCCTATAAAGGAGGGAAGTATGTAATGATCTAAAGAACACCGAGACATCACAAACATCCAGTGCAGCCCCGCACGGCAGCCTCTCACTCCCAAAGAGGAGCCTTGAGAAGGCAACCTTAATCAAAAAGAAGGAGGCCAGTGGTGGCAATTCCAGAACTGAGGCAAGAGTATGGTATTAGCAAAAGGATCCTCCTCTAAGGACTCCCTACAGACTACTGCCCTCTCCACCTGCCTTCATGGCTCTGACATCCTCCTACCTCCCACCCCTCCCACTCACCACATACCCAACGTCCTGCTTACACAGGGCAGGAGAGGCACCGCCGTGACAGAGATCTGGGCCACTTTGAAGATGTGGATTTCTCCAAAGAAGGAGCAGAAATCGCAGTAGCTGCAGAATATTCTGGGTTGTGTGTGTGTGTGTGTGTGTGTGTGTGTGTGTGTGTGTGTTTCTTCCCCCCCTTTTTTAACAACTCTAATTCCAGCATTGAACTTGAGACTGATCATTATTTCCTCCTCTCATCATCTCACAATATATTCATACCAGCACAGACAAGACTCCCAATGTCAACATTGTTTGCTTTCCTTTCAGGGCAAGACACGTTCAGTCCTACACTATCACACATTTAGAGCAGATGTTCCTAAAAAGGATAAACCAGGTGCTTAACATATTTTATTCCAAGGGGTAATTTTAGAAATTATTGCAATCAATGAGCTAATAATAATGGTGGTAATGATGAGGCCAAGTTATTATTACCTATTACCTTTAATCATCGACAGCAATTCAATTGGACATAATTAGAGGCATCATCATAAATAACGTGGAGCAGATGGAAGATGCTGGGCTTTGCGTTTCCAGGACTGAGTGGGAGGGTTAATGATGGAGCAATGGGCATTAAAAATCGGCCACTTATGTCCAAAATTCACCGTGCACTTGAATCTTCCCTGTCCAATACCCACAAAAACAGAGCTGCAATTGACAGAAGATATGAGGAGCCAACCCCATCGCTTTTAAAGTCTACTCACTAATTGTGCAACAGCCTTCTCCCTATCGCTCATGGCAAGGCCCCAGTTCTGCCCCATTTCCATCCTTATGGGTTAAACAGTGGCCTTGTTTTTGTTTTTGTTTTTTCCTTTCAATTTCACTGGCACAAGAAAAATAGAGCAATAGTCTGTCTTGACCTTCTCCCAACCTCCCTCGTCCCAGAAGAGCATGCCTCCAGGGTGATTTTTACCTTTTGAAAACATGCAAATGCTTTAGTGAGTCATTTAGCATTAATTTAATATTTGGCATGAAATACAGTGAGAAACGACATCACCTCCTATTCAGTAACACCACAGAACAACCATTTCCTATGTGGTGATGACTGCCTTATATGGGCACAGTACAAAAACATGTTAAGACACAGATGTGTAAAGGGTTATAAGCTGATATAAAGAAAGAAGCCTGGGACCTGGGGTCTTAGAATTGGGGTTCAATTCCTGCAATGGCCATTTATTGCGCCGTTACATGGGGCAAGTTACTCTGTGAGGCTCTGTTCCACGAACTATAAACAGTCAGCTTGTTTTAGCAGCCTCCTTTCTGCAAGCCAATGACACGCTACGCTTTTCTCCATAAAAGCACTCTTCCCACCCCACCCCCAGACTGCAGGTACGGATTTACCTTCCTGTGTTGGCCACAGACTTTGAGAAGGTACTGTACTGGATTATTCCTTTCTCTAACCCTGGTACCTGGCACATACTAAGTGCTCAATAAACGTGAGTTTTCATACCCCTAAAGAACTTGCAGTCTAGATAGATAGGCAAGACGAACACCCACAAAACAGACAGTGACACAGAGCCATAGATGCAGTACAGTTTAGAGGATCAATGTGGCTCAGAATGGCCAGACTAACACATTGGGAGGCTGAAGTAGGCTTTGAAGGCTGTGCTAAAATCTTTACAAAGACAGTCCCCCAGACTACCTGAATCAATTAGCTTCACTTCTTCATCCTTTGGAATCATATAAGTTAAGTGGCAATAACATCCATCCTCAAGAACCATGTAGAGATGAAAGGCTTCTTTTGTATTTTTCTAATAGATACACTCATTGCTGCTCAAAGACAAACACCATATAAATATTATAACGATAATCATACTGAGAAGTAAAATAGTAATGATGCAAATATTCATGTAATGTATCATGTCTGTGGTCTTTGAGGGGAGTTTTTACTCAAATATCCCTGAATGAATAAATACATATGGTCCATAAAGATGTCCAAAAGCACTTTTTTCTACTTGTATCCACACAGACCTCACTATAGAACTAAAAACAAATTCACTTAGAACTTTTATGGAATCATAGTCCTTAAGAAAAAAAAAATCAGAGTTCTCATGAAAGCCAATAGGAATTTGTTATAAAAATTAATAACAGGATATAGGGGCTTCCTGGTGGCGCAGTGGTTGAGAATCCCCCTGCCAATGCAGGGGACACGGGTTCGAGCCCTGGTCTGGGAAGATCTCACATGCCGTGGAGCAACTAGGCCCGTGAGCCACAACTACTGAGCCTGCACGTCTGGAGCCTGTGCTCCGCAAAGAGAGAGGCCGCGATAGTGAGAGGCCCACGCACTGCGATGAAGAGTGGCCCCCGCTTGCCGCAACTAGCGAAAGCCCTAGCACAGAAACGAAGACCCAACACAGCCAAAAATAAATGAATAAATAAATATTTTTAAAAAGTTAATAACAGGATATAAGCTTATAGGATCTTATCAATAATATCTTTACAATCTGTTGGTCTCTTTGAGATGTGCCAAACATAACCAAGGTTTATTGACAGAATCGATGTTTGAGGGCACAAAACTTTACATGTGTTTTCCTTTGCTCAATCAGTAAATCTCATCTAAGTTAATACCGTCATGAGATTTCACTGAGCCATGGCCAAATATCATGCTCAAAGTAGATATTTTCATTTGGATTATCTGCCTAAATGTCCTAATTCTTCACTTTACTTCATGTAATTAGGGAAATTAAGCCAAAGTAAAAATCTTTAACTTGAAAAAATTTACTTTGTAACTACAACGGACGATGGTATGTGAGGTATGAAAGGGGATTAAAAACACGAATAAGAGAATCTCAGATTATATCTTAGTCGATAAAGGAAGTGGAAGGGAGGGAAGACCAGCAAACAAATACAAAGGACTATTGAAATAAGGGAAATGAAAGAAATAAACTGAGGGTCCTTTGAAATCTCTGAGAGGGGAGAGACTCGATTCAATCGGAGAGATGACAAAGGAGCATGGATTCGTTGGCCCATTGGCTTTGGACCAGAAGAGTTCAAAGGGTTGTCAGCGCAGAGAGAAAAGCTTGAGCCATGACAGGGAATCAAGAAGACACAGGGAAAGCAATTAGCATTCCTCTACTTTTTCTCCCAACAGAGGAATATTGGGAAATCAAGTCAGAAAGATAGATTGGACCCAAATTCTTGAGGGTATTGAATATCAGACTGAAAATTTTCAGCTTAATTTGGTAAGTCGTGAAGAGACCACTGTAGTGGTTTTTTTTTTTTTTAAGCAAGTTAATGGCCTACATTAATTTATTGTTGATCGTTATTCATCCTCTCACATCCATGGCTCTCCAATCCCCATCAGCTCTACCTTGTACTCTCACTGCAGCACTCTCTTCCCAGAGTCCATGTTACTGTCTATCCATTCCAGGACAGCCCCCATCGTGCTCCCCTACCCTCAAGTCATCCTTCCTAAGGAGAAGTATGACTGCATCATCCCCCAGCTTAAAATCTATCAGTAGGCTCCTCTTTCCTGGAGGATGACATCCAAACCTTCAGCATGGTATATAAGGCCTGTCGTCCTCTAAACTTCACCTACCTGTCCATCTAGTAACCCCCTCAAACACACATGTCCTATGCCCCCCATGCTTTGGCCTGGAATTTGTCACTGTTCCATTAAACACCATGATTTCTCACACCTCCATACCTCTGTGTGAGTAACCTCCCTGTCTGTCTGGGAAAATACTACTGATCCTTGAAAATTCAGCTCAGATGTTACCTCCTCCAAGAAGCCTTCCCTGATAATCCCCAGCCTCGCCCTTCTTTTCTTCTTCTCCATAGCACCACGTAAGAGCTCTGTGACTCCACTTCTCACATTTCACTGTATTCATTTACATGACCATCTTCCCGCTACACCGGGCACCACCATTTCTTATTGCTCTCTGCAGTCTTAAGGCAGGCATTCAATACATAATGGTTGGATAAACTAATTCATATATTTTTATCACACCAACTTCCTAAAAATATCTAAGGCAGTCGAGAGTAAAGAGCTTTAGAAGAATGACTATGACGGTGATGTATTAGGTAAATTGGATGAGAGACTACAGGTTTGGAAGGACGGGGAGAAGATGATGGATTCTTCTTTGAACATGGAAAATATGCCTTTGGCGTCCACCGCAATCAGGACCTGCTTTTGAGGCAGAGAGTGATCCTGATTAGACAGGAACAGAGAATTAAGTCGTTCTGTTCACTTCCCAAGCCTAACACTACCATCTCTTTTGATAACTTCCTCCAAGATGATCTGAATTTCTTTAGTCCTGTCTCTCTTATCCAACTATTTCCTTGAACAAGAACTCACATGGGCACGTTTTCAGATCCTGTGTCTCTGAATGTGTGTGAGCTCAGGGAGAAGGAAACAGAAAGTGATTTGCAACCTGGCTCTGGAAGGAGAGCAACTGTCAAGGGAGCCGGGATTGTTTTTGTTATTACTGCCTCGCTTTCAACCCATGTCTGTTTATTGTTATTGTCTTGTCCCATTACTGATGCTCAATCCATTTCCTCATAGCAAGTGTGAAAGGAAACCTGGCAAAAGTTACCATAGCGAGAGTTCCGAATCAATAATGGATTCGTCCTGAGATACAGCACGACATCTGTTAGATATTTGGAGACGCTGTCCATCCTGCCTTGAGGGATACTTAAGCAGTCAGGCTCCTTTCTCCCTGGAAGGCTATAAAACATGGAGAGTTGAGAAGTGGCGGGAAAGCGCTAGTGACGCCTGCTTACAAGAGCAAGTGTTGGGATACATAGTTTGCAAAGGGGAGACTGGCGTTTAAATTTAGCACATGTGCTTGAATTCACATTTACACAGAACTTGAATCAATAACAGAGAGAAGTAACATGTATTACACTGAAATTAGTTGTGTAATGGAAACTTTCATTTGCATAAGCAATTTTTACATGCTTCTGTTAAGAATTTCAGATACTTCTCTTTTATTGTAAAGGGTTTTTTTCTTAAGTCATATTAAATGAATTTTAAAAGAAGCTTCCTAGAAACCCTTATTGCTTCTAGAAATAGCTGGTCTAATGGAGAAGCTTCCTAGAAACCCTTATTGCTTCTAGAAAGAAGCAATAAGGGTTTAAAAGAAGCTTCCTAGAAACCCTTATTGCTTCTAGAAATAGCTGGTCTAATGGAGGTTCCAATGAAATATCAGAACCTTTTTTTCCTCCCATAATATTAAAACTTACCAATGAGAAAATCAACACCGGAGAGAGAGGAAGGGAAATTGGAGAGAAACAGAAGAGAAGGGAGGGCAGGGGAAGCTGCTGGATAAATGAGATGTAGTACAGGGAAAGGGGTGAGAGAAGTGATAAGAAAGCTTAGGAAAGGAAAAAAGGATGAATAAGAAGGAGCAAATGGATTTTAAAAACAGCCTCAAAGAAAAAAATTATAAAGTATAAAATCCCCTTTAACTCGATGATAAAAGAAATCCTGAAGCAAAGCCACAACAGTTGCAACCAAGACAAGTCATTTTTTTAAAAAATCCCATTTGGAAATTCTAAGAGGTTATCGAAGTAGGAATTAGCAAACTGTATACTTGGAACAACATTTTAAAAATCAAAACCAAACTTAGAACTATGCAGGGAGTTTGAGAAAAGACAGATCCAAGAAGAGGAGAAAGAAAAATTAGGAGAAAGAAAAAGAGAAGGGATGAGAGTAAGAGAAAGCCAGGAAATTAAACAAAAGTTGGAATATTTGTTTTATGAAGTATTAATAACTTGCAAAGGGTTATTTGTCATTGCTGAATTTAGAAATTTATTATCCCATATGAACAAGAGACCAAATCGTCTAGAGTCATTGGCTCGGAGTGTTTTTAAAATGCACCTTCATCCAGAGGACAGTGACCCAAGTTGACAGGCGGCCTCATTCAGAAAGGGGAGAGGACAGGACCCTGAGTCGGCCAGTTCCCAGACTCACTTCCCTGCTCACGGCCAGAGAACTCCTCTGGGGGCCGAGGGAGACTTTGAAGTCCAGAGGAGTTTGGGATGGGGAAAGAGGATGACTGTGGAAAAGAGAATGAGAATTTATTATCAGGACCTTTGGGGGGTTTCATATAAAAGCCCTAAATTAACTCTTAATACTTATGAAATTCTGTGCTGTCACCCACTTTCTTAACTTTATTGCTTTGGTGTTTGTGGAGCCCTTTCCATATCATGAGGGACTAATCTTTGATCTTTGCAATTTCATTAAAATAACATGGGGTGGTGGCAGGTGGCAGTGGGAATATGTGCTTCAAACTTCAGGATGAGTCTTAAGGAGGCAGGAAAGAGGGCACCCATCACCCACTCTCCATGCAGTGAAGAGAGAGAGAATACAGAATTGTTTGGGAATTTTGTGAACCATCTAGAATGCCCACCGTTAAGGAGGTTCCCTACCTTCAGAGATGTCCCTCCCAAATGTCCTCTCCCTAGTCTTGGCGCCACAGTGAGCTCCCCTGCCCTGCCCGTTCTATGCCCCCAACTGGCACCATCAGCCATGCCTCCCAATGCACCCCAGTCTCACTGAACTGCTCTTCAACTGACCTCCTCCACTGGGTCTCAGTTTAACCCTCACTTCCCCAGGAAGCCTTCCGGACCACCCAGATGAGGTTAGGTATCCTCCCAACACTGTATCCCCAGAGCACCCCTTGCTTACCCTTCTCAAAACACATGTCCAGTGTTTCACAACTGCCTGCTCACCTGTTCCTCCGTCACCAGAATATCAAGTTCTTGAAGACAGAAACAATTTGAGACAGTTTGCTGCTGTCTCTTCAGCATCCAGTATAGTGTCTGGCACTCAAAATACTTTTTGAATGAATAAATGAATGGGATTTAAAATCAGGTCTTGACTCCAAGACACACGTTCTCTCCACTTTACCATGGCACCCAAGGTACTGTCTGCCAGCATGGTCCAAAATGTAATGTTAAAAAGGCAGATTCCTAGACTCCAAACTCAAACTCTCTCCCAGTCATCTCTTTGAGCACTGATATCTGAGTTGCTCCAGGTTCCAGGAGTAAAATATACTATTTAAGAAACCTATGAGCTTTTCATTCACTATGGAGTATACAAATCATAGCATTTGTCACACGGGATACAATGGTGAAAATGACAGAAAAGAAACTTCCAGCCTTCAAGGAGCTTACCTTCCAGCAGGTGGGCAAACATTAAACCATTAATTACACAGGTGCTATGAGAGTGTGCAGTGGGGGAACAAGGGCAGTTGGAGCTGAACTTTAGAAAATTAATAGAAATTAGTCAGGCAAAGAGCAAAGGTGAGAGGGAATTTAGGGAGAGAGGGGAGGGAGAAGCATGTGCAAGAGCCCCGGGGCAGGAAGGAATGTGACATGTTTGAGGGACTGGAAGAATGTCAGTGTGACTGAAGTCCAAAGAGAGGGGAAGAGAATGGCATTCAATGAGGCTGGGAAGAAGTGCTGAGGATTCTATGCTCAGGCCTCCCATGCCCACTGCTTTAAGACACCCACAGAATGGTTTTCCTTATGTCTAGTTAAGAAATATACATATACATAAAGCTATGTCTTTATTTTCAACAGGAGTATAGTAGACATAATGTGCATATACTTTTATTTATTTAAGATTATGTAATGGGTTTTGTTTGTTTGGTTTTGGTTTTGCTATTATTTTAAAAAATGCTGTAATGCTCTTCTTTATCAACAGTGGTACATCCTTGAGTTGTTGGCTGAATTTAACTGGAGGGTAGCAAATCACTGGGGTAAAGAAATCAGCATAACATAGAAATAAACAATAAGCTGATGGTAAAGGGGGAAAGTACCTTATGAGATGAATGAATTAGAACAATTAAGGATTTATGAATAATGTGTGTCTGTACTACAGATTGGCGTTTGCTACTTTCTAAATCATATTTTCCAGCCCTAGTCCACGGGGCGGATTTCAAATTACAGCAGGTCTCCTTCTCCAACCCTGGATATAGCCCTGTGTCCTACCTTGATATGGCAGTTGGAAGGAGGAAGCAGTTGATGGAGGTTGAAAACTCCTACTCTGATGTCCAGAGAGTGGCTTTAGTTTCCAGATCTGCCACTTACTAGCCATATGCTTTGGAGCCAGTTTCTTAAGCCTTGGTCTCCTTGTCTACGAAAGAGATAAAAATATTACCTCCCATGCAGGGTTGTAAGGGTTGATTGAGATGATGCAGTAACGCATGTAGTACCTGCCTAGACGGGGGGCACTCAGTAAACTTTAGCTGTTGTTGTTGTCAGAGTGAAGAGAAGGCTGATACGCAATACTAGCTTTCATATTTAATGCTTTCTACGTCCCACACCCGGATCTCAGTGTTTCGTCTGTGTTAACTTATTTAAGCTCATAACTCTATGAGGTAGGTTCTATTATTGCATTTTTATATATAAAGAAACTGAGGCCAATGAGACTAAATCATTTAGAGCCCACAGGTGGCAGAGCCAGAGCCGGAAACCAGGCAGCTCATTGTGCTTGTGTGCCAGAAATAGCCACAAGGCCAGAACCACATAATGTCACGGTGAGGAAGGAACACAGAGATGATCTAGTAAACCCCAGTCTATAGATGAGAACACTGAGGCCCAGAGAATTAAAACAACTTGCTTCCAGATCACACATTTAATTTGAGAAAGTCCATGGTCATTAAGAATTTACATAGTGCTTGAACATTCTGGAGTTGTGTCTTACAAGTGAACTTTCATTTAGAAGACCAAAGGCATGCAGACACTTGGACATCAAGTAGCTCTTATGCAATGCTGTTTTCTGATTTAAACGTTGTTAATCTCAAAGCATATAGATTAGATTTTTCTTTAAATGTTCATAAGTTTAGAAATGAAGGGAATAGAGAAGAATCCTGCAGAAGGAAGTCTGAGGTTTTTGGAAATCCAAAAGGATTTCTTTATTTTATTTTATTTACTTTTTTATACAGTAGGTTCTTATTAGTCATCAATTTTATACACATCAGTGTATACACGTCAATCCCAATCACCCAATTCATCACACCACCATCCCCACCACCCCGCGGCTTTCCCCCCTTGGTGTCCATACGTTTGTTCTCTACATCTGTGTCTTAACTTCTGCCCTGCAAACCGTTTCATTTGTAGCATTTTTCTAGGTTCCACATATATGCGTTAATATACGATATTTCTTTTTCTCTTTCTGACTTACTTCACTCTGTATGACAGTCTCTAGATCCATCTACGCCTCAACAAATGACCCAATTTCGTTCCTTTTTTATGGCTGAGTAATATTCCATTGTATTTATGTACCACATCTTCTTTATCCATTCACATCTGTTAATGGGCATTTAGGTTGCTTCCATGAGCTGGCTATTGTAAATAGAGCTGCAATGAACATTGGGGTGCATGTGTCTTTTTGAATTATGGTTTTCTCTGGGTATATGTCCAGTAGTGGGATTCCTGGATCATATGGTAATTCTATTTTTAGTTTTTTAAGGAACCTCCATACTGTTCTCCACAGTGGCTGTATCAATTTACATTCCCACCAACAGTGCAAGAGGATTCCCTTTTCTCCACACCCTCTCCAGCAATTGTTGTTTGTAGATTTTCTGATGATGCCCATTCTAACCAGTGTGAGGTGATACCTCACTGTAGTTTTGATTTGCATTTCTCTAATAATTAGTGATGCTGAGGAGCTTTCAGGTGCTTCTTGGACATCTGTATGTCTTCTTTGGAGAAATGCCTATTTAGGTCTTCTGCCCATTTTTGGATTGGGTTGTTTGTTTGTTTAATATTGACCTGCATGAACTGTTTATATATTTTGGAGATTAATCCTTTGTACGTTGATTCGTTTGCAAATATTTTCTCCCATTCTGAGGGTTGTCTTTTCGTCTTATTTAGGGTTCCCTTTGCTGTGCAAAAGCTATGAAGTTTCATTAGGTCCCATTTGTTTATTTTGGTTTTATTTCCATTACTCTAGGAGGTGGATCAAAAAAGATTTTGCTGTGATTTATGTCAAAGAGTGTTCTTCCTATGTTTTATAGTGTCTGGTCTTACATTTAGGTCTCTAATCCATTTTGAGTTTATTTTTGTGTTTGGTGTTAGGGAGTGTTCTAATTTCATTCTTTTACATGTAGCTGCCCAGTTTTCCCAGCACCACTTATTGAAGAGACTGTCTTTTCTCCATTGTATATCCTTGCCTGCTTTGTCATAGATTAGTTCACCATAGGTGTGTGGGTTTATCTCTGGGCTTTCTATCTTGTTCCACTGATCTGTTTCTGTTTTTGTGCCAGTACCATATTGTCCTGATTACTGTAGCTTTGTAGTATAGTCTGAAGTCAGGGAGTCTGATCCCTCCAGCTCCATTTTTTTCCCTCAAGACCGTTTTGGCTATTTGGGGTCTTTTGTGTCTCCATACAAATTTTAAGATTTTTTTGTTCTAGTTCCTTAAAAAAATGCCATTGGTAATTTGATAGGGATTGCACTGAATCTGTAGATTGCTTTGGGTACAGTACTCCTTTTCACAATATTGATTCTTCCAATCCAAGAACATGGTATATCTCTCCATCTGTTTGTATCATCTTTAATTTCTTTCATCAGTGTCTTATAGTTTTCCGCATGCAGGTCTTCTGTCTCCCTAGGTAGGTTTATTCCCAGGTATTTTACTCTTTTTGTTGCAGTGGTAAATGGGAGTGTTTCCTTAATTTCTCTTTCAGATTTTTCATCATTAGTGTATAGGAATGCAAGAGATTTCTGTGCATTAATTTTGTATCCTGCTACTTTACCAAATTCATTGATTAGCTCTAGTAGTTTTCTGGTGGCATTTTTAGGATTCTCTATGTATAGTATCATGTCATCTGCAGTGACAGTTTTACTTCGTCTTTTCCAATTTGTATTCCTTTTATTTCTTTTTCTTCTCTGATTGCCATGGCTAGGACTTCCAAAACTATGTTGAATAATAGTGGTGAGAGTGGACATCCTTGTCTTGTTCCTGATCTTAGAGGAAATGCTTTCAGTTTTTCACCATTGAAAATGATGTTTGCTGTGAGTTTGCCATATATGAACTTTATTATGTTGAGGTAGGTTCCCTCTATGCTCACTTTCTGGAGAGTTTTTATCATAAATGGGAGTTGAATTTTGTCAAAAGCTTTTTCTGCATCTATTGAGATGATCATATGGTTTTTATTCTTCAGTTTGTTAATATGGTGTATCACACTGATTGATTTGCACATACTGAAGAATCCTTGCATCCCTGGGATACACCCCACTTGATCATGGTGTATGATCCTTTTAATGTGTTGCTGGATTCTGTTTGCTAGTATTTTGTTGAGGATTTTTGCATCTATCTTCATGAGTGATATTGGTCTGTAATTTTCTTTTCTTGTAGTATCTTTATCTGGTTTTGGTATCAGGGGGATGGTGGCCTCGTAAAATGAGTTTGGGAGTGTTCCTTCCTCTGCAATTTTTTGGAAGAGTTTGAGAAGGATGGGTGTTAGCTCTTCTCTAAATGTTTGATAGAATTCACCTGTGAAGCCATCTGGTCCTGGACTTTTGTTTGTTGGAAGATTTTTAATCACTGTTTCAATTTCATTACTTGTGATTGGTCTGTTCATATTTTCTATTTCTTCCTGGTTGAGTCTTGGAAGGTTATACCTTTCTAAGAATTTGTCCATTTCCTCCAGGTTGTCCATTTTATTGGCATAGAGTTGCTTGTAGTAGTCTCTTAGGATGCTTTGTATTTCTGCAGTGTCTGTTGTAACTTCTCCTTTTTCATATCTAATTTTTTTGATTTGAGTCCTCTCCCTCTTTTTCTTGATGAGTCTGGCTAATGGTTTATCAATTTTGTTTATCTTCTCAAACAACCAGCTTTTAGTTTTATTGATCTTTGCTATTGTTTTCTTTGTTTCTATTTCATTTATTTCTGATCTGATCTTTATGATTTCTTTCCTTCTGCTAACTTTGGGTTTTGTTTGTTCTTCTTTCTTTAGTTCCTTTATGTGTAAGGTTAGATTGTTTATCTGAGATTTTTCTTGTTTCTTGAGGTAGGCTTGTATAGCTATAAAATTCCCTCTTAGAACTGCTTTTGCTGCATCCCACAGGTTTTGGATCATCGTGTTTTCATTGTCATTTTTCTCTAGGTATTTTTTTATTTCCTCTTTGATTTCTTCAGTGATCTCTTGGTTATTTAGTAACGAATTGTTTAGCCTCCTTGTGTTTTTTACGTTTTTTTCCCTGTGATTCATTTCTAATCTCATAGCGTTGTGGTCAGAAAAGATGCTTGATATGATTTCAATTTTCTTAAATTTACTGAGGCTTGATTTGTGACCCAAGATGTGATCTACCCTGGAGAATGTTCCATGCACACTTGAGAAGAAAGTGTAATCTGCTGTTTTTGGATGGAATGTCCTATAAATATCAATTAAATCTATCTGGTCTATTGTGTCATTTAAAGCTTCTGTTTCCTTATTTATTTTCATTTTGAATTATCTGTCCATTGGTGTAAGTGAGATGTTAAAGACCCCACTATTATTGTGTTACTGTCAGTTTCCCTTTTTATGGCTGTTAGCAGTTGCCTTATGTATTGAGGTGCTCCTATGTTGGGTGCATATATATTTATAATTGTTGTATCTTCTTCTTGGATTGATCCCTTGATCATTATGTAGTGTCCTTCCTTGCCTCTTGTAACATTCTTTATTTTAAAGTCTATTTTATCTGATATGAGTACAGCTACTCCAGCTTTCTTTTGATTTCCATTTGCATGTAATATCTTTTACCATCCCCTCACTTTAGTCTGTATGTGTCCCTAAGTCTGAAGTGGGTCTCTTGTAGACAGCATATATATGGGTCTTGTTTTTGTACCCATTCAGCAAGCCTGTGTCTTCTGGTTGGAGCTTTTAATCCATTTACATTCAATGTAATTATCGGTATGTATGTTCCTATGACCATTTTCTTAATTGTTTTGGGTTTGTTTTTGTAAGTCTGTTTCTCTTCTTGTGTTTCCCACTTAGAGAAGTTCCTTTAGCATTTGTTGTAGAGCTGGTTTGGTGGTGCTGAATTCTCTTAGCTTTCGCTTGTCTGCAAAGCTTTTGATTTCTCCATTGAATCTGAATGAGATCCTTGCCGGGTAGAGTAATCTTGGTTGTAGGTTCTTCCCTTTCATCACTTTAAGGATATCATGTCACTCTCTTCTGGCTTGTAGAGTTTCTGCTGAGAAATCAACTGTTAACCTTATGAGAGTTCCCTTATATGTTATTTGTCATTTTTCCCTTGCTGCTTTCAATAACTTTTCTTTGTCTTTAATTTTTGCCAATTTGATTACTATGTGTCTCAGCATGTTTCTCCTTGGGTTTATCCTGTATGGGACTCACTGTGCTTCCTGGACTTGGGTGGCTATTTCCTTTCCCATGTTAGGGAAGTTTTCGACTATAATCTCTTCAAATATTTTCTCTGGTCCTTTCTCTCTCTCTTCTCCTTCTGGGACCCCTGTAATGCGAATGTTGCTGTATTTAATGTTGTCCCAGAGGCCTCTTAGGCTGTCTTCATTTCTTTTCATTCTTTCTTCTTTATTCTGTTCCACAGCAGTGAATTCCACCATTCTGTCTTCCAGGTCACGTATCCATTCTTCTGCCTCAGTTATTCTGCTATTGATTCCTTCTAGTGTAGTTTTCATTTCAGTTATTGTACTGTTCACCTCTGTTTGTTTGTTCTTTAATTCTTCTAGGTCTTTGTTAAACATTTCTTGCATCTTCTTGATCTTTGCCTCCATTCTTTTTCCGAGGTCCTGGATCATCTTCACTATCATTATTCTGAATTCTTTTTCTGGAAAGTTGCCTATCTCCACTTCATTTAGTTGTTTTTCTGGGGTTTTATCTTGTTCCTTTATCTGGTACATAGCCCTCTGCCTTTTCATCTTGTCTGTCTTTCTGTGAATGTGCTTCTTGTTCCACAGGCTGCAGGATTGTAGTTATTCTTGTTTCTCAACTGAATCTCTTTTAAGGCTAAATGCGCATATGCCAACGTTAGCAGCCTGAATCTTACAATACCTGCTAGTGTTGGGGGGTCTCCTGCAGAGGCTGGGGGGTGGGTGGGTGACTGTGGCTCACCGTGAGGACAAGGACATTGGCAGCAGAAGTTCTGAGAAGTACTCCTTGGCGTGAGCCCTCCCAGAGTGTGCCATTAGCCCCACCAAAAGGGGATTTCTTTTTCTTAAGTGTCAAATATTGGACAACAATTAGTAGATTCAGATCTGCTCTCTATACCCACTCAGCTTGTTAATGTCACTGTGAACGAACTCTTTTGTCTTTACTACCCTTGAGGTCTACATTGTAAGCAATGGATTCCTTTTGTTTGTAAATAAAACACCAGCTACCAAATAAATCTCTCCATTCCAAACTCTGATAAACAGCTCATTTTTCTACCCAGTTTATAATGACTTCCAGAAACTCCTTCAGATTCACTGTTAGGTGCACTCAAAGGAACCATTTGGGATGCAGAGTTGACGTTTTCCCACTAGCACATAAAGCAGTGTGTTCTAGTGTAAAGAGCGAAAAAAAAAAAAAGTTAAGAGAATTCTAATTCTGCCTTCCCCTCCAATCTGTGTGTGACTTTAGTCAAGTCCTTTTAGTCATTTGGGGTTTGGTTTCCTGATATATGAATGTGGCCCTAAGGATTACCCTGTTCACATCTGAATTTCTGTGAGAATTGAGACAATGGATGCCAAAGCACCTTGAAATAGTTAAGCATCTTCAGCATGTAGCATTACAGACTCTTCCAAACCATCATTTCCTCTGTTCTTCCCCTGGCCTCATTCTCCTTCAAGATGCAGTTCAAGTGTCATCTTCCCAAAGAAGCCTTCTCTGAAGCCTCTATTCTCACACGTACCATATCACTTAGTAATGATCTGGTCACAGCTCTGTCACTCTGCAAAACCACAAACCTTGTCTTAGCCATCATTTTCTTTTCTTTTTCATTTTAGTCCTCCAAATAGTCACAAAAGCTTTTCTTTTTCCCCCCTCTTTTCTGAGCACATACTCTGCACTTGCAGGTCTCAAGATCTGGAAATTAAAAGATGACTAAAAGTCATCCCTGCCCTCAAGGAATTCGCAGCCAATTAGGAGGAGCAGAAAAGGAAGCCAACCATCACAATAAAGAATGGCAAAGTCAGGCCTGCATGGGTGCTTTGGGAGTGGAATAGTCCCTTTGCTGCAGGCTGTGAGTCGTTCTTCTCCACGGCTGTTGAATGCATGCTGTAACTTTCACTCATTCACTTTCAGTAGGTTCTCTGATAGATATTAGCATCAAATCTACCCTCCTAGTCCTTCAGAAGGAAGTTTACTGTCACCATCCACCAAGCACTAGTGATATGCTCCAGGCATTTCTCTGAAATTCCTGTGACCAAATAACTTTGGCACCGCTGACCACACACCCAGGTGGTGCTACATATATAGGCCTCATAGCTACAACTCATGAATCATTCCGTTTGGCTACATAAAGAGCAAAGCCAAAGTCGCCTCTGGCACCCACTGTGAGTTACAGTCCAGCTCAGAGGAGCTGCAACTTAAAATCTTAGCTACTTCAGCCCGTGTTTCTTTGCATATTCGTATTTAGACATCTGTAGAATACTTTACATTATACCAAATACTTCCACACCTGTTTGATTTTAGCAAATACTCATTGCAATGGATAAACAGGGATTATTTTCTACGTTTTATAAATGGGCAAACTGAAACTAGGTGACTCAGACTAAAACCCGAGTTTGCTGACCCATGGTCCAGCAAATACTCTGGCAAGTATTGCTCTGGCAAATACACCGCACTGCAGGACACGTGTACAGACCAGGAGAAGAGGAAAACTCCAGCCCTTACTTTGCCCCTACTTTTCATGAGTCAGTTGAAGTCAGCAAACATTACATTAGACTGGGCCACCACAAGGCACTGTGCTGGGTGCCGGAAGAGTGCAAGAGTAAGACCACCCATCTTCTCAGAAACACCTGTCTAGTAAGAGACAGGCATACAATTAACTACAAGGAAGGTAAAAATGATGCAAGAGCCATAAAAACACCTGAATGTTGTGTGTGTGTGTTTGTATAAATAAATTGACATATGGATAAAGTACAGGTAGAAGTCAAAGGCTCAGGGAGCACAGAGCAATGGGAGATTACATCCCTCCAGCAGAGTATGAAACGCTTTCAGAGGACAAGGGCTCTAAAGCTGACAGTTCATTGCCACCACTCGGCTTGCCTTCAAGGCACTAGTCAGCTAAGATACAGCTCATGCACTCATGGCATGTGTAGTAAACTGGAGCAGGGATTACCAAGGCAAGACCAGAGAGCTGACCATCAATGAAGGTCCTAGGAGGTTAGAGGAGAATAAGAGGCTTACACTCTGGTTATCAACAGAGGTGACTTCGGCTAGGAGGAGGAATCACACTGGTCCTTTACTGATGTGGCTGACTGCATTACCTAGAGAGGTTCAAGACCAGATTCAACTGTGGTTGTATAAGAATGTCTTAGTATCCCTGAATTTCCTCTTATACTATACATTTTACAGTCATTCATTCATTCATTCATTTCTCAAATATTTATTGATTGCTCAATATATGTCAGTCATGGGGTTAAGTGATAGGAATCTAGTAATGAACAAAAAAAGACACAATCAGGTACCTCCATGAAGATTACAGTCTGGTCAAAGAGATAGATGTGATCTAAATAGCTTCTTCCCAGTAAACACCAAATCACAATTATAATAAAGTCTGTAAAGGAGGGGTGCTTATTGCTATAAAAAAGTAAAACAGGGATATTCAAACTAGTCATGGGTTCAGGGTAATATGAAGTTGTGATCTGCATGTTGAGTTGAATTAAATTAAATCAGGTAAAGGGAAGGGAGGGATATGGGAAGACATTAGAGGCAGAGAAAACAGCATGCAAAAAGCCTTGTGGTGAACAAGGGCATGGAACATTAAAGAAGTGCAAGGCAGTGTATGAGAGAAGAGGCTGATAGACTTGTGGAGATCAGTATGAGGGGTTTTTAAAGGGTGGGCAGAGTGGCAAGATTAGACCTAGAATTGTCCCCAGATTAGACCCCACAGTGGCTAAAATATGTAGAAAAGATTAGAAAGAGACAGGTGTGGATGTGGGGAGTACAGTTTGGAGTTTATTGCATAATCTAGTCAAGAGTTAATAGGAAACTAGACTAGAGTGGTGAAGGGAGATAGGAAAACAGGTGGATGAATTGGAGAAATTTAGGGTGTATGCTCAACAGAGTTTTGCCATATATCCGGGGGGTGAGGTGAGGGTGCCATTAAGGATGGTTTTTATTATATTCACTCACTCACTATATATACAGTGAGCTTCTGATAAGTTTCCATCAAAAGCTCACTATATATAGATCACTTTATACAGATCACTAGCTACAACTCTTATTACATTCACTCAATAAAGTGAGTGTAACTAGACGGATGCTGAAGACAATCCCCGAGGCAGAGGACACTGAAGGAAGACTTGGTCAGTCTGGACCTGTTGAGTGTGCGATGCATTTGAGATCTCCAAGTGGAGACATAAAGTAAACAAGCCCAGGGGAGAGATCTGACTGGGAATGATGACTAGGCTTTTTTTAATACAGAGCCATGGAATAACTTAAATAAAGACAGAATCCATTTATTTGATATGTATTGTGCCAACCCAAATAATGTATGCAGAAAACATAAAAATGGTGTGGCGTTCTGTCAATTATGTTAAAGCATGGCCTCTAATCACTCTTGGAAGAAAACGTATATCACTTCTGCAGCCTTTATTACACACTATGGTTATTTTCATGCCTGCCTCATCCACTAGAGAGAAAGCTACCTGAGGTAGATGTTGTATATTTTAAATCAGTCCAGCATCTCCTACAATGCCTAAGAGTCTTTCTGGTTTGGGGTCCAAGCCCTTCTGTAGTTCATTTCCATGCCTGGATTTTCAAGACCTGATGTGGTTCAGTGACTCACAGCTGACAGAGGCCTTAAAGATCTTATCATCCAATCACCTTACTTTAAAAGTGCATAAGCGTAGCAAATAATAATTACTTTCCCCACTGCCGCACAACTAGTTAATGGAAAAATTGGAACGCCTAACCTCACCACTCCTCCAATGACCACTGCCCAAGATTATCCCACTACTCTGGGATATTTGGGTCCAGCACCATATTTCTCCGTATGTAATGTGGAAAATGTTGAAGGAAGAATAATAGGACTAAAACCTCCAAGTAAATGTTATACTTTAAGAAACACTATATATTTAGCTATTTCACTCTGCATAATTACGTTCTGCTTCATTTACATTGTTGTGTGTTTCAATGGTTCATTATTATTGTTAAATAGTATTCCATTATATAGATATACTACAATTTATTTACTCATATCACCTATTCATGGACACTTGGTATGTTTCCAGTTTTCAGATATTTTTATTATTCAATTCTATTTCCTTTGTTAGTTCATTAGCTATAACTTTTTTTTTTCTAATTTCGTTGGTTGCTTTAGGTTTTAAAGCATGCATATCAGGGCTTCCCTGGTGGCACAGTGGTTGAGAGTCCGCCTGCCGATGCAGGGGACGCGGGTTCGTGTCCCGGTCCGGGAAGATCCCACACGCCGTGGAGTGGCTGGGCCCGTGAGCCATGGCCGCTGAGCCTGCGCGTCCGGAGCCTGTGCTCCACAACAGGAGAGGCCACAACGGTGAGAGGCCCACGTACCGCAAAAAACAAAAAAACAAAACAAAACAAAACCCATGCATATCATCTTATCACAGTTTATCTTCAAGAGTTTTGATACCATTTCACATATACTATAAGAACCTTATGATAGTATTCTTCCATTTCTGCCTTCCTGGTCTTTGTGCTATTGTTGTCATGCATTTTACTTTTACACATATTATAAATGCCACATTAAATTTTTATTATTTTTTAACAGTTATTTAAAGATATTTAAATAATAGGAAAAATTTTAGTTATTATTTTATAGGCTTTTCATTCCTTTGTGCAGTCTCCTACTTCTATCTAGTACCACTTTCCTTAGGTCTGAATTATTTTGTTCAACATTTCTTGTAGTGCAAATCTTCTGATAATTAAGTGTTTTGGCTTTTGTATATTTGAAAAAGGGTGTTTTTGCCTTTATTTTTAAAGATATTTTTACTAGATATAAAATTCTAGGTTGAGAGGTTTTTTTCCTTCTATATTGCTTTCAATATGTTTCTCCATTGACTTCTTTCTTGTATAGTTTCTGATGAGAAATCTGCTGTCATCTTTGACTTTGTTCTTATGTTTCTCCTTTTCTCTGGATGACTTTTAAAGTTTTTCTTTATCATTGCTTTTGAAAAATACTATTATAGTGTGCCTTCCTATAGTTTTCTTTATGCTTCTCATGCTTGGAGCTTTTTTGAGCTTCTTAGATCTATAGCTTTAAAGTTTGCATCAAATTTGGGAATTATTTAGCCATTATTTTTTCAAATATGTGTATGCTCCCTTCTACTTCAGAGCTCCTATTATATTTATTACGTTAAGTTGCTTGAAGTTGTCTCACAGCTCACTGATAATCCTTTTTTTTGCTGTTTGTTTCCTGTGTGTTTGATTTTGATCATTTCTATGACTATGTCTTTGAGTTCATCAATCTATTTTTCTGCAATTCTAATCTGACATTAACTAAATACAGTGTATTTTTATCACAGACATTAGAGTTTTAACTTCTAAAAGTCTGGGTTTTTTTTAAATAATTTTCATGTCCAAGTAACATGAGTACTCTATCCTCTAGCTTTTTTGAGCACATGAAATACAACTATAATAACTTTTTAATGTGTTTGGTGATTCTAACATCTGTGTCAGTCAGGGTCAATTTCAATTGATTTATTTTTCTCCTCATTATGAGTGCTATTTATATGGTTTTGGTTTTTTCTGTTTGTCTCACTGTGTTTTCTACTAGATGACACACATTGTGACTTTTACTTTGTTAGGTGCTGGATTATTCCTATAAATATTTTGATCATTGTTCTGAGATTCGGTTGATTATTTGTAAACACCATGAGTCTTCTAGGTCTGCTTTTGAGGTTAGGTGGGACCAGAGCTGCATCTACCTTAAGGCTAATTGATCCCCACTTCTGAGGCAAGACTCTTCTGAGAATTTTAGTTAATCCCCTAAGAATTATTAGGATTTTCCAGTCTTGCTGATGAGAACAGGCTCAGTACTCTGCTTAATATTCAAGGAGCACCCTCTGCAAATCGGTCGGTTCTCTCTCCACGCAGTTCTCCTTTCCTTGGTACTCTGCTCTGTGAACTCTAATTGCACTGGTGTCTCGCCTCTGTCTCTTCAACTCGGGGAGACCAACAAACTGTGCCTGGGTCCTGCCTCCCTTCACTGTGGCTAATCATAAGGCTTACCCCGCTTATTTCCCATATCTAAGAGATCACTGTCTTTCATTACCTGGTACCTAATTTCTTGAAAATTGTTGTCTCTTTTATTTGGTCTGTTTTTTAAATTTTTCAAAAAAATTTTTGGTTGTTTCAAGTGTTTCAATGGCAAATCCACTCCTTGTTTTTCCATCTTACCCAGAAACAGATGACCTTTGGTAGATGTTTAAGTCTATTCCTTTCCGTTGTTTTGGATCAATCCAGCATTGAAAATCCTAGTTTATACACTGTATGTCATTGTGATTGTGAATGGTAATTATAAATATATACTTTTTCTATTAAGCAATAGAAATTCTCCTGTAATTGTAACCAACAATAATGGTAAATTCTATGTTATAAATAGTCTTTGGTATAAATGAAGAGTTGAGATACAATAAAGGTTTTTGGTTGACCAAGTTTAAATAAATCATCAATTCAAGATTTGCAAAGAAAACATTTTTCTTTAATGTTTTAAATTTCTCTTCTGGAAAGTAATGATTAAAAGTTTGAGACACAGAAGTGAAAAGTAACAATACCTCTAAATTTATTTCATTCATATTGGCTTCTTTTCAATATGTTACAGCAATGTTGGGAAAACATAGCAACTACAGTGACTATTTTTGAGTTTTGCTTGCCATAACAACATCTTTTGGAATGTCTCAGATACATTTGACATGTTGAAATACAGCATTGGTTTTCCATGCAGTTTTAAATTAAATTTGTTAAGAATGCTAAAAATATCAGTTAAGTAGCCAAACTTGTTACCCATATGACATCTGTAGAAATATTTTCCAAGAGAGATTCTTTTATAACTGAAAATGTGAATCTCATTTGTGAGTTTCTCTGCCCTGCTTAGTACTTTCTATTACAAAATCTAGGAATTTCAGAATGATATAGTAAATGTCAATGGTTAACTACAATTTCTGAACAAAATATGTCCCAAAACCAGTTGCCTAGTAAAATTATTTCAATAAATTAAAAATAATTCAAAGTATTTTAAAATATATTCATGATAATTAGCAGAAATTATTGAGATTCCCAAGATTTATGCATTTTAAGTGTTTTTAAATGGAACCATTATTAATAGACTGTAACCATTTTATTAACTCCTATATACTTTCCAATGTATTTTCAGCTTTATCACCTGCAATTATTTTTTATAACTTTTTCATATTAATTTACATTGACTAACAACTTTTCTTCCTGAGTCTAGAAAGAAATTAAAATCTAGGTTAAATTAATCTAGTCTAGGTAAAATTAATACAAATGAACAAATCAAATCCTCTATAAAATTGTCTTGCCACGATTATCTCACATAAATTGTAAGTGTTACAAATACCAGGACATTCATCAGATTGGATTGCAGAATCCAAACTTGAATATAATAATTTAATAAACATTGCTGTGGAATATTCGTCAACAATAAAGTTTATACAAGATAAAATAAAGGTACACACATCATCAATATATAATGGAAAAAACTATTTTTCTAGCAACTATATGAGCAATTTTCTCCTTGCCACACTACATATCAATACTATAGACTATTAAATATAATAATAACAAGGCTTACTCAATGGTTGCAGAATGTTGTAGAAATGTTGCAATAACTTTGTTTCTTTTTCCAATGAAAATATTTGAGAATTTTAATCAACAAATTTGTCAGGCATACTATGTTGCCAAGTAGATTTTTATCTCTTAATTTTGAAGGTTTGAAATTTCATTAAAAAATACACCAGATTCTGTTATTCTCATGGTATTTTCAGCATTTGATAAAACTATATTTTTAATAAACTTCACTATAAGGTATTTCTTTAGAATAGGGTGAATGATTTTCTCAATATCATTACAATTTACAACCAGGAGTTAAAACTGCACATGCATATTATTTTTTTCTCCTGATGAGAAACCAATATATTTTATTGAGCAATCTACACTAGTTGGAATTAAATACCACAATTGTTGCAAACTCAGAAACTGTCATATTCTAAACTTCCTTTCTGAAAAATGCACTGAAAGTTCATAACTGAAATTTGGCAGTAAGTCCCACACTCTTGCTAAGAGCAGAGAAAAAAATTTCTCATTTTGCTTCAAAACTATGGACTATAGTAATAAAAAGATTAAACAATACACTTTAACCTTCCTGTTACACTGATAATCAAACTGGCTGTCTTATATTACAAAGTCAAATGAGAAAACAGTAAGCAATAAATTTAAAACTCATTTCTACCCAATGTGTATATTTGTTATGTCTCCTTCAAACAAATGTGTCTCCCACATGGCTCAAAGCAGCTGGCTTAATATTCTTTGCTATATGTGCAGTTCCTACTTAGAATCCTTGCAGTGCACTCATATTTTCTATCTTATTCTTTTCTGTTATACATTTCCCTGTAAGTACTGCCATAGCTGCATCACACACATTTTTATATACTGTTTTCATTTTCATTTAATTCAAAATATTTTCTAATTTCCCTTGTGATTTCTTGACACACTGATTGCTTGGAGGTATGTTATTTAAGTTTAGAATGTTTGAGTATTTTACAATACTCTCTCCAATAACTTTCTGTTATTGATTCTAGTTTAAATCCATTCTTTTCAAAAGAACATACTCTGAATAATTTCAGTTCTTTGAAATTTGTTTTGTTTTATGGCCCAGAAGGTAGTGCATCTTAGTGAATGTTCCACGTGCACTTGAAAAGAATGTGTATTCTGTTACTGGTGGGTGAAGTGTTGTAAGCATCAGTCTGCTGAAGCTGGTTGATGATATAGTTCAGGTCTTCTATATCCTCACTAATTGAGAGTATTAAGTTCTCCACCTATAACTGTGGACTTGTTTATTTCTCCATTAAGTTCCATAAGTTCTTGCTTCATGTACTTCAAAATTCTGCTAAGTGTATACACATTATGAATTATTACATCTTTTTGATAAACTGACTACCTTATAATAATGTAATGTCTCTCTGAAGTCAATTTTTTTTTTTTTTTTTTTACGCGGGTCTCTCACTGTTGTGGCCTCTCCCGTTGCAGAGCACAGGCTCCGGATGCGCAGGCTCAGCGGCCATGGCTCACGCGCCCAGCCGCTCCGTGCATGTGGGATCTTCCCGGACCGGGGCACGAACCCGCGTCCCCTGCATCAGCAGGAGGACTCTCAACCACTGCACCACGAGGGAAGACCTGAAGTCAATTTTATCTGATATAAATAAAGCTACTCTGTCTTTCTTTTGATTAAAGTTTGAATAGTGTATCTTTTTCCACCCTTACACTCTTACCTAACTATATCTCTATTTAAAGTAGATTTCTTATAAACAGTATATAGATTTATCTTGCTTTTTATCCAAACTGACAATCGCTGCTTTTCTTTTTATTCCCCCAGCGTTATTGAAATATAATTGATATAGAACATTGTGTAAGTTTACAGTATACAACACGATGATTTGGCATACATATATATTGAACCATTGCTTTTCACCTGGAGTGTGTAGACCATTTACATTTGATCTAATTATTCTCATGGTTGGACACAAATCTATCATCGTGCTAGTTGTTTCCTATTTGTCTCCTCTGTTCTTTTTTTGTGTGTGCGGGGAGGGGGGCCTGTGCTGCACGGCTTGTGGGACACTAGTTCCCCAACCAGGGATTGAACCCAGGCCCTTGGCAGTGAAAGCATGGAGTCCTAACCACTGGACCACCAGGGAATTCCCAGTCTCCTCTGTTCTTGTTCGCTTTTCTCCCTCTTTTCTTGGTTCCTTTTTGATCAATTATTTTTGTGCTCATTTTATCTCCACTACTGAGTCATTAGTTATACCTCTGTTTTAATTTTACTTTTAGTGGTTGTTTTATGGCTTATGACATCTTCAACTTATAAAAGTGTATTCTTTCTCTAGCTGCCTACAAGATATTCTCTTCATCTTTTGTTTTCAGCAATTTGAATATGATGTGTCTAGATATGTTAGGGAGGGATTAATCCTGCTTAGGGATTTGCTAATTAAGGTTTTGGGATCTTTGGTTTATTACGTTTTCATTAATCTTAAAAAGTTTGGGCCATGATCTTCTCAAATATTTCATCCGCTCTGTTTATTTCTTCTCCATCTGGGTCTCCAGTTATACATATGTCAGACTTTTGATACTATCCCACGATTCTCGGATGCTCTGTTCTCCCACTTCTGCCCCTGCTTGTTTTCCTTCTTTGTGTTTCAGTTTGGATGATTTCTATTGTCCAAATCTCAAGTTCACTCATTTTATTTCTTTAGCTATATCCAATCTGCTTATAAACTCCTTTTTTGTATATAGTTTTCAACACTTTACTCAAAGTCTCAATCTATTCTTGCATATTGTCTACATTCTCCAGTGGCTAATATAGTTAATAAATATTAACCACAGCTATTTTAAAATACACGTTTGATGGTTCCAACATCTAATAAATATTAACCACAGCTATTTTAAAATACACGTTTGATGGTTCCAACATCTAAATCATCTCTGTTGATTGTTCCATCTCCTCACAACAAGTTATTTTTTTCCCTGCTTTTTGGGGTCTTCAAAATTTTTTATCATTTACAACAATATAGGTGGAGTTTTAAAATATCTGCATGCAGAAATGGGCATGTTTCTTCTTCCATCAGGCTGTTAGGATGGGGAGTTGATTCAATCTAATTGATTTGGGTTACCTTACTGCATAGTTACCTCTGGTGTACCACAGACTCAAATTCTTCTGGCGATGGGCTGCTGTTACCTTGTGCTTAGTGTGGGTATGGAGTACTGAGGAGTCTTCCTCAATGTACTTGCTCCACTCTCAGCTTCCAGCAGCCCCTGCCACTCTACACCACAGAAGCATCTGTCATGCTCCTGACCAACTCCAGCAGAAGACAGCTATTGCTTCTTATTTGGGGCTAGACTCATAATGGGGGTTCCTGGTTCTCCTGATCTAGACTCAGTCTTAGACAGATCCTGTGCGCCAGAGCCTTGGGGACTGAGCATTTTTGGTGCTCCTTCCCTTCTCCTCACCATGGTAGCCAAACTCTGCCTTGCATCCATGTAGCGGTGGTGAGAGGCAGGGCACTGGTGGTAGAGAGTTTCTTGTCTCCCTCTCAGTGATAGAAGACATCTGCTTTGTATCAGTGCCGAATCCTGGATCCAAGAAGGTTTCAAGCCCTTTGTCCAACATCTTGAGACCTTTGCTTAGGTATGAGGAAGATCTAGGGGGCTTCCCTGGTAGCACAGTGGTTAAGAATCCGCCTGCCAAAGCAGGGGACACAGGTTCGAGCCCTGGTCTGGGAAGATGCTAAATGCCACGGAGCAACTAATTCCGGGTGCCACAACTACTGAGCTTGCACTCTACAGCCTGCGAGTCACAACTACTGAAGCCCGCGAGCCACAACTACTGAAGCCCGTGCAACTAAAGCCCGTGCTCTGCCACAAGAGAAGCCACCGCAATGAGAAGCCCACACACCGCAAGGAAGAGTAGCCCCCACGCGCGCAACTAGAGAAAGCCCGCACGCAGCAACAAACACCCAACGCAGCCAAAAATAATAAGTAAATAAATTTATTAAAAAAAGATCTAGGGAAGTTAGCGGCGCTTTATTTCTGTGTACCAGCAGCAGCTGATCCCTACCACTTAGCACCCATCCCCTGGCTCCTGCCCTGTCCCCAGTCTTTCTTTTGAGGACCCACTGGAGACCAGCAGAAAAGTGCAAATTCTCTTGTGTCTGGGGCTCCCGGTTATTCTAAGCTATCACAGGAATCCATGCTCAGCCTATAAGAATCCATCAAAATGTTAGCTGCCTTCATCTTCTCGCCTTTTACAGCAACCACTTCTTTCCATGTAATGCCAGACACAGAACAGTCCATGTGCTGCTTCTTCTCCTTGGAGAGACCAGCACTTCTGAAATTCAGGTTACCTAGTACCTTTGTTACCTCAATTCTGTTATGGATCTAAGAAAATTATTACTTTGTTGATTATTCAGTCATTAATAGAGTAGGAGCAATGTTATCTTGTAGCTTTCATCATCCTAAGCAGAAGCAGAATCCTATTGTATTCAATACTATTCTACTCTCTTCTATTTCAATTATATCTCAGTAATGCTAGAAAAAATATTATGTACATTCTCTTCTATTTTACTCCATGCTATTTAAAACAAACAATCACAGAAAGTGACCACCAAATTTAAAATTTCACAATCCATGAATTAGTCCTGACCTGACAAAATCCATAAAAATGGATATAATGGATCGTTAGAATCAAGGAACCAAAAATTTCCTCCACACCAAGCATTTATTTCAATAACAGTATCTGTGTATCATTCATCTCAACAGCAACTCTTCTGTAGTTCTGAAAACCAAGTAGCCACTCAATTATACAAAGGAACAAATTGCATAAGAAAATAAATTTTAGCTGGACAGAAGTAATATTTGTGTAAGGGCTAGAACTATCTAAATCTGTAAGGGCTAATTTACCACCAGATTTACTGAATCTAAACCAGATAACTTTGACTCTTAAAAGATCAGGTTCCAGAGTCAAAGGACAAATTTACGACCAATGAGGCCTACACACAGAAGTTCCAAAAGTGTTTTGAGAAATACATGCAAAATGAGTATTTCCCCAAAGTTTCTATTTTGATTGGAATGACACTTTACAGAGATTGTTTTATGGAACAATCTCTCTATTTTGCAACCAGGTCTCATAACACAGGAATTTCTGCTAAAGACTAAACTTACAAGGTAACTGTAACCATAAAGAAGAAAGCAACCAGACACAGGGCAAAGAGTTAGGATAAAAGTTAGGGTGGGATCTACAGATTCGGAAATCACCTGTACACAGACCCAATCAGTGGAGCTGACCTCCCTAAGAAAATGGCTGCTTAGGGAAGCAAGCAGAGGATCCAGTGAGAAGCTTAAAGGGAGGAGCCCAAACTACTCTGTTCGTGGATGGAGTCAAAACTAACAAAGAAGGGGAGGAAAACGGAAAGATAACGAGAAGACTAAAAAGAAAAAGGAAGAAAGGAAATGCATGAGATCTGGGGGAAGGTTCCTATAAACTAGTGTGAGTTCTTGCAAGGCTCTGATAATTTTGGTATTATCCGTAGCCTTATATTTTAAACACTCTCCGGCTCTACAAAAGTCACAGACCATGGAGTGGGGCTGACAAATATTCCAGGTATCAGGGGTTATGTAAACAATCTTTGGTGCATTCCATAGCCTAATTTACTGTCATAAACACTGTGGGAAGCAGGAATTGCAATGGCAGCTGGGTGTGGACATTCTCACTGTCAGCAGGGAAGATTCATTGCCTCCTCACGATGCTGGGACCCCAATAGCATTTACCAAGACAGATGACTTGGTGACAGACACTTCAGGCTGAAAGTTAATATTCAGCCCAGGAAGATGAAACTTGAGAACATCAGAAATGAGCCTCTGGGCCAGTCCCTTGGTTCCTGCAGTCTGGGAGAGTGTCTGTAATGACGACTCCAAGAGTGAGTCCTGGAGGGTTGGGGTGTCACATTCGACAACAGCCTGGTCGGTCAGAGAAGGGGCCAGTCACCCTGGCCTCCCTGAATAATTGTACTATACCTGTCATTCATGAATGAACCGAACCTCTTGGCAGTCTACTTGTATTTTTGCCAGTACCACCTCTTAGGCTAATGGGTTCCAGAAATGTATTCACTTCCCTCTGTTGAAATTATAATTCCCTTTTATTTATTCTAAATGTACCACTTTTGAATATCTAGTATTTGTGTTTGTTAAACAAGCTTCAGCTTATCCTCTCTAGCCCATCACGACTTAACTGTGATTTTATCCAAACACAGCCTTACCTTTCCAAATGAAAGGTCTTTTTGTTTGAGACTGAGTTTTTACAGCTATCTCTTCTCCCACCACTTCCTCAACCTGTTAAACTGTCTGTCTGGATTAAAAAAAAAAGGGTGGGGGGCAGATTTTAATGACATAAGCTAATACTCTCTTGACAGCCACAGCTACCCCACCCTTTTCTATTTCTCTCTGGAATTGAACTGTGCTCACCTTCAGAACAGAAGGTATCTAATTACAACAATGACTTTCTCCTAAACTGAGAGGGAGAAAAACTGTTACTCTCTCATCAAATTAAATCCTCCTTTAATCTCGAATAACGAGATTCAGATTGAACCAATGCCTTCAGTGTGATCTAGTGCTTTAAGAAAGTAGTATTACCTCAGGATATTTGGGTAACAAAACTAGCAGGTCCAATGAGTATTATCTTTCAGAGTAGTCCCTCTGAAGGAGGCTACATGCTTACACCAAGTGACCTTGCCTTAGTACAGAATACATTTGTAATCACACTTCTGGAAATCCCTTTAGAGCCATTGTGTAAATTAAGCTAGCAGGAAATCTCACTGCCCCATCATTGTACTTCACTTTTGACTAAGAAGTAGAAAGCACTTAGATTTCAGAATTCATTTTTCATCTGGTTTCCAAATGAATTGGACATTTTTTTAAAAATCCATCTTCAGAGTAGGTCACCACGGAGGACTAGCCCTTCTTAGCAAGCTTACCACCACTATGTCCATCAGCAGCCACCCCTGGGAACCTACAGTAAATAGGCTCTGCACTGCCAGGGATGCAGTGATCTGTAGGATACGGTCCCTACTCTTAAAGAGCTTGTAGTCCAAGTAGAAGCAAAACCCAGGTACAATATGAAAAGTGCTGGATGAAGAATAAGATATATGTGAGTCGGGATGAGTCTGGGCTGAAGCTGTCTGAGAAGCTGTAACAAAAAGAATGGGACTTATGCTCAGTCCAGAGGAAGTGGCAGAGCTGGACGTGTGTGCATATTCTTCACAGGCTAAGTACTCGCACAAAGTGCAAAGACCATTTTGGCTAAAAGTAATGGGAGTGGGAGACAGGTTCCACTACCGACATCCATTGCTTTTGAAAAGTCATTTAACCTCTTGATTTAAACTTTTGATCATAGTACCTACGCTTCCGGTTCAAAATGGCAGCCTAAACACATGGGCATACTGCCTTCTTTCCTCTAACCCCGCGAGATGACATAAAACACTGGCATGCAGAGTGTTATTTGACACCTGGAATGGGTTGTCTTTTCATACTCCCTTTTCCTTTATGACAAAATTACTTTCAGCAACAATCACTATTTCCTTGGCTTGTTCCATAGCTTAAAACAAAGAATTAATTTATAAACAAGAAACTTCCATTTCAAGATACTATTGTAATTTCATAAAAGATTTCACACATAAACCACAACTTGCACTTACCATCAAAGATGTTACGCCTCACAGTTTGTGTATCATTGTTTTATATTTAAGCACAAGTAAAACTCTTAATGGTCACATAGAATGAGACAATGGAGGTTACTCAAGTTCTGTTTCTTTATCTTCACAATACTGTCCTGTCAATGCTTATTTCCAATTTACTGTTTAAATGCAGGAATATGTAGTACCACAGGAATTGGAAACACAAATGACGCCAAAATCAAGCCTGAATGATTCCAAAACTTTACAAACTTAGTCTTGAAACAAACATGTGTAGCAGAGTCCATTTGTGTTGGAACCAACTGTATAATTGGGAGGTTTCCAAATTAACTTCCCTGTAGAATCTAATGTCTGTTAGACAATAGTAGTAAAAATGTGCTTATTTGAAACATACATATATTTTATTAAAACTCTACAGTAACCAAAGCAATTGTTTAGAACTTATATTTTTTTAAAAGATACTTTTGGGGGAGGGGGGGAGGGAGAACATTTTATCATTGATCTTGGTGATAATAAAAACCAGACTTTCTTTTGGTTGGTTTTATTACTGTTTATAAATTCTCTATGGCAATGTACCCACTACTGCCTACACCCTGAAAGGAGCTTTCCAACTGCCCCATCTTTAGTGTGCCACTGCAGTAAATTACAAAAGGGAAAAAGTCATTAAAAGCACTGATAATGGAGTAACCGTCATTAAAAAAAAAAATCCTAGACAATAGGATCATACTGCCCAACAAACTAGGAGGTAGGAGCACACAGCTCAGAGCACGTATCAGAGGAAGGCTGCCGCATGGGTAATTCTTCACTGCAGTGTTCTGGAATGAACAAGTGTGGAGAGAATGAAAGAGGGGGGAGAAGGCAGTGAATGAATAACCTGTGGGATTCTGCTGAGTCAGTCTGATCCCACCCCCTCTCCAATCACCCTGCCCCACACGGCAACAGTGTCTTCCCCTGGGACAAAGACCTAAGGAAAGTTCCCAAAGGAATTCAGCCATCTGCCTGGGAGGACTTTGTGTGCCCACATAAGAGTGGGTACCCCAGAGCTGACTCTCTTCAACTAGGTCCAGCAGAGCTGGAGGTAAGAAGCCTGACAGTCAACACCCCCAGAATTTGAATTGCCATCTCCTTCTGCAGGGGAGCCCAAAGCCACAGAGGAAACCACAGATCTCCTTTTATTAACCAGCCCGGTTATGCCTTCTTAAATATGAATTGCAGTCAAGGCTTCTGGGAAACTTGCAAAGATCCAGCTCTTCAAAAGACAAGGAATAGAATGGAAGCAAAAACTGAGAAACAAACAGAAGGTAATCTAGAAAAGAGAAACAGACGCCCAAAGAACTCTAATGAATCAAATCAGAGAGGCTCAAGGAAAGGGAGCATTCATAAAACAAGAGCAGTTATTATTTTTTTAAAAAGACATCATCAGAGAACAAGAACGAGTTCTTGGAAATAAAAACACATTATTTAACACACAGCTGAAAGTTCAAGAAAACTTTCAGAACATAAGTTTTTTAAAAAGATGGAGAAAATATAAATGAAAATTGTATGTTTAACATGTCAGTGTTCCATTTTTCTCAAAATAGTTGCTATTGAACCAGTGAAAATATTAATTTTGATGAATGGCATATAAGAACTTAAGAAATAAGGCATTGCAGTACGATTCTCTAGATGGCTGTACTTTATCATAGAATCAGAGAAGATAAGTCCTACAAAAAAAAATGTGAAAATCACCTAGGTCAGTAGTTTCTAAAGAGTACTCCACTGCGGACTAGAATTTGACAGCGTTTTCTCAGCAGGTTTAAAGGGAAGCTGAGTGAACGAAGGGCCATGTCCTTACATCTAATTTAAACAGGGTGGGTTTTCTTTCATCTTCTTTCCATGTACTGGGGTTCTATGTAAAATTTCATTCGTAAAGGAGTTATTTGCTGCAGAGCTAGGTAAGGCATGCAGCATTAATACCTGTGTGTCCCACTCAGACTATATTTTTAAAATATCTGTTCATTTATGTAGAAATACTAAACACTGCGTGAGGGGGGCAGGAAAACAGCACTACTGGTGGTGAGGTTCAACCTCCTCTGTCATGCCAGGCATCTTGGATGGGGCCCAAGCTTGCAGTGTAACAGAACAAAAGCCCTGTGGCAAACCAGATTCCCCCTCATTACGAGGGTTCATCCTCTATCTGTTGTTTCTTAAGCACGCTCCTTGGGAATTTCACCCAATATCCCAAATGGCTTAGTCTAAGATCGCATGGGGTACTCTTCCCGAGAGGAGTTCTGATAATTCCGTTTTCTCCATTTTATTTTATTTCCATTGCTGTTTTAACACCTCATATAGGTGGATATCCTGGGCAGCTCCTCGGCTGGCCAGCTCTATTATGTGGCTCCGTGCATTTAACGTGAATGCTTGATAACCACTAATCACAATCACACCTCTCATTTGCAGCCGAGGAGACTGAGACCTGGAAGACGAATCACTGAATCAAGTTACACGTGTCCCCGTTATAGTCAACATTACTGTCAGGATTTTTAATAGTTTTGCGCAGGTATGTTTTTTCTTCTTAAATGGATGTCAGCTACCTTGGTTAAAGATCATAGCTTAGATTCTTTTTCTAACTCCTTCAGCACAATGTTAAGAATAAAACAGGTGTCCAATAAGTACTTGTCGGCAATTTTTAAAATAGCTTTTAGAGAGAAAACAGACTTCCACTTTCAAGTAGCATACAGCAGGATGTGGTAGCCCAACATTTTTGTTACAACAAGTAGGGAAAAAATAGAAAAATAATTTAAAATAATGTTTTTGAAGACATCAGATAACGAAGAACCAAAAATGGCTAAATCATCTAAATTTCCAGAGAAGAAAATGTCCTTTCTGGGGCTAGCTGACAAATGCTGGCTATCTTCTATGCTGGTGGCATTTGCCAATCCTGTATTCAAGGAGAGGCAGAGGTATTTTACTACGGGAAAGACAAACCAGATGAATTTTGATAGTCACGCAGACTATGCTGAAGGACTGAAATCCAGTCAAGCCCCAAATTTCCCACCACTTTTCCCAATAAGACATCTGACGAGGTTTGGGGAAGCACAAAGGCTGGTAACAGAAATCAAAAAGTAGTCACCTCTGCTGGCAGCTATTGAGGGAGGGGGTTGGTTGAAAACAGACTTAAGGGAACTTTTGGGGGTGAAGAATGTATTCTAGAACTCGTTTTGAGGGTGATTACACAGATGTGTCTGTGCAGATGAAGCCAGCAGTTCTCCTCCTGTAAAGGGAAAGACCCAGTTCTTTCCTCCTGCTGTGAGTCTTTCCTCTGCAAGTCTCCTTTATCGCTCTCAAAAAACACTCACATGGGACACTTCACTTCTGACACAGAAGACAGAGTAATGAGGGGCAGAGGGGCCAGAGAAGCTTACTCTGGGCATGTGGCATTTGAGTCGAGTCATTAAAGATAAGAGTGGAGAAGCTGGGACTTCCCTGGTGGTCCAGTGGTTAAGAATCCACCTTCCAATGTAGGAGACACGGGTTCAATCCCTGATCAGGCAGAAAAAGATGTCACAAAGAAAGAAAACTACAGGCCAATATCACTGATGAACATAGATGCAAAAATCCTCAATAAAATACTAGCAAACAGAATCCAACAGCACATTAAAAGGATCATACAACATGATCAAGTGGGGTTTATCCCAGGAATGCAAGGTTTCTTCAATATATGCAAATCAATCAATGTGATAAACCATATGAACAAATTGAAGGATAAAAACCATATGATCATCTCACTAGATGCAGAAAAAGCTTTCAACAAAATTCAACACCCATTTATGATAAAAACCCTCCAGAAAGTAGGCAGAGAGCGAACTTACATCAACATAATAAAGGCCATATATGACAAACCCACAGCCAACATCATTCTCAATGGTGAAAAACTAAAACCATTTCCTCTAAGATCAGGAACAAGAGAAGGTTGTTCACTCTCACCACTATTATTCAACACAGTTTTGGAAGTTTTAGCCACAGCAATCAGAGAAGAAAAAGAAATAAAAGGAATCCAAATCGGAAAAGAAGAAGTAAAACTGTCGCTGTTTGCAGATGACGTGATACTATACACAGAGAATCCTAAAGATGCTACCAGAAAACTACTAGAGCTAATCAATGAATTTGGTAAAGTAGCAGGATACAAAATTAATGCACAGAAATCTCTTCCATTCCTATACACTAATCATGAAAAATCTTAAAGAGAAATTAAGGAAACACTCCCATTTACCATTGCAACAAAAATAACAAAATATCTAGGAATAAACCTACCTAAGGAGACAAAAGACCTGTATGCAAGAAACTATGACACTGATGAAAGAAATTAAACATGATACGAACAGATGGAGAGATATACCATGTTCTTGGACTGGAAGAATCAACATTGTGAAAATAACTATACTACCCAAAGCAATCTGCAGATTCAGTGCAATTCCTATCAAACTACCAATGGCATTTTTCACAGACCTAGAACAAAAAATTTCAAAATTTGTATGGAAACACAAAAGACTCCGAGTAGCCAAAGCAATCTTGAGAAAGAAAAACAGATCTGGAGGAATCAGGCTCCCAGACCTCAGACTATACTACAAAGCTGCAGTAATCAAGACAGTATGGTGCTGGCACAGAAACAGAAATATAGATGGGACCTAATGAAACTTAAAAGCTTTTGCACAGCAAAAGAAGCCATAAACAAGACAAAAAGACAACCCTCAGAATGGGAGAAAATTTTTGCAAACGAAGCAACTGACAAAGGATTAATCTCCAAAACACACAAGCAGCTCATGCAGCTCAATATCAAAAAAAACAAACAACCCAATCAAAAAATGGGCAGAAGACCTAAATAGACATTTCTCCAAGGAAGATATACAGATTGCCAACAAACACATGAAAGGATGGTCAACATCACTAATCATTAGAGAAATGCAAATCAAAACTACAATGAGGTATCACCTCACACCGGTCAGAATGGCCATCATCAAAAAATCTACAAACAGGGCTTCCCTGGTGGCGCAGTGGTTAAGAATCCGCCTGCCAATGCAGGAGACATGGGTTCAAGCCCTGGTCCAGGAAGATCCCACATGCTGTGGAGCAACTAAGCCCATGCGCCACAACTACTGAAGCCTGCACTCTAGAGCCTGCGAGCTACAACTACTGAGCTTGTGTGCCACAACTACGGAAGCCCATGTGCCTAGAGCCCATGCTCTGCAACAAGAGATGCCACCGCAACGAGAAGCCCGCACACACTGCAACAAAGAGTAGCCCCAACTCACCTCAACTAGAGAAAGCCCACACGCAGCAATGAAGACCCAACGCAGCCATAAATAAATAAATTTATTTTTTAAAAAAACTACAAACAATAAATGCTGGAGAGGGTGTGGAGAAAAGGGAACCCTCATGCACTGTTGGTGGGAATGTCAATTGATACAGCCACTATGGAGAACAGTATGGAGGTTCCTTAAAAAACTAAAAATAGAACTACCATACGACCCAGCAATCCCACTACTGGGCATATACCCAGAGTAAACCATAATTCAAAAAGAGTCATGTACCACAATGTTCACTGCAGCTCTATTTACAATAGCCAGGACACGGAAGCAACCTAAATGTCCATCGACAGATGAATGGATACAGAAAATGTGGCACATATATACAATGGAATATTACTCAGCCATAAAAAGAAACGAAATTGAGTTGTTTGTAGTGAGGTGGATGGAGCTAGAGACTGTCATACAGACTGAAGTAAGTCAGAAAGAGAAAAACAAATACCATATGCTAACCCATATATATGGAACCTAAAAAAAAAAAAGGTTCTGAAGAACCTAGGGGCAGGACAGGAATAAAGACGCAGAGACAGAGAAGGGACTTGAGGGAACGTGGAGGGGGAAGGGTAAGCTGGGACAAAGTGAGAGAGTGGCATGGACATATATACACTACCAAATGTAAAACAGATAGCTAGTGGGAAGCGGCCACATAGCACAGGGAGATCAGCTCGGTGCTCTGGGACCACCTAGAGGGGTGGCATAGAGGTGAGGTGGTAGATGCAAGAGGGAGGAGATATGAGGATATATATATGTAGAGTTAATTCACTTTGTTATAAAGCAGAAACTAACATACCATTGTAAAGCAATTATACTCCAATAAAGATGTTAAAAAAAATGAATGAAGTAAAAATTATAAAACTGAAAACCAAAAAAAAATCCCTGGTCAGGGAACTAAGATCCCACGTGCCGTGGGGCCCGTTCTAGAGCCCGCGCACCACAGCTAGAAAGCAGCCTGCGTGCCGCAACAAAAGATCTCGCGTGATCCCGCACGTCACAACTAAGACCTGATGCAGCCAAATAAATAAATAAATATATTTTGTAAAAAACTGTTTTAAAAAAAATAGAATGGAGAAGCCGCACTAACCTCTGGGGAAAGAAAAGGCGGAGGGCCAGGTATTTGTTGTCTCTTAGGAACAGAATAGAGATCAATGGAGGGAGGTCAAGGGAGGAAGCAGCAGAAGATGGGCTGGAGACACCAGCAGGGGGCAGATTTTGCAGGTGCTTGTAGTCCATGGTAAAGTACGAATTTCTTTTCTATTTATAAGGGGAAGTGATTGAAGGTTTATAAGCAGAGAAGCGACATGATATAATTTATGTTTTAAATAAAGTACTCTGGTTAAATGTAAGATTAGAGTGGAGGCGAGGGAACAGTTAGGAGGGGATCACAGTGGAGAACTGATGGTGGCATGGGCTTGGTTGACAGTGACGGCGCTGGGGAACAGTGGAGATGTGAGCGCCAGGAATGTCACCCGCAGGGCTTGCTAATGGATAGATATGCATAACGCAAGAAAGCCTTTCCCTCCTCATTCATCAAGTACTCAATTCCCTAGACTTCCAATACACCACCTTCTCCTAGTTTTCCTTATATTTTCTTCTCTTCCTCTCATTCTTCTATTATATCCTAAATACCTTCTTTTACTCCTTCTTTCCTCTACACATTCCCTCCCTCCCTCCCTCCAAAATGTTTGGTCCTTTTTTCTCTTCCTTCTACATTTTTCCCCTGAGTTTCTGAAACAGGGGCAGCAGCTCTTCCACTGTCTCAATTCCCAAATTTGTATCTCTAGCTGAGATCACTTTCCTGAAAACAGATCTAATTACCTACTAGATATCACTGCTTGAATGGCTCCACAAGTGCTTCAAATTCAACATGTACTAAGCTGAACTAAGTCTACTCCTCCATTGTCTCCTAAATTCCCTCCTTTGTTTAACAACATGACTTTTCATCCAATCATCCAAGCCAGAAACTTGGGGGCTAATCTAAATTTTTTTTCTCTCACCTCATAATATCTAGTCAGCCACAATGTCTTATCATTTTTCCCCCTTAATACCTTCCAACATCTTTTCCTAGCATCCATCCTCACTGTCCCTTCCTTAATTCAGACACTTGTCTTCTCTTATATAGGTTGTTTCAAATATTCCACCTAATTTTTCTCTCTCAGTTCTATCTCTTCAAACCAGTCTGTACCCTGCCTCTTGAGTGGTCTATTACTCAATCCATTCTTTTCTTTTCTCTGCTTAAAAGTTCCATTAGTTCCATTTCCTCTGGGATCAAATACAAGTTGCTTACATGGTGTACCAGACCATATGTGATCTCCACCCTGCTTGTAGCACTCACCTCACCTCCTGCAACTTTTCAATGCATATTGTATGCTACAGTTACGCTGAATTATTGACATTCTCCAAACTGTCCATATTGTTCTATGCCTGAAGAGCCAGCCCAAGTATTTCCTTCTCTGAGAAGTCTCCATCCATCCTCACAGATTTGATCAAGTTCTTCATTTCGAAATTTTACTTTGGACATTTCTCCTACATACCACTAGCTTTACACTTCACAATAACTAATTGTTGATTGTTGTCTTTATTCTCTTTTATTCCCATTTCCCAGTTCCTAACCTTGCATGCCTCCCATAGACAACCATGTGTTAACTCTGTCTTTACAACGCATCCATGTCGCTGTGTTGCAGTGAGCATGTTGCTTCTAACAGTTTACTCATCGTATGCCAAGGCGAACACACCCACCACATTTTATCCATGTACTCTCCAAGTGATGCACAACCAGAATGCCTTCAGCTCTTCGCTACCATACTAAGGCAGCAATGAATATACCTGTCAATGTTTTTCTCTTCTGTAAATTGGCTGTAATTTGGCCTGCTAAGGATACATACACCCCAGAGAGACTGATTTTTTAGAAATCTCATTTTTCAAATCAGACGTGCCACCTTTTTCTTAATTCTGATTAATAAATCGTTATCTGCTTGCTGCACCCATCTTTTTTAGGTTTGTTATTATGCTAAATCTCCCAAGCTGATTAACTGGTTAACTCAAGTTTTTGCACCTGCAGAGAGCAGTGACCCCTGCAAGATATCTGTTCTCTGTTTGACATCTTTTTAATTTTATTAGTGGCTTATGGACAAAATCACTTGGCTGAAACTTTTTTCAAGTTTAAGTTATTTGGATTCACAAGAGCATTTTTCCCTCTGTTATAAATCAGTGAACCCAGTCAAGATTAACTGCCTACACGTGAGCTTCAAAAGATCTCTGTGGCCAGACAGAGTTGAAAGAAACACATAATTCCATAACACACTAAATATAAGCCGATCAAAGTTATTGGACCTGGTTACTTAGTGCTGTACTTCCTCATTGTCATACAATCTGATTTCAAGTAGTTTGAATATAAAACATGTATTACTAGATCTCAAAAACTCTTCCTTTGGAAAAAAATCATCATTTCTGTATCCTGACTGGTCAACATGTGTATTTAGACAACTCAAAACTAAACTCTGGGCTAAAAATTTCTAAACCTAATTTGTAAAACTCCATATGTTTTAGGAATTAAAGCAAAAAGAAAAGAAACATAGCTAACGAACCATTTCAAACAAGAACAATTTATATACAGCATAATCATGGAATCCTGGAAGCAAAAGGAGCCATAAATCCTTAGATATTATGGAGTGAGGAGGGGGTGTTGAAGCTCTTGGAATTCAGAGGAGATGCCAAGGGCCAGTTATGTTGAGGAGACCGAGAGGGTGGGACTCACCGAAGCAGCCCTCTTACTTCGTTGTTTATTTTTAAATTTTCTGCTTTTATGTAAGAGATGATTTGGAAAAAAGTTCCAATCCTTAAAAAGACGTTGAAAGTCGCTGATCTAGCCCAGTCTTCCACACAAATCAGTTCCTTCTACGACATCCTTGACAGGCAGTAATCCAATACCCGCTTGAACACTGCTGCCATTGTGAGTTCACTAACCTGAAGCCGCTCATTTCCATGTTAGATTGCTCAAGTTCTTGAGAAGTTCCTCCCTTGTGGAGTGCCAAGTTTTACCTCTCTATAAATTCTAAGCCTGGGTTATGTCCTCCGGGATAACACAGAATTCCTATCGGCTACCTTCACCACCCACGTCCCTTCAGAACCTGAAGTATGCTATTTTCTTTTCACATTACACATTTTATTTATTTAAGACTCACTTCAATCTCAGAATCACATATCCATGCATCTATTTCCTTTTTGTTGATTTCACTTCATCTTAAATGCCTGTTTCATTAAACACAGACTGTAAACAAATATTTACCATGTATGTTACACATGTAACACACATGAACAGCTTTCAACAGAAATTCATCCACCCCTGCCTCCAGGTATTTATTATAAATACAGGCATCAATATAAGCGAAAATCATCTGAAAAAGTATATATGTCTGTATATTTATAAATGAATCGCTGTACCGTACACCTGAAACTAACACAATATTGTAAATCAACTATACTCCAATTTTAAAATATCTTTAAAAAAAACCCTAGTTTTTGGAACAACAACCACAAAAAGTACAGGTATCAAAAACAATCCTGGATATATTCTGATACTACTTGTAGCTGCCATTCACACTATTTTAACAATTAACACCGTTTGTGACAGCATTCGCTGTACCTGCCACTTTAGACAACTTACGCTGCAGCTCTTTCACTAAGCAAATGGATAGAGCAAAGCCATCTCGGCTTTTCCTTCTTGAGATTTCTACTTTTCAGAGAGACACGTTTTCCACAGCCACCTGACATTTCTCTCCATGCTTTCAGCTTGTAAACCTAAACTCTATTTCAAGTACTCCAGGTTTACGCTTAAATGACAGTGCCTTAACAAGAGGAAAAAACTGTAGTGCATTTTTCTCCTGTTATCTGAAAACATAACGGGTGTACAAATATTGAGTATATTCTTACAAATATCTGGGTCATGTTTACCAGCTAGGATTTTTCTATTTAATGTAGGGGTAAATTTCGTTATGATATTTAATGAAGACATGAACATGAGTAAAAGGTTGTTAATTTAAGACAGGTCTGAGATCCACTGAAATTAATTGTTGTATGTTTGTCCTCTGGTAGCTGTGGGAGCCTCGTACTTTCTTTAGATATTAATCATTAGACAGCTCTGGAAGTCCAGCTTCAATGCTGCACTAATTTTGCTAACACTGGTGTGCTCTGTGCAGCCATCATCCTCTGGAATTACTTTTTCCATTAATATTAATTTTTGTTACAAATCTAACTGGCAAAGAAGCTTCTGCATATTTAAGTCCACATTCTACCTTCACGATATATAAATATTCTGTTTTCATAATTTGTCTGGGGAGACTGCCATCTTTTCCTGCGAGGTGAACTATTAATATGCCTGTCTTTTGCAGGCTAACCAGATCCACTTCCTTTAAACATATAGCTTTTAAAATCACCAGTGGAATGTTTTATTCTCTCCATGTTAGTTGCTTTGTCATCCTGACCAGCTTTTAGAGTCTGGTCATGTTCGGTCTGGCCCCTCTACTATACAAATATGCATCTTGAGAGTGTGGATTATGGCTTATCTTTCTTATGTTGGTATCCCCAGGGCATGAGTCCAGCAGATTATACTACACACTCACCCCGAATTCATCGGCAATTAAATTCAAAGCAAGAGAGAGGTTTTTCCACACTAGAACTAAAAGATGATAGGCCACAAAAACAGACTATAAAATCTTAGCCTTACATAAGCCTATGAGCCACAAGCAGAAACCCTCACCTTTCCAAAATGCACACTCTGGCCCCTTCAAAACTACCTTTTCTTCAAGACATGTAGAACAGTCAGGAAGGCCACCTGATTGTTTTTCAAATGTGTTCCCCATCAATACAAACCCAACCGAGGAACTAAAGGTCAATGAAAATCTGGCCATACAATTCCATTGGCAAGATCGAGACCTCTGACAGAGCCCTCTCAGAGGAACGGAATGTTTGGGCACCTGTGGGGATGGAAAGCCAGCACCACGTAGTGCTGTAACCAGTAGATTCACTTGAGGAATTAGGTTCAGATGCCAAGACAGGTGGGAAAATAAAGAGGAGGTGTTCGACTCCTAGTAAACCTTGCTGGATGAAGGAAAATATAGCTATCCAGTTAATTGTGGGTGGTGAAATTATGAGAAAATTAGAAACCAGATCAGACTATTTAAAGTCTCAAGCAGTAGGGAATCTTGGAGAAAGAAGGTGTGAGCTTCATAAAAAGCCAAAGGTAAACGAAATAAATTATACCCTGGAAAACGCCACTCTACTCCTTCCATTTTGCAAACATTGGCAGACTAGAGTGTTAGAGAATGAAACTCAAACACAGTCCATGGTGACTTTCCAACCCCAGATCCACAGAACAAACCTTCACCTACACACACACACACACACACACACACACACACACACACACACACTCTCTCTCTCTCTCTCTCTCTCTCTCTCTCTCTCTCTCTCTCTCTCTCCTGTTTAATTCGAAGAGAAGCCTGCCGAGACTGGATGAAAAGCATCCTCAATGGCCTCGAGGAGGCAGTGATGGGGACCTAGCACTTCGTAGCAGGTGTTGAGCAGGACCATCGACAGCAACATCACCCTTCACTTCACTGAATGTCATTCGTGTCTATGGCTTCAGTTCCCACCGGTGTAGCAATGACTGTCAAGGTCACATGTTCAGCCATGACCTCTCCTGTGAGCTTTAGTCTCATGTATCCAAATGCCTACTCTATGTCCCCACAGAAATGGCACAACGGTATCTCAATATCCACACGTGCAAAGCGGGCCTGTAATCTTTCCTCACACCTGGTCCTCTTCCAGGAGTCCTTATCTCAGGAAATGGTACCCACGTCTGTTCAACTGTACAAGCAAAAAAATCCAAGAGTTACTTGGGATGCATCCTATTATCACACAAATATCGAATCTAGCTGTCAAGCATGGTTAGTCCTCACTGAGTTCTCCATTCTGTCCACTTATCTTCATTCTTTTTCCACCACCACCTTAGTCTCTCTCAGCTCCCATCTTGTTTCATCTTGACTACTATTCTAGCCTCCTAACAGGTGTCCCACACTCACTCTTACCGCTCCGAACTGTCCCTTAAACTGAGCTTTTCAAATCCTTTCATGATTTCCCATGGTTTTTAGGCTGAGGATCAGAATTCTTATCCTGACCACAAAGCCTGTAATAGTCTGGTCCCTACTACCCAACAGCAGCAGGTAACACTCTACTTCTTAGTCTAAATCCACACCGCATAATTTCCATCAACTCTCAGAAAACACTGCATTCCTCCTGGAAATCAGAATCTCTGCTGGAGCAACTGCTGCTTCTTGGAATTATTTCCTGAGCCGACTCAATCTCACTTTTCAAACATCACCTCAACTATCACTTCCTCAGGGAAGCCTTCATGATACTCAGACTGGATTGGATCCCCCTTTTTATACCGTCATAGCACTTGCTATATTTCCTTCCTTGCACTTATCACAGTGGGGGTTTTAGATTGGAACATGTGTCCTTTTGTTTCAAGTTTATCTCCCCTTCCAGACAGACTATAACAAGTTCCATAGGCGCACAAACCATTGTGCTTCTGTCCCCATTGTGTCCCCAAGACCCAGATACTGCCCAAGTCACAGGCATTCAATCAACATTTTTCTACTGTGTTAAGGAATAAATGGCAACTGATATCCAAGGGCTCAGTGTGTAAGAAAGCCAGTGGGTTGCCATCCCCTCGTTCATTCATGTAGCAGCTCCTGTCTGAATACTGAACACTGACAGACTACTTGATTATTTGTAGGCTGAGACTATACTTGGTGGACTGAGCGGCCGTTTGATCTGTGCACATCAATTCTATATGCCACCCATTTAGGCCAGGGGTTACACCAGCTAGGTAGTTAATAACCTAACTTTCTTCAGCTTACCCTTCTTAAAAGCATCTGCGTCAATGCAGTCAAGCTGCAGAGTGAAACAGACTGACCCAGCTCCTCATGCCTGGGCTCAGGGAGGTCATGGTGGCCTTGGCCTGGAGGAGAGGAAGGGGGACTCGAACTCCACACCTGCCTCAACAGCCAGGTCGATCGCACCTGAGCCTTGGAGTGTCCATGCTTGCAAAGATGTGAGGGAGAGACCTGGTCATGTGAGTCAGAAATCAGCCTTGAGAGGGCACAAGAGCTAGTTGAGCCAATAAGGGCAGGACTCATGACTGCTCGCTTGGAGTCTCACATGATGAGCCACTTCCCCAGTGAGGTTTTCTCCCTTCCACACCATGATAGGAAGCTACCTGAACAACTCTGGCCACCACCTTTCCATTATAAAGGAGTTTGGACTAGTACAGACTCAAGAAACTTCTTAAGCTGGATATAAAGTAGGTTCCCCTGATAACTACATCATCTTGTACATGAGGAATATCTAAAGACTCAAGTGTCTAGGCTGGGCTGAGATAAGAACCCACAAAATGCATGAAAAGATCCAAGTGACTAGTGTCTGCAAATGAATCCCAAAAATATTTTTTACACTCTTTTGGTATGTCTAGGTCTGATTGAATCAGGAAAACCAGATGTTAAGAGAGAGAAAAAAAGAAAGAAACACAAAACAAATTGTCTGACGATTTTACAAAAACAAAAATGAAATTAGATCATTCATTTTTCAAAATTCCAGAGTGCCAATTCTGATCTAAGTGAGGCTGCTTATCTGAAATTATACAATGATCATGGTTAATGCCAAATCCCCTTTCTGCAGAAGATATGGAGAACTTTGTTTCATCTTTGCTATAATAACAACTAATATACTGGAGCACTTTAGAATTTATAAATCATGGTCACATGCATTATATCACTGGAGTCATTCAAAATCCTGAGAGGTTGTAGGGGTATGATTTATTGCCATATTAATAGGGCAACTGAGGAAACTAGGACTCAGAGAAGTTTACAAAGGATAGTGTATTATTTTCATACCTGAGACTTAAAAGCCAAATCCAGTCCTCTTTCCATTACTCTGCACCACTGTTTGCTTTTTTTGTACCATTTAAAAATAGTAATATCCTGATACAAAAAAGATTTGTCAAATATGTACATTTGTGTTGTGAAGATAAATAATGGTTTATCAAAGTCATCCCCAAATAAAGGTTATCAATTTTCTGCATTTTTCACTGTTTTACAATTTAGTGTTGATTTGGTCTACATAGAGCTTATAATAAAAACAACAACTCTTGATAAAGAAATGTGAACTATGAAACCTAAATCTGGTATGTTTCTACTTCTGTGTGTTTGGGAGATAAGTTAATAGTTCCTGGCCAGTAAGTTTCCATTTTGGTACATTCAAAAAGGTTACATCACTATTTTCTTTTTAAGCTGAGTTTTTGCATTTTCATTTTTTAAAATATTTTTATTTATCAAGCAACTGATCAAAAAATATTTACTATCAGTCCTATGCTGGTATCTGAGGCAGACATGGGTGGATAAGATCCATTGTACTCACCAGTTGTTTAGAATGGCATGGGAGGCTGGGTACACCAGAAGCCAGCAGCACAAAGCAGGTCCCGGGTACCAACATTTCAGGCCATCAGTGCTGAGTACAGGGAAGGGAGAGAAAGAGTGGAGAGTCAGCAAAAGCTGCAGGAGAGAGGAACTAAGGGCTATTTATGGAAGTCAGAATCTCAGCCACTTGCTGACAGAGAACAGAAGTACACAGCAAGTACATAACCCCAACACTGGAACTTGGGCCATCAGGGCAGTTTTGTCCTTGTTGTTACTTCTGTTGTTTTCCTTTCCTATCTGGAGGACTGCTGCGGGCTACAGAAAATGTCCTTGGACATGATTCTTTTTAATTGGCTGATTATAAAACTTTTTATTTTACAACACCTCTATTTCCAAAATACATAGATATTTATCTTCTCATTCATTCTCCCCATCATGCCCAAAAGGTGAGGCAAAGCAGGCTGAATGCTCCCTCTCCTCATATGGGGAAACTGACCTCCTTGGGGGGTATGCACCTGCATGCTGTCACTGAGGGAACAAGTCCCCTTTTTGCTTTCTTTCTACTCTGGGCTTCTGCTCCATTGCCCAGTGTGTGTGTGTGTGTGTGTGTGTGTGTGTGTGTGTGTGTGTGCGCGCGCGCGCACGCGCGCGCGTGTGTGTGTGTGTGTACACACGCACGCATACGCATGCGCACACACCTGTGTGTTTTGTTTTGGCTTATTTTGTTAAAATGTTGTTACTCATTCATTACAATGTTCTTTTACACACTTTTAAATGGTGGAAATAGAACACAGGGACCTGGACAAACATCACAGAAAACTGACTGTAGAATCTTGAGATTCAGTGCAAAAGCCTAGCAGTTTCTCCCAGATTCATGGGCAAAATCAAAAATCTTTTGTTCTTAACTACGTGACACCTTATCCAAAATCTTAATTCCAGAGCAGTTTCAACACAGCTGGACTGTTTCAAGACTGCAAAGAATTACTAATAGCACCTCTCATTGCTAGATTTGGGTCATCTCTCAGGGGTAAGGTAAGTGCAAGTTGATATGTGAAGTGGAGACCTTCCCTCAGAGCCACCCAGTTTCATAGGCTATCTGGATCCCAATTTAGCTTAAGGCTAAATCCCTGCAATATCTTTTATTCTCCTCTTTTCTCCAGCAAACATCTCCCAGGGTCATGCCTGGGGGAGAAAATTATGAACCTAGCTCATCAGGGATTCCACCCCAAGAAACAACCCCTGGTTAAAGGCCAGCCTGAGTAGGAGGGCACTATTTTCTATCTGGATCCCCTTTATTTCCACCGAACCCATTAATCTGAATCTTTTTCCACCACCAGAAGTTTGGCTTTCCAGTAAATGGTCCCATATACCCCAGGCAATTGTCTTCACTTAGTTGGCCTCTTAGCTGGTTTCCCAATGACTTCCGCCTCTAACCAGCACAAACCCTCTCCTCTACCCCACGAAATTCTGCCCACCTCCCGCTAGGGAACTGATGAAGGTCTCTACAACACTGCCTTGCTTCCCCCTGCCTAAGCATTTGGGGGAAATCACTCTAAGAGTTTTGCATTTCTTGCTCCACAGTAATGTACCGCTGCTGATTCCTCTCTGCTTTCTGCCCTCTTAGCTCCCGATGCTTACTAGATGAGACAGCAACGCTCCGTGTGCAGATTTCACTTACTTCCACAGGGACTATGACACACACACCCCCGCCCCACCAAAGGAACCTGCTGTGGGAATTGGCAATGACACCAACTGGGTGTCATTTTCCTCATTTTAAGCCTAGACTAGCACTCTTCATCTTCTCTTCTAAGAACTGCCCTCTAGGTCAAGGAAATCACCACCACAATCTAGAATACTCACTCTCCTTTTAAAGGAGATCCTGATTCCATGTTTTCTCAACCAGCTCCTGAAGTACATGTGTAAATAACCTCCCATTACCCTTTCCTCCCAGATGGCAGAGTCAAACACACAATTTAAACTTAATGTGCATAATGAGTTTTGTGCGCTCAAGGGACCATCAAACTGTGCCTTTATAATGGGTAAAGCAACTTCCCTGAATCTATGTATCTATAAGTGTGTGTGTGTGGGGTGTATGTGTATACGTGCACTCATTTGTAAGACAGGCTTTTAACTGGCTCAGTCCTCCCTATTGCTAAAGTCCAAATATCTTATCAGAGTTAACAGGTCCGGGTTTCCCTGGTGGCGCAGTGGTTGAGAGTCTGCCTGCCGATGCAGGGGACGAGGGTTCGTGCCCCGGTCCGGGAGGATCCCACGTGCAGCGGAGCGGCTGGGTCCGTGAGCCATGGCTGCTGAGCCTGTGCGTCCGGAGCCTGTGCTCCGCAACGGGAGAGGCCACAACAGTGAGAGGCCCGCGTACCGCAAAAAAAAGAAATAGAGTCAACAGGTCCTACAGGATCCAGTTTCTGCTTATCATCTCCATACTCAAATTCCCACTCTCCCTCCCCAACTGTGATTCTCAATCCCAACCATATTAAACAACCAATCATTTCCTGATACCCTCAATACCTGGATCGTTGCACATGCTATTTATCCACCCAGAATGCTCCCCACCCCCATCCCACCCAACCGCCTCTGCCTCATCTGCCTTTTAATCATCCCTTAGGTCTCAGCTGGAAATAACAGATCTCTGATCTCTGGATCAGCCACTGGCCTCTCCTCTGTTCTCTTGTAACTCCTGGACTGAGCCCCAGAGAAGTACTTATCACGTTCTATTAACACAGTGTGTTTACTTACCCGTCTCTCCTTGGGGGAAGGAACTATGACTTGCTATTACTATATCTGCAGTGTCTTGCACAGTTCCTCCCTGGCACACAACAAAAATTCAATAAATGTTTATTGAATGAAGGAATAACTGAATTGAATAATTAACCAACAGGTTTTATGCAGAGAACCCGAATAGAGAGCACTGTTCTTACTCTTCTGTTGTAATGTCTATACTACATTTTAATCCCTGCTGGGATCATGCTATTTTTGCAAAGAATGAAGATCAGAAGTGCTCACCTAAGCATTGCCCGTTTCCTTAGGAGCAGTACAACAATCTTCCTTTTATTTTGCTCATTTTCAACTTTAAAACTTTTTGAATTTAACATGTATAGCATGTAATGAGCATGAGAATAAAGGCTGACCCTGAAGCCACAGACTTGCCCTTTCAAGTACTCCAAGTTTTCCACTGCACTTTCCTCCATTCTTCTTTTTCCCAGGATGAAAACCATACTGTCATCTTCGCTCCTTCACCCAGTTCAGCTATCTAGTAACCTCTCCTCCCTGCGTTTTTCTAAAGCCACCATTCTAGATAGATTCCTAATAGGTGTTTTTTTTTTTTTTTTTTTTTTTTGTAGTACGCGGCCTCTCACTGTTGTGGCCTCTCCCGTTGCGGAGCACAGGCTCCGGACGCGCAGGCTCAGCGGCCATGGCCCACGGGCCCAGCCGCTCCGCGGCACGTGGGATCTTCCCGGACCGGGGCACGAACCCGCGTCCCCTGCATCGGCAGGCGGACTCTCCAACCACTGCGCCACCAGGGAAGCCCCCTAATAGGTTTTTAACTGGACATCCACAATGAATTAATTGATTCAGTCATTCCTTCTTTAAATAAATATTTACTGAATATCTGCTATATCCCAGGAAGTCACTGTGCAAGCACTCCACTTGCTTCCAATCTTGGTCCTTCCACACTTCTGACACACACTACGAAACCAAGCTACCAAAATGCCAATTTCATAATATCCAACCCCTTCTAAAGAGCTTAAGTTGCCCACAATTAATATAATAATATGAATTATCCTATATAATTAATTATGTAGGATAATAATTATAAGCCAAAATAAAAGTTTGATTAATTACTTAAAAGAAACCAGAAAGGGGTAATTAGGTAAATGGTATGGGCTGCTTTTTGAGGTGATTAAATGTTCTAAAACTGACTGTGGTGATGGTTGTACACATATATGAATATATTAAAAATTACTGAACTGCACAGTTTAAATGGGTAAATTGAATGGTATGTGAACTGTATCTCAATAAAACTTTAAATAATGAAGAAGAAATTAAGACATTCCCAGGTAAATGAAACTTGAGAGGTTTCATTTTCAGTAGATGTGCTCTACAAGAAATGCTGAAGGGAGTCCTTCAGGCTGAAATGAAAAGACAATAGACAGTAACTTGAATCCTCATGGAGAAATAAAGAACAGAACAGTAGTAAAATAACTACATAGGAAAATATAAAAGTTAGTACTAATGTACTTTTGGTACTCTTTTTTTTTGCGGTACGCGGGCCTCTCACTGTTGTGGCCTCTCCCGTTGCGGAGCACAGGCTCCGGACACACAGGCTCAGCGGCCATGGCCCACGGGCCCAGCCGCTCCGCAGCATGTGGGATCTTCCCGGACCGGGGCACGAACCCGCGTCCCCTGCATCAGCAGGCGGACTCCCAACCACTGCACCACCAGGGAAGCCCTGGTACTCTTTTTTACTTGTGTGATTTAAAATACAATTGCATAAGACAATAATTATAAATCTACGTTGGTGGGCACACAGTGTACACAGATGTAATTAAATAGGGGAAACCAAGTGACATGAGAGCAAAGTTTTTATATACTATTGAAATTACATTGGTACTTATTTGAACTAGATTGCTATAAATTAAGATATTAATTGTAATCCTGGTGACAACCACTAAGACAACAACAATACATAGTAAAAGACATAATAAAGAGGCAATCAAAATGGTATGCTGGTAAATATCAATTTAACACAAAAGAAGGCAGGAGGACTTAAGAAACAAATAAGATAAATGATCTAAAGAAAAAATACAGTGACTTGGCTGAAATCCTACATTTACAATAATCACATTAAATGTAAATGATTCAAATCGTCTTATTAAAAGGCAGAGATTGGCAGGATGGATTTTAAAAACATTATCCAACATTATGCTATCTCCAAGAGCCTCACTTTAGATCCAAAGCACAAATAATTTGAAAGTAAAAGGGCAGGAAAAGATATTTCATGCAAACAAGAACTAAAAGAAAGCCTGAGAGGCCATATGAATATCAAACAAAATAGCCTTCAAGCCAAAAAATTAGAAAGACATTAGATAATAACAAAAGGGTCAGTATACTATGAAGATATAAAAATAATAAACACATACACACCTAACTATAGAGCCCCAAAATATATAAAGCGAACATTCAGAGAATTTAAGAAGAAAAATAGACAATCCTACAATGATAGTTGGAAACTTCAGTACCGTGTTTTCAATAATAAATAAAACAACTAGACAGAAAATCTGTTAATGAATAGAGGACTTGAACTACATTGTAAATGAACTAGATCTAACAGATATGTACAGAACACTCCACCCAACCACAATAGAATACACATTTTATTAAATGCACATGAAATATTCTCCAGGATAGACCATATATTTAGTCACAAAACAAGTCTCAATAAACTTAAAATACTGGAATCATACAAACTGTCTTCTCTGGCTGCACTGGAATGAAACTAGAAATCAGTAACAGAAGGAAAACTGTAAATTCCAAAAAAATGTGGAAATTAAACAACATATCTTTAAACAACCAATGGACCAAAAAAGAAATCACAAGGGAAATTATAAAATACTTTCATACAAATGTATATGAAAATGCAACATATCAAAACTGATGGGATACAGTAAATGTATTGTGGAGAGGGAAATTTATACCTGCAAATGTCTACATTTAAAAAGAAAGAAGATCTGAAGTCAATGACTTAACTTTATACCTTAAAAAACTAGAGAAAAAAAAAAAGAGCAATCTAAACACAAAGCTAGCAAAAGGAAGGAAATTATAAAGACAAGGGTGAAGATATATGAAATAAAGAATAGAAAAAAAAAGAATTGATGAAAACAGAAGTTGGTTCTTAAAAACAAAATGACAAACCTTTAGTTTGATAAACCAAGAAAAAAGAGAGAAGACTCAAATTATTAAAATCAGGAGTGAAAGTAGGGACTTTACTACCAACCATATAGAAATAAGAATTATGAGAAAATACTATGAACAGTTGTATGACAGCAAATAAAATAACCTAGATGAAGTGAATAAATTCCTAGAAACACACAAATTACCAAAACTGACTCAAGAAGACATAGAAAATTTCAACAGACTTAAAGAGATTGCATCAGCAATCAAAAAACTTTCAAAAAGAAAATCCCAGGACCAAATGGTTTCATTGGTGGATTCTACCAAAGATTTAAAAAAGAATGAACACCAATCCTACTCAAAGTCTTCCAAAAATTAGAAGAGGATGGAACACTTCTTAACTCATTCTATGAGGCCAGTATTACCCTGATACCAAAACCAAACAAAGACATGACAAGAAGAGAAAACTACAGACCAAAATCCTTTATGAATATAGGTGCAAAAACCCTCAGCAAATGCTAGCAAACTGAACCCATTGAAAGGATTTTATACCATGACCAAGTAGTATTTATTCTAGGAATGCAAGACTGGTTCAACATATGAAAAGCAATTAAGTTAATCCACCATATTAATAGAAAGAAGAAGCAGGGAAACCCACATGATTATCCTAAGGATGCAGGAAAAGCATTCTATGAAATCCAGCACCCTTCCATGATAAAAATCACTCAACAAACTAGGAATACAAGGGAACTTCACCAACATATTAAGAGGCATTGATCAAAAACCCACAGCTAACACCATGTTTAATAGTAAAAGAGTAGAAGCCTTTCCTCTAAGATTAGAAACAACAAAAGGATTTCTGCCTTCACAACTTCTATTCAACATTATACTGGAGGTTCTAGCAGGGGTAATTAGGTAAGAAAAAGAAAAGTCATCCCAACTGAAAAGACAAATGTAAAACTGTCCCTATTCACAGATAACATGACTTTATATATAGAACATCCTAAAAATACATACAAACACACACACACACAATCAGGCCTAATAAATAAGTTCAGCACAGTTGTAGAATATATAATCAGCATACAAAAATCAGTTGTATTTCTATATACCAGAAATGAACAATCCAAAATTGAAATGAAGAAAACAATCCCATTTACAATATTATAAAAAATAATAAAATGTCCACGAATAAATTTAACCAAGGAGGTACAAGACTTGTACACTGAAAAAAATTGAAACATTGTTGAAAGAAATTTATTTAAAAGACCTAAAAATAAATGGAAAGACATCCTGTGTTCGTGGATTAAAAGACTTGATATTGTTAAGATGGCAATATTTCCCAAATCTATCTACAGATTCAGTGCAATCTCTACCAAAATTCCAATGACCTTTCATGCAGAAATGGACAAGCTGATTCCAAAATTCACAGAAGTTGCAAGAGACCCTGAATAGCCAAAATGATCTTAAGAAAAGAAGGATAAAGTTAGAGGACTCACACTTTTCAATTTCAAAATTACTACCAAGTTTTAGTAATTAAACAATGTGGCACTGGAATAAGGGATACAGATCAATAGAACAGAATTGAGAGTCCAGAAGTAAACTCATAAACCTATGATTAATTAATTTTTGACAAATGTAAGAAAAAAACCCAACATTCAGTGGTGAAAGTATAGTGTTTTCAACAAATGGTGCAGGGACAACTGGCCACATGGAAAAGAATGAATTTGGACCACTATCTTACACCATATGTAAAAAATTTATTCAAAGTGAACGAAAGGCCCCAAACTAAGAGCTAAAGCTATTAATATCTTAGAAGAATATATAGCTGTAAATCTTTATGACCTTGGATTAGACAATAGTTTCTTAAATATAACACCAAAATCACAAGGAACGAAAGAAAAAAATAAACTGAACTTACAATTTAAAACTTTTGTGCAAAGGACACTATCAGGAAAGTGAAAAGACATCCCACAGAACAGGAGGAAATATTTGCAAATAACATATCTGGTAAGGGTCTAGCATCCAGAACATATAAAGAAATCTTACAACTGAACAACAAAAAGAAAACAATCCAATCAAGAAATGGTCAAATGGTTTGAATAGACATTTCTCTAAAGAAGGTATAAAAATGGCCAATAAGCAAGTGAAAAGATGCTCAACATCGTTAGGGAAATACAAATCAGAACCACAATGAGATACTACTTTACACCCACTAGAATGGATCTAATAAAAAAACAAACAAACAAAAAACAGAAATTACCAAGTGCCTATGCGAATGTGGAGAAACTGGAACCTTCATACATTGCTGGTAAGAATGTAAAATGGTGCAGCAGCTCTGGAAAACAGTTTGGTGGATCCTCAAAAAGTTAAACATAAAATTTCTGTATGATCCAGAGATTCTACTCCTGCGTAAATCCAAGAGAACTGAAAACAAACGAACAAAAATTCCAACAAAAACTTGTACATGAGTGTTCATAGCAGCATTATTCATTAATAGCCAAAAACTGGAAACCTCAATATCCATCAACTGACAGAATAAAACATAGTATATACATACAGTGGGATACTATTCAAACATAAAAAGGAATTAAGTACTGATACATACTATAACGTGGATGAGCTTTGAAAACAATATGCTAAGTAAAAGCAGCCGGTCACAAAAGACCTCACTGCGCAAGATTTGTTGATATGAAATATCTACAACAGACAAATCCAAAGAGACAGAAAGTGGATTACTGGTTGCCAGGGACTCAGAAAAGAAGAGAATAGGGAGTGAACGCTTGATGGGTACAGGGTTTCTTTTCAAGGTGACAAAAATGTTCTGGAATTAAATAGTGGTCACAGTACACAACACCGTAAATGTATTAAAAGCCACTGAATCGTACACTTTACAATGGTTAAAATGGCGTATTGTATCTAATCTCAATAAATGTTTTTTTAAAGAAAGAATCCCAAAGGAGTACAAAAAAATCAGATAGACTAAAAGTGCTTACTCATTCTCCTACTTGTTTTCATAGAAACCACCATATGTAGGGAAAACTATGCTTTGATTGCAAATTCAGGCATGTGATGAGCTAAAAAAAAAAAACCCCAGAGATTTCAGAGTTAGGTCTAGCCGTGGATATTTAAGAGCCGTCTCACCCCGGGGAAGTCTCTTCATCTCTCTGGGCTCTGGTTACCTCAGATGACATGCTGGTATCCACCTGCCCAACGTACGGGTGAGGCCTCGTCTGGATCCAAGGACTACATAGAAAGGCCATGAGTCAGTCCCGAGCCTGACTCATCACGAGATGGGTTAATGGTGAAGTGTGAGGAGAGGGGAAACAATCCACAGTTTTTCCTAAGATTTCCCCTGAATGATCCTCATTTGTGGGCAAAATGCTCAAGAATGCTATTTTTAAAGGGTGACGATATTTGGTTAAAATGTCCTCAGAGGAAGGGGAGGTAAGGAGTGGGAGAAGTTTGCCCAAACCACAGGGCCTCCGAACTACAGTGCACATCAGCAGCAACAGCTCTAATGAGCTCCGCGCTGGACTCTCCAAATTGAATTACATAATACATTTCCGTTTCATTTCATGAATCACAACTTGGGATACAATGTTCCTGGGTTGCAGTTGATATATTTCAGAGATTACCAAAGATTTCAAAAAGAAAAATCTATTTTATTAAATTCATATGTAAAATGTCTGTATGTCAGCCAACTTATTTATTTCAAATTTGGGATTTTCTTAAATGCCGTAGTTAGAGCTCAATGTCAAGAGAGTTCCCGATAAACTCACTTATGAATGGTAAGGCGGCAGTTGCCCCTGGATTTTTCATTTCTTTTGACAGCTCAGTTCCTCGCTGATGACGATAGGTTTCACTTCAGCTGCCCCTGTTGGAGTCCCTTTGTGGTTGAGAGTGAGAATGAACAGTTAAAGCCTCAGAACATGGACGAGGGGAAGTGAAACTCATATGGAGAACTAGGTTAACCGTGAGTTTAGTTCACTATGACCCTAAGCCCCATATTCAAACATTAACTCCTTTGTGAGTGGCAGTGTCGATGGCAGTGTCATTGGCATCTGTGGTGCTTACTCCCCTTTGCTCAGTACAACATAGGAGTTAGAGCACAGGTTCTGGAATCAGAAAGACACGTCCAAATCCTAACTTAGCCATCATTAGCTCTGCAGCCTTGGAAAGGTTATTTAATCTCTCCAAGCTTCAGTGTATTAAGCTGTAACATGGGAAAAATAACAGCACATATGTCGTAGAGCTGTTACAAGGACTAATGACATAAGGAACGTGGAGCGATTAGCACAGTGCCCAGCACATAGTAAGTAGTCAATAAACATCAGTCGTGTATTAATGTTATTTTCCTACCTTAGAAGCAGCAATTTTGAATTATAAATTGAGTTTTGGCTCATCCAGCATCTCCTGAGTCACCACTCGTTTTCAAAACTTATGATCAAGTTCACTTTTGCAAAAGCTCATACAAACTCTTTGAGCTGTGACCTGCTGTACATCATTAATTCATGTATTCATTCATCATTTATTTAATATTTACTATCTTCCATACGCCAGACAGAAAGTTATACATTAGGGGAACAAGGCTGAGAAGAACAAAAGTTTCTTCCCTCTAGGTTCTAACTGAGGAGAAAGGATTGAGATGAACACAAGCTGGTTTGGAGAGTGCTGAATGTGATGAAGTTGCTGCAGAGCAGAGGGGAAGGCCATCTGAGACAGAGCGGGTGATGGGCGAGCAACGTCTTCCCTACCAGGCTGCTGTGTGGGTGAAACAAGAGCCAGGGGGAAACGGAAAAGGACTGTGAGTGGGGGAGATAGACTCATTGGGCAGATGGAGACTAATTACCATGAAACAGCTGAGATCGGGTGGAGAGAACTTCAGTTTTAAACGTCACTCCAACAATTGTAACCCCATTTTACAGATGAGGAAACAGAGGCCCAGAAAGATTTTGTACCTGGTCCAAGGTCATACAGCCAGTAGTTAATGGCAGAGACATGACTCAAGCCCAAAGCTGTCTGACTCTTTCCACAGGACCACACCCCACCCTTCTCTATCACACATTCTATAAAGAATCCTAAGTGACTGGTATTGATTAGGAGTCCAAAGAGGCTTCTTGGTCTTCTGGACTAACATACATTACACCAACCATCATTGAATAGTATATGGATGCTCTAATCCCAATTTCCTCCAGAGCAATAATGAGCAGGTGATAAGTCACCTGAACTGTACCGGCAATTCCTTTTGGCCTACGTTCTCACACCCCAGCTTGATTTTCTCTAACACAATGCAGGTGTGGTGGGCTCGCTGCCAACTCTTACTATGAGAGACAAAAAGCAATCCTTAGTTTATGAAAATAATCCTATAGCTCTATTAGAATGCCTGGTTTTTTCTCTGCTTAACCCCTAAACACCTACCAACAGAGTAAGATCTTTTATTTATCCATACACACTGTTATTAACAACCATGATGATGGATCTTGGATGATGGACAGAGTTCACAGTGCTGAGGGGTTGGTGTGCGTATGCCTTGCAGTCTCTGCCCCTCAGGCTGACACCCTGCTTTACACTGGCACTGCATTTGTAGTTTATAAAGCCCTGTGCTTCCGCTTCTTTCTTTGATGCTCACAGCAGCTCTGGAAGGAAAACAGGATCATTTTTTTTCCACCTCCACTGCGTTGGGTGCTTAAGGGACATTCACAGTGTGACAAGGGCCAGCACTGATCCCCATGGCGTGCATTCCAGCCCAGGTCTGCTCCCTACACCACGCTCTCTCCTAATTGCTCTGTTCATTTTGTATCTGTGAGAGTTAACTGGGAACACAGGAGTTCTGTTAAATATCACAGTAGTTAGTACATTTTAATCCTGATCCCCTAGCCTACTGTAGCTGCTATAAAATATATGGCAATAATTTCCTGAGGCAGGGTAATGTATAAGGAATGTCAGGCCAGCCTCTGGGCATATTTGCCTTAGCTCAGTTTTATTAAAGTGAAACTTTTATTAAGGCATGTGGTGAATTGAGCAATCGGCAATGATTCATGCTGTTATAAACCCATTGCTACACTCACAATAAATCAATGAGCCATTGTCGTACATTTGCTGTGGAGTTTGTAGAAACGAGGAAAAAATCAATATGGGGATATTATTCAGACCATATGAAAGTATTAAAGTGTATTCTGTGTGTATTAAACCTGGCCAAACCATATTTCATGTGTACTTTTTTTTTCTGTAAATATCTCTGTTAGTATCCTCTACCTTATACTATTTGCTAATCCACGTACTATTGTGAAACAATTATAAGAAATATTTAAAATTCCACAGAAGTCTTTATGATTTTTAAAGTGCATTTCATAATGATTAATTTGCATAATAAAACTGTCCTGAGGACAAAGCATTCACAATATTAACAATGAGACTCGTCCTTTACAAACACCCTATAGCCATAACTGTATAATTTAAAAAAAAGAAAAAATCAACCAACAGGAGGAAGTGATTTGAGCCAGAGAAAGGGCACTTTTCATGATCTCCTAGCTTGATGGGGACAATCACGGAGCCAGCAGAAATCTCCACGTATCTGGAAATGATTACTGTATCTCCGTTTACGTGGAACCTTCTCCGATTGTTGAAATACGTATTGGTGACGGACATCTCCCTTTAGGGCTGCAGTGTGTGATCACCTGCATTTCTGCATTAGGAAGTTTCAGGTTCCTCTGGAGGCTGAGGTGAGTTGGTCACAAAAAAAGGTGTAGCCACATCTGGCTTCAAACTCAAGCTGCAATACCACTGAGATCATTCTGTGGTCTAGGTGGTGAGGAGTTGGGTTATTCAGGGCCATCTTACTTACTTACAGCAGTCTCTGTGGTGCGCTAACGCTCTCTGAAGCAAAGGTTGGATTTCACAAAACACCTATGCCAGTACCCATGGGGTTCAAGGCCCTCTCTTAGGAGCGAAGGGAAAGGCGTGTGAGTGGCGCTCTGTTCAGTGGGTCTGGGCCATCTCTGACAAGTGCTCTAAGTAGAGAGGACCGTGAGAACCGAGGGGAGACAGAGACAGTTCCAAGTGGAGAGTCTGAGGTTCTGAAGGATGCTTTTAACTTCAATAGGCTTAACATGTGAACCAATAATAGTTTCCTTGTCCTGGAGTTGTTGGCTGTCGGCAGCTTGCTACCCAAGGGCTATCTTTCGGAGAAAGAAAATCAGTGACTCTACGTAGTGGCAAGTCAGTTGGGAATCTCCTTACTGACATCACTGTACATTTTCCAGCAGAAGAAGAGATCCAAATGCATAATCCAGGCATCAGGGACATCAAGGGAATTTGGTGACAAGCCTCATGATCTAAAGGTTTATGCTCATTCTCTGGTGGAAACGTTTCTGCCCCACTTTGTTCTGTTTCGCTTTTTATGTATGACAGGTTTAATAAAAATAATATTCCTTACTTAACTAAAACTCCTTAAGACTAAGTGATTTGATTTTGCTTGATTTCAAAGGAAATAGGAGATAGAGCAAAACTAAGCAGGAAAGCTGAGTGAGAGAGTCAACCCCACGGAAAGCACAGGTCAAGGAGGTGGGAACTAAGCATTCCTTTGCTAACTCACTCCTGGCCCTGCTGACTAGCGCAGTAACTCCACTGCTCCCAGTATAGAGGCTGAACATGCTGGTTTTCTGCTGCCTTCCATGCTTTCATCTGGAGCCCAAGCTATTGATGACAGGAACTCCAATGGAGAGACCAGAGAGCATGTGACATAATCTTTGGCTTTACTATGGTATGTGTGTCTTTCAGGGCATATGGTCTGAGATGATCCATCACGGCCTATGATGTCAGATTATCCACTGAGACTGAGGTCTCTTTGCAGAAATGCAATTATATGCAGATAATGGTATTTCCAGTTGTCGTGACAGACCAGACTGATGCTGAGAAGGAGTGACGGGTTGCACACTGGATGATGTACGCTCGGGCAAGCACAAGAGTGAGGCACCACGAATGCAGCGGTCAGTGAGTTTTTCAGTTCTTTCCTTCCCTATACGTTTTTCAGCAGTCAGCATTGGTCACCATCCAAAATCCTACGGTCAGCCTCTCCGCAGAGCTCAGCTCCGTAGCCCGGTGAGTCCCAGGCCACCGCAGTGATTCCCGGGGCCTCCACCTGCTCCTCCAGCCGTGCATCCTCTTCTTGCTACACCTCTGCTCTCTCCATAAACCAAAGGACCATTTAGAGGGCTGCCTCAGCTCTGTTGTCTCCATGTTAATTCCCCCAATCATTTTACTCTTCCTCTAAATCTTTCTTTCGTTTCACTTTTCTACCTTTCATTCATTCTCCTTTGTTTTTCAAATTTTTTTTTTCCCCAGACTCTTCCTCCGAATCATCTATATTCTGCTTGGACTCTTCTGGCCTCCAGCACTGGGTTGAGAACACACAGGAACCTAACACTGTGGGAAATTCCCTCAGTCATTTAACCAGCCTTTGCTGAGTATCCACGTGCTCCTGACCCTGGCTAGGTACTGGGTGTACAAAGAAGCAGTACGGCACAATAGAAAGACGGTCTTCAAAACCAGTCGGATGTGAGTTCAAATAGCTGCTTTGCCACTTGCTAAGCTGTGTGGCCTCTGTTTCTCCATCTGCACTAAAACCAAGTATAAAGCACTTAGCACAGTGCCTGACACACGGCACCCAATGCATGGAGCGCATCGTATCTACTATTATTTCTAAGCTGTAATCAAGACCCTCACAGAGTACATGTTTCTTGGCCTCATGATCTTTCTGTGAATACTGGCTCCACATTGCTGAATTATCTTGAAATTTGTTTAAATAATTGAAAGAAGATTTTTGAAGGGATTTTGAGAGCCCAAAGCCATGGGTACAACAGACTCAGTGTTGATTAAGAATCAGTGAAGTTCTCTTCTTGTCCTTAGACCTTGTCTCTCAGAGACCACCCCGACCTTGATCTTTATTCCCAGTCCCACCCCAGTTCCCCTTCTCTGCCCTGCGCCAGCGGTGAAGGACTAAAGGCTGAGGGTGTTGGTCAGTAAGCCTTGTTTGAATGGACATTCTCCTCCCAATTGCTTGCGTATTTTAATAGAGGACATTGTAAGACCACACTGCACTTCAGACACTAAGGAAGGAAGGTTGTGGCCCACCCTAGGCCAAGTGAATCAGAATCTCCAGGGAGAGGCACAGGAATCTGCTGTTAAACAAGTCATCAGGCAAGTTGTAAATCTGATCTAAATCATTTACAAAACAATGTGCATCCCCATGTCTTTAAAAAGTGTTGTTTGGGGCAAAAGAAATGTGAAGTGGGATACATGCCCTCAGGGAGTTTATAACTCTATTTGCACATTATACCTAATACATGCTTGTAATGCTTATACCTAATATATGCTTGTAATGTATACATATGTATATGTGTGTGTATATATGCACATGGGTGCGTACACACACGTACATAAAAAGATGTCACCAAGCAAGGTTGTCATTATAAGTGAGATCAGCGTGAGTAAAATGCACAGAAACAATATGCCCAAAAAGACAGGACTAGGGTAGCGTCCTGAAAGAAGGATATGCAGGAATATTCCACTCTTGTTATCATGGAAATAGTCAAATACCCACCCAGGTAAAATAAATATAGTGCGGTGAACCCCTCTGGACTTATCACTTGACTTTCAATCATTTTGTTTTTGTTTTGCGGTACGCGGGCCTCTCACTGTTGTGGCCTCTCCTGTTGCGGAGCACAGGCTCCGGACGCGCAGGTTCAGCGGCCATGGCTCACGGGCCCAGCCGCTCCGCGGCATGTGGGATCTTCCCGGACTGGGTCACGAACCCGTGTCCCCTGCATCGGCAGGCGGACTCTCAACCACTGCACCACAAGGGAAGCCCTGACTTTCAGTCATTTTGCCCAACTTTTGGTCTATCTTCCTCACCGTTTCTCCCCAGTCTCCTTCCCCCGCAGAGCACTCAAGCCCTGTCCTGGGCCCTGAACTGACTCTCCCCATGGTGACAAGATCACAGTAATGTTTACTCTATTGCTACACCTCTTCTGCGGAGAACAAGTCCGCAGACCACTCTTGGAGCCGCAGTGCTTTAAAGCACACGCCAGACATCAGCTCACACGACTTCACAAAGAGAAGAGCGCAAGGATTCCAGGCAACAGTAGTTTGCAGATGGGACTGAACCATAACATTTATCATTATGCAAGATTAAATTTTTAGATATTAGGAAAATAATGTACGGCTGTTGCACAAATTTTGGATAACAGAAAAAGAATCCCGTACAACAGTTATTTGAATTTTGTTAGCGTCTTTTTCCCCCATGTGTATTTCTCAGATCGTTGTCACCACACTCTACATATATTTTTATATCCTCCTTTTTTATTTAACATTATATCTTATGTCTCATGTTATTTCACAGTTTTTATTTCATAACTTATAACATTTACTAAATATATCACGATTTATTCAAAAACCCCTTTAATGGTAAACATTTAGGTCCTCTCCGGTTTTGTGTTATTATAAATAATGCTGCAATGAATACCTTTAGGCGTACAGGTTTTTCTGTACTAAGTGATATTCCCTTAGGAAGGGGTATAGAAATAGAATTACCAGCCAACGAGCATGTTTATGCTTCTTGATGTATACTGCTAACTGCTTTCCAAAAGGTTTATGCCAATTTACATTATCACCAGCAATGCAGGAGAGTGCCAGCCACCGGGGGATTCTGAGTGGGGAAAGAGGGTCATGTTGTGGACGACTGCTATACACATAAGAAATTTAACCTTCCTCTTAGGGTAGTAGGGAGCCACTGAAGGTTCCTGGATAGGAGAGTGAAGTAGGAAAAGCTTTATAAGATTCACCTGAGGTTAGCACTTGTGATACCTAAGGAGTACACTGGATGAGTAGTCAGGGGCCTGGTTCTTGTCTTTCTACTGTTAAAACCAACCATGGCCCCTTGAACAAGTGACTTGTCTTTAGGCCTTGGTTTTTGCTAAGTTAAATGAGGGTATGTAGTAGATGATTCTCTATAGTTTCATAGCACTAAAGTTGTAATGACTCATCTGAATTCTGAACATTTATTTATAGAAACAAATTCCACTTTAATTGTTCACTCCTCCAAGTTACAGTGTCTAGTAAAATCCTAGTTCTTTGGGGAATACATAATGCCTGGCACCTATGCCACTATTTCCTCTCCTGAAGTCATGGCGCATACAGCCCACTGATCATGCCTCTCTTTCTGGCTCAGAATCACCACCCTCCACAGTGCTCAGGCAGCCCCTCACGAATGATCAGCGGTAAGTGACACACAGGGGAGAGCCATCCACCATCCAGGTCCTGGGCTGATCTCATCCCTGACTCCTCAGTGTCTAAAAGGGCCAGAGAACAGATGTAGAGAAAGAAAAGTGAGAAGGAACAAAGAGACATGTGATGTGAACACTCAGATCGTGCTCACTCGGACCCATTACTGTTCTAAGAGCTTCACAGACAGCCACCTCATTTCACCCTCAAGCAACTCTACTAGGAGGTTACTACACCCACATCGCAATGAGGACGCCAAGGTGCAGAGGCTCGGGGGCAGCCCCCAGGTGCACAGTGCGGGGAGATGCCAGAGCCTGGGTTCAAACCCTGGCAGCCTGGCTTCAAAGACTATGGACTCTGCTCTCTCCACCCTGTCCTGCATGAGGGGAGGAAGGAGGCTTGTGGGAGGAGCAGGCAGGAAGGATAAGGAGACAAAAAGAGGAGGCCAGGATGCTGGAAGACAGACTACTGGTTCTATAATTTCGCCACAGGAGTGCCCTACACTTACTATGCATTTATTCCTTCAGTTGTTAATCTATAAAAACCAGGTGACTTTAAATACAAGGAGTTGGGTTGGGGGACCACTCAGAGCCATGGTGCCATGGGGATAACAAAGGGAAAAGAAACGTGGTCTCCCCCACTTCCCAAGAACTATTATAAGTTAGCAGGGAAATGAGATACATAAACCACTGACTGAAGTACACAGCGAAGAGAGATGAGCGGAACAAGAGAGGAACAGATAAAGGATCTGAGGCCCAAGTGAGGGAGCTCCCCCTGCTGTGGCCAAGGGAAGCTGAATGGAGCGGGGGCATTTCACCTGCATCCTGAGCCATGGGCAGGATGACACGTGGATCCAGACAGGTGAGGATAAAGGCACCCAAGCAGAGAAGGCAGGTGCGCACAGGTGCATATGAGGAACGGCAAGTTTGGTCTCAAGATGAGGGGATAAATGAGAGTAACGGAAAATCAAGCTGGAAAGGTGATCAAAGCCTGTAATAGTCAAGAGAGCATTAGCTGAAACAAAAATAAACCCCAAACATCCAATGGCTTACGACAACATGTGGCTACCTTTACCCCACAAAACAGACAAAATGGTTGACTCCAAACGGCGTTTCTGGGACCCACACTCCTTCCATCGTGTGGTTTCTCGACCCCCAAGGGCATAAAATCCTGTTTCTACTGAGAACGAGAAAGCGAGGGTAGGAAAGGAGCACCCTCTTCTGAACAACCTGGGCCCTGAAGTGACACACACATCACTTCTGCTTACGTTTCATTTGAAAAAGTAGATTCAGGGCGGGGGGGGCGGGGAGCAGTGGTGGGAGCGGGTGGGAAATGTCACCACAGTCTGGGCAGCCAATTCCCAGAAGCATCTGCACACCAGGCGTGGGGAGCTTAAGTTTTAGTGACTGACTCAGCCACAGGGCCTTGAGCAGCGGCGGCCTTAACGCCAGGATAATGTATCAGGGCATCAAGGGGTAGGGGAGCTGGCCTCAGAAGGGTTTTGAGCAGAGGCATTATGTCACTGAAGGTTTATACTTTGGAAAGAAAAATTTGGCAACATCACGCTTCTGAAGGACGGGAACAGTAGGGAACTATTTGAATAACGCAGCAAGAAGTGGGGACCTGAAGGAAGGTGACAGCAGTGGGATGACAAGACGGCAGGTTCAGATACAGAGAGGACAGGAGACTGGTAAGATGGAGGAGTGAGGGGGAGGGGCCGCACTCTGAACACGGGGTCCCCATACGGGAAGAAGTGGAGACTGAGAAGCCCCATGAGGCCCTGAAGCTAGGAGAGCCTTTCTCTTACTGCATGATTGCAGAGCTATGAGCCTGTGCCTGCAATAAAGGGACAGGCCGGGGCGCAGATATTCAGCTCCATTTGGTTTGGATGGAGCCAGAAGAAAAACACTGAGTCCACGAGTTCCCGGGCAGATCTTTCCTGGATGCGTCTCAAAGACAGTGTCCATCCAGGCTTCGTGTGCATCTGGAGTGGAGAGCGTCTGGGACTCCAGAGCCTGCTGATGGACCGTGGACCGTGGACGTGGGGAGCTGCCAAATGTGGCCGAGGCTGCCACCAGAGATCTGTTTTCACAGGTTTTGTTTGGAAACTCAGTGTGGGGCTTGGGAGCAGCTGGGAGTTTCTGAGTAATTGCGTACCCTGGGGGTGGAGGGAGGCCAAGTACAACAGCTTTTCCCAGGGACCCAAGTAAGGGCAAGGCAGGAAGTCAGGTGAGGCCACCCGAGGCCCGGTCCAAGGCCCGAGGTCAGCTCCAGCGCCTGAGGACGAAGCTCCACCCAGACACAGACCCGGCAGCTCTGATACAAAGAAGCTGGGCATCCCTGATCCCCGCTCTCAACCCCAGGGGTCATTTTCCCTATCAGGGAAGTTTGGGTGCTTTGCGTACAAACTAGCCCCTCACCACCCACCCGCCAAAGTACCAGATCTATACCCTGAAACTTAAACAGATTAAGTGGACGATCATTTGCTCTGCAATGTGTTTTCCTTTAAGGCTCAGATCAAATGATCAAATATCCGCTTTGAAGCTTTTCTCGAACTTGCTCTTTTCCACACCCCAGGAAGATTGATCGCCCCCTCTTTTCCACACTCAGGGCAATCCCACCACTGACTTAACATTTAACCATCCACATTCAATCACCGAATGTTGTGTAAATACCTCCTGGGTGTCAGGGACCGTGGATATAAAGATGAGCTGCTCCAATCCTTGCCATCTCTTTGGATCATGAGCTGCCTGGGATCATGTCCCTCACTTGTGAACATCTGTCTGCTTCAGTGGTGCTTGTTTAAAGCTGGCAGGATCGAACTGGATTCACCCAAGTATTCTGCATGCCCCAGTGAAATCGCCAAGGGTTGGCTCAAAATGCAAGCTCTACTAGTGCCTTTGAAAATCCGTGATTCAATTCACCTGCCCAGGAGAAGGCCCTGGAACACAGATCTCAACTTCAGTCGGGTGCCCTTGGAAGGTGGCTACGCCTGCCTGCTTCCCTGCATGAGTGAGGTGTCACTGCCCAATCACTGAATTACTCAGAGTCATTACTGCCACGAGTGTGGGAATACTGGACTCAGGGTAGCCTTAAGACGATATCTTTGGTATCAAGGAACGATTTGTTCTCAAACAAGATAGGAGGATTCTTGGTGTCAAAAAGTCCTGTGTTCTAGTCTAGCCTTGAGGACAGAAGCCCTATAACCTGGGGTAAGCTACACAACCCTCCCCGATCTTAATTTTGTCACTTCCTCCCCAGCAAAATGAACTCTTGCCTTTCAGTTCAAAAGCTCTCCTAGGAATTCCTTAGTATTACTAGGAGAATAGTATTCCTATTCCTATTAGGGCATACTAAGATCTTATCCCTGGGTCTGACTTTTTAGTTTGATTTAACATTAAGCTCTTCCACAATTTAGACCCTCTGTGCTTATTTTTTTTTATCATATTTTTAAATTAAGGAACAAAAAAGACAGCCTTTTTGACCAGACAGCCAACAGTCCTAGGTGGGCCCCTCTCCGAGAGAGGCACATATGTCTTGTCAAGATTCTGAAAAATGTATCCTCTTCAATTCTTGTGTTTTTCTTTAAGAGAAAATATAGAGAAACCACAAACATATTTGTATCGTTCCCATATGATGCCTTCATACTTGAAGGAAGTGTTGGATTTTCTTGTTCTTTGGCTCAAAAAGCAATGGGTGACATCAGTGAGTTAAAACTGCAAGTTCTACTGCCCTTTCCCTATTAAACTTGAATGTTTACTTCTCAGGGGATTGGCCAAGAAAAGTCCATTTAGGCTGGAACGCAGCATATTTAGTCTCAGAATTAAGGTAATTTCTTTGGAAGAGTTTCAACCAAATCAATTTATTTCAGAGATGTTGGTGTTGGTTCCCTTTTAAAAATTCCAAAGCCCCAGGCTTTTTAACTGTACCTGCTCTGCTAACACAATTCCAAGCTGGCTCTCACTCTGAAAGCCACATACTCTAGGTGTATGGGATTCCATGATGCAGGCCTTGGGTGCACTAGGAAAAGAATGCGGTTTTATAGGGTGAGGGCAGATGCACAGCTACACGGTTCTCCGGAAACGAAAGGCCCAAGGGCTTGGTCCAGACAAGAACCACGCCTCATCTCTATAAATTTCCTTCAATAGTAAAACACATTCATAATTTTTTTTTACTTGATTCTTACAACAACTCTGTGATGCAGAGAGAGTAGGTATCATTGTATCTATTTTCATAAAAACATACAAGGGTAGGTGCTATTAACTGCCTTGGTCAAGGCCCCCTGGCTGGTGGGTGGCAGACCTGAAATGTGGTCTTCTCCTAAGTAGTGCTCCATCCACAAGGCTATCCTGTCTACCAATCAGGAAGAATTGTGAGTGAACAGCCGTTATAAGATAACTAGCCTTCAAAACACCCCAGTGAGAAGCCAGAAGAGAGATGTGTAAGTATGAACTGAAGACCATCTAGAAGGCTTCTGCCTAAAATTATTTCTTCCACTTGCTTGTCCACAGTGCCAAAAATTCTACCATTAAAGAGCCACTTCTGTCAGAAAAGAACCGGGGCTCTCATAATTCGCTGAGTTTAAAAGGGCCCCCAAAACAAGAGACCTCCAAGAGCTAATGGTATCGTCGGGTACTTCTAGAGCAACAGTTAATCATGGCGACATGAGTGAGCATTCTGCCTCTGTTCCTGATAGGCATATTTTATCATGTTAAAAAAGTAACTGTTATCTCTATTTTACTCAAAAGTTGCCAACGTTAAGTCATTCGTCTTAGTCAAACTGGCCTCTTTGCTGTCCCCAAAACAGCTAATAACCATTACTCGAAGCGTTACTCCATTATTCCAACCATCACTCCCTCATTACTGCAAATCTGTGCTCAGTCTGGTCACTGCACCAAGATCTTGTCTTCCCAGCTCTAGAGATGGAAAGTCTATAAATTTGCTCAGAGATTACCTATTCTTGTTTTTTGTTTAACAAATGAGCAAGGAGGTTACATGAGTTGCCAAATACTACTCCTCAACAGTCTTAGAATCTTAGACTCTCTGAGTAGGTATTAAGAGCAGAAAGTAGCAGGCATGATTCAAGGGGCCTTGGGAATGTTTTTATAACCTACTTGCTGATGACCAGGATCCCTTTTTCCGTGAATGAAGCTTTTCTTTTTCTAGAAAAAGATCAGACTTGCCCAATAACTGACATTCACACTGAAATGTAAATAACTGGTAGCTGGTTCTTTCTTGAAAGTCAGGTATGGAAGGGAACAGCTGATGACAAGTGGGCAGCAGGTACCTGAAGAGAGGGGAAGAGCAGAACTAAGGTCCAAGAAGAAGAAGTGGAGAACTCTAAAGGTGGTCTTTGCTAGGGGGTGGCCCTGGCAGGTTAGAGGGCAAAGGCAAGCCTAAGTTTAACCTTTCAAAGCTTAAAATGAAACACCAGGGTGTCTGGCCTTCCTCTCTATGTCAAAACAGCCTCCCCTCTGGAGTGCAGTGCTGCTTGAGATCCACCAGTCTCCGAGGTCAGGAGGTTAATGTCCCACCCTGACTTAGGTCACCCCTCTACTCCCCTCTCTGAAACTCCAGCTCTACATTTTTAAGATGCAGATAATAAAACTTGACCCTGAGGTCCACCCCATTAAAGGATAAAACAGTAATCCAGATACATACAACATTTCAGATACATGGAAACTCCATTTGCCTCTGTTCTGAAATGGAATGCCGACAGATTTACGATAATTTGGATATTGTCTTTCTTCATGTATTAAACTTACTGTGGAGGAGACTGTGGAAAGTGGAAAAGCACCTCAACTGTCCCAGTAAAAATATATGGTAATGCTACTGAACTCAAGATAAGAGGGGGCTTTAATTTCCACCCATGACACACATTCTTATAGAGCCTTTAGGAACAGGTTACGGCCCTATTTAAAACGTGGTCAGTTAACCCCTCTCGCATGTCACGCGAGGCATAGGTTATAGATTACTTGAAGGAAAAGGGATAATTTCTTAGTCATCTTTCAATCCACCAAAATGCCCAGCACAGTTCCTGGCATGTAGTACGTGCCCAGTAATACTGTGGTTGATGAATGAACTTGGAAATAGCCAATGGGAAGCAACGTGTTACAGAATGAACATAGCACAAAATGAGGGGAATTAAGATACTTGCGTTTATCAATGCATGGAAGGCGACCTTATCAATGGAAGTGTGAGTCTAGTCCTTCAGAAGCCTTCCCCCTCTGAGGACACTGCCCTAAGGTTTCCCTATAAGGAAGCTGGTCTCATCTTCTAGAGGATAAGAGGTCACTTGGAAAACAAGGACCCCCAAGCAACACCCAACACCAACTTCCAGACATGTGAATGAGGCCATCTTGGACCTGCCAGCCCAGCTGACCTGCCAGCTGAAAGCAGTCATGAGTGAGCCCCGAGAAAGCAGAAGAGAGACTGCTTGGCCACCCCACAGGATGATGAGAAACAATACATTTTTGTCTGTTTGAAGCCACAAAAGTTTTGCATGGTTTGGTACACAGCAAAGGCTGACTGAGCCAGGAAGTTAGACAAGATGACTTCTAAGGTGCTTTCAGCTTTATGATTCCAAAACCTTAGTATAGAACTAATCATAGTGAGAATACAATGATATTGCTAGAAGCATCTCTATTCTACGCCATTGATTTTGCAGAGGAAACCGACACACAAAAGGTGATTGCCCCCGGTTTGTCTTTAAAAAATGCTTGATTGGGCTTCCCTGGTGGCGCAGTGGTTGGAAGTCCACCTGCCGATGCAGGGGACGCGGGTTCGTGCCCCGGTCCGGGAAGATTCCATATGCCGCGGAGCGGCTGGGCCCGTGAGCCATGGCTGCTGAGCCTGCGCATCCGGAGCCTGTGCTCCGCAACGGGAGAGGCCACAGCAGTGAGAGGCCCGCGTACCGCAAAAAAAAAAAGCTTGATTGTGCCACATAGTTTCTTACAGGAAAGAAATCAAAGGCTGGCGCATGGTCCATGCCTTCATCAATCGTCCCCCACATACTTAGGAAGATGGTGCTTCTGCTCTGTTTCGCAGATCAAGGAACACTCCTATCTGAAGAGCAGCCAGTCCATTAATGGACAAAGCCCCCTGAAACAGCCCAACCAGTAGACCATCCTTTGCTTTGAAAGACCCTGAATCTTTCTATCTTTATCTTAAGACTAAATTCAAATGCAATTACAGAGTTCAGCTTAAATTTGGAGATGCTCAGGCTTTCTAACACAAACTTCTAAGATTCATTTTGTATTCGAATAATGAATTGCTCCTCTCTCCACCATATCTTTCCTACCTGCCTTAAGCAATGATCACTATAGCCCAAGTGTGGGCTTTCTGCTGCTTTTATCTGCATCTCTGAAAATACTCATGAAAATTCTTCTCCCTGAAGTATGAGCCATTACTAACATACTGTAGAGTCTGGCATTGATTTAGGGCCAACCTGGGAATTTCAGGGTTGGGCTTGGATTTATCTGAGAGGAGTTAAATATTTGGGGCAGGGGTGGAGTCCTGTTCCAAAAAAATGGCAAAGTAAGCTTCAAGATGAGTGTCAGCATAGAAAATTAGAAGAGACGATTAAATAAATACCTGGATGGAAATTCTGGGTCTAGTGCCATCAGCAGAGCACACAACACCCATTTCAGACACATTCTAAAGACAATTTCAATAAGTCATCTGAGAAGATGAATCAAATAAATCCAAAATCTTAAGAACAGATTGGTTGCTATGTGGCTTCTTGCAAG